>NC_091793.1:70497500-71122500 GCF_041296235.1 Equus asinus | reverse complement strand
AATTCTGTATTTGTAAATTCAACTGTCTGCCACAATATTTTTGGGAGCCCCAAAGTCAATACTCACAGCGCTTTTGTGGTCTTTTGCAGACATACGTAGAGTGGCAAAAATTTGAGCAGCTCAATTCATACTTTCCCCGTGGAAGTCAGACAGGGCGACGCTCTGTCTCCTGGTTTCAGCTCTCATCCTGTAGACAAGCGTCCTTTTAGTAGTTTCTTTAGTGCTAGGGTTTTCCCATTTTTGTGCTTGTCGGTGGTGACTTCATTTTCTAAAATGGCCCTCGGGCGTCATCCTGCAGTGCTGTCTGGTGTTCCTAAGCACAGGAAGCCTGCCATGTGCCTCACGGAGAAAACACCCACATTAGATGAGCTCCATCTGGGCCCGAGTTAGTGCTGTCGGCCATGAGTCGGATGCCAATGAATCTACAGTAGATGTTAAAAAAGACGTCTTTAGACAGACACACTCATAGAACAAGGTGATGTCCTGACTGGTTGACAAAAGCATTCTGACTGGAGGCTCACAGGAACTTAATTCTGCATTTTCCTCTCGGAGCAATGGTTCAGTATTTGATAATTCAGTGTTTGCTGTGAGATTATAGACCACAACTGCTGCAAGGAGTGAGAACTGACAGTACTTAGTTATAATTAGTAATAGGCATCATGAGCGCCTCCCCAGCATCCACACCTCTCCTCCTCATGTAGAACAACCAGCCCCAAAGCTTGGGTGGACTTAACGTCACTCCCGGATCCAGGGTTGCCCCCTGATTGCTCCAAGCAAGTACTTGCTGTCCCGTCCGTCTTGTTACAGTGCTTCGGCTCAGGAACAAGATCATGTTCCAAGCTGGTCCAATCAGAGTGAAGTTTGTCTTAAATTAGGTTCCCCAAAAGCAGGGTTGCCAAATACAGCACACTCGGTTAAATTTGAATTTCAGATAAAGAACAAATATTTTTTAGTATATATTTCGTGGGACGTACTTTATTGTTAAGTGAAATTCAAATTTAACTGGCTTTTTATTTATGTTTATTTTCTTCTTAATTGTTATTGGTATTTCTGTTATTATTATTATGAACTGTACCTTTGCTTGCTGAATCTGACAACCCTACCCAGACGCGGACCCTGAGACAAGGATCTGTCCAGTGCCTTATTGAGGGAGCGCTCCCATGGGAGAGCAGTGAGGGAACAGAGGGGAGCCCAGCCAGGGGGCGATTTCAGGCAAGTTCCTCAGAAGGCGGTTGGTCCTGCAGTGGAGCTCGGGAGTAAGCAAGGGAGCTGGGCTTTCCAAAACTCACACTAGGCACCTTTGGGCCAAGGACTGCCCCCTGGGACGTAAACTGTCAAGTACCTCCAGTTCTTTGCATGAACCTCTCCGGGGACCCAAGGTGCACAGGGTGTCAGGTGGTGGCGGTTGACAGCAGAGGCGCGCAGAGTCAGCGCAAGGAGCCCAGCACACACAACACGCACCATCAAGCTTTGGTTCAAGAGTTGGGAAAGAGACCTGCACGTCATCCAGGACCTGTACCCCTATTTGCTATGACAGCTGTCTAGTATCTGAAAGGGCAGGCAGATGGAGTGGGGTGAACAGTGTCCCCCAGATTCCTGCCCATCCAGAACCTCAGAATGTTGTTGGAGAATAGGGTCTTTATAGACAAAAACTAAGATGAGATCAGACAGGATCAGGGAAGGCCCTAAATCCAGCATTACTGATGTCCTTAAAGAAGAGAGCAGATGCACAGAGAAACACACGGAGGGAAGATGGAGGCAGAGATTGGAGGGAGGCACCTACAAGCCCAGGAACGGCAAGGATTCCTGGGAGCCACCAGAAGCTGGAAGAGGCAAGGAAAGGTTTTACCCAGAGTGTCCGGGGGAGTATGGCCCTGCTGACACCTTGATCTTGGACTTCTAGCCCCCAGTCTGTGAGCGACTAAATCTGTTCCTTTAAGCCACGGCATTTGTGGTCATTTGTTACAGCAGCCCTAGGAAATGGATATAGCAACCGAGGATGAAGCTGCCAGCGTGAAACACAGAGCATCATCATGGAAACACCTGGGCCCTCCACGCCTGGACCAGCCCTCAGCTGAAGTCGGCCTTTCCGGGCCTTTTCAGTTATGGGAGCCAGCAAATTTCTCTGGGTAGCTCCAGCCAGCTGAAGTGGGAGCTGCTCCTACTCAGTGCCCTACCTGATACTTACTTTCCAAAGCACTGTCTTTGGGGAAGGTGCTAGAGCCAGTCCATAAGGCATGTGTGTGCCATGCTGCTTGTGACAGTTTCCACGTTACCTCCACATCCGCTCCACTGACAGCAGGGGCTGCTCCTGGGGCCTCCACCTGCCGGGCGTGTGATAAGGGGATGAAACTCTCCTTCTATCCACTGTGAGAATCTGGGCTCCCAAAAATGTTTTGGTGCTTCCATCAGGGAGGAACATCTTGGGGCCTAGTTTTTATCACATTAAGTAGTTGATACCATGAGAAACTGAGGAGCGGTTCTGTTGTTTGATCCTTTGAAACTACAGCTGTTCCCCTGCAGAACTGGCCGAAGTGCTGGCTCTGCGTGACGCTGATAGACACAGCATCTCTAGGGCACCCCTAACCTGGTGCCTCCTCCCACTTCCCCTGCAGCGCTCACAGCCCCTGGTGGGTCTGTGACTTGAGCAATGGCAGCCTCATTTGACAGAGGGGTGGCCGGGAGGCAGGTCAGGGTCAGAACCACGGCCCCCTGCCCCTGCCCAGGGCTCTCTGCACCAGATTCCAGTGGGTAAGTACATCCTGGATTCTAATACTCCCTTCTCTCCTGAACTCATTAGCAGCATTTATCCAGAGTCTACAGTGCACGGAGCCCTCAGTGAGTACCGAATTTTAAATGGCATCTCTAAGTAACAGCCACAAGCGCCTTAGCAGGTAAGGAAGCCAGCGCAGTTCAGCCCTGGTGGACTGCCCCGCTGTGGGCTGAGCCCCCAGGAGACAGGGATCAGTCTCCGGCTGAGACCGTACTGCCTGGTGGTGTGCGCCGGGTGAGACGTCTAGTGCTACGCAGGGATGTACGTGAAGGGGGCTCTTTTCCTCTACCTTCTGCAGCCCCAACTATTCTGAAATATTTATATGACTCCGGGAGTGGGAGACTTCTGGGGAGGGAAGGCCGGGAGAGCTGGGTTCCAGGTGTTGCAGAAATAAGCCGGAACATTCGAGCAATTGCACGTTGCTGGTCGAGGCTTTATCTGCGCTGATTTATACACAGAATTCTCTTTCAAGTCCATGAAATGTAATTGAGAGATTTAAAAAGTTTGGTTTTCTTAAATTTCCCCTCTTAGAATATAGGTTGTCTAAAGAGGCCTGGAATGTTTGGGAAGGGCACGAAGGACGGAATTTCATTTCGGTTCTGCCGCTTATTAACTGCGTCACCTTGGGCAGCCTAATTGCTCTCTTTGAGTCGGTTTCATGGCCTGTAAGATCAGGACGATCATTCCAGTGTTACTGGATTGTTGTGGAGACGGCAGAAGCGAATTCGGGAGCTTCACCCCCCCCCCCCCCCCCCCCCGCAGTGCTGTAACTAGGAGTCCCCAGGGTCTGGCCTTAAATTTGACTCACCATTTTCATTCCAGAGCAGCACAAAGGACAGCAACTCCGTGCCAGCAGTTGTCCATCTCTAACTTAGAGAGAACCTTAGAAACCCTTTCATCCAGCCTCTAACCTAATGGGGCTTCTTTCTTCTTTGCAGCCCCTAATGCATGGTCATTTGTCCTCGGGCAGACCACCTACCCAGTGGCGGAGAGCCCAGTGGTCAGCTCTCACAACCGCTAACATCTTGGTCCCCTGAAGAAGTGGCACCAGTTCCCTTTGCCGTGTGTCAATCTTTAAAGAGCATCACATGCCCCCCGGGAGTGTTCTCCTGCTGAACATGGCTCCCAGGTGGTGTCTAAGGACCCTCCTTCTCCTCCAGGGGCCTGTGACACGCAGGTTCCAGGGACTAAATTTCTTGCTTACAGATTCAAGTATATGAAAACAAATCTCCATTTTTGGCATCACTTAATTACATTTCTGATGCCGAGTGGCCCATTCTGTTTGATGGATCCTAGTTACTTACACGGAAACAGTCAAATTCGTTGATTTTTTTCACCATTGTGGGTTTAAAATTTCATCAATTCAGAATGTTCCCCAACCAAAACCCCTGGGACCAGGATGAGTTGGGGGAGGGAGAGGATGTTTGTCAAATGTCCTGAGTGAGGGTGTTTCCACTTCTCAGTGGTCATCTGGAGTGGGCCTGTATGGGAACAAGATGTGCCATGTCCTGCCCAGCCTTGGCTCAGGCCTTGCCAGTGCTCTCCTGCCACAGTCGGTGCACTCCAATTTGACCCCCATCTATAGTCCTGGGATAAAGCTGAGCCCTCAGCCCATCTCCCCAGCACCTCCCTCTACTGCTTCTGGACCCAAGACCCCTGCCAGGTCTCAGGGGCCTGCTCTTAGAGTTACCCCATATCCCCACTCCAGGCCCGTGTAAGCCCATGGGCTCTTCCATGCTGCTCCACAGACAGGACATTCTCCAGGGTTGCCTATGGCCCTCTCAGACCGAAATACCACCCGGCCGCTCTTTCCCACCTTCTGTCCCTCCTGGCTATGTCGAGGAATCATTGCACTTTCTCACTCTCAGCAACCCCAAAATTCAGGGGACTCTATTGTGGTGCCCCTCCTCAAATGTCTCTTTGTTGACAGCCTTATCTTTATTTTAAAAATTTTATCAACGCTTTTTTTTTTCACTTACAGAGCACCTATGGTGCACCAGGAGTAGGTTGATGTTTCAAACCCATTCTCCTTGTTTTCACATGGCTCCCACAAGGGGAGTATCAGGTCCACATTGCTGAAGCTCAGAGAGGCTATGTAATCCCAATGGGTATGGGCGAGCACACCCTGGGCCATAGCCCATCGTGTGGCACTCATTATGGGTCTTGCACTGGATGATGAGTTCATGGAGACAGAGGCCTTGCCCTGAATCCATGGTGTGGCATCGAGTGGAAGCCTATCACTGTCCCCTGGCTTGCAGGAGGGGGTACTAAGCAAACGTAGAGGCAAGCTCCGACAGCCGAGGACAGGAAACCAGGAAGAGCTGACGTGCAGGGGAACCGGCACTGGAGAGTCAAGCGCGAACGCCGCTCCTGCCCTCTCCTTGGCCTGTCCAATCTCCACTTCTGCCCACCTCTGCAAGGCAACTCTGCTCTCTCTGTGGACCAGCTTCTCCACAGTGTGCGTGCTGTCGACTCTGGCTGACCACGCAGGAAGTGCTGTCCAAACCCCTCAGCATCACCCACACAGCGCGGCTGTTCGGGGGCTCCATGCCCATCGGATCAGCCACATTTGTCCACGACTCTACTCTTGGTCAAGCCAGTTGTGGCCGGGAGACAGGGCCCCCACAAGGGGCGTAGGCAGGCACGAAGTAGCGGGCATTTCTCCTGCCCTGCTCAGGAAAGGACAGTTGTATGAGTCCTGTCAAGGTCACTCACCAGTAACTGGTAGACTGGGAGCCAGCACCCATGCTCACACCTTTCCCTGCCACACCAGACCACTGCCCTGTGATTGTTTCTGCTGTTTCTCAGGCAGATCAGTTCTGTTGGCTGTGCCCCCGGGTCCATATCTGAGCCTGTTACTGAGCGAGTCCACTCCTACCCGGCCCCTTTTCAATGACACTTCCCTCCTAGTCCCAGGATGAAGCCCCTTCCAGGGTAAGAGTGGTTCGCATGCAAATCTTCTTCTGTGAAATGGCAGAATGTCACTCTCCAAGGGCTTCCAGAAAGGACAGTTCTGGAGGTTGAATGGCAGGTTAATTCTGACCCACAAATTAATTTTGTCTCTTTGTATATCAAGGGTGTGCGAGACTTATTTAATTTGAAATAAATGTAATTATAGAAATGAATGAGCTATCAAAATTTTAAACATATGATCCATCAATATTGGCACAATGTGAGTGGCTGGTTATTATATATAAAATGGGTCTTTGGCAATATGGAATTCAATTTCCCCCACAGTGTGTCTCATTATGTCTTGACATCTGGGTTAATGCTAAATTACAATCCTTAATTTCCAAATCGGAGCTTAATTTCTAAATAGGAGGTTAACATAAATAACCTCTCCAGATGTGGGGCTTCTGGGAGCTCTGAGAAGAGAAAGTTCAAGGCAGAGCAGTCTGTGGTTTTGTGCAATTATCTCCAAATTCTCTCCCACAAGTCAAGTGCTAGACTTGGGCAGAGGTGGGAACCATGGTGGCAGGGCTTTCCGGCCCCCGGCAGTTTCCATGGGCTCCGTCTGTTTGGTGTGAGTGCTGGAAGCAGTGGAGAGATTCCAGACAGAACTGCTTCCATGCCCCACCGCCTATGCCCCCAGGGCTAGGACTGGGCACCACGTCCATCCGCCCACACCATCCAGTCATCCCAGGGGGCATTTATCCAGCGCCACACCCATCGGACACAGCAGGGCAAGGGGCAGCGATTCCATCGTGCCACGACCATCCCCGAAGAGGACACAGAGGGACTTCATAACCCACGTCCAAGGGTGAGCCGAGAAAAGCAGACTTCTTCTCTACGCGACCTGTGGAAAAATGCTGCAGAGCGAAAGCAAGCCAAAATCCTCCTGACAACTCAGAGGAAGAAGCCTCCGGAAAATGGTCCATTGCCAGGGTCGGGATAAAATCTCAGCAAACTGTTGGGCAGTCTCAAGAAGATGGTCTCAGGGAGGTGCAAGGGGACACGGCCTCCACAAAACAAGAACAGGAACCTGGAGGTGAGGAGAGGCTGTGCCCGAGGTCAGCGGGTGAGGCGGAAGATGGAGGCGGTGCGAGGGAAGCCAGACCAGTAGAATTAAAGTCCTCAGGGGAGGCAGCGAAGAGCACAGGCACTGGGAAAAACAGAAGCGACGGCGTGGAGGACACGCTTGGCAAGTTCTCTCCCAGATTGCTGAGAAAAGGAAAAATAGATGCAAATGGTAAAAATTAATATACTACATATTGAGGGCAGAGAACAGGTTTGATTTCATCATGAACTAGAATAGAAACTCCTAAGGAAGGAAGAGGATTCTGCCAAAAAGCCACCCCCGCACCCCCCCAACCCCAAGTCAGGCCCTCCCCGCCCACCGCGTTCTCCACCCCCTCACGCTGCTTTATTTTCCGTAGCCCTGCCAGCGGCTGCCTGGAGCTTTTGTTTATTGTTTTCACTTGTTTACTGACTGTTTCCCTTACTCATCTGTAAGCTCTCCAAGGGCAGGAATTTTATCTTATCCACTGCTGTACTCCCAGTGCCTGGAACATAGGTTCTCAATAAATAGTTTCTGAATAAATGAAAGTGTGGCAGTAGCAATCAAATGTATTATCAGAAAAAGATTTCCCACTTAAAGAGATGTGTATGTGGATCAAAAAGGATCATTTCGAAGCAAAACCAGCAAGAAAGCTATTTATACTCACATCTTGCAAAATTTTTGGAATCACATTATGAAGAATAAAAACCCTTAAACCACTAGGCAGAAAAATGAGTTACATCTCAAGGAATGAGAACGGGGCTAGCCTCGGAGTTCTCTTCTGCTGCTTCAAGTGCCAGAAGGCAAGGGAACCCTGCATAAGCAATTTTGAAGGAGAAAGGTCACAGCCTGAGAAGTTACAGACAGATCGCCTGGCACAAGTGCAGGCGACCAAATGATGCCTTCTAATGTGCCAGAGCTCCAGACCTCCTGTCTGTGTGCCCGGCCTCCAGAGATAAACAGCCAAAGACACGCCCTCTAGCCCACCCCAAAAGTAGCACATCAAAGAACTCCAGAATGAGGAAGTTGTGTTGTCAAACATCTGTGTCCCCAGAAGGCTGGTGAGCTGGCAAACCTCACCTGTCTGCACCTGGCACAACACTGTGGCTTCAAGAAAAGGCGGGGCTGGTGCCTCCTTCCACGGGAGCCTCCGGGTGAAATGTCAAGCACGCACTTGAGTTATGAGGGAGAATAACCATCAAGGTGAGAATAACTCTGTAACTGACTGTAAAGGAACGCACTGGAAACTCTTCTCCTGGGGGCAGGGTTTAATAGCAACCTCAGAAGTCCAATTAAAGATGATGGCAACTATGTAATGACCACAGTAGTAACAATGATTATGGTCATCGCAGTAGTAACAGCACTGAGAAGGAGGAGGGAAAGAACAGCTGACATGCAATGGGCCTTCAGTGTGCTATTCCGTTCTCACCACAACTTTTAAACCAGTAATATCATCATTTCTTTCCGTTTTATATTTGGAGGAACTGAGGCTCGGAGAAGTTATGTTACATGCTTAACTCACACGGCTAGTAAGTAGCAGACCTGGATTCAGGCGTGTGTTGTCTGCACAATACATGTTCTTCCTGAGGGCGTGGGAAACGTTCCCGAAGATGGACCGATTTGCCAAACCATGAAATGTCTCCATTAATTTCAACAGATTGAAATCTTACAGAATACGTTTTCTGACAACAATAGAATTTAATTAGGAAGCAAAAACAAAAACAAATAAACCTCTGGTATATCTCCCAAGTATCAGCTGTTAACACACTCGTAAATAAACAACCAATAGCCTGTAGGTCAAAGAAAAAATCATGAGGGAAATCTAAAAAATTTCTGAACAGAATAATGAACGAATAACATCAAAATCTGTGGGATGCAGCTAAACCAGTACTTAAAGGTAAATTTCTATTAGAAATATATATTAGAAAAGAAAGAATAGGCCAGAGAATCATTTCAAAATTTGGGCATGAGCATCAATGAGGAAAACCAGGTCAGAGCCAGATTTGGTGAAAACCAAGGATTCATTTTTGCACATGTTACATTTGGATGAGATGGGCAAGTAAAGATGCCAACCAGGCAGTTGCGAGTGGGGAAAATGAGAGAGATTGAGGGGCTTATGAGTGGATATGAAGGCAGGAGGGGAAAGGGCAGGGGCCAGGTTTCTGGCTTGGGTGACTGGGTAGCTGACGGGGTCCTTGACTTAGATGGGACCTCACAAGGAGGGTGATGTCAGCTGAGTTCTCTGCCCGCCTCTCCTGGCCCGGGGATCCTGCTGGGCTGCTCCTCCCTATATCACTGTCATGGCTGCCATAGCAGAGATGCAGCTCTGGGTGGCCAGCTGGCTGGCTCCATTGGGCACCCCAGTGCTCAGGTCTGTGCCCTGAGCCTTCACTTCTCACGGGCAGCTCCTGACACACCACAAGCGTAGCTGCCAGGAGACCACTCTGCCTGCGGAGCCTGCTCTGGTGCCATGGGCCTTTCCTTACACAGCACCTTTGTGAGCTCAAAACATGGAGTGCTGACACACTGATTTGACAGGAGGCATTTGGATGCAACTGCTTGACACAGCCAGTCCTCCCTTTAACATTTTATTTGGAAATAATTTCAAACTTACAGAAACGTTGCAAGAATAATATAAAGAACACCCATATGCTCTTAACCCAGATTCACCTTTTGATAACACTGTGCTCCCTTTGCTTTAACACTTGTGCTCGCCCCCTCCGCCAAATATATGTATATATACAGGCAGTTCTCATATTGCCAGTAGTCATGTCCCATCTCGTTGCCGTGAACACTGCATCCATGGGGAAACACAGGGTCAGGTTCCTGTAAGCCTCTGGTCACAACGTTTTCATCAGCCGATCAACACATAACCTTTTTAATGTGTGTTTCTGTTTAAAAACACCTTATTTAATATATACTATTGATTCATTAACATTGAACCGCAACCAACAGCCCTAACTCACAAGTGAACAAAGCTCATCTAACACGTGCGTTTTCTCCACGACCCTTCCGGCACTCGGGAGCGCCAGACAGCGGGTCAGGACCACCCTCGGGGGCCATTTTAAGCAGTGAAATCAAAGCAGAGAGCACAAGAAGGTGGAAAACACGGCACTAACTAGACCTCAAAATGGACACATTTACAGTAAGAGACCTGAAACGAGAAACTGTCACCTCGTTTGACCTCAGCTGGGAACGTGCCCTGGTGACTCAGATTTTTTACCACTCTTTGCATGTCTGCAAAATGACCACAAAAGTGCCATATTGATTTGGGGCTACAAATAAATTTTAGTTAGTAGACTGATTCGCAAATACAGAATCCATGAATAATGAGGATTTACCGTGTGCGTATATATGTGTGTGTGTGTGTGTGTGTGTATATATATTAATTTCCCATGACCGCTGTCACAAATTACCACAAACTTAGTGGCTTAAACAACACAAATTTATTCTCTTATAGTTCTGAAGGCCAGAAGTCCAAAGTCAGTTTCACTGAACTAGAATCAAAGCATAATGAGGGCTGTGCTCCTTCTGGAGGATCCAGGGAAAACCCATTTTCTTGCCTTTTCCAGCTTTGGAGGCCACCTGCACTCCTTGGCCTGTGGTCCCTTCCTCACATCACTTGCAACTTTCTACTTCTGTTGTCACATCGCCTGCTACTCACTCTGACCTCCTGCCTCCCTCTTATGAGGACCCTTGTGATTCCATTAGGGCCACCTGGATAATCCAGAACAATCTCCCTGTCTCAAGGTCCTGAATCATATTTGCCTTAGAAGGTAACGTTCGCAGGTTTGGGCATTAGGCTGTGGATATGTTTTTGGAGGGGTCATTATCCAGCCTACCACAGTGTGTGTACACACACGTGCACACACAGAGTTTTTTCCTGAACGATTTGAGAGTAAACTGCATATACCATGCCCCTATACCCTTAAACACTTCGATGGGCAATTCCTAAGAATAAGGACTTTTTCTTCCATAACTATGGTATAATTAGCAACATCAGGAAATTTGAAAGAGACACAATCTTTAACCTACAGTTGCATTCTAATTTTTTCGACTGATCCAGTAATATCCCTTATGGCTTTATTTTTCCTTCAGGTTGGGATCCAGTCTAGGATCACGTGCTGCATTTAGTTGCCAGGTCTCTTTATGTCATTTAATCTGGAAGAAATCCTCAGCTTTTATTTGCCTTTTATGACATTGACATTTCTGAAAAATTCTGGTCTTTTAAAAGAAGAGAATGTTGCTTGTTTTAGGCTAGATTCAGGTCTCTCCACTCCAGCCAGAATCCTCCACAATGATGCTGTGCTCTCCTCAGGACGTCACATCTGGAGGCACATGTTGTCCATCCGCCTCTCATGGTGACATTAATTTTGATCACCCAAGACGTGGCCCAGATTCTCTACTTTATAGGTTTTTGCCCCCGTGCAACAAATAAGCAATCTGTGGGAGGCACTTTAGACCATGCAAATTTCCTGCTCCTTGTCATCATGTCCCCCTGGAGTTGATGTCCATTGACGATTCTTGCCTGGACCAGTCCTTACTGTCATAACTACAGAATGATGATTTTCCCCTCAGGCACACCCTCCATGGTTTCCAGCTGGCGCTCAGTGGTCCTCTGTAAGCAAGAGGCCCACTGTCCCCCATTTAGCCATTTCTTTGTTTATCTTTTTACGATCAGAATAAACCAGGATTTCTCAGCTTCAGCACTATTGACATTTTCACCAGAACATTCGTTGTTGTAGGGGCTGTCCTGTGCACTGCAGGGTGTTTAGCAGCGTCCCTGGCCTCTTCCTGATGGATACCAGTAGCATCCCAGTTGTGACCACCAAAATGTCTCACACATCGCCAAATGTCCCTGGGGGAGAAAAATCACCCCTGGATGAGAACCACTGGTATAGATTCATGGATTCCTGTTTTTCCTAATGGTTCATATTCATTTTAGTGCTCAAATTGTCCCAGATTGGGCCAGTAGGAGCCCCTTCGTCATGGCTCCTGTGTCCTGTGGCATGCCCCCTTCAGTTTTCCAAGCGCCTCCTCCCCTTCTGCCATGACCAGATGTGCCAGGCTCAGCCTTGCCCTGCCTCGGCCCTGGCATCTGCCTTTCCTCCCATGAGCCCGACACAGTTGTTTTGACTCAGCTTTATCAACAGAGCTGTGTCTAAATGTAGAATTGAGGATTGTGAACCATACCCAGTGATGTTCAAGCAGCCCTGGCCTCTCCTTTATTCCTGACTTTAGCTCACTTTACTTTGTCCCTCGCCTCTGCCCGCAGCATGTCCAGCCTCGGCCCTGCCCCTTCCGCTCCAATCCACTGCCATTCGTCTCTCACTTGGGACATTTTGGCAGGACCTTATTTTTTTTTCATGTTCTAAGGGCAAGGACTCACCCCACCACTCTCTGGGCTCCCAGCCCCTTGATAGGAGGGAGGTTTGGCTCATTCCACTGGGCCCTGGCTTCCTTGGGGGCTGGTGCCAAGCCTCTCAGGGCTGGCCCTACCCTGGACACAGTAGGAGCATATACAGGAGAGGCTTCCGCTGTCCTGTGGCATCTCCCTCGGTGCCAAGAGGTGACTGCCCCTTCCCTTCCTCCTGGCCTGTTGGATAACACTGAATAGCCGGCCATGGAGGCCGCTATCCTGTACTCAGAAGGCGAGTGCTGCGTCAGAAGTCATAAAGCGACGGCCACAGGGGCGGCTCCTGGCCTCTCCTTATCGCATCCCCAGGGCTGAGTGCGCCCGTCACTGGTCGTGTGGGTATTTAGCTGACCTCTTAGACTCTGTTTCTCTTGAAGATAGAGATGCTATCCTTTTATTTCCCCAACTTTTTACTTTTCAAAATTACAAACATAGAAAAAAAGTTGAAAGACTAGTACAATGGACACTTGCAACTCTGCCCCCGAGATTCAACAATTGTTCATAACTTGCCTTGTTTGTTTTGGCAACATATGCGCACAGATCAATGAAGAGATTTCTTTTTTTACCGATCATTTGAAAGTAAGTTGCAGATAATCATGACGTTTCTTACCTAAATGCTTTAGGCTGTGTCTCCCAAGAATAAGAACATTCTCTTACAAAACTATTATCACACCTACAAACTTAACAATAATTCTCTAATATCTTCTAATACCCAGTCCACATTCAAATTTCACCAATCCTCCCAGGACTGTCACGGCTGTTCTTTTTCTTCTGAAAGAGGATACAGTCAAGGTTGACACTTGGTTGCTGGATGTCCTTGGTCATTTTTAGTCTAAAATCTCTGCAGAACCAGGCCAGGTGCCCTGCAGAGGGAGGACTGTGCTCCTGTCCCCCGGTGTCCTCAGCGCCTGGGGCAGGAGCAGGTCTGGGCAGCAGAGGGGCTGATGAGCTGGTAGGCAGCCCCATGGGGAAGGGCCTTCCCTCTGAGCTGGCTGGGCACCTCCTGCCCCCGTGGGCCTGCAGCCTGCTGGGCTTCACACAGCCCTGGTGCCTGTTCCTACCCACCGCGCCTTCACGCCCCACAGCGATGCAGGTTGATGGTCCGCGCTCACTCCTTGGGAGGTTTAATCTGTTTTATTGAATTTTCAGATTCTCAAATCAATACTCATAATAATGCCCAGCAGCAGAAATAAAATCCCACTCCAGGTATTTTGCCAAACGGAGCTGAAATTTACACGTAGCTGGTTTCCCTTGACGGCTTCAAACAGCTTCAGAAGTCTCACCACATGGCAGTCCATCACCCGCGGTTAGCCAGTGCTGGGGCCTAGGAAGCCGCGTGTCGCCACCTTCAGGAGCTCATTCCTTGGCTGGCGGGAAGGCAGGGCAGGGACGATGCAAGCGCTTGTCTGGGCTTGGGTCTCGGGGGGTCACTTTCAGCATGCCTTTGTGCGAGTAACTAAACTTCTCTACGTAAAACAATAGGACCTCCCTGCATTCGACAGGACAGTCATGTGCTGTCCTGGCCCTGAGCCCCCGGCCAGGGCAACTGCCTGGCACCAGTGGGGTGGACCAAGGAGAGACAGCTGGGTTGAGGGGGCAGGGGCCGCTGTCGGCCAGATTCTTTCTCCGGGATTTTGAAGTAAGAGCAGTTGCCGGTTAGCAGGGGGCCTTGAGATGGAGAGGGCCGCGTTGGGGCCAAGCGGGGGGTGCAGGTGGGCTGGCGAGCAGGCAGGGGCTGAGGCCTGGAAAGAAGCAGGAGAGGAGACCTGCCCAGCTGAAGAGGAGGCAGGAGGCTGAGAGGCTCCTGAAACCCCCCCGCTGTGGGTTCCAGGCCCGTCCAGGTGCAGCTGCTTGTCCTTGCGAGGGCCTCCTTGCCACTCAGCAGGTGGGAGACGGTGAGAGCGTGCTGACCTGCTGCACACCACTGCCTGGAAGGTTGTTGTGGGTCTGAAATGACAGGTGCGTTTACAGCGCCCAGCGTGGGGTTAGGCAAGTAATAGGGGCGGAGAGGGCTAACCCCTCCCCCATCTCTTATCTGCCTGGCCTGCCTGGCCTGCCTGGACCCGGGGGTGAGCAACAAAGTTTATACACCTGGAAGGATTGGAGGGCAGCCCAGGCCACCCAGACATCTAGCCATTTTGCAGCTCCCACTGCCTTGGTTGCTGTCCTCTCATGAAGGGCTGGCCACCTTCCTCCCGCCTTCCCCTCTCATTCGGCAGCCCTAACAGAGCACACTACAGTCACACGTCACTTAACAAAGGAGATATGTTCTGAGAAACGCATCCTTAGATGATTTCGTCATTGTGTGAACATCACAGAGTGTACTTACACAAACCTAGATGGTATAGCCCACTACACACTTGGGCTCTATGGCATTAATCTTATGGGACCACCGTTGTATATGCGGTCCATCGTTGACCAAAACGTCATGGTGCAGCTCATGACTGTATTGGTATTGGGTACCGTTGGAACAGAACCAGACGCTAAGCACCTCCTAAGATGCACCTCAGGGTGGCTCAGTGCCGGACAAGCAAGGACCCTGGTGGAGCCCAGCATGACCCACAGGTGCAGCGTGGTGGGGGGCCTCATGTGCCCACATTGTAGAGAAAGACAAGGTCAGGCAAATGTCTTGAAGAAGCGGGGAGGGAGTGGGCCTTAAAACATGGGGAAGGCATGCGGCTGAGCTCAGGGCCCTGGGGTCCTGAGAGTGACTCATGCTGGGGAGCACAGAAGAAAGTTGGTGCTTCCAGAAGGCCAGCAAGGGGCCCTGCCTTCATCTCATCCCTTCAGCAATAGATGCTCAGACCTTAGGTGAGGCCTCCTCAGGACCAAGGGCGGGCAGTGGGAGGGGTCCTCTCTGGGCGCAGGCAGCAAGGGGTGCATGGCCTATGGAAAGTGTAAAAACAATAATAAAACAGACAAAGTTGGCCTGCTTTTTCTTGTTGTCCTGCACCAGCAATTCTAAACAACGTCCTTGATGACATTTTCCTCTGCAAAAAAGCCTTTTGTTGGTTTAAGTTCTAGAACAATTGCTCTGGTTGAGTTTTCATGATACGTGTGTAAGCTTCAAATGAGCTCACTTTTATTACTGATCCTTTAACAAACGTTGCTTTCAAAGATTTGAGAATTCCCCGGTCAGCCCCTGACGCACAGGGACTCAGCTACACGTGTTGCAAAGGTGAGTTCATAGGATTCACACTCATTCGAGCTCCTTTCAGGCACAGGACGTGTTTCCAACCTCTGGTGGAATAAACTGCTCAAGCACAGTGATGAAAAAGCCAGAATCTGAGAAGCTGAAGTGCTAATTAGTATTCAAAATTGAAAACAGTGAAAGAGTGCAAACTGTGAGGTGTAATGTTTTTGTTTGGTAAGTGACGATTTTAGTTCATCCACGAATTATTTGGCAGAATTTGAATAGTGCCTTTAAAATCTAAATTTATATTTTTCGGTGTTCATTGGTTATTTTAGAATGAAATCATAAATCAAGAAAATAAAACATTACATCACTGTATGATTCAGTAATTGCCTAAATTGTACCCTTTGCAGATGTTTTTGTTTCATTAAAAGTCACTTATTAGTTATGAGACAATTATTTATATAAAATATTATTACCTCAGACTATAACTAAAGGATCAAAATTCCAACTGCTAGGTAGATATAAAAAGTATTGAATAAACAGTTGAAGTTTTTCCTTTGAAGCACTGCAATATTTGGGGCTTTTTCTTCTCCTTTCTAAGGTTTTCTTAATTTTCTTCCCCTGAATGATTGGATGTGTGTGTGATGTTCAATGAGAAAAACGTCACTGTCAATATTCTGTGTGGTCATTTCTAGGCTTCCGTTACGGGATTCTTACTGAAGATGGTTCTGCCGTGCAGAGGAGGGAGTGTTAGAGCTGACCCCCCCAACCCCGTGTCCTGCTAGGGACCCCACATGGAGGACTTCAGAGGCCAGCACTCCCAGCGCCCTCACCTTGCCAGTCAGGCTGTGCTCGCCATGTGACCTTGGGAACATCAGAGGACCTTTCTGTGCCTCAGTTTCTCTGCTGGGAATGGGGATGACCACTCTCACAAAGCTCCTGGGAGCTCCCAGGCTATCAGTCTCCAAAATCGAGCCCGCGGTGGGGTGAGAGGAGCAGGAACTCAGACCCCGAGGTCTGGGAGACCCGTGTTCACTCATAAAGCAGACATGTCTCCACTCTCTACCCAGGTGACCTTGGGTCAATATTCGTCCATTCTGAGCCTCAGTTTCCTCAGCTGGAAGAGAAGATGATAACAGCTCCCTTTGAAGTTTGTTAAGTGGAGTCACACACACCAAGAGCCAGGCCCAGCCCCAGTCCATGGCCAGCGTGCTGTCAAGAGACTTCGGTTCCTACGAAATCACACACTTTGAGGAGAGGAGTAGCCCCTTGAGGAGTGATGGGAGCTTTTAGGGGCTGGGGGAGGAGTACTGGGGAGGAGGGAGAGGACCTGATTTCCTAAGAGAAGGAGGAGCCAGGACAGGGCTAAAGGAAGCGGACAGTCCAGCTCCTCTCACACGCAGACACACTGGCCTCACGACACGTGCCACCCGCTCTCCCCACCGCGCTCGGCCCAGCCGGCCCTCCAGGGAAGCCGTCCAGACCTGGCCGTCCATCAGAACCACCGGGTGCTTTCAAGCACTTCAGATTCCCAGACTCTCTCTCTCATGATTCTGATTCCACAGGTGTAAGATGGGAACAAGGAGGCAGGGTTTTTCTTATTGAGGTAAAATTCACAACATAAAATTAACTATTTTAAAGTGTACTATTCAGTGGCATTTAGTACATTCACAATGTTGTGTAACCTTCACCTCTACGTAGTCCCCAAATATTTTCATCACCTAAAAAGGAAACTATGCCCATTAAACACTCGCTCTCCATCCTCCCTCCCTGTAGCCCCTGGCAACCAGGAATATGCCTTCTGTCTCCATGGGCTTAGCTATTCTGAATAGTTCATATGTATGGAGCCAAACAACATGTGACCTTTTGTGTCTGACTTCTTTTACTCAGCATAATGTCTCCCAGGTTCATCCATGTTGTAGCATGCATCAGTACTTCACCCCTTTTTATGGCCAAATGATTGTCTATTGTATGGATAGACCAATTTTTTAAAACACATTCATCAATAGATGGACATTTGGGTTGTCTCCATCTTTTGGCTACTGGGAACAGTCCTACTATGAATTGTAGTTACTTCATGTTCATGTGTAAGCTTTTGTTTGAATACCTATCTTCAGTTGTTTGGTGTGTATACCTAGGAGTGGAATGGCTGGGTCATGTGATAGCTCTCTGTTCAACTTTTTAAGGAACTGCTGAACTGTTTTCCACAGCAGCCGCACCGTTTTCCCACCAGCAATGCCCAAAAGTTCCAGTTTCTCCACATCCTCACCCACACTCGTTATCATCCATCCTTTTATTCTAGTCATTCCAGTGGGTGTGAGGTGGTATCTCATTATGGTTTTGATTTACCTTCCTCTAATGACTAATGACTTGAAAGTCTTTTCATGTGTTTCTTGGCCATTTGTATATCTTATTTGGGAAAATGTCTATTCAACTCATTTACCTATTTTTAAAAATTGGGTTCTGGTCTTTTTGTGGTTGAGTTGTAAGAGCTCTCCATATATTCTGAATAATAGACTCTTATTAGACATATTCAAATATTTTCTCCCATTCTGTGGGTTGTCTTTTCTCTTTCTTAATAATGTCCTTTGAAACAGTAAAGTTTTCAATTTTAATGAACTCCAATTTATATATTTTTTTCTTTGGTTATGTGCATTTTAGGTGTCATATCTAAGAATCCATTGATGAATTCAAGGTCACGAAGATTCACGCTATGTTTTCTTCTAAGCGTTCTATAGCTTTAGCTCTCACATTTAGGTCGTTGGTTCATTTTGAATTAAGTTTTTGCATGGTATGAGGTAGGGGCCCAATTTTATTCTTTTGCATGTGAATACCCAGGTGTCCCACCACCATTTGTTGAGAAGACTATTCTTTTTCCCATTGAGTGGTCTGGTAATTGTCAAAAATCAATTGACCATTTTGAATTTAAATAATTTGAGTTTTCTCTCTTTTTTTTGTAGTCAGTTTAACTAAAAATTTTTCAATTTTGTTGATCTTTTCAAAGAACCAACTTTTGGGTTCCTTAATTCTCTCCATTGTTTTTGTAGTCTCTGTTTCATTTATCTGTGCTTCACTCTTTATTATTTATTGCCTCTGGTAGCTTTGAGTTTAGCTTGTCTTCTTTTTATAGCTCCTTAAGGTATAAAGTTAGGTTATTGATTTGGAATCTTTTTTCTTTTTAAATGTAGGCATTTATAGTTATAGATTTCCCTCTTATCACTGCTTTCTGCATCCAATAGGTTTTGGTATGTGTTTTTTGTTTTTGTTTTTGTTCGTCTCAAAGTGTTTTCTGATTTCCCTTGTAATTTCTTCTTTGACTAATTGATTTAAGAGTATGTTACTAATTTCCATATATTTGTGAACTTTCTCTTTCCTTCCTTTATTGATTTCTAGCTTCATTCCATTGTAGTCAGAGAAGATTCTTCGTACAATTTCAATCTCTTTAATTTTATTGAGACTTGTCTTGTGGCCTTACATATGGTCTATCCTGCAGAGTGTTCCACATGCTTTTGAGAAGAATGTATATTCTACTTTTGTTGAGGGGGGTGTTCCGAATATTCCTGTTGGGTTTAGTTGGTTTGTAACGTTGTTGTCCAAGTCTATTTCCTAATTGAACTTCTGTCTAGTTGTTCTATCCATTATTGAAAGCTGGGCATTGAAGTCTGCAACTATTGTTATCAAACTATTTCTCCATCCAATTTTGTCAATTTTTGTTTCATATATTTTGGAACGCTGTTGCTAGGTGCATGTATATTTATAATTGTTTTACCTTCTTGATGGGTTGACTCTTTTATCCATATATAATTTCCTCTTTGTCTCACAATACTTTTAGTCTTGAAGTCTATTTTTTCCTGATGTTAGTATAGCCACCCAGCTCCCCTTTGGTCACTATTTGCATGAAAGATCTTCTTCCGTCCATTCGTTATCAACTCATTTGTATCTTTAGATGTAAAGTGAGTGTCTTGTAAACAGCGTATAGTTGAGTCATATTTTTCATTCATTCTGCCAATTTTTGCCTTTGGACTGGAGAGTTGAATTCATTTATATTTAAAGTAATTACTACTAAGTACTTCTGTCATTTTGCTACTTGTTTTCTATGAGTTTTATACCTTTTTCCCCTCAATTCCTCCATTATTGCCTTCTGATATGATTGATATTTTCTACTGCACTGTTTTGATTCCCCTCTCATTTCTTTTTCTGTATGTTTTTTGGGTTTTTGTCCTTAGCAGTTACCCTGGGGAATACAACTAATATCCTAACTGTATAATGATCCAGTTTGAATTAATACCAACTTAGTTTTAGTAGTATGCAAAAACTCTGATCCTTCACAGCTCTGTCCTCCCCGTGTTATTGTCACAAATTACATCTTTATACATTGTTAACACAGATTTATAATTATTGATTTGTGCATTTGTTTTTTAAATCATATATAGAAGAGGAGTTAAAAACAATAATTGCAGTGTAATTAGCTTTTATACCTGTCTATGTAGCTACCTTCACTGCTGTTCTTTATTTCTTCACATGGCTTTGAGTTACTGCCTAGTGTCTTTTTATTTCATCCTGGAGGACTCTGGTTAGCATTCCTTGGAGGGAAGATGTTAGTGAAAAATGTCCTCAGTTTTTGTTTATTTGGGAATGTCTTAATTTCCTCCTTCATTTTTAAGGACAGTAATTTTGGATATAGAATTCTTTGTTGACATTGTTTTTTCCTCTCAACACTTTAAGTCATACTCTGGCCTATGCAGTTTCTGTTGGGAAAGCTCCTGTTAATCTTATTATGGATCCCTTGTCTGTGACAAGTCAATTCTCTCTTACTGCTTTCAAGATGCTCACTTTGTCTTTGGTTTGAAACAATTCGACTATAATGTGCTTCAATATAGGTCTCTTTGAATTTATTTTGCTTGGAATTTGTTGAACTTCTTGGATGTGTAGACTGATGTCTTTTATCAAATTTGAGAAGTTTTTGGCCATTGCTTATTCAAATATTCTTTTTTCCCCATTCTCTCTTTTCTCTCCCTGTGAGACACTCTTTTTGCATATGTTTGTATGATTGATGGTGCCCCACAGGTCTCATAGGCTCTGTCAACTTTTATTCTTTTTTTTCTTTCTGTTCCTCAGACTGGATAATCTCAAGTGACTTATCTTTAAGTTCACTGATTCTTTCTTCTGCCTGCTCAAATCTGCTGTTGAATCCCTCTAGTGAATTTTTTTTTTAAATTAAGATTATGATAGTTTACAACCTTGTGAAATTTCAGTTGTACATTATTGTCAGTTATGTTGTGGGTACACCACTTCACCCTTTGTGCCCTCCCCCCACCCGCCCCTTTCCCCTGGTAACCACCGATCAGTTCTTTTTGTCTATATGTTAACTTCTGCCTATGAGTAGAGTCATACAGAGTTCGTCTTTCTCTGTCTGGCTTATTTTGCTTAACATAATACCCTCAAGGTCCATCCAGGTTGGTTCCACCTCTTGGCTATTGTAAATAATGCTGCGATGAACATAGGGGTGCATGGGACTCTTGGAATTGCTGATTTCAGGTGAGTGTATTTTAAAATGATTGACAGGTCATTCCTACCATCAGTGAAGTCTGGGGAGAATATTCCATGGTGCCTGTCACAGGCCCCCCATGTGCCTAGCTTCTCCTGAACTCTTTCTACAAGTACCCATTCGATGGTGTGGTTCCCAGATCTCTGCTTTTCATGGTCAAGGTCCTCCGTGTCTTTTTAAATTTTTAGTATCCCTCTTTTTTTTTCAGTTTTTAAAATTTTATTGAGGTAATATTGGTTTATAACTGTGTAATTTCAGGTGTACATTATTATATTTCAGTTTCTGTATAGACTGCATTGTGCTCACCACCAATAGTCTAGGTTTAATCTGTCATCATACATATGTGCCCCTTTACCCCTGATGCCCACCCCTCCACCCTCTTCTGCTCTGGTAACCACTAATCTCTTCTCTTTATCCATGTGTCTGTTTATCTTCCACATATGAGTGAAATCATACCATGTTTGTCTTTCTCTGTCTGGCTTATTTCACTTAGCATAATACCCTCAAGGTCCATCCATGTTGTTGCAAATGGGACGACTTTGTCTTTTTTATGACTGAGTAGTATTCCATTATATATATATATATATATACATACCACATCTTCTTTAACCATTCTTCAGTGGATGGGCACTTGGGTTGCTTCCACATCTTGGCTATTGTGAATAATGCTGCAATGAACATAGGGGTGCGTAACTCTCTTTGAATTGTTGATTTCAAGTTCTTTGGATAAATACCCAGTAGTGGGATAGCTGGGACATATGGTATTTCTATTTTTAATTTTCTGAGAAATCTTCATACTGTTTTCCATAGTGGCTGCACCAGTTTGCATTCCCACCAGCAGCATATGAGGGTTCTCTTTTCTCCTCATCCTCTCCAACATTTATTATTTTTCGTCTTGTTAATTACAGCCATTCTGATGGGTGTGAAGTGATATCTTATTGTAGTTTTGATTTGCACTTCTCTAATAGTTAGTGACACTGGACATCTTTTCATGTGCCTATTGGCCATCTGTAGATCTTCTTTGGAAAAACGTCTGTTGATATCTCCCACCCATTTTTTGATCAGGTTGTTTGTCTTTTTGTTGTTGAGCTCTTTATATATTTTGAAAATGAACCCCTTGTCAGATATACGATTTGCAAATATTTTCTCCCAGTTGGTGGGTTGTCTTTTTTATTTTGTTCAAGGTTTCCTTTGCTGTGCAGAAGCTTTTTAGTCTGATGTAGTCCCACTTGTTTCTTGTTTCTTTTGCTTCTCTTGCCTGAGTAGACATGGTGTTCAAAAAGATGCTGCTAAGAACAGTGTCAAATAGTGTACTGCCTATATTTTCTTCTAGGAATTTTATGGTTTCAGGTCTTACACTCAAGTTTTTAATCCATTTAGAATTAATTTTTGTGTATGGTGTAAGATAATAGTATGCTTTCATTCTTTTGCATGTGGCTGTCCAGTTTTCCCAACACCATTTATTGAAGAGACTTTCCTTTCTCCATTGCATGTTCTTAGCTCCATTGTCAAAGATTAGCTCTCCTTAGATGTGTGGTTTTATTTCTGAGCTTTTGATTCTGTTCCATTGATCTGTGTGTCTGTTTTTGTGCCAGTACTATGCTGTTTTGATTACTATAGTTTTGTAGTATGTTTTGAAGTCAGGGATTGTGATGCCTCCAGCTTTGTTCCTTTTTCTCAGGATTGCTTTGGCTATTTGGGGTCTTTTGTTTTTCCATATAAATTTTAGCGTTCTTTGTTCTATTTCTGTGAAGAATGTCATTGGGATTCTGATTGGGATAGCATTGAATCTGTAGACTGCTTTAGGTGATATGGACATTTTAACTACATTTATTCTTCCAATTCATGAGCATGGAATATGCTTCCATTTCTTTATATCTTTTAATTTCTTCCAATAATATCTTATAGTTTTCAGTGTATAGGTCTTTCACCTCCTTGGTTAAATTTATTCCTAGATACTTTATTCTTTCTGTTGCAGTTGTAAATGGGATTCAATCCTTGACTTCTCTTTCTGCTAGTTTGTTATTAGTGGATAGAAATGCAACTGATTTTTGTAATTGATTTTGTATCCTGCAACTTTGCTGTAGTTGTTATCTCTAATAGCTTTCTGGTGTATTCTTTAGGGTTTCCTATATATAGAATCATGTCATCCACAAACAATGCGGGTTTCCCTTCTTCCTTTCCAATAGGGATACTTTTATTTCTTTTTCTTGCCTAATTGCTCTGCCCAAAATCTCCAGTACTATGTTGAACAAGAGTGGTGAGAGTGGGCACACTTGTCTTGTTCCTGTTTCAGAGGGATGGCTTTCCCTGTTGAGTATCATGTTGGCTGTGCGTTCGTCATATCTGGCCTTTATTATATTGAGGTACTTTCCTTTTATACCCATTTTATTGAGAGTTATCATAAGTGGATGTTGGATCTGTCAGATGCTTTCTCTGTGTCTATTGAAATGATCATGTGATTTTTATTCTGCATTTTGTTAATGTGGTGTATCACATTGATTGGTTTGCAGATGTTGAACCTTCCCTGCACCCCTGGTATAAATCCCACTTGATCATGGTGTAGGATCTTTTTAATGTATTGCAGTATTCATTTTGGCAATATTTTGCTGAGGATTTTTGCATCTATGTTCATCGGCGATATTGGCTTGTAATTTTCCTTCTTTGTGTTGTCCTTGTCTGGCTTTGGGATCAGGGTAATGTTGGCCTCATGGAATGAGTTAGGAAGCATTCCATATTCTTTAATTTTTTGGAATAGTTTGAGAAAGATAGGTATTAAATCTTCTTTGAATGTTTGGCAGAATTCTCTAGAGAATCCACCTGCTCCTGGACTTTTGTTTTTTGGGAGGTTTTTAATTACTGTTTCAATCTCTTTATTTGTGATTGGTCTTTTCAAATTCTCTATTTCTTCTTGATTCAGTTTTTGGAGGTTGTATGAGTCTAAGAATTTGTCCATTTCTTCTAGGTTATCCAATTTGTTGGCATATAGTTTTTCATAGTAGTCTCTTATAATCCTTTGAATTTCTGTGGTATCCATTGTAATTTCTCCTCTTTCATTTCTTATTTTATTTATTTAAACCTTCTCTCTTTTTTTCTTAGTGAGTCTGGCTAAGGTTTTGTTAACTTTGTTTATCTTCTCAAGAACCAGCTCCTAGTTTCTTGATCCTTGCTATTGTTTTTTAAGTCTCTATTTCATTTACTTCTGCTCTAATTTTTATTATTTCCCTCCTTCTGCTGACTCTGGGCTTTGTTCTTCTTTTTCTAGTTATGTTAGGTGTAGTTTAAGATTACTTATTTGAGATTTTCTTCTTTGTTGAGGTAGGCCTGTATTGCCATAAATTTTCCTCTTAGGACCGCTTTTGCTGCACCCCATGAGTTGGTACGTTGTGTTTTCATTTTCATTTGTCTCCAGGTATTTTTTAATTTCTCCTTTGATGTCTTCATTGATACAATGGTTTTTCAGCAGCATGTTGTTTTGTCTCTACAAATTTGTGACTTTCTCAGCTTTTTTCCTTGTAGTTGATTTCTAGTTTCATAGCATTTTGGTTGGGAAAGATGCTTGACATGATTTCAATCTTCTTAAATTTGTTGAGGTTTTCCTTGTTTTCCAACACATGTTCTATCTTTGAGATGTTCCATGTGCACTTGAGAAGAATGTGTATTCTGCTATTTGTGGGAAGAATGTTCTATATATATCCATTAAGTCCATCTGGTCGAGTACTTCATTTAAGGTCAATCTTTCCTTGTTGGCTTTCTGTCTGGGTGATCTATCCATTGATGAAAGTGGGGTGTTGAGGTCCCCTACTCCTATTGTGTTGCTGTCAATTTCTCCCTTTATGTCCGCTAATAGTTGCTTTATATACTTTGGTGCTCGTTAGGTGCATGTATATTCATAAGTGTTATTTCCTCTTGGTGGAATGTCCCCTTTATCATTATAAGGTGCCCCTCTTTGTCTCTCATTGCCTTTTTTATATTGAAGTCTGCTTTGTCTGATATAAGTATGGCAGCACCTACTTTCTTTTGCTTGCCATTTGCTTATAGTATCGTCTTCCATCTCTTTACTCTGAGCCTATGTTTGTCTTTAGAACGGAAATGTGTTTCCTGGAGGCAGCATATTGTTGGGTCTTGTTTTTCAATTCATCCAGCCACTCTGTGTCTTTTGATGGGAGAAATCAATCCATTTACATTTAGAGCAACTATTGATATATGAGGGCTTAATACTGTCATTTTGTGTCTTGTTTTCCAGGTGTTCTATATTTCCATTGTTTCTTTTCCCTTGTACTTAAGACTGCCTTTTCAGTTTGGTGGTTTTCTGTGATAGTTTTCTCTTTATTTGTGATTTGTGGCTCTGCTCTGATTTTTTGTTTAGTGGTTACCATGACATTTGTATAAAAGATCTCATAGATGAGATAGTCCATTTTCTGATGGATGCTTATCTCCTTAGCCTAAGCAGTTTCCATCCCTTTCCTCTCCCTCTTCCCCAATTTGTTGTCACAAATTGTTATTTTCTGTGTTGTGAGTTTGTGACTAAATTGAAATGCTTATATTTTTTATGTTTTCTTTCCCTTTGTCTTTTATGTTATAATTAAGTGTTTTCTAACCTATTCTGATATAGAACTGCAATTTTCTAATTCTATCTGTCTATTTATCTCCTTGCTCAAGTTTTGTAAACCTTTGCTTTTTAGTTTCTGATGGGAGGGCTCCTTTCAACATTCTTGTAAGGCAGGCCTAGTGGTGATGTACTCCCTCAGCTTGTGTTTATCTGGGAGAACTTTCATTTCTTCATCATATCTGAAGGATGGTTTCACTGGATAGAGAGTATGCTTGGCTGAAAGTTTTTGTCTTTCAGTATTTTGAACTTATCATTCCACTCTCTCCTAGTCTGTAAGCTTTCTTCTGAGAAATCCACTGAAAGTCTGATAGGGGTTCCTTTGTATGTTATTTTCTTCTGCCTTGCTGCCATTAATACTTTTTCTTCGTCATTTACTTTTGCCAGTTTTAATATTATATGCCTTGGAGAAGGTCTTTTTTCATTGATGTAATTAGAAATGCTATAGGCCTCATGTACTTATAAGTCCAGTTTCTTCCCTAAATTTGGGAAGTTCTCAGCTATTATTTCTTTGAACAAGCTCTCTGCTCCTTTCTCCCCCTCCTCTCCCTCTGGAATATCTATAATCCTTATGTTGATTTTCCTAATTGAGTTGGATATTTCTCAAAGAATTTCTTCACTTTAAAAAACTCTTAGTTCTCGGGGCTGGCTCCGTGGCCGAGTGGTTAAGTTCGCGCGCTCTGCTGCAGGCGGCCCAGTGTTTCGTCGGTTCGAATCCTGGGCGCGGACATGGCACTGCTCGTCAGACCACGCTGAGGCAGCGTCCCACATGCCACAACTAGAGGAACCCACAACGAAGAATACACAACTATGTACCGGGGGGCTTTGGGGACAAAAAGGAAAAAATAAAATCTTTAAATAAAAAAAAAAAAAAAAAAAAAAACTCTTAGTTCTCTCTCCTCCCCCATCTGAAGCATTTCTCTATTTCTATCCTCTAAATCACTAATTCTGTCCTCCATAACATCAGCTCTATTTTTTAAGGATTATAGATTATTTTGTATCTCTCAATTGTGTTCTTCATATCCAGAATTTCTGTTGTTTTTGTTTTTTAGAGTCAATCTCCTGGGTGAAATATTACTACTGTTCATTAATTATATTCCCAAGAGAATTCCCTCAGGTAGACATGGGAAGCCACTGGGGTGTGCAGAAACTGTACCTGGGACCGCCAGGGTGGGCCAAGGAACTGTGAGTGAGACACTGACAGTATCTGTTGCACTCTGTAAACATTTCTGGAACTCCTACTATGTGCCAGAATAGAGATGTAGCAATGCCTAGGACATGGAGTTTGTCCTCTGGTGGGGACAAGGGTGGCAGGCAACAAATCAGTAAACAAGCAAGTAACAAGATGACGTCATGTTGTGGTGAGAGCTGCAAAGAAAATAAAGCAAGGCTATGAGATGCAATGACCAGGAGGGCTGGGGACTGAGGCCACTTTAGAACGGATGTGGGGACACTGTCTCTGAAGAGGGAAATTTGACTGAGAGCCCCCAAGGAGGCAGCAATGGGAAATTCAGGGCAGAGTATTCCAGAAGAAGGAACAAGTGCTAATGGCCCAGGGAAGAAATAAGTTTGGCTTGTTTGAAGAACAGAGAGAGGTCAGTTTGTGAATAAACTATGGCACATCCACACAATGAAGTACTGTGCAGCTATATTAAAAAAAAAAAAAAGAATGAGAAAGATCTCTGTGAACTGATATGGAGTCATTTTCAGGATATACCATTTCCAGAACACTCTTTGGCCCTGGGAGCATACTAGGCCCATGTCAGGGCCATGCAAAAGAATGTCTATAGTATACCACCTTTCACTGAATAAAGAAGAGAAGTAAGAACATACACGGGCATCTGCTCATTTGTGCAAAAGAAATATAGGAAAGATAAACCAGAACTAAAGAGATTGTTTAGGGGTGGAAAGAAGGGGTTTGAAAAGGGTGGAATGGAAACAGGGTGTCAGGTGTCAAGGAGGGAGTGGCACTTTCCAGAGGATGTCTTTCTAATTAGCTCTGCCTCTTAGAACCATCATAACGTTTTATACCTCCTTCATGTGCCCAAAAAACAAACAAATAATTGAAACCAACTAGGATAGGGGGTTAACCTGAGATGAACTGCAAACAGTATGGACTTAGCTGTATTATAAATGAATAGCATAACCACACTGTAGAATGTGGGGAAGAAAAGAAATAATCTAAGTAACTGTGGAAAAAGAGTATCTTGATTGGATATTGTAAGGCTAAGACAAAAAAAAAAAGTGTACATAAATGTTGTAACCTAGTTCTTAAATGGGTTACTTTCAAGGGTATGATTAGCAATTCGAAACACTGTATGTGTACACTAGAACTGAGCAAATAAGTAAGTAAGTTATAGATAATGAAAGCTGGGTTTCTCACTGTTGGAGAAGTTACAAACAAGGAGAGGGGGAAGACTAAAATAAACCTGTAATCTTGGATTAAAATCTGAGATAGCAACGTGAACTCATGGTATTTAATAAAAATACAAAGATAAATACAGACGTGTGTGTATGTATGGGTGAGCATACATACATGTATTTCCTAGCTTTATCTGATGAGAGGGTCCTGAAGCAATTGTGCCCCACGGCAATGAGCACACCCAGTGCCCAGATTTTGGTTTCTAAAGGAGCCAGGGATCCATGGAGAAATGGTTGAGTCCAGGGCTGAGGCAGGAAAAATACAAGGTGAGCCTGGAGGTGCCAAAAAGTAAAGAAGTCCTCCAAACAAAAAAAAACAAGAGTGAGGAGGCATATGAGAGGAATAAAGGAGCTGACCTTCAGGAGCTCCCGGTAGTTAAAGCTAGAAAAATTTGAGCAACAAAATAAGTGACGGTATCAGATTTAACCCAAAGAATAAAATAAATATTCACATGTCCATACTGATATAAATAAATGAGAGAGAAGAGACACCTCTTTCTTACAGGAGAATTCCATTAATAAATGCAGAAGAAAAGAAAGAAATTATACATGCATTTGAGAAGTCCCAAGATCTACAGTCAGAAGCCTGGGGACCCAAGAGAGCTGAGGGTGTGGTTCTAGTCTGAGTCCAAGTCTGAAGGCAGAAGATGAGCAATGTTCCAGCTTGAAGACAATCAGGCAAGAGAGGTATTCCCCCTCACTCTGCATTTTGTTCTATGTAAACGTTCAGTTGATCAGATGAAGGCCACGACATGGAGCAGGGCAATCCGCCTTACTCGGTCTACCAATTCAAACGTTCATCTCATCCAGAAACACCCTCACAGACACACCGGGATAATGTTTAACCAAATATCTGGGCACCCTGTGGTCCAGTCAGGTTGACACACAAGATTAACCATCTCAGATGACTCTTGGGTTCTCGATTTAGTCAACTGGTAAATGGTGATGCCATTTACTGAGATGAGGAAGACTGGAAGAGAAGAAAGTTTGGGAATGAATATTAAACTAGAGATGCCTATGAGACCTCCAAGGGAATATTGAACAGGCAGTTGAACATGAGTCTAGAGTTCATGAGTGAGGTATACATCTGAGAGACATCCACACACTAAAGGCATTTAAAGCCTTGAGATGGGACAAGCGCACGGAGAGAGAGAAAGTAGAGGAAAGGGCTGAGGACTGAGTCTGGGACCCTCCACCATTCAGGGGTCAGTGGGGTGAGGAAGGGCCAGCAACAAGACCAAGAAGAAATGGCCCTGAGGCTACTCACCTGTCCTTGTTTTCAACACTGTCTAGGATGGGATCTACCAGTTGCAAATCCATTTAACTGGACAGTCATGTGACCCGCAGATCTCTAGATTGTTCGGTCTATCCCAGTCCAGTCCACATTTCTAAGTTCCTCCTATGTGACAGGGCCTGTGCTGACAAAGGCGGGGCACCTGCCAGCAAGAGGCTCGCTGTCTAATGAGCGACTGAGTCTTGGGAGGCCGCTTCAGTGCCCAGGTGGACAACGCTCCCGATTCAAGCATCGATTCAGTGACATTGACTGAGCCCAGACTACAGTGTCAGGTGCAATAGAAGAACTAAGAATGCAAAGTCAAACGAGACATGGCCCGCTTCCCGGGACCTGGGAGCTCACAGCCTAGTGAGAAGATAGACCTTCAAAGATATTTCAGTCAAATATGGCAAATATTCTCATGGGAGACTTTATCATGTGCTCTGCTGGAAGCTAGACATACCTAGGGAGAAAGGAATCCAGCTTGATTTGGCAGGAACCAATCAGCCTCTGGTCACCTGCCTCTCTCCCAAAAACCCCATTGTCAGTGTGTGATGCAAAGGCCATATCCAGCAGGAAATGAGTCATTTTATTTCATTTCATTTTTATAGCCAACATATGTAACAGAGCTGTTCCTGTCTTCCGATAGCTGGTAAGTCAGGCAGATGAAGCTGAGTGGCCACAGACATCGCTACACATGTGCTTGTGTGGTGTACCATACACACACACATACTTACATATGCACGCACACACACATATGTAGTTTTCTGACTTCCAAATTTCTTAAGTGTTAGGTCATTTTCTTCCCTGGCCAAATGGCTGGCTGTCTGCCGAGTGCTGGGGCAGCCCATAAATCGTCCCGCCCGTAATATAAAACACAGCCCTTATTGACAGCCGGTCTGCTCGTAGAAGCCGTGCTGCCAGCTCGTAAAGCAGGGCCCGGTGTCACTCCCACTGAACAGAGCCAATAAAGGGCACAGGGGAATTACCTCTCGCTCCAGCAGCTGGCCGCACTGCAGGGACGATGGCAGCAGGCCTAATGGGTCCCCGCCTCCCCGCCACCTTGTAAAGCATTACAGTTAGACGTAATTCCTCCCCCGCCCCAGAGCAATTTCTTTCACGGGGAGAGGCAGCTCCCTGAAAGATGCTCTCTCCCCAGATCCCAACCTGGCACTGGAATCTGAAATGTGTAGTGGGGCTCGTTTCCATAAGGCTCGCTGCTGCCACAAACCCCGGGCCCCTTCACCCCATCGTCAGCCCTCAGCCAGGTCTGCCAGTGTGGGCGACTCCAGCTCAGCTGTCTCTCTCCAGACCCCAGACAGCTCAGTCCTGCTGGAACAAGACCCCCAGGGGGCAGACGGTTCCCCCACCAATTGGTGATCACCCTCAGAGGGTCCTCAGGGCCAGCTCACTCCCCCGTGACCAACTATCCCAAACCCCTTCACTTCTCTTGAGCCTCTGGTCCCCCTTCTCCTAGCAGACCACCTCAACTTCTGTGTCAAGGGCAACGATGGAAGTTCTTCACAGTGCCAACCCTACAAGGCCACCTCCCTCCGCTACCCCCTGTTTCCTTCCCTCTAGTTCCAACAGGGATGTATAGTATCTGAGGAAGAGTATTCCAGGTAGTGGGAACAGCCAGTGCAAAGGGTTCGAGGCAGAGTGTGCCTGGAGTATATGTGGGACAGCAAGGAGGTCAGGGCGGATGAAGTGGAGGGATAGGGGTAGGAAAGACAACCAGGGCTGAGAGAGCCTTGTGGGCCACAGGACTCGGGCTGGGTGGGATGGGGGCACAGGGTCAGTGCTAAACAGAGAAGGGACATGATCTGAAAGAGGGTCCAAGCGGAGAATGAGAATAAGTTGTAGGAGACGAGGGTGGGGCAGGTGGACCAGTCAGGATGCTTGGGATAAGATGGGGATCCAGCATGGAGCAGAGTGCTGGTAAACCAGCTCTCCCGGAGGGAGCAAAGAAAGCCCTGATCCGAGCATTACACGGTGGAAACGCTCCTACCACGGCAGAGTCAAACTACCAATGGTCTAACAGCTGGCTGGCCAATTTCTCGTGAGCTGGTACTTGCAGGCTCCAGCACACCATAGAGGCCCCGGGCAGTTGTGGTGAAAAGTGAACAGATTCTGGACATTCTCTGAAATTAGAGCAAAAGGATTTCCTGACTGGTTGGGTGTGGGATGTGAGAGGAAGGCAAGGGTCGAGGGCGACTGCGGGGCGGCCCAGCCTAGGGGTGTCAGGAGCATTCGCCGCCATTGCCACCCTTCTTGGAAAAGCTCCCTCCCTGGGTTCTAGGGCACTCCCCTGCTCTGCCCCTTCTCCTCTGTCTCTTGCCATTCCTTCTAGACTCCCTGACAGCCTCACCCTCCTGGTTCCGGCCCTTGATTGCTGGGATTCCTCAAGCTTCCTTTCCAGGCCCTCTTCTCTCTGAGGCTATTTTCTCTGCACCCCTGGGGATCTTGTCCACGGCTCCTGTGACTTCCTACACGCAGCTGGCATCACGGCCCCGGCTCTCCTCCGAGCCCCAGACCCATAAACCCCAACACCTCTCGGTCATCTCTTCTTGGATATGTCAAAGACACAGAAAACTCCACATGTGCAAATCTGAACTTACAATGCCCCATCCCGCCCTGCCCCACACTGTCCCCAGCTGGTCCCACTGGCCCTCACCCAACCCTCCCCACCTCAGGGCAGGAGAGTCAGAACCCGGGACTGCTTCCTAACACCTCCTGCTCTTACTCTTCACGAGGAACCCTTCACCAAGTCCTAGAGGTTTCACCTAAGTGCTCCTGAATCCACCTGTCGTCACAGTCCACTTCCACCACCCTCCTCCCTGGTCGCCTCCAGTGGTTGGTCCCTGGGCTCCTGTATATCCCTTGAATATCCTGCCAAGCCCTTCTCCATCCTGCAGCTAGACAAGGTTTCCAACATGCAAGTTTCATCATGTCATTTCCTTGCAAAGATCTCTCTGATGCTTTCTGATGCTCTTCGGAGAGAGGTAAAGTTTCGCCCTGGCCTACAAGGTCTTGCACTGTTGGCCTCATTCCTTCAGGCCCCTCACAGTGTGCCCTCACCAGCCACGCCAGCTTTCTTTGTTACTCTCTGTCCCACACTACCCCATTCCTACCTCAGGGCCTTTACACATGCTCTTCCCTTGCGTAGAATATCTCTCACCACCCTTTTTGCAAGTCATCCCTCAGAAGAAGGCTGTCACTGCTTTCTCAGAGAAGTCTTCCCTGACCTCTCTGGTTTGGTCAAATCTTCACAGAACCATGAGCCCCTCCTTCACGACCCTGAGACCCGCACTTGTCCTTTCGCTTGTGCAGCCGTTTGATTTGTGCCGATTTCCTCCACGTGTCTGTGAGCCCCATTTTGTTCACCACTGTGTCATCACGGTGAAGTGAGGCCACTGGAGGTAGACTGAGTTTGAATCCCGATCTGCCACCTAGTGCCAGTGTACACTTGGATGAGTTATTTAACTTAACTAGAGAGGATGGTAAACCTGTCTTGTAGGGTTGTCGTGAGAATTACAGGATTCAGCGAATGTAAACTGCCTACAAAGTGCCTGTCACAGAGTGGACACCGTGTGTGGCAGATAGAAGCACTGGCCCCAATTCTTCACCTTGCCCAGCACTGGTGCACTGGCCGTGGCCTCCCTGTGGACAGAGTGAACTTCCTTGCCCCTTTGACTTGGGGTCTGGCCACGTGACTTGCTGTGGCCCATGGCACGGGATGGAAGTGACAGTGTGCCAATTCCGAGTCTAGGCCTTAAGAGACCTTGCAAGTTCCTGTTCGTCTTCTTGAGCTTCTGCCATTGCCACGAGAAGAGTCTCCCCTGGGTCACCCTGCCCCTGCAGCCTGGGCCCCTACATAAGGAGCAGGCTCACCTAGCCAAGCTTGGCACAGACCAGCCAATCCCCGGCCCGCCTGTTCATCAGGGAGAACAAGTGACCATTGTTTTAAGCCTGTGAGTTTGGGGATGGTTTGCTCCCAGCATTTTGTAGCAATAGATAGATAACTTGCTCCAAGAAATGTGATGTGCCGGTACGTGTCTGTGACAGAGTTAACACGATTATGATTGTCCCCTGTCCACAGCAGGTATGGCACATCCCCAGGCTGACTCTTGAAAGCCGTGCTAGACCTGCAGAGCTGTCTGCTCTCCACATGTCACGTATCACTCAAGGCCCAACCAGAGATGCAGAACCACTGTGAGAAATGATGGAGAGAGAGAGAGAAAGATGATAGATAGATAGATGATATATATAGATGGATAGATAGATGGGGGGGAGAGAGATAAAAGTAAATATAGATATGTAGAGAGATATATATGGAGACAGATAAAGGTAGATAGATAGATAGACATAAGTAGATATAGAAAAAGATAGAGATATATAGAGAGACTTATGGATATAGATAAAGATAGATGATAGATAGATATAGATAAGTAGATATATATATAGATAAATAGATATGGAGATGATAGATGATAGAGACGGGTATAATTAAGTAGGCATAGATATCTATAAAAAGAGATATATTGAAATAGATGATAGATATAAATAAGTAGATATAGATGTATAGAGAGAGAGATATGGAGATAGACAGATAGGTGGATAGACAGACACAGACAGACAGACAGAGAGAAAAGCGGATCTGTTACAGGGATCTGGCCTATGTGACTGTGGGGGCTGGTCAAGCTGGCTCTGTAAGGCCCTTGTCCCATGTCTGACGCTGGAGCTTGAAGCCCACAGGGCCAGTGGTCAGGAAGGGAAGATGGAGGTAAAGCGGGGAGAGCAAGGACAAGCTGGAGCCCATGAGGACAAAACCCACGTCAGTTCTTGTGGGCTCTTCCCTGGTGGTCTGAGTGTCTTCCAGAAGCCAGGACCCCTCATCACGAGACTAACTCACACGCTCGGCCCAGGAGTGGGGGAGGCGGAAGCAGGATCGGCGAGGTGAGTGGCTGCAGCCCAGCTCGCCACCCCACAACACCTGGGTGAGTCAACAGGTCACTGCCAATGTGTCTGTGCCACCAAATGCCTGCTGCTTCCCTCCGCTCCCACCCCTGGATCTCCCACACAAGTCTCTCTTGTGACCCACCCTAACCAGAGACCCCCAGGAGAGGGAATTCTGGGAAGTGCAGTTAAGCCTAGCCACGTGGATACATCAAAGCTACCACCCTCATAAGCACCCCTCAGACTGAGTCTCAGGACGGAGTAGCTGATTAAATGAGTTCTTGCAAAGGTGGGACTGAGAGTAACTGTTTGCAAGGGTGCTTGTGCTTAGAGCTGAGTAGTCAAAGGACAGTTTCCGTGATGGTGACATCTCGGGGGCGTGGAGAAGGAGGTGAGGCTGTTGAACCCCTGCTAAGGGTCAGGGGTTTTACACATTTGGTCTCATTCAATCCTCAAACAATTTTTGAGGTGGGTAATGTAGCAAACCTATCTAATAGGTGAAGAAATCGGGGTCCTGGCCTCTTATTCCTTCCCGCAGGCGGGCTGCGAAGATTTATCTCCACTGTATGGAGAAGAGCAGATGAAAAGTGGAAGGCCAGTTCCTGGTCTGGAAGGAGGCCCACACGAGGCGAGTCACAGGACACTCTGAGCAGGGAGAGAGGGGCCGCCAGGTGAGCATTCAGTAGGCACACTGTCGACCCAACAAAATCAGGGTGTTGTCACAAGGGAAAGCGGCACAGGTGGGCAGTGAGGAACTAAGGAATCTTAGCAGGTCTTTCAGTCGAGCTGCTGACTAGAGGACCTAAGATCTCATTGCTGGACGGCAGCTGTGGGTACTGCAAACACCAACAGCTCAGACACCGAGGCTGCGCAGAGTGGCTGGGAGGTTTGGAGCCCGGCTTGGGGCTGGGGTCTTGGGAACAATCTCTGCCCATGTGCTCTGAGCATGCCGCCAAGAACAGGCCAGACTGTTGAGCAACATGTGGATTGTTGCGGCTGGAAGCCTGTGGAGACGGGAGAGGCGTCAGTTCATTCCACAGAGGGAAGGGACTGGCCTTCATCCAACCCTGCAAGGACGGATGTGGGCGTCTCCCAGCCCCGGAGGGTCTCAGGGCACTTAACGTCTGCAGCACCTGTCGGGCCCCCAGTGGGCTGCCAGAATCTTTGTCTTGGTCATTATTTGTTTGTGCACTGGTTCCCTCAAATGGATAGATCTCCCCCACAAGCTCTTTGAGAGTGGGCCTCTCACTTACACCCCGTTCCCTCCCTGGGTCTGTCCCACTTTCCTTATTCCATCTCCAAGACCATAGCCTCCTAGCTGGCCTCTCGCTTCAGTGTAACCAGCCCCTTCATCTCTAACCTGGGAATGGAATGTAAAGTAATAGTCCCCAGCTTTTTCAAGAATGAACCAACCTTCCTTCCTTCCTACCTTCCTTCCTTCCTTCCTCCCTTCCTTCCTCCCTCCCTTCCTTCCTCCCTTCCTTCCTCCCTCCCTCCCTTCCTTCTTTCTTTCCCTCCTTCCTCCCTCCCTCACTCCCTTCTTCTCTTTCTTTCTCTCTTTCTCAATCTCTCTCTCTCCTTCCCTCCTTTTCTTTCCGGTATATAGTTTCATGAATTTTAACACCTGTATATCCCTGTGTGATCACACCACAATCAAATGAGCTCCTCATTCCAAAAACCCCCTCCCTATGCTTCCTCTTCATGATACTGTTCCCTCACCCCAGCGCCTGACAACCACCAGTCTGTTCTCCATCACGACAGCTTCGCTCTTTCAAGGGTGCATATAAAAGGACTCGCTCATTACGTAACCTTTGGAGACTCAGCACAATGTCCTTGAGATTCGCTGGGGTCGTTGCATGGATCAGTGGTTCTTACCTTCTTACTGCTGAGTAATTCCATTGCACGGATGTACCACAATCTGGTTATCCATTCATTTGCTTATGGATATTTGGGGTGTTTCCAGTTCTTGATGAATATGAATGGAGCTTCTGTAAATATACGAGTATAGGGTTTTGGGTGAACATAAATTTTCATTTCTCTAGGGTAAATACCCCACAGAGAGACCACCGGGTCATGTGGTAACTCTATTTTCAGAGAGGCTGTACCATTTTGCATTCCCACCAGCAGTGCATGAGTTCCATTTACACTAAGCTTTTGTCAGCACTTGGTATTTTCAAATTTTGGCCATTCTAATAGTTGTGTGGTCATATTTAGTTGTGTATGAATTTGTATTGCCCTAATGGCTAATGATGTTGAATATCTTTTCATACGCTTATGCACCCATCCATCCTTTAGCGAAGCATCTGTTCAAGTCTTTTGCCCATTTTTAAATTGGACAGTTTGTTTTCTTGCTATTGAGTTTTGAGAGTGCTTTGTATGTTCTGGATACAAGTCCTTTGTTGGATATGCAATGAAAAAAATTTTCTCCCGGTCTGTGGCTTGTCTTTTCATTCTCTTAATAGCGTCTTTCAGAGAGAACACATTTTTCATTTTGATGAAGTCCACTTTCTCAGTTTTTTCTTTTTGTGGGTCATGTTTTTGAGGTCATGCATAAGAACGTTTTGCCTAAGCTCAGGTCAGAATGGTTTTCTATGCCTTCATCTAAAAGTTTTGTGGTTTTATATTTTATATTAGATCTATGATCCATTTTGAGGTAATTTTTGTATAACATTTAGTGGAAGTTCATTGTTGCCTATTGACATCCAGTTGTTCCAGCATCGTTGGTGACAAAACTACCCTTTCCTCATGGAATTGCCTTTGCATCTTTGTCTAAAATCAGTTGGTCATGGGCCAACCACAGTGGCCTAGTGGTTGAGTTCAGTGGCCTCCACTTCGGTGGCCCAGGTTTGGTTCCTGGGTGCAGACCTACACCACTTGTCTGTCAGTAGCCATGCTGTTGTGTTGGCTCACATACAAAAAGAGGAAGATTGACAACAGATGTTGGCACGGGGTGAATCTTCCTCACCAAAAAAAAAAAAAAAAAATTAGTTGGTCATGTTTATGTGGGTCTATTTCTGAACTTTCTATTCCAGGGATTGTCAAATATTTTCAGTGAAGGGCAAAAGAGTAAATATTTTAGGATTTATGGACCATATAGTCTCTGTCTCACATCCATTTTTTTTTTCCTTTGGTGAGGAAGATTTGCTCTGAGCTAACATCTGTTGCCAATCTTCCTCTTTTTTTTGTTTGTTTGGTGATGAAGATTCGCCCTAAACTAATATCTGTGCCAATCTTCCTCTACTTTGTAGGTGGTTTGCCACCACAACATGGCTTGACTAGTAGTGTAGGTCTGTGCCCAGGATCCGAACCTGCGAACCCAGGCCACTGAAGCAGAGTGAGCCGGACTTAACCACTATGCCACGGGGTCAGCCTCTCTCCCCTCCTTTTTTAAACTCTTTAAAAATGTGAAAACTATTCTTAGCTCACGGGTCACACAAAAATAGACCAACCCCTGCTCTGTTCTGTTCCATTGATCTGTGCCTCTGCTGTCACCACCACCACGCCATCTTGATATGGCAGCTTTATGATAAGTCTTTAAATCAAGTTGAGTGCTCCAGCTTTATTTCCCGTCTTTCAACTGGTGCTTTTAGATCACTTTCATTTTATGTAATTATCGATATGTTTGGACTTAGTTCTGCCACTGCATTCTCTGTTTTTTTGTTCCTGTTTTCCCTTTCCTGCCTTTCTTTGGGCCATTTGAACATTCTTTGTGGTGTTCCATTTCAGCCTCTCGATGATATCTTTGCTTGCATCCTCGGTATAGTCTGTTTACTGACTGCACTCGGAGCGACCGTGGACATGCTGGACTTTCTCAGTCTACTCAGACTCCACACTTCGCCACTTCAAGAGGATGCTGTGGTCTCACCCCTTGCAGGCCCCTTACCCATCCCCTCCTTCAGGGCACTTCTGCCTTCTGACATCTCTATACATCAAAAGCCCCATCAGACAACGTCATACTTTCTGCGTTCAACTGTTAAACATCTCTTAGTGAACTCGAGGAAGAGTCGTCGACTCTATTTACCCACAAACTCACCATTTCTGCAGCTCCTCCTCCTGCCTGATGCCCTCAGTCTTCTTCTGGGGTCATTTCCTTTCTGCCTTTAGAGCAGATCTGCTGGCAATGAATTCTTTTCATTTTCCTTCACCTGAGAGTGTCTATTTTACGTTCATCCCTAAAAGATGTTTTCATGGATCTGGAGCTCTGGGTTGACAGGTTTTTTTCTTTCAGTATTTTAAAAATATTTCACTTACTTCTGGCCTCCACGGTTTCTGATGAGAAATCTCCAATCCTCTCAGACAACCTCCTATCATCTTCAAAATCTGAATCAAGTCTTACTTCCTATTTGAGCTATGCTGATTTTACATGTTCCCTCCCTGTCCCCTGTTATAAGCTGACCACTCCTTCCTGTGCATGACATTATTGCACACATCAGTCTGTGCTGTGGTGTCTCAGTCACATGCTGGGCTCACCCACTTGTTCTTGGTCATGTGCACTGAGAGAGAGAGAGGAGAGGGAGAGAGGAGGAGGGGAAGAAGGAGGGGCAAGGGGGGGGAGGGGGGGAGGCGGGGAAGAGGAAGGAAAGGGAGATTAAGAAGAAGTCGAAGACCGATCACCTTTCAGGGAACTTCAGAAGACCTCTGAGTTCAGAGAATGTTTCTGGAATTGAATTAGCAAATGAGGGTCCCCTGCATGGAAGAAAGCCAGTGTGCAACCACATAGGTGGGCCTTCCACGCCCATCAAGTGGCAGGAAGTTCCAGGTGTTTCAGGAAAAAATTGATGCTGGCTTACAATGTTACCGTGGGCTCATTCATGCATTCATCAAGTTGGAAAGTCCTGGATACCACTAGCATCTTTTTCAGCAGCCTTCAAAGCTTGTCCCCAAAGGAAACACTCTTTACTGCTAAGCTTCTGGGACCCAAGGTGGGCCAGGGGAGTGTATTCTGGAAGGGCCCCTCCGAGACCTGTAGCTCCCAGTGACAAGGCAGCTACTGGTTCTACCATGATGCTCTGCCCCAAGGCCCTTGGTCTCTGCTCAGCCCCCAGCCTGTCAGATCACAGCCTTCCTCTTCCTCCTCCCTTCTTCTCTCTCTCTTTCCATCTAGTAAAAACCAAACCAAACCAAACCCACTACCTCTAGGGGCAGCCTCAAAGCTCCTGCAGCTTCATCTGTGCTCAGAGTTCTTTGTAGACACCTTTGGACGCGGCCTCACATTCAGACACATTCTGAAAGGGCCACTTACAAGATCCAATTTCTGCCCGTCTCTCACGGTTTTGTTCAGCTCCCCCTCCTCCAGGAAGCCTTCTAGAACCACTCTATTTGGAAAAGACTGAGCAGAACTAAAGAAAACTGCGATGGATCCCACGTGCTAGACACAGAGACCAGGTAGATCAGGCATAGCTCCTACCCTCCAAGAACTCAGCCTCCCGGGGCGGAGAGAAGGAAAGGGTTGAACAGGAAGACGGGCTGTGCCTGTGTTTTTCAGCGTGCTGGGAGCCCGCTGACTTCTGGGATTCCAGGAAGAGAGGCTCTAGTTCTTTCAAAACTTGCTCACAACTTTTCTGGGCCTCAGTTCTTTTGGTGTTGAGCAAGATACCTGGTTTTCAGACTCCATGCTGGAGACGTCTGTCTGTGCTGCTTCTGGGCAGCTACAGGGCGGATCGGGGAGTGGAATGTGTAATGTGTGTGGCTCTGGGTCTCCTGCTCCCAAATGCAGCCAGATGAGCTCCACTTTTAATTGTGTCCTTAAAATTGGCTTATAGAGCCAATTTCGTGCGAACAAAAGATTGCATGGCTTTTAAAGTTTGAAAGCCACTAAATTAGATGATGAGGTAGCCAAGCCCAGGGCACTCTGGACTCACAAGTTCTCCACAAAATGGGTTTTGCAGACATATAAACTCGGAAAAGACCTCTGGGCATATCAGGCTATTGGCAACTCACAGTATTTTAGTATGTTATTAGGAATACTGGCAAATGCTTAGCAACCAGCTCTCTGCAGGTGAGAAGGGAGAAGCCCTATTTGTAGTATTTGCTGACTTCCATGATGTAAATCCCCCAAAAGGGGAGATGTCGAGTTATCAAAGTGAAGTCTCTGAATGCAGAGCTGGGAAGAGATGCACGTAATAGGCTCAGGAGCGGGCTTTGGCATATCACTGGTTATGGGGTACCAACTAGTGACCCCGCTGTCTTCCCCTTTTGGATTTAGAACCAACTAGGATACAGACTTAGGAGACAGAGGCTACAATGTCAGTCTTATTATGATCAAAGCTGGGTTATAGGATGTGGTTGGCTGGATTACTGTTCAGATAGAATTATATCTTATAATCGCATAGGAGCAGTGCACTTCTCTCTGCCGTTGAACTGGGGCGCAGTCACGTGACTTGCTTCCTCTCCCAAGCCTAGGCCTTAAGAGGCCTCCTGTGTTTTTGCTTGGCCTTCTGTGCTTGCACCATCACCCTTAGATGTCCAAGCAATGCTCTGGTCCCAAGGGAGGAGGCGCAGAGCAGAACTGAGCTGCCTCAGCATGCCCAGCCCGGCAGGCCTCCCGTCAGCTGACTCGTAGACTCCTGAGCTAAATAAATGTTAATTGTTGTATGCTTCTGGGCTCTTGCGGTTGTTATTAGACGGTACTATTGGGCTATAGTTAACTTATTCAGAAAATGGTACCTGGGATGGGAGGCTGCCCTAATAAAGGCCTAACACATGTAGCATAGGGTTGGAACCGGGCACTGAGGAGATTTACAAGAGGTTGAAACAGGGCAAGAGAAAAGGTGACCCGTGCTATGTGGTGAAGAAATGCTTGGTAAAATTATTGCCTATGGTAGTTTGGGAGGAGAAGATGTACCTAAGAATCTGTGGAATTGGGCAGGCCAGTTTCCAGGCAGAATATTGTAAACACGGGCTTCCTTGCGCTGTAAATGATAAGGTACCACAAGGAAGAGAGGAGTTCAGGAAGGAACCAACCGGTTTACATGCAGGATCCAGAAAATGAAATGATTTCTCATTTCCAGTCCCTCCAACCACTGAAAGATCTTCAAATTAAGATTTGGCCTGGGGCACAAAGACCAAACCCGGGGCTGTGCCAGGGAAACACAGCCTCAGAGTAAAGATGAAATCAAGGATGCACCCTGGATTGCAATGCCCTGTGTCTTAAGGTCTGAAAGGAGTAAGGTGGCTCCAGAACACCCTTTCAGTGACAATTAGCTTTGAGTTTGAATGTCCTCCATGTGGCTTTGGAGGTGGGTGTCAAGGTCTTTCGCATGGAGAGGAGAGAGGGCCCCAGGCTGGGATTTCAGATGTTGAGCATGCCTGGCCCTAGAGAAGGTGACTTCTACGCCCTCCAACTCAGTTCTGGCACACACCACCCCCCCGCCCTGCTCCCCCCCAACCCCGCGCTCCGCTGTTTTCCAGAATTTGTCCCAGGCCTCTTGCCCTATTCACATGCCCCCCTGAGGTTGACTGCAGGGGCCCAATCTCTGCCAGTGGCCAACTGCTGGCCCACTAGACCCGAGCCCTCCCTATGCAGCTGCCAGGGCTGCCTCCTAGGGCTGAGCCCCTGCTCAAGGCTGCTCCCCATGGGCCGTCTGCCCAAGGCCGGCTGCTGGGTATTCTGGGGCTCCACCTGCCGGCACTGACTCTCTCCTTTTGCCTGCATTAGAGCACAGGGGTCTGCCCGTCTTCTCCCAACCCCATCCCGACTCAGATGTGCTCACCAGATTGCCTGTCCAGGCGGACTCGGCACAAGGAATGCTTGGGCCGCCGCCTGGATTTGGTATGCATCATTCTCAGCAAATCAATGAGATGCTCAGACCAGCTCAGCAAAGAACAGCCGGACATTCACTGTGAACGTCAAACTGTGCCCGCCCCCAGCCCAGAGAGACAACAAACAGCCAGTAAATGCCTCAGCATTAAACATTTCTTGGTGAAGGCGGGACAGTCAATTTTGACACGGTTGAGAAAAAATACAGCCTAATTTCTGTTCAAATGCACCAAATTTACTGCTCAGGTTCTCATTAACTGCTGTCAAGGAAGAAGTAGACAGACCAAATAAATTATGAAAAAATTACTTTTTTAATGTACAAAAAGACTTATTTACAAGTTGAGCATGTCATCTCAATTCATAGCATGTAAAAAAAGCTAAAAATGTCTGGAATATAAATTTGGCTGGATGGTTCACCCATAGTATTTTCAGGGCTGATGTCTTCTGTACAGACTATATACAGGCTGGGAACGGCCATAGACATCCTAGGTCAGGGATGAATGAGCGCCCTGCAGAGCCGGGACCCCTGGAGGGGCCCAGGGCTGTTACTGGAGTTGGCCTCGTCTTTGGACCATAACAATGAGTTTGACGTTCTGAGAGGCAGAGGGCCCAGGGGAGGCGTGGGCCCTGACCTGGTTGAAGCCAGGGTCATAGTCAGAATCAAGCTCATAGTGGTGCAGTTGGTTTCGGTGAGGCTGCCCCAAATTCGGCACGGAAAAGTGTGTGTGTATGCGTGTGTGGTGGGGAAGATGCATCAATTCACCCAACAGCACGTTTAGGAACGATGCCTTCTGATGCCAGTTCCAAATGCCATTTCCAGGTGGGGCTTGGTCACGCTGAACAGGAAAATTCAGTGCTGATCCCGCAGAGTCCCAAGAATCGACCCCCTCACCCTCCCACCCCCACCCATACCACCATGCATGTCATCGTTCTCCATGAAATGCACAGGAGGGCCGAGGAATGGTGTGCAGACGATACCACGACTGCACGTTGTGGCCTGGCACAGACCACTGGGCTGCCGGTGAGAGGACAGCAGGGCCCGGAGGAGCCCGAGCAGAGGCTGCCGTTGAGCCCTGGGGCTTTCCACGGTAGGTGGATAGTGCAGTGGAGAAACAGGACTGGGTAAACAGGCGACTTCCTCCTCCTACTGGGAGACCTCAGGGCGGCCTCAGGCGGGGCCCCGGGTGCACTCTCTTTCCTGAGTCCCCATCCCACGCTTTGGCTCATCTCGGTCCATCCCTAACCCGCAGCAGCTCCAGCAGCCCCGAGGTATTTAGAAGTAAGTGTTTTCGGGAAGGGCTACATTCTACATGCACGGACACAGTAAACACGGTCTGGAGAGGCCAGGGCAGTTCTGGGCTGGCCCCGAGTATTACAGTTTTTTCTTTCCTTTTTCTGGCAATAGTTCCATACTTTACTCATCCACATACACTTGGACAGTTTGCCAGTTGCAAACTCAGCTTTGCAGAGTAGAGACGCCAGCTCTACCAACCTTGGAATCAGGATGTGCTTCTGAACCATCCACATAAAATCTCTTTTTCCTCTGTGGCAAGACACGTTCGAGGCCTCAAGAATTAAGCTTCAGTGAAGAGTTCTGGCGGGCCAGGGATTTCTTGTCCTTGCAGGTACTGGAATGAGAAGCTCCTCTTCCCAGATGAGAATATCCAGTATGGCTTTCAGATTCAAACCCAAATGTGGTTCCTCTACCCTCTTTCCTTGTGTACTTGTAAAGCCCTTGGCCAATGTAATCCCTCATTAGCCAAATGACAGAGGCAAAGCAGCCAGAACAGAGTGGTCCTATAAACACCAAGGCTGGGAAGCACTGTGTAAATGAAGTTTTCATTCCTGCCTTGCCTTTCCTGTCGAGATTTTTTTCAGTGTTCCCCGAAAAATAATCCAAAGGAAGACCAGACAGGATGCACATAAACCCACCCTTAAAGCATTTGTGGTCTGAACCAGCCATTGGCAAACCCCCTCAGACCTATTTAATACTTTTTTGGAAAAAGACGAAATGAACAAAAGCCCTGTGCTCGGGGAAGGGATGGTTCCTCCGGGTCCGCTCAGCACCAGAGGCTGGGGCCCTAGGTCATCATGTTCAGGAACTTGCTCTCCTCGGCCAGGCTGGTGAGCATGGAGCTCATGTCCCCGACGGCCATGTTGCTGATGCCCGTGGGGATGGAGGGCAGAGTCAGGGAGTTCCGGGGGGTGGTGAGACGGGAGGAGCTCTGGGAGAGGCTGTGGAGGAGGCTGGGGCTCAGGGCACCCGAGAGCAAGCTTGAGTGATCGCCATCATCCATGATGGCATCAAAATCAATCTGGGGGGCCTCCAGTAGCTGGGAGTCCACGGTGCTGGACACCTGGTTGACCCCTGGTGAGGGCAAGGACTGGGGCGGGACGCTCTCCGGGCAGGCCTGTGGCTGAGGTGGCTGGGGCCTCATGGCCGGGCAGCCTACGTGGTTCTCCAGGCCTCCATTCTGTTCATACATGTGGATCTGGCCATAATAGTACAGCATGCTGTGGTCCTGGGCCCTGCCCGTGTCCTGTGGGGGCGGCTGAGGAGGCAAGGACACCATGGTGCCCATAACTCCTTTGGGCACAGACTCTGCCATCTCCTGGTTGGCCGATATGGCAGCCATGGCGTGGCCAGTGGCCCGGGCATAGGCCAGCTGCTGCCCAGCACGCACCCCACGGTGGCGGCCAGCAGGGTTGGGCTCAGGGGGTGGTCGCGGTTGCACTAGGCCAAAGCTTGATGCAGCCAGCCCCATCGTGCCCTGCTGGGGCTCCATGAAGCCAGGCTGGTGGGAAGGCAGAAGGCTGGGGCCCTGGCTGCAGCCCTCCTGGCTGATGGCGGCTGCCAGGTGATGGCTCTGCTGTGGGTAGCTCTGGGCTGGGTGAGGCGGTGGCATCCCAGCCAGAGTGGAATTGGGGACCCCAAGTTCCCTGCGGCTGTTGCCCATCATAGCGGGGTCGGGAGCAACTTCCATCTGCTGGGGAAGCCCCAGGTGGCCTGGCTTGGCTGCCATGTTGCTGCAGGATGAGGGGAACTGGTCCAGGGCCCCACCCATGGTACTGGGGCTCAGCTGCGGGTGGGCTTGGCTGTAGCTGGTGTGGGGGCTCACAGTGGTGGTCATGCTGGGACACGGGCCACCTGTCCCTGGCTGCCTCAGTTGCTGCATATAATTTACCCTGGTGGTAGGGGGAGCTGCACTGCAGGGCTGAAGGTGTGGCTGCGTGCTGTCCAGGCCCCCAGGGCTCGGCTGCAGGCTTTGTGGACTGAAGCCTGGATACTGGCTGAAGGCTGGCTTCTGCTGCACCACCGCCAGGTTGCCCTGTGGAAAGGGGGGCGGCTTCACCTGGCTGGCCAGGGCGTCCATGGTGCCGGAGCTCACCTCGTTCCACTGCACCGGCATGCTGTTTTTGTTCAGGCTGGAGGGGGCCCCATAGCCCAGCTGGCAGCCTCCCAGTACGGGTGCTGAGGGGCCCACATTAGAGTCGGCAGCCACCATCCTGCGCTGGCCATGCAGCCCGGGGCTGGGCAGTCTGGGGTTCTCGGAGAAGCAGGTGCTTTGTGGGGCATAGACTTGCTGGGTGCTCTCCTCCAGGGTGCCGCCGGCACGAGCCTTGATGTACTGTACCACGTCGTCTGGCAGCACCAGGTCGTCCTCGGGCAGCACGAGGCTGGCCTCCGGCCCTGCGCCGTCGGCCCCCGCCGCCATGGCCTCTAGCATCACGTTCTCGCTGATGCTGGGCGGCCGGGGCGAGTAGGCGCCGCAGGCCAGGCTGCTGTCGGCGCCCGCGTGGCCCTGCAGGCGGAGGCCGCGGCGCTCGGCGCAGGGCGGTGGGCCCGGGTGCACGCTGTGTGCGCTGTGGAAGCGCTGCACCCGCGGGGGCACCAGTGCCTCGGGCCGCCGCCCCGGGTCGCTGGCCCGCCGTGCGCCGCCGCCCGGGGCCTCGTGCGGGAAGGTGGGCGCGGGTCCCGCGGGGCCGTATGCCGGCCCGTCGCTGCCCCGCCGCGGTCCCAGCAGGCGCGGCCCGGGGGCCGGGAGCATGCGCTCGGGAGCGTCCAGCAGCGCCAGGCGGGTCCGCAGGCTTGCGTGCTCGAGGCCGGGCAGCGGCGTTGGGGGCGGCCCGCCGGTGGCCGCCGCATACTTGGCTCTCAGGCTGTACTGCTGCGCCGGCGTGAGTTGCAGCAGCCCCGCGCCGCCGCCGCTACACTGGCTGGCCTCGCTCGAGCGCCGCGACGCGTCGGTGGAGATGGGGTCGTAGGAGTCGGCCGAGCTGGCGTGGTGGGCGCGGCCGGCGCCCAGGGGCGAGGCCTCACTGGAGCGGCGGCTGGAGAAATAGGGGGAGATGCCGGAGGAGCGGCGGCTCACCGTGTAGGCCGAGCTGACGGTGCTGGTGGAGCTGTCGCGGCGCTCCTGCAGGTGGCTCAGCATAGTCACCTCGCTCGCAGACAGCTCTGACAGCCGCGGGTTGGGCAGCAGCCCCGCCGGCCCGCCGCTGCCGCCAAAGTTTTCCAGGATGGAGCCTGCGGGGAAGGAGAGGGGTCAGCGCGGGAGACAGGGGGCGATGCACTGCCTGCTTTGACCCTAAGAGCCCTCGGCCGGGGCCTGGCACACAGCACGCACTCAACCACTGATTTCTGAATGAAAAAAGGAGGGAAGGAAGGAAAGAATAGCGAGTGAACAAAGGATGGACCTTATTGCTAAGGGTGGGCAAGTGGAAGTCAGGAGGCCTGACCCCCACCTTACCTCTACCACTGCCCGGCTGGCCCTGAATTCTCATGACATTGGGTCCTCAGTTTCTCCAGCTCTAGGTAAAACGTACCTCTCCATAGGGCTGGGTTACTGAGAGGAGGGCCCGGGTGCCCAGCAAGGGCCCTGGGCACAGCCTCCCTGCACCCTCACCATCCGTGGATGGGTGTTGCCAGTCGGGCTCCCTGGAGCTGAGTTTATGAGCAGGCTGCTCATAGGGGGCCCTGAGGTCCACACTCAAGGAAGGGAGGAAGAGCGGCAGCCCAGCCAGGGGAAGTGAGCTCCCACCCACGCCTGACGACAGCCTCCGCTGATCTCACAGGGGGCTCTGGGCCTTGAATGGCCTCACACCCTGTGGGGATCAGCATGGGATGGGGGCCACCCCGGGAGGGGTGACCTTGGGTGAGGCAGCTGTCTGCAACCCAGGCCATCTCTGTATGAGGCTGAGAGTTGAAGGCCACTGGCCAGCAGTTCCCTCAACAGCTGGGGCAGCAAACCCTCCCTTCAAGAGAGAGCTGGGTGGTGCATCTCAGCGTCCACCGCAACAGGCCATTGGGTCCTAGAGGGCAGCCTAATGGCTGAGTGCCCAGATGTGCCTGGTACCCAGCACAGAGTCAGCACTCAGGAAATGCTCCTGAAGACGTTTTCCATCTCAAAGCCTGGCCAACACCTCCTGAGGCTGAGCACAGGGCCGCCGCCTCCATGAAGTCCTCCCTGCTCTTCCCCAGCTGATGTGCTTTCTCCTTCCTCTGCACAGCTCTACCCTGAGCTCTTGTTCTGTGGTTGAGTGTGTCTCTGGTGGCCTCCTACTGTCGGCTCCTCTAACCACAGGGGCCAGGATTATATTGCTGTCCTGCCCAGGACCTTTGCCACAGTGCCCACGGCAGGTGCCTGATACGTGACTGAATGACTGCCAAGGAAGAGGATGATGTGAGCGAGATCACCTGATGGGGACGCAGCATGGTGTAGTTGAAAGAGCATGGGCTTTGGGGCCACTCAGGCCTGCGCTAAGTCTCAGCTCTCACTGGTCTGAGGTGGCACTTTTGCGTCCGAGCCTTGATTTCCTTATCTGTGCAATGGCTGGTGAGATCTGTCCTACTGTGGGGATCCAGGGAGACGTACTGTGCTCGTTGGAGGTGAACCTGGTGGGCGCTGCCCCAGGCTCTCTCTCACCCCTGCCCACATGCCCAAGGCCTCAACTCACCACTTCCCGGGAGGGGAGGCAGCTTGGTGTTCCGGGCATGTGGAGCCGGCCCGGCCCATGAGCAGGAGTCCTTGAGTGACTTGAGCTTCTCCTTCTTGAGCTGCTCGAACCGGTGCATGGCGGCCATATGTTTGCGCAGCTGCAGGCCACCCGCGGAGGGAGTGGCCAGGGCTGAGGCGTCGGCCCCTGGGGGCGTGTCATCCAGAGCTGTCAGGTCTCCCAGGCTCCCAGGCCCTGTCCCCGGCATCTCCACGCCACTGTCATTGTTGGGGGCACTGCCCAGGGGAGAGGGCTCGCTGCTGCAGGACGACTGGGCCCCGGGGCTGGACTGACACAGCTGCAGGGGGCGTGGTGAGAAGGCACAGCCTCAGAGGGTGCAAGAACCCACCTGGCCCTACACCCATGCCTGCACACACACCGCATCCTTGCACACCCAGGGGCAGGAAGGAAGCTGCCACGAGGAGGTGCTTTCGAAGCATCGCTTCTTTGAAGCTTGGCTTCCCCAACTCTAAGAGGGACCTGAACTGCCTCTGGGACAGGGTTAGTGGAGAGATGGAAAGCATCTGGCACGCAAAAGGCACCCAGTGACTGTCAGCCCTCATCCCCGGTGCTCCTAAGCTCCCCCAGCGGGAGTCTGGCCAGAGCTCTGCCTGTTGAGCTTTTCGTATGTGGACACTCTGAAGCTGTGCCCCGTGGAGGCTGCCACAGCCGCATGAAGTTGACATGAATGGGAGAATTAAGCATTCCCAAAAGAGCGATGTGCTGCACGACGAAGCAGGGAACGCTGAGAGGCTGCGAATGTGGGGTCTTCTCAACAGACCAGAGACAGGCTGTTGGAAGGGAAAGGATGACCCAGGAGGGCAGAACTGCTGAATGATGACCCCAAACCAGCCCTCCCTCTGGGTCGGGGTGGAGTCGCGCAGAGAGCCCGTGGTGCATGTGTACAGAGCAGGGCTCCACAGAACCTGGGCTACCTCCACTGTGACCTGGGGTTTGAGCCCAAATGAGGCTCACCTCATTGGGTGGAGCAGACGTGGCACCCCTGGGCTCATTCCTAGGCTGAAAGCCCCAAATTCAGGACCTCTCCTGGGGAAGCTGCAGTGCTCCCTCCTGCCTGTGGCACCACCCACATTCACCCTCTTGGCGCTCAAGGCCCCCTGTAGGTCGGTCCTTCTCTCCTCTGCAGCCTGAACTCGCACCTCCACAGCCCTGTCCCTCCTGCAGGCTTGGACCCCACCGCTCACTCCTGCACCTGCCGGCTTGGCTCCTGCTGCCAGCCTTTCCCTGCTCCGATGCTCCCACCTGCAGTGCCTGCCGTCTACCTATCCAAACCGACCTGCCCGGGCCCAGGAGGGGCCTGGCCTGACAGGTCAGTGTCCGCCCAGGCAGCCCAGCCCACCCTCGCACAGGCCAGCCCGCCCTCACCGCCCCGGCTTCTCCGCTCACCTCAGTACCGTCTATCCTTAGGGGAGGTACAGTCAGGAGAAAGAGGCGGAGACAAAGAACAGGTGGTTAGAACAAAAGGAGTGGAGGCCAGAGGGGCGAGGACGCAGAGACAGGACAGAGGGAGCGGCCGGCTGCGGCACTCGGCTGCTAGTTGGAAAGGCAGATGCCAGGGACCACCCCCGCCCCCTTGCAGACTGACCACATGGTGAGGCGGGCATTCCCATCGCCCACAGCCTGCCCAGCAGAATGGGACCTGGCACAAGACAGGTTCTGTGTGAAGCTCAAGGGGGTGAAAGGAGGAAAGTTGAGCTGGAGAGGAGAGACATTATCATGTGCTTAGAGGGGGGAGCCCGGGGCGCAGCCCACAGCTGTAGTCGGGGCTCTGGGCCCCCGAGGGCCCTCGTGCCAGCTGGGCTTGGCCTCCTGGGAGGTGGAGGGCGTGGATGGGGCCTCTGCTGCCCAGCTCTGCTTACCCCGGAGCTCTCCGTCTTGATGGCCTTGACGTGCATGCAGTCCTCCACAGCCTGGCTGGTGCTGCTGGCCTCGGCACTCTCCTCGGAGCCCTGGCCACCAGGCTCAGCGCTGGCCTCATTGTCCCCATTCTCCTTGAGCAGGGGGGCGCGGAGGTGCACGTCATTGCGTTGCTTCTTGGTGACATGGGCATCTGGGCCGTGGACTGTTTTCACATGCTTCCGGAGAGAGCTGGGGTCCGTGTATCGTTTGGTGCAGCCTGGGATCTTGCAAATGTAGGGTTTCTGGGAAGAGAAGCAGGCCTGCATCATGGACGGGATACGAAGACAGCCTCTGAAGGGGGCACTGCCCATTCTCTCGCAGCCATGCCCGATGCTCTGGCAGAGCCTGGCCAGCACAGCGGGGAGGTGCTCGACCTATTTGCAGCCAGTGCCCTCTGGATGGAGCCGCTCCCCCCGAGGCCTGCAGGAGCCCAGCCCTGCCCCGCCTGCCTGCCACCTTCCCCTGAAGGTAAGCATGTGGTCCAGGAACTCCCGCCACAATCTGGGGACACGGATCAGACACTGTGGAGGGATGAGGGACAGAGTCCGGTGTGGTCACTGTGCTGCCTCCCCTGTAACGAGGGCGCTGGGATTTTTATATCAGAAGCAAGTGTATGATCTCCTTAAAGCTGTGAGACAGCGCTAGGACTCTCTGCTGAAGACAGGTTCAGAGAGGCAAAGAGACGGGCTCAAAGTCACCCAGAAAACCCAGGCTTTCTGAACCTCATCCCGAGCTGAAACACACACACACTCACATCCACATACAGACACACACCCTGAAACCCACATACATACATGCACACACATGTATACACACATGCTCACACAGCTACGTGCACACTCACGTGCAGACACACACTTCCACTGACACACATTCAGTATATACACACATACACATGTGCAGATACACATGTACAGGCACACTCATACACACACACAAATATGCATGCACACACCCACATGATACATCCACATGTACATGCACACCCACATACATACACATGCTGATACACACCCACACACGTGCGTACACATAATTGCTAATACGCATACGTACACCTCTCCAAGGCTAGCTCTTGTCTGTAGAGACTATGGGCTGCATATACATTTGGGAAATCCTCTAATTTCTTATAAGCCTTGGAGCAAGTCCCTTTGGGTCTAAAATGTAAGCTTTTAGAAACCTTCTTTCCTGAGCCTACCTGACTGACAGCAATTGAGTGGCTGGGTTGGGACCAGGACAGCAGACAGCACAGGCTCCTGCCCGACTTCCCTCCCTGGGTTCTCTCAGCCCTGCTGGGGGCTCTGGCTCCCTGGGGAGACAAAGGCTGCTCTGTGCCCCATCGGCGGGGGGGCTGACAGCTACGCCAGGCCCAGGTAGCACTGGTGGCTAGAGCATGTCATTGCCAGCTGCCCAGGCCACAGGGGCAGGGGCCTGCTGATGCGTCCTGAGCTCAGACAGCCAGTTGTTGTGGGGGGGCGGGGAGTGGGACCTGGCACCTGGCTACCGAATGGCCTACAGATGTCGAGAAGCCATGGGGTGATACATTCATGCACGTGTCAGCAGGGCCCCTGCACAAGCCTGGTGCACACCCAGCCAAGGTACCTCGTTGGAGTGGGTGCGGTTCTGGTGCTTGGCACGGTCTGAGGCGTTGGAGAAGGCCTTGTTGCAACCCTCGTGCTCACACACGTACGGCTTCTCCCCAGTGTGGGACCGCAGGTGTGTCTTCAGGTTCTCCAGGCGAGAGTAGGCCTTCGAGCAGCCCTCGAACTGGGGAGAGGCGGGTTCGGTCAGTGAGGGCTCCTGGATCCAACGCAGGGAGCCTGCCTCCTCCCCAGACCCCTCCTCCACTCCACCCCAACGGTGCGCCCAGGAGTCTGTATTTTAACATTGACATTTACCTTCCTTTCTGATTATAAAACTGACATATGGCAATTCTAGAAAACTTGGAAAGGACTGAAAAGTACAAAGAAGGAAATGAAAACCATTGGCTGCCCAGGGACAGCCACTGCTGACATCCAGGCAGGTCTCCTGGTGGCTTTGTATTTCACCCCCACACGATTTTTTAAACCCAAATTGCGAAGATAGCAATTATTTAGTTATGTATTCTGCTTGTTAAAGTTAACAGCACATTGTGAGAATCTTCCCATATCATTAAAAACTCTTAGAAAATATTATCTTTAACTGTTTCCCAATGCCACACCCTGATTAGAACTTTCCTGTGTGTTAACATGGGCTGAGAAGAAAATCGAGAGACCTCCACGTCCTTGAGTGAGCTGGCCACCCTCACCCTCGCTCTCGCCATGCTGGTCTCCTTTCAGTCTTTTGACTCCACTCAGTTCTTCCCGGCAAGGGGCCTTTGCACACACAGTCCTCTCTGGCTGGAACCTCGCCCCTGTTCCCACCCCGGCCCTGGCCTGGCTCCCTCCCTTAGTCTTTTAGGTCATCTGTTCTGAGAGCATTTCTCTGATATTCTTAATCATAACAGTCCACCCTTTTTCATTTATATTCCCTAACACAATTGGTGATGAGCTTAACCACGTTGTCATCTGGCCTTCCCACTAGGATATATGCTCCATGAGAGCAGGTACCTTCTAAGCCTCGTTCATTTCTGTGCTCCTATCATTTAGTGCCTGACAAAAAGAAACATTTTCAGCACTCAAGAAACATTTTTGGGAAGGAAGGAAGGAAGAAAGGAGGGAGCAAGAGAGAGAGGCAGGGAGGGTAGAAGGAAGGAAGGGTCATTGCAGGAAGCTGCACCTCTTCCAAAGATACTGCAGGTGCACCCACTATCTGTGAAAATGGCCCTCAGGAGGCTATGGAGACCCAGCAGGAGCTGGCTCACTCGTCACATCCTCCCCTCTATTCCTGAACGATCTGACTGAGCGCACTTGGCTCCAAATGCCTTTATCTGTTTCCACCATGTACAGCCCATATCAGAGAGATAGGGTTGCTACCACTCGCTCGGAGGGCTATGTTCAGAACTTGCTGCAAAGGACCAAGGGAGCCAAAACAATCTTGAAGGACAAATTTGGAGGCCTGACACTTGCCAATTTCAAAACTTACTACAAAACCACAATAATCAAGACTGTGTGTGGTACTCCCATGAGGGCAGACGTAGAGATCAATGGAACAGAACTGAGAGTTCAGAATTAAACTTGTACATGAAGGGTCAACTGATTTTGGATAAAGAGGCCAAGACGATTTGGTGGGAGAAAGAGCAGTTTCTTCAACAAGGGGATTGAGAGAACTGCATAACCACAGGCAAAAGAATGAAGTTGGCCCTTACCTCACACCATAGATGAAAATGAACTCAAAATAGATCAAAGACCTAAATGCAGGAGCTACCCTATAAAATTATATACGTATTTTATATTTACATAAATAGAACTATGTATTTGCAAACTATAAAAAACTCTCTGAAGCGGGGCTGGCCCAGTGGCGCAGCAGTTAGGTACACACATTCTGCTTCGGCGGCCTGGGGTTCACCGGTCCGGATACCAGGTGCAGACATGGCACTGCTTGGCACGCCATGCTGTGGTAGGCATCCCACATATAAAGTAGAGGAAGATGGGCATGGATATTAGCTCAGGGCCAATCTTCCTCAGCAAAAAGAGGAGGATTGGCGGCAGATGTTAGCTCAGGGCTAATCTTCCTCAAAAAAAAAAAAAACAAACAAGTCTCTGAAGAAAACATAGGGGTAAATCTTTGTGACCTTGGATTAGGCAATGGTTTCTTACATAGGACACCACAAGTACAAGCAATTAAAAAATTGGACTTCACCAAAATTAAAAACTTTTGTGCTTCAAAGGAAACCATCAAGAAAATGAAAAGACAACCCACAGAATAGGAGAAAACATTTGCAAACCATATATTTGATAAGGGTCTAGTAAAACTATTAAAATTCAACAATAAAATAACTAATAACTCAAAAATGGGCAAAAGATTTGAGCAGACATTTCTCCAAAGATTACAAATGGCCAATAAGCACATGAAAAGATGCTCAGCATCATCAGTCATTAGGGAAATGCTAGTCAAAACCATAATGAGATGCCACTTCACACCCACTAGGATGACTATAGTCGAAAGATAGTAACACGTGTTGGTGAGGATGTGGAGAAACTGGAACCCTCACACCTTGCTGGGGGGAATGCAGAATGTGCTGACTTTTGGGAAAACAGTCTGGCAGGTCCTCAAAAGTTAAATAGAGAGTTACCATATGACCCAGCAACTCCACTCCTAGGTATATACATAAGAGAATTGAAGACACATGTCCACACATGATGTACCTGAATGTTCACAGCAGCATTATTCATAATAGCCAAAAAGGGAAGACAATGCAAATATCTGTCAACTGATGATGGATAAAACCCCCATGTGCTGGCCATACAATGGAGTATCATTTAGCCATAAAAAGAAAGGAAGTGCTGATATGTGCCACAACATGGATGAATCTTGAAAACATGCTAAGTGAACAAAGCCGGGCACATTGTAGATTCCATTTTCATGAACTGACCAGAACAAGCAAATTCCTAGAGAGAGGAAGCAGACCAGTGGTTGTCAGGGGCTGGGGAGAGGGGAGAACGGAAAGGGACTGCTAACACAGGGTTTCCTTTTGGGGTGAGGAAGGTGTTCCTGAATTAGCTAGTGGTGATGGCTGCATGACTTTGTGGACATACTAAAAATCACTGAACCGTGCATTTTTTAAAAAGGGCAACTTGATGGTATGTGAATTTTATCTCAATTAAAAAAATAATGAAAGTTAGCATATTTCATTGAATCCTGGACACCACCGATTTTAAGGCAGCTTGATTTCAGAGATATTAAAACGAGAACAAAATATATGTCTTGGAATCTATGAAGGATGGTAAGTCACAAGGAGGCGTTCCCAGACGCTTCAGCGGCGGCCCCACCACTGCATCACTGGGCCACAGCCCCTTGAAGAGGGAGTAATTCTCTGTGCTAAAGGCTCACCAATTACACTCACAAATCCTCTGGCCTCCATAAGGCAGACTGTCCAGAAGGTCTCATCTTTGTGTTCACTTTTTTTTTAACTTAACCAATGTGATTTTTAACCCATCAGTGCTCACGCTGTGAATGACTATGAAGCTTTCCTCTGTGCAGGGAACAGACTGCAGAGTGCCTCCAAGCTCGGGGTCATCCAGCCAAGTGAACTGCGGGGGTAGAGCTGTGCCTCGGGGCCCATGGTCACACGGACACAACCATACAGACACAACCACAGGGACACCGGCACACCCCCACCGCAGTTACAAGATGCACGCCCCGAGAAAGAGTAAATCAAAGGTCTGGGGCAGCAGGCAGTGAGGGGTCTCAAGGACCCAAGACAGGCAGAAGGCCCTCAGGGAGGCACAGACGCTGCAGTGAGGAAGGACCGTGCCCGGGCGCCACTCACCGTGCACTTGTGGGGCTTCTCGCCCGTGTGCCGGCGCATGTGCACCACCAGCATGTACTGCGCCTTGAAGGGCTTCTGCTCCCGTGTGCAGGCCTGCCAGCGGCACACGAACTCCTTCTTCTCCCCGTGGATGTGTTCGTTGTTGATGTGCTGTCGGGAACAAGCCATGGAGCGGGGTGAGCCCAGCCACCCAACTCCCAGGTCCCACCTAGGATGTGCAGACCACCCACTCCACAGACCACCCCAACCTACTATGTGCACACCCCCACCTACTATGTGCACACCACCCTCCCAACAAGACCACCACCGACATGCCAGGCCACACCTCGTGAGTTAGCCTTAGCTGCCATTAAATGAAGATGTACTACGTGTGACTTGTCTCGGCTGCATTTTCCAGTTAGTCATCAAAGGGACCATCAATGATGGTCAAGGGCATCCTGCTCATGCCAGGCCGGGCTCCAGGCTCTGGTCTATGGGGAATTAGTGGTTACGACGATGCTCCTGGGCTGCAAACAGTAGGCACTAATTAACTGCAGCGAGGCAGACGTGCACACAGTGGGTACATGAGAAGCCTCTCCTGAGCTTGCCTCCATTGTTCTAGAGATTCTTAAATAAAATTTTATTACAATGGGAACATAAATGCATCCTCATCTCTATGTTTGACAGTAACCCATGGGATGATGGCTTTGTCTCCTTTTCACAAAGGCCCAAATTGTTAAGTTTCCCGCCCAGGACCCAGGCGATGAGTGTGGGTAGAGCTAGATTCTGACCCTGACGCTGGGCTCTGGGCACAGTGTGACGCTGCCCCGGGACAAACGGCCCAGGAGAGTCAGGCAGGACAGCCAGAGACAGTGCACCCGAACCTGCAGCACGGCCTTCTCAGGGCGGCGGGCGTCTCGGGCAAAGCTGGGCAGCGCAGAGCGAGAGGGCTTCCCTGGAGGAGCGGTCCTCAGACCCACCCCGCCAGCACCACCCTGGGCCAGGAGGGTGGGCTCACTTTTCTTGATTTCCGCAGTCCTGCACCCACACCTTCTGGCCTCTGCCCCGGGACCATCACCCGTGTGCCCCCGGGGTAGTTTCTCCTGTGATGTGGAGCAGTGGACCACCGAGGCTTTCCATCACCCGTGACAGAGCAAGCTGCCCTGGGCGGCCGCTCTGGATGTCAGTCACTTGCTTTGATGATTTAAGTGAAGGCTGCAGTCCTCACTGGAGCAGGGGTATTACTGCCTCTGCGCTTGGGATGTGCTAGTATGTGTGTGGGGCCTCAGCACCTTTGTGACCCATAATCCTTTGGGCTGCTTATTTATCTGGAGAATGGGAACACGTGGTATTAGTCACTCACATGGTAGCATGAATAAGTATACTGCTCCTCCTGCTTCCGCTCCCACTGGGGCTTCTCTCTAAAGGCCACCAGGAGCCTCCTTGAGCCCATCAAGGTTGCCTCCCTGTCCTGCCTGAATTGGGGGTCAGGCTGGGCTTGCTTCCCCGCAGGGAGCTGGGGAGGGTGGAACACTCAGGTCTTGGAGGCCCCGCTCTCTCCCTGCTCCAGCCTCATTCCGTCTTCTCTCTGTTCTCAGCTCCCTCTCCCAGCCATCACTTCCTCCCACCCACCCCTCCCACAACCTCCGGACCCCCATAGTCCAGTGCAGCAGCCACTCGCCACTTGTGGCTCTTGAACCCTTGAAATGTGGCAGCTCCCAACTGGGATGGGCTGTAAGTGTGAACTACACACCTATTTCAAAGACTGAGAGTGAAAAAAAGGGATGTAACGTATCTCAACAATTTTGTTTTATATGATTACATGTCAAAATGATAATATTTTAGATATATTGGGTTAAATACAATATATTATTGCAATTCATTTCATCTGTTTCCTTTGACTCTTGTTTTTGTGTGTTCCTATGTATAAGAAAATTCCATGCACGGCTGGCGTTTGTGGTTTGTGGGTCTTTCTCCCAGGCAGTGCCCCTGTAGATCTTTGCAACCTACACTGCTGTCCACGAGCTGGGCATTGGGGCACTGGCAGCCCGCACCCTGTAGGACAGGAAGCCGCGGCCTCACGCCCCGAGTATCAGGCCCAACTGTCATGCATACAAATGCCAACGCTGGAGCAAGTAACATCTACAGCGCTTTGAACTTCCAGGGAAATCTTATCATATTAGCCTCACTCTCCATTTTTAAAGTCTTTCAAATGAAAGAAATGCACCCTGACAATGCCTTTCATTTTTGTCTCACTGGTTTACTTAGCAACAAATTGTTAATAATCGACTGGGGGCTCCCATTCGCCCATGTGCTGCCACCATCCATCTTCTCAGGGAGCAGAGAGAAAGACAGAGCTGGGCAGAGGGGCGGCTCCCCTCTCTCACAGGAGCCCGCTCTTTCCAGCGCCAGGTGGAGGCGACCACGCACGGCCACAGGGACAGTCCTGGGCACAGGTGGGAGCCTGCAGCTGAAGCCCTCCTCCCCAGGTCTGGACCCCTCTGCCTTTCCTTGGGGAAATTTCCTCCCTGCTCTTTGGGGCCGACCCACTCATCACTGAGCTCGTCTTTCACCTCATCTCCCCCCTTTGCCTGGGCCCTCTCCCGGCCCCAGAGGCTGTGCCCTTTCTCTTCCTTCAGTCTGATCCCATCCGTCCTACGACTCACAGCTCCAGCGGGCCCTTCTCCATCTCAGACTTGTTCCCCCAAACAGGTGGCACAGGTTGAAAAATTATGTTCAAGTTCCAGAAGGGATTAGATAAGACCCTGCTTCACAGGTCCTATGTCAACTGTTATGGGTTTGCTGGGAAATTCTGGTCTTCTGCTGAGAATTTGGGGAGAAAAACACAAACACAAGAGAAACCTACAGTATTTGAGAGCAAGTCACAAGAATGGAGGAAGCAGAGGGAGGGGACGGTGTTCTAAATGATGAGTTCACAGAGCTGGGGAGCAGCAACTCCTTCTGGATGGCTTCTGGGTGTGAACTGTGTGTGAGTGTGTGTGTGTGTGCGTGTCTGTGTATCTCCTCTACTACTCTACCAGCAAGTGAGCTGTTAGTTAAGTGGGGGTTCATCTTTACAGATACTCATTCACCAAGTATGCGTTGGGACGGGGGGCTTTTCTAGATGGAGAAGAGAGCTGCTCAGGGCTGGGCGGGGAACAGGGAGGAGGAGGCAGGAGGGAGCTCCCACGGACGGAACGCTGCCATCTAAGTATTGACACGTGGGATCATCCTCAGTCTCCACCCGCTGCAGGGTAGGCCTCACCTCCCGGCACAGGGGAAGAAACTGAGGCTCACGGAGGTTTTAAGTCACTAGCTCAGGACCACTCGGCAAGCTGTGGGGGGAGCCAAGTTTGAAGCCAGGAGCCTCCCGTGCTGAGCCCCTGCTCCCCCCACTGCACAAATTAGCCCCCGACTGCCACCCTAATGGATGCTGCTGTAGAAGGGTTTAGAGGGTGGACCAAGAGGCATACCCTGAAGACCACACCTAGCTCCGTGGTCTTCTCTGGTCTCCTGATCTGTCAGTACCCAGGAGCCCCCTCTTTGATACAGGTGTAAACACCTTTTGGCACCTGTGTATACTGGGTCTCTGTGAATGGTCTCCAAGAGGAAATGACCAACTCTTTCCTATTGGGAGAAACTTCTTTCAGGTTCGGGTTTGATATTATCTTTGGATGCTGGCTGGTTTAAGTCATCTTATTTCCCTCTTTGCATTGGTTGCTAGGAAGCTCAGAAAAAAAGATTTATATGTGAACCATAGCTCAGGGCCCTTGGTTTTTCATACAAACTTGACTCTTGGCTTCATTTTCTTGTTCCTTTCCCCCTAGTTTTCTCATTTACTTAATTTTCTTTCAATCTCTCATATTGGTAACCCCCCTTTTAGAAACAAGCAGGGCACAGATACATAATCATGCCTTCCACGTGTAAAAGATGTGGCCCCAGCACCTCCTGGAGCCTCCTCCTCCAGCCCCTTCTCTCCGACATAGGGCTTGGAAGGCGCAAGGCCCTGTGTGGCCTGGCTCTATCCACGGTGGGCAGGTGGCCGGGGCTCGACGCTTACATGCACCAGCTGCTCCTGCGTGTCGTACTCCCTGCTGCAGTCTTCCCAGTGACAGCTCGTCTCGTAGACGGCCACCTCGGCCTCCTGCTTACAGTCGTCCCTGTCCAGGTCGTCCTTGAGGTCAGCCAGCTGCTCCTGCGGGGGGCAGAGCACACCCACGTGAGCCACGTCCAGACACCTGGCCCTGAGGAAATGTCGCTATTAGCCCCCTGAGGTCTGTGCAAACACTTTGGGCTCGTACAGGTGTGCACACACACACACACACACACACACACACACACCCCGCTCACCAGCGGTCTCAGCCCCCTTCCTCAATTCGGCTCCCAGCCATCGCTCTTCCTGTCACACAGCCGTCCTGGGGCCCCTCCCGCCTCTCTAACGTGTCCCGTCACATCCTGGGTCAACTGACATGGCAAGAACAGGAGAAAGGAGGGCAGGGACTTTTGCTTATGTGGTTTGGTTTGCTCTGGGGGGAGCAGTGTGGCCCCACAGACTCAGGGGTGAGGGCATTTTTATTTATAGGGTGTCCGGGGTCTGCTCCTGCCTGGAGGCAAGAGAAAACCCGACATGGCCCTGGCTTGGCCCTTCAGATCTCTCTCATACTGTCCCTTCCTCCCAGGGGGACACAGCACGCCTGGCTTCACACCCAGGAGAGTGCTGAGGATGCTAAAGGCCCTGCAGAGGCTCCCAGCATCACGCCCCCCTGCAGTGGCCCTCAAAGGGGTGCGTTTGTATTCTCATCTCATAGCAGGGAAAACAGGGAGCAGTCGACTCACCCTCCCCAGAACGCAGAGTGAGCTTGTGGCAGCCTGGATCTGGGCTCGAGTCTCCCGACTACGACGGGGCCCACATGCACCCATTTCAAGGAAGCCCAGGAAAGACCCTGGAGGTAGTCTCTACCTGACCACAGGTGCCTGAAATCCCTTTCAAAGAGGACACAGACTCTTAATCCCAAATTAGCAGAGACTAAGAAAAAAACTCACGGGGCTGCCACGCCCCAGCTGATGCTAACGCAGAGCCGGCCAGGGGCAGCCTCTGAGCAGGGGACATGAGGACAGGCTGGGAGGTACCAGGAGCGGGGGCAAGGGAGAGGCACAGGTGCCCCAGGTTGGGAGGAATGCCCAGCGAGGACCTCCAGAGAATGTCAGGGACTCCCCAGTATTCCACGGGCCTGCTAGGCAGACGGGGAGCAAAGCTGAGCCAAGAGGCAGATGTCAGAATGACTTGCTTTACATTTCAAACTACCTACCAAACAGCAGGAAAGTTCTGTCCTTCAAAAGAGCCTCTGGGGGAAGCATTTATTGTGAAAGGGGGACAACCTCTCCCCACAGTGAAGAGCCCCAGCGCCCACAATCTCTGAGACTCAGAGACGCGGAGGCTGCGGCTCCCACATCGGCCTCACTCCTAACACTGAGTCCATCTCTAGGAGCGCAGAAATCGGCCTCCCGTCTCCCCACGGCCGGCTGCAGACTCACAGCCCTGACCACTTCCCATTGGAGCTGCAAAGGGCTCCTCCAGGAGGGGCTTCTGGCTGTTGCTCAGAGTACTTTTCTATTAACCACGTGTTCCGAAAAGGAAAATGATGACATCTGCGAACCAAGGCCACAGGCAGCATGGGGTCACATTAAAAGGAAGGGGCCAGAGTGCTCTGCCCTGAAGTTTTAGCAATGGGAGATCTGGGGGACCGGGGGCCTCCTAATGCCCACTCTGCACTTTCAGAAAAACTGGAGCTAGACTTATTTCCATAAGCTGCATGCTCTGTTTATTTCAAAGAAGACTGGAAGAAGCTGCCACATTGACGTGTGAGAGGAGGATGGCACAGAGGCGGTGGGCACACGTGGGCCTCCAGACGGAGCCAGGCATCATCGCTACCCACGATTTTCAGAGCTTAAGCAGAGACAGGATTCATTACACTGCATTTTCTGCCAAAGGAAAGCACGGCCATCCACCCTGCAAATGAGTCAGGGAGCAAGTGAGTCAGGTCACTGAATCAGGACACTGACACGGTGACAACCTCCTCATGATAAACAGCTTTCCTTCCACTGACACGAGTGAGGAGCCAAGCTGGGCATGAAGAAGGGCTGTGTGTGGCCCCTTTGGGCTGGAGGGGATGGGCCAGGGGGCCTGCAGGTGCTCAGCGCCGGCCTCCCCTCCCTGTCCTTGCTGCCCCCACATGCTTATCTCCCCTGGCTGTGCGCCCTTCTCATCCATTTCCACAGCCCTCAACGATGGCCGGCCTCCTGGAGAGCATGCATCATGCTGAGATGCTTTGGTGTCAGGGAGGGGAGAGGAATTTGTCACCAGCCCTCTGTTTGCCTGACAATAACAGGACCCAATATTTCATAAAAATTAAGTGCCTAGAGCATGCCCGATGGTTTACAGGTTTGATAAAGGATGGTCCGGCAGATGTAGGGGAGACGGGGACAGGAGGCCCCGAGCATCCTTGGTGTCAAAGCTGGTGATTCCATAGTAACAGATGGGGCCCAGAGAGAGGCGGGAGGCTTGCCTGCAAGGTCGGCACACACACTGCGCCCTTCCCATGACAGGCCTCTGCTCCAACAGCTGGGACTGCCTGCCTGCAATCTGCAGTGTGGAATAAGTGGCAGGATGGTGAAAGGGACCTGCATGAGGGCCTCAGCCCTGCAACAGGCCCACCCCAGGATCTGGGCTGCTCTGCCCCTCGCCTTCCTGCCAGGAATCATCTCCCCTTCCCTCCCTTCCCACACCACTCACTCCCTCAAATGCATCGAGTCATTAGAAAAGATTATTTCACAGCTACTGAGCACCAGGCCCCACGCAAACCCTGGTGATGTGGAGCCAAGTCAAGCACTTGTCCCAAACGCCACCTCTCCAAAGCTTACGGCGCAGTGCTGGAGACAGACCCAGTGACCCAGAGGCTAGGAGGGGTGTCTGGGCTAATGTGAGCCCTATTATCCAGGAGGGTCAGGCAAGGCTGGAGTGGCGGCGAAGGGGACAAAGCAGGGGATGAAGTTCCAGGGAGAGAGGGCAGCTGGACAGGGGCCTGAGCCATTTGGAGACGGGAGCAACTCAGTTTGTCCGGGGCTTGTGCCGCATGAGGGTGAGGAACAGGGCGAGAGACGATGCAGCCCCAGACACTCACTCATTCAGCAGGTGTCTGATGAGCAGGTAGCAGGTGCAGGCTGTTGGGGACCCAGCTCTGGTCCTCCAGGAGCTCCCATTGCACCCACCCTGCCCTCTCTAGTTCACTCATTTGCTCATCCATGCAGGCAGCCACCTACTCAGCCATTCGCCAACAGGGTTGCCGCCCCAAGTCAGCTGACCCAGAGGAGACAAGGCCTGGCCCAGCCCGAGGCCACCAGCACAGCCAGCGGGTTACCTGCGTCAGGGTCAACGGGGAGGCTGGTCGCAGGCCCTCGGCTTCCGTCTTGACCTTGCTGCGCTTGTGAATGACGATGGGGTTGACGGTGCTGCTCACGGCTGACTCGCTGCTTGGCTTGTTCTGAGGGAGGGTGAACAGGGGAGCCCGTCACACAGGGGCAGGGCGGGGACACCTCAAATTCCGTCTAGGCTTTACCTTTGGGACCCTCCCCACACAGACCATCTGGGCCAACCCTGCGGTTTGAAGTTTCAGAAACCAAGTGCCCCCAGCTCAGTCCTTCGCCCAGGGGCACGGCCAGGAGAGGGCCCAGAGCTCAGCCTGCCAGCACCTGCCTCCCCACCATGCAGCCCCACTTCCACTCCCATGACTTGAGGGAAATGGAACAGAGACCCTCTCTTTGGGAAGTGCTGGGTGCCCTCGTTCCTGTCCCAACAGCCTCAACTTCTTGGCCCTCCAGAGCAGGGGCGGCTCTGGGTCTGAGGAGAACAGGACCAGCCGGCCCAGGGAGCAGGCGAGGAGAGCCTGGAGCTGCAGTGTCAGGCAATGTGACAACAGCCGACAGCCACTGTCTGGAGAGAGGTGCCAGGTGACCGCCTGGCGCCCTGAGCTGGAGGGAGAGGTCGTCCTGGAAGAGGGCTGCTTCCAGACTGTGTGGTGTCTCGTCTTCCTCACCAGCACGTGCTCACATCTAGGTCTGCCTTGCCAGGTAGGTGGCCCAGGGGTTGCTTCATCTCAAGAATTGTCATTGTGAGTGCTAACAGGTTCCGCGTCGACCTGGGGCTCTGTGCTCACAGAAGCTCGAGTACATGCACGATGACCCCATGCAGGTGGCAGGGCCCCCTTTGCAGACTCAGGTCGAGAGGTGAAGAGACTTGCCACTTTCAGGCAAGTCAGGGTCAAAAACATGGTCTAACTGATTCCAAAGCCTGTGCCCTTTCCTCTTTCTGGTACTGGCTCTCTAACTCCACTTCCTCATCTGCAAAACAGGACTTGACTCGCTCACCACATACTGATGGCACCCAGTGTGTGCCAGGCACTGGGCAGGCATGCCCACACATGTCAAGGGCCTGTTGGAAAGGTCAAATAAGATGGCCTTTGGTAAACTCAGGCTCTAAAACTAAATTGCACAGTATTATTTATTATCCATTAATCCATTTCAAATGCTGTGCACGGACTGCCTATACTATGCCAGATTCCATGAATTCTGGGGTTTCTCTAACTACTTGTTACATTCACTGGATGGGAAATGGCAGAACTGAGGCTGGGCACCCGCCTGTGGTAAGCGAGGACAGTGTTAGGGCCGAGCCCCGGTCTCCTGATGCAGCCCGAGGCCCTTTGGATCACACAGCCTCTGCCCACCGGCCAGATCTGTGCCAAGTTCCTCCACAAGTTCCCGGCAGGAACAGTCCTCGAGGGGTCCCGATGAGCACCTGGGGGCCCACCCTCTGCTCTTGCACCCCCATACCTGGCTGGCGTCACTCAGACAGTTGCTGCTGCTGCTGAGCTGGGTGGGCGTGGCATTGATGGAGGCGAGGGCCATGGGCTGCTGGGCCAGGAAGGTGGGCGAGGGCTGGATCAGGGGCGGTGTGTGTCCGAAGGCCGAGCCCAGGCTCCTCTGCTGGCTCAGGATCTGCTGGTAGGCCACCGGGTTGAGGGGGTGGGGGAAGGTAAAGGCTGGGCTGCAAAGAAGAGCAGACAAGGTCACGGAGCAGCCTTCGTTCCTGGCAGACCGGCCCTCAGGAGCTGCCAGGCTCCATCTTGCCCCCACATCCTGGCCCTTCACGCCTGAGAGGCAGCTCTGCGTCACTGCTCCTGACTATCTGAATCCCATTCAGCCCCAAAGCTAGTTCGAATGCCCCCTTGTCCAGGAAGTGTGGCCCGAGCCGTCCAGCTCACACCAGCCTCTCTCCTCCGTAACTTCTACTGCACTTCTAGGCCCTACCGTGCCACTTGCATATGAGCCACCCTCTCCAGAACAGGATCCTGAGGAAATAAGGGTGACCTCTGAGGCTAAGCCATAAATACACTGTGGCTTCCTCTTTGCTCTCTCTCGGATCACTTGCTCTGGGGCCGGGGGGAGGGGAAGCCAGCTGCCATGTTGTGAGGATGCTTAAGCAGCCCTGTGGAGATGCTCCCGCAGGAGAAACTAAAGCTCCTGCCAACAGCCGTGTGAGTGAGCCAACTTGGAAACAGATCCCAGGCCTGGTCAAGTCTCCAGGTGACCACGGCCCTGGCTGACATCTTGACTGCAGCCTCATGGACGCAGGGCTAAGCCAGTCTCACCGTCCTGGCCCTCAGACATGGTGTGAGAGAATAAATGCTTATCGTTGTTTTAAACTGCTAAGTTTGGGAGTAACTTGTCATACAGCAAAAGATAACTAACATCCTTGTTATCACTTCTATCTCTGGGTCCCCGGGCCGAGCTCTCCTGACATTCCTAACGCCTCCTGGCCCTTCAGGAGGGTCGGGGAAGAACATGTCTTCAGTCAAGTTGGTTGGGGTCTCAGTCCTTAGAGCAGTCAAGGGCTGCACAGGGGGGACTAAGGTGTCCATGAGGTTGGCTGTGCCACGCCGTGACCACAGTGGGGGCCTGCTGCCAGCCCAGAGACTTGTGTGGCCCAAGTCCGTGTCATGCCTCCTGTGGCCCCCACTGCTGGTCAACGGCCTGGCTGCTCCAGGACACCTGCTGAAATACCAGGAAAGTCACCTTTGATTTCATGATTGAACCTTTTGTGACAGGCCTGGTAAATACTACTCCTCACATCAGAAATTGTGTTTGGAGGATAAATAGCAAGCACATGAAGACGTTCTCAATGTTGGCACATTTCAACTTCACCATTATTGGTTTTTGAATTCAGGAAAAACTTGCAAGTATGCTGATTCCCAAATGCAACAACTCCCGTCTTCTCGGATTGAAAGCGCGGACCCTCCCCACTTGGCGCCCAGCCCAGCTCCCAATCCCCAGCCCCCTGCTGGAGGGCCAGGCTCACCTCAGGGCGCCCGCTGACAGGTGCCCGTAGGAGCCGCTGGCCGCTGAGCTGCTGCGCGAGTTGTTGATGTAGGCCACCAGCGAGTTGGGCGAGGTCCGGATCATCCGCTGCAGGTCGAGGCTGGCGTCCGAGAGCGGGGAGATGGACAGCGCACGCTTGCGGCTGAGACGGGGCGTCACCCGCGGGCTGGAGAAACGTGACACTGCGGAACACCCGACCCAAGGCCTGTCAGCATCACCACGGTGTTTGTAGGGGGGATGAAAAGGGGGCGGGTGACTGGAAGGCAGGGGACAGGAAGAGCCTGTAAGGATGGTCTAATGGGAATCGCAGCCTGGCCACTTTCCAGCTGCAGGCTCTTGGGCGAGGAACGGAGCCTCTCTCAGCCTCATTTACTCATCTCTTAAATGGGACTGATCCACACAAGGTGTGGGCAGGATTCAGGAAGCACAGGGCAGGTGCTTGAGCAAGTGGATATGAGCCTTGAACACACGACAGCAGCTTTACCATCAGGTATGCAGACACCAGGGCTGGGCCCAGCAATGCTGACAGCACAGCACACGAGCCCTAAGCTTGGTGGCCTCTCCCAAAGGGAACCCACCTGCGAAGCCAGCAGTAGGTCAAGTAATAGGCCATGGCCAGCGCCCAAAGCCCCCTCTGCCCCTTCTGGACCCACCCCGAGGGCAGCCACTATCCTGGCTTCCAACACTCAGCTTAGTGTTGCGAGTTTTGAGCATTTTCCTGGTATGCCAATAGAATTATAAATACTCTTTCTTATCCAGCTTCTTTGATCCAACATTATCGGTTTGTGAGATTTCTCCATGCCATTGAGTGTGGCAATAACTGGCCCTTTTTAATTTGCTGTAGAGAATTCCATCGGGTGGCTACTCCATGGGGAGGACCGTGAAAGGAGTTAAGTGTTCCAAGGTCACGGATCATGCTGCAACTAGGATCACCCCAGATGCCCCTTCTTAGGGCACTTGCCAAGCCCCCAGACTCCTAGCACAATGCCTGGGCCTTTGGCTGGTTCTCTGGGGCCTGCTGGGGAGGCTGCCGATGGGGTGGGGAGGCTGCCAATGGGGTGGGGAGGCGGTGGGAGCAGCAGTGAGAGGCAGCTTGGCCACACACAGATGACTCTCCAACTCTGAGCCCTTTCAGTCCTGGAGTCGCCTGAGGCTTGGAAAGCCTGTTGCCTTAAACACACGCGCATACACCCCCCCCCAACATGCACACACACACACACACACAAGCACACCACCCCACATGCACACATACGAACACCCCACACACATGTACCCCCCTACATGCACTCATGCACACACACTGCACCCGCCTATCTGACGGCCCCTTGGACGTGCTCTCAGCCCTCCCCGACTCATACATATGGATCCGTGGGAGCGGAAAGGGCCTGCCCCAGACCGGGCTCCCTGCGCCCAGGGCCACGGGCTCTCCCGCCATGGCTCCAGACTGCTCCTCCCCACGGTCCCTCCTCCCTGATCAGGGCTCCAGGTCTTTCCTCTGGACAAACAGTGGCCTCGAAATGGTCTCACGACATCACCGGACAACTCCCCACAGGCCAAGGTTTCTGCCTTGTCCAGACCCTCCCTGAGCCCCAGCTTCCTCTTTGTAACAGGGTCTACTGGTGCCGACCTCCACGGCTGTGGTGAGGAGTAATTCGGTGACGTGTGGGACATGCCTTGCACACAGCCATGTCACATAAACGCTCGGCTGGGACCCTGCATTTCTGGACACCTGCATGGAAAACGGTCTCCCCGGGCCCCGCTGGCCCTGCCCAGCCGTCCTCCCGTCAGTGGCCCCCGGATTCCCCTTGGGCTTGGGGTGTTGCCTGTAAATAACTCTAGCGGCTGCTCAAACACCCCCCCCCCCCCACTATACACAGTCCAGCCCAGCCCACCTCCGTGCCTGTGCTGGCTGTTCCTGGGCTCGTGATACCCGCTTTTCTCCCTTCTGCCTGCTCAGACCTGCTCAGGGATCATAGGTCCCCCTCCTCCAGGGAGATGGCAGGCTGTTCTGGCCACAGCGTTGTTGTGTTGGTGCCTTGTCTCCACAGCTGCAAGGAGCACCGAGGGCAGAAGTGATGGCCTGTGAATCTCTTGAGCCCCGATCCCCAGTACCAGCCAGCCCCTGAGAAAGCTCGGGGCATATCTGGCCTGTGTGACTCCAGAGCCACCTGGGATCCATCTACTGCTGGGCCCTGGGGGGTCAACCACCTCTGGCCCTCCCCAGCCCTCCACTCTGGGCTGGCAAACCTGGGAAGCCCTGGGAAGGCCCTTTACCGCTGCGCTACCAGAGAGACATCTCTCTGAGGCTGTGGAGAGGAGAGGGGAGGCCCCAGAATCCTCGGGCTGGAAGGGGATTCCAGGGTTTTCTCTGCTAACCGTCTTCTCCGTGGATGAGAGGCCCTGGGTACAGGGACAGAGACCTGGGCTGGACCAGCAGCCGTGTCGGGTAGGGTGAGGGTGCACACAGGCTGCCTTGGGCTGGTGCCACAGGTCAGCTGCGTGGCCTGGGGCAAATCGCTTAACCGATGGGAGACTGAGAACCTTCGTCAATAACCTGAGCATAAAAACTGATCCCCTGCCAGGGTGGGTGGTCGTGCTCCTACAGGATGACAGACGCTGAGGGGGTCTGTGCACTCGGAAATGCCCTACAACTGTGGTGCCCGGGTGACCGTATACTTTGTTCTCAACAAGAAGGATGAAGTGCTCTTACGCAAGCACCCAGGTGGAGGAAAATCTGAGCTACTCAGAGTATCCTTGTCCTTGAACATCCTCGTCAGCTGAAGTTGTTGTATTTGGCTGACTGTTTATTCTGTTGGGTTCTGAGGCCAGAGGTTCATGCATCATTCAGCAAGCAGAGCTACGGTGGGTACACAGAAGGCGCTTCATAGATGCTTTTGGGGATGCAGGCTCACTCAGCTCACAGAGGACCCCGGGAGTGTGACCAGCACCCAGGCCAGCAGGGGACGCACTCGGACAATGCCACCTTTCTGCTGTGGCAGGAAGGATCCCAGGCCGCATGCCTAGGGGCAGAAGGTGCCTGACCATGTGCTGCCTCAGAGGGGCCCCACGGCGCAGGCCCACGCCCCAGTGGGCACTGAGGCTGCGCCACAAATACAACCGCCCTCTCAATGAGCGAGCGGACGACAAACAGACGCACCCTGGGGGTCAGCAACTAGAGAAGGTGCATGTCCTTTTGGTGTGGTATTCGATAAGCACCTGCCTCTGAACTCTGGAGTGACTAATAACCCAGTGACAGTGCTATTTAGTGACATTTAGAGCCAGTGTCTCAACTGACAGCTACCACCACCCTCAGAGACGCAAACCCAGCTTTGCAGATGAGAAAACCAGGCGTGGGGAGGGGAGGGACTTGCTCAAGGGCGGGATTTGAACCCAGGTCCGCAGGGGCCCTGATGTGTGGCTTTTCTGGGCCCTCAGAGTCCTCGAGTCTATCTTCAGAGAGGCAGGGAGAGGTGGGGCCAGGAAGACGCTCTCTCATCACAGCTTTTCACTCCCCACTCTGTGCCCCCCAAACCTTTCCAAAGCTTCCCACTGCTATTAGGAAAAAGGCCCAAATCCTCAGCATGGTTTGGTAGCCCTGTGGCCCCTGTCCACATCTCCAGGTTCATCCTGCCCTCGTGCCCTGCTCTGCTCCTTCCAGCTCCCCCGCATGTCCCCCACCCTCCTGCACAGGGCCTTTGCACATACAGCTTCCTCTGTCTACAGTGCTCTTCCCTCCTCTCTGTGCTCAGATCTCAGCCAGATCATCACCTTCTGGGAAACCATGCCTGACCTCCTCGATCTGGGCAGGTCCCATGGCATGCTCTCCAGCGCTGCGGTCCCCTCTCTCCAAACAGGTGTCCCACTGTGAGTGCGCATCCACCTGTGTGGCTAGCCAGTCAGTTCTGTCTCTCCCACCTTCAGGAATAAGGGACTTGGGTCTTTTCGCCTCACCATTGTATCCCAACCCTCGAATATGGCTGGCTCGGTGGTGAGGCCAAGGTGGGAGATGCTCAGTGCTGAGCAACCAGCGCAGGCGCGGGGCGGTGAGGGAGGCAGAACCATAGGCCCCGAAAGTCCGCATCGCGTGAACGCCCTGCAGTGGCTGGGGACTGTTCCAAGTACTTTAAAGTATTAAGCAGTTTAACCTTCACAACTGTGCTGCGAGGAAGGGAGAATTATTATCCATTTTACGAATGACAGAATGAGCAGCTCGCCCAAGGCCATAGAGCCAGAGGAATTGGAGAAAAGGACTGGGAGGCAGGCAGACGACCAGCAAAATGAGCCCCCCCACGGCCTCTGCTCCGGGCGGGCAGGGAAGCACCTCGGGGAGGGCTCTCCCGGAGGGGCAGGGGCTGGGGCAGACACACACACACGCACCATGGGGGGCACACAGCCTGTGCCGGCCGGCCACCCTGAGCCTGATGCTGAGTGGCTGCCTTGGGGCACGTGATTCAGGCTCCCGGAGCCTCTCTCTGCCCGTCTGTACAAGGGGGCAGCGCGGCTTGGCCTCAACACAGGACACAGAAGAGCACTGAGGATGGTGCCTAAAACCTAGCAGCCCTTCCAAACGAGACTGTGAACGGATACAGCCCTCTAAGGCCAAGAGGACCGTTCTGACAGGCAGGTGAGCCCAGGGCAATAACGGAGCCGGGGACCGCAAGTCGAGAAAAGAGGACCGGGCCACACAGGAGGATGTCTGTCACCGACAGTCAGTCAGCCCACTCGCTCGTCCTCCACGCTTCTCGGTTCTTATCTGCTGAGTTCACTCCTCGCCAATCCTCACTCAAAGGAAGACCCAAAAGCGAATCTCCCAAAAGACCCCTGTTACTTACGAACTGAGTGGAAAATAGGGAAATAAAAGGGAGAAAAAGATGTAACATCACGTAAAGTAAGAAATACACTTCGTAACATTTTTAAAAAAAGGTTTTGCTGCTAATGTTTGGATTCCCACCCTCTCGCACGCCCCTAACAAGAGGAAACAGGCCAAATCTGACAGTGATATTCATCTCTGTTATTCCCACCCCTCAAGGGAAATATGTTTATTAATGTGCCTCTTCCCTTGATAAATTACTAAATAGAAAGAAAAGTCTGGCACTCATTTCCCGTGGCTTCTGCTGTGATTTATGACGAGGGACTGGAGGAGCTGTCGCATCCATTCATCTGTGGATGCGTCTGTTCTGATGTCCGACAGCCACTGGGTGACCAGCCACCAGCCTGCCCTCACCTGGGGAGAGGGCTGGTACCACCCATTCTGTCACCACTTGTTCCTGGACCCTGTTTCATCCACTAGTTCTTTCTTTTGCTCATTCATGCGTCTATCACTCATCCGCCACACCCCCCTGCAGTGTTGACAGTATGCCAGGCACTGGGCTGGACACTGTGGGGACTGCAAGGAGGAGGTCTCTCGCCCAGCCCTCCTGGAGCTCACTGTCTAGATAAGAGATGAAAATGGCACCCAGAGCACCAGGCAGAATTTCCTGGGGGCCACCTGAGCAGGATTACCCCAGAAATCCCAGAGTGCTCAGGTGGGTGGTTGCTTTCTTTGGGGCAGCTGGGAAGGAAGGGCAGGAGATGCGAGAACGGGCCCTGGACCCAGGCAGACCTCGGTTCCGACCGTGCTTGACGGCTCTGAACTGGGCAACTTTGGGTAAGTGGCTGAACCTCTCTGAGCTGGTTCCTCATCCAGAAGAAGGACGAACAGCACCACCTCAGGCTTGCTGTGGCCTAGTGACCAGCATATCATCTGCAGCTCTGAGTGGACCTCCCGTGGACGTGGGAACATGGGCTGAGGGCACAGGAGGGCTGCAGGGAGCCTGGCTCTGCCAGGCCTGAGCAGGGCAGGCGTGGGCACTAGCCGCCAAGGGAGCTGCTGGAGGACCTTAACCTGCCCCACACTCAGCTGTCCACAGCCCCCTGAGCCCCCTTACTGGGGAGCAGAAGTGCCTAGGCCTGGGATCCCAGAGGCTCGGGGTGGGGCTGGCTATACCATTTCCTAGTTCTGTGATGGACACAAAGAAATGGGGGCTCTGGGTCTCGGGTTCCTTACCTGTAAAGCGACTTCACAATGCTCGTCTCACAGGAGTTTGTGCAGGTTTACCAGACGACCCACAGGCACTATTCAGTCAGCGCCTGCCCACAGCAGCCCTGCCCCTCTAGGCCCTGCGGCCTGCTCTCCTCTGCCTCAGTTCCTCTCCTGTCTGCAGGCTGGGCACAGACTCCCCGCCTGACTGGGGCCTCTGGCAGTCCCCCCGTCAGCTCCTCCTGCCTCTCTGTGGTGTGATCAATGTAACTGGTTTCTGAAACCCCCCTGGACCCACAGGCGGCATAAAGAACACGCATCAGGACGGAGGTGACATCCGAGTCAAATTACTGTCAATACGACAATAAAATATACAGCTTGGAGGAAATATGGGCTGTAAACAGACATTTCAATCGGAAACACTTCAATCTTCTCAATGTGGTGGTGGGGAGGGGGCCGCGCTGCTCTGCTGTTAAATCACTGATATTCAACAGCAGAACACAGGAAAACTCCATTTCAGGGCCCTGGTGACAACCAGTGGATTCCTGTCTCTCCAGAGGCCCACTAGGCAGAGCGAGAACCTCAGGCTCCCTCACGAGGTATCTATTACCTCCGATGCAGCATCCCTCCTCGCTCTTCCTGCTATAAATCAGCTCCTTTAAGAACAAGCGGCGACGGGCCTACATCAGCCACCCCACGGACAAGCAGCTCCGGGCAGTGGGAGGGTGGGCTTTCACGGGAAAGGGCCACTGTCCTGCCCGGCCTGGCCCTGTGCCTGGAGGAAGGCAGGGCCCGGTCCTTCAGTTCCACGAGAGCCCCATCAGAGGCCTCTCCACCCTCCAGCCTGCCCTCCACTGCTGCGGGGTTGCCCTCAACCCAGGACGTACACACGACCCAAACGAGGTTATTTTAGGCTAGACGGAGACAGACACAGGGCCATCTTCCTTGGGTATTATCAGGTTCCCCATTTCAGAAAAAAATAATAAAGTTCCATTTTAAGATCCATTTATTTAACGCCCAAAAGTGAGTCTTTTAAAAATATAATCTTAAATAAATAACGGTGCAGATGGCACTTGGCTAAGGTCAAAGTTGTGCTGGTGGTTTGCCAGTGAGCAGGCTGGGGACCCTGCTCTGCTGGAGGTGGGCCCAGGTGGCCTTCCTGCACACTCCGCCTCAGGTCACCCCACAGCCTGGCAGACCCCATCTCCATGCCCCAGCTCGACGTTCAGAGCCTCTGGAAAGTTCTCTCCCCCACAGCTGTGCCTCCTCTTGGAACGTGAAGGGAAGGTGCTGAGAAAGGAGGCTGGGGCAGGCGGGGTGGCCTCTGGATGGGCTTACACGCTGGAGCGTGAGCACCACGAGGGTGAGACTTGGCATCCTGTGCACTTCTGTGTCCCCAGCACATGGCAGGTACTCAGTAAATACCCCCAGAATGAACAAGAGAGAGAGAGAGTGAGTGTGTGTGTGTGCGTATGAGAGAGACACACACAGACACACACACACACAGAGGGAAGGCCCAGTCTCCCCAACCTCCCGCAAGCTCTGGACGCCCCCTGCACACACACAGGACTCATGCATCATGGCCATGGTTATGGAGCCTTCCTAACATGACAACACATGTCCCCTGGGAGTCAGGACCTTCGGCAGGTGGTCTCCGGAGTTGTGCTGCCTGCCCCCTGGCTGCACAGTTTTCTCTGTGAGATCCTGAGCAAAAGAAACTCCACGGGAAGCTCCACGCACACCTGCCTCGGTGGACTGGACCTTCCCGGGAGCGTCTCTCCCCACACGTGCAGCCGGGACCAGCGGAAGACACAGGGCCGTCCCACAGTTCACAGGAGGGGAGGGACCGGGGACAGCCCCGAGGCAGCCTGGGCTCCGCCCGGCACGGGCCTCTCAGGCATACATAGGAACAACACATGACGTGGGCACTGGGGCTGAACAGAAATGCCTAAAATGTTCTAAAAAGTGGAAGCAAAGGTTCTGGTTCCGGTTTAAACTGGTTCAGAAAAAAAATGGATTAAATAACGACAAATAACAGGAGATCAGGCGGGACTGCTCCGATTTCCTTGGATCAGAACTGATTGGGAACAAAGGAAAAGAAATCATCTGTGGCTGAAATCCATCGGGGTTCAGAAGACCCCCCACCCCTACCCCATGCCTCAGCCCAAGAAGTGGAGAACCCATCTGTTGGCTCCGGCTGAGGCTGGAAGGAAGCGGGATGCTGCCCTCTGTGCCCTGAAGCCAATCACGTCCCCCAGGCGCAAGGTGGAGACAGGATCACAGGTGGGTCTGATGAGTTAATCGGCTGATGGGGAGACCACTGGTGAGCTCACCTTACTCCTCCCGCCTTCCTGGTGGTTCTCAGATGCTCAGCCCCCACATGCTGCCAAACGCAGAGCGGCCCTGAGAACAAAGCTGCTGTGTTCCAGCCCCTTCCAGGCTTCCTGCAAGCCACAGCTGCTTGCCCCGGCAGTTTCTTCCTAATTAGTCTGCATCTTTCCATCCCAGGTTCTTTAGCGACTGTCACTCACTCACTCACCCTACAGACACAGGGCCTGCCCCTTGGCAGCCCTGCTCCGAACCTGTGGGGCTCACTGGTTTGTTGACAAAGTACCAGCCAGTCACAGCCGGAGTGCCTCGGGTCCCGCAGGTGGGCACCGAGGGAGGTGCAGGAGCCCGAGGGGAGCTGACGTGGTTGGGCGGAGGCTGGACTGGGGTGGTACCCCCGGAGAGGCGCCGTCTGCCCTGAGTCCTAGGACATGGTGCAGGACAGAGCCAGGCAGGCCTGCCGGGAAGGGCACTGGGGGAGTGCTCTGGGAGCTGCATACGCAGTGGGGCGGTGGAGCACAGGGTGCAAGCGCTGGCAGGGTAGCAAGTAACCAGATGGCCAGGACGGTTGACAAGTCAGACACAGCAGGCCTCGGGGATGGGATGGATGGGATGGAGAGGAAAGGCGTCCAGAAGGACTTGTGGCCCTGGGCTTCGGCACGGGGTGGACAGTGGTGCGGACAATTGAGAGACAAAATCCTGCAGGAGACGGTAGATTTGAGAGGGAAAAGCAGACTGGTGGGAAGAGATCGGAACTAGCATTAATTGAGCACCTACTGTATGCCAGGCACAGAGCCAAGTTCACACTAGGCCCAGGTCTAGACCTGCCCACAGCTCCCTGTGCAGCCCCTCTTCTCACTGTCACCCCTGCAAGCACCCCAGCTCCAAGCCGGCTGCTCTGGGCTGAGCTGGAACACATCTGGCCCAGCAGATTCTCACGCTCACATGCACATAGCAGGCACTCATGTTTGCTGACCTGGCCTCTCCTGTCCTCTGGGGACACCTGCCTGACCAGACCCCTTGGCCATGGATTCTCTGTGTCTGCCCACTGTCCACCTGGCCTGGTGCCAGCCACCCCTAGACCTTGGAGGGCAGGCCCTGCTTGGGGGAATCTGACATTTGGATGTGGCTGTGGGAACACGGTATCAGGACCGCTACGCACCGTATTGTCCCTGTTGTCTGGCTTCTGATTTTGGCAAGTAGCAAGTATATAAGCTCCCCCGAGCCCTCCCCTTGCCATGTGCTGACGATGCTCCCACTCCCCGTGGGAGCACCAAGGGCTGTTAGGAGGAGGAGAGAAGAGAGCACTCGGGTGAGTGTGCTCAGGGAGCTGAAGGGCCCCACTTCACACCCTGCACTGTGAGCCTGGACCAAGCCCCATCCTGGGAAGGCATGGGGGGCGGGGCCAGAGCCAGGGATCCCATTCTGGTCCCTCTGTCACACTGTGAGCTCCTCTCAGGGACTGTCGGGCCTGATACCCAGGAGGGCTGGCGCTAGAAGGGCTGCAATGCTCTTCCCCAGTGATACTCTTGTAGGAGCACAGGGAATGCTCAGGGGGCGCAGGAACCACATCAGGTGGCTCCTGTACGTGTGAGGTGCACAGGGCAGACAGAGAGGGAAGTGGGAGCCAGAGGGAGGGGGGCTGAGGGAGGGGCATCTGGGAAGACTTCCTGGAGGAGGTGAGCTCTCAGCCAGGCCTTAAGAAGTGAGGGGCTCAGCTTTGCTCCAGCCAATAAGGTAGAGTTGCCGTGGCTGGTGTGGACAGGAAGCACAGGGCAGGGTACTGGGGGCACAGGCGGGGGCTGAGGGGTGCAGGTGCCCCCCTGAGTCTTGCACCCTGCCTGGCCCCACAGACACCAGGACTCCCCTGTGGGGTGGGTCTCCCTGCAGCCTCTGTCTGCTTCCTGCCATCCGGGAATGAAGACGACGTCCCAGGCAGGGGCCACCTGCCTGCTTCGGTGTGGTTCCCGGCTCCATGGTCTGGCCTGGAGCCCTGGGGACCTGGCTGGGCTCCAGGACCAGCAGGTAGAAGGGCACTGACGGGGGACAGGGGAGGGACCCTTAGCTCCATGCTGACCCCCAGGGGCTCACGGTCGGGGCTGCAGGTGCCCTGTGACAGCTGCTGTGAGGATGGCATCTGTTGGGAGGGAAGAACTTGTCATCTAATGGGCATCAAGAACTTCATCTGCTCAGAACACTGATGCCCCACCCCACCAGACGTGCCTGCCTGCAGCCTCCCGTTCATTAACCGACAGCTCCGTCTGCCCACTGCTCAGGCCGAGACCCTGGGCTTGTCCTCAGCACCTTTTTGTCTCTCTCACTCCATATCCGATCTGGGAACAAATCTTGTGGCTCTACCTTCAAAATCTATCTGAAATATGACTGCTTCTGCCCACCTCTATTAACTGGAGCCCCTGCTTCCACCGTGCTCCTGAATCTATTCTCAGACCTGCAGCTACAATGGGATTCCTTTTAACAATAAGTCAGATCTCATTACTCCTCTGTCCAACTGGCTCCAAGGGCCCCATCTCACTCCGGATGAAAGCCGGCATCTTGCCACGCCGTGCCCAGCCTGCAGGCCTGGCCCAGGAACTCCGGCCCCACCCTACTCCTGCCCCTGACTCACTGGGTGCCAGGTACACTGGCCTCCTGGGTGTTCTTGTGTTCAGCAGGCACCTTGCTGCCTCAGGCCCTTTGCACTTGCTGTTCACGCTGCCTGGATTACTCTTCCCACACACTTCTGCATGGCTCACCTCTTTCAATTTTTCACTCGCACAGCGTCTTTGCAGTGAGGATTTCCTCACTCAAGATTGCACCCCCACTCCCCCTAGGGCCCCCACCCCATTCCCAGCTTTGTCTGTCTCTCCCCTAAGCTGTAGGCTCCATGAAGGCGGAGATTACTATGCTTTGTTCCCTGGGGTGTCTGCAATTCCGAAAACACTTCCTGGCCCATGGTGACTCACCAAGCATTTGTGTGTGTTGTTCAGACTCGTCCCTGTGGACAGCAGTCGTGGCAGGGCTTGGGGTAAAGCCCAGACCCCTCCTCAGGGCTCCTTGCCCCCAAAAGGAGCAGCGAGTGCCCCCGTCAGCCCCAGCCAAGTACCATCAGTCCCCATCTTCTGTCCGGCTCCCTGTCCCTACCCGGTCCAGCACTCACCATCCACTGGATTGAGGTAGTCGTGGAGATGGGGTGCACCGGCGGCACCCCCACTCTGCATCAGCAGGTCCCCGTAGGGCGCGGGGTGGCCCGCCATGAGGGTCATCTGGTGGTAGCAGTCTGAAGGGTGGGTGCCGGGGGCAGGAAGGCCAAACAGTCCCCTCTCCTTAAGGTGCTCGTGGGCCACTGTCGGGGGAGGGAGAGAGAGAGGCCGTCAGAATGGGCAACAAAGAGGGGAAACACACCCCTGGCCTGAGGAGTCCACTCAGTGCCATCCTCGGCCCCTAGGTCCCTGTGTCCCCTCCCCCGCTGCTCCCCGTGGCACCAAGCAGACAGCGTGGGCTGGGGTGTGTTTCTGCTGACGGGGAGGCCAGATGGAGGCCTCTGCACCCCTCATTCCTCCCTCTCCTCGAGGCCGCGAATGATCACTCGTCCCCCAACTCCAGGCCCCACACAAGCCCAGAGCTCCGGGCTGACAGGCTCCATGGTCCAGGACAGTCTTCAAAGCAACAAGAAGATGCAAATGGAGGCGTCATGGTGGCCAGACAGTTGGCCAGGTAAGACTCGCCTGAACACGCAAGAGAGCTCGCCCAGCCTGGCCAGATAAAGCTGCTCGTCTGTCCCACAGCTGCAGGCCCTGGGCCATCCACCTCCAGCCCTGCTGGGGCCTCGCAAAGAGGCAGGGGGCCCGGCTCCAGAGGATCCTGAGGGGGCCTGGCACACAGGGGTGCAGCGGCAGGGGAGGAATGGAGCTTGGAAACCAAACATCCCTGTCAGGAGTCCTGGCTTCATCCAGGGGTGAAAACTGGGCAGGGGCCACTTCTGAGCTGGCTCAGTTTTCCATCTGTAAAACGGGGGTAAGAATATTCACCACCCAAATTACTGTTAAAAACGACAGTGACAGCTAACACTGCTGAGCGCTCGCTGGGTGTGTGCAGGTGCAGTGCTGAGGGAGTCACGCTCATTCTCTAATCTCACTGTCCCCACCACACTGAGCCGAGGGGCACCGGTGCCATTCCCCTTAGAATAGAAGGACTCTGGCACTTAGAGTTAAAGATCTTGCCCATGGTCACACAGCAGGGAGTTTAAACCTGGAGCCCAAGTTCCTGACCCCGTGCCTCACGGCCTCTCAGCTATTAGTTTTGGCAAATATCAAAAGAGATCTCAGTGCGCTGGGCAGCGAGAGGAAGCCGGTCAATGGAGCAGCCATCCCCTTTCACCCTCTCCTGCTGGATCCTCTAGAGAGAGCCTGGCCTGCAGCCAGGCTGACGCCCACAGCCTCTGTCTGCCCTGTCCCTGCCTGAAATGCCCTCTTCCCATCTGCCTGCCTGTCCGCCTCCTCCTTGAAGCCCTCCTGGATGCCCATTCATCCTCAGTGCACACACGGTCTGCCTCAGATCGCTGATGAACTTTCTAGGCCTTTTGTGGGTAGGCTCTGGGGTGGCACAGAGGATGCACGGGTCTGTCATACTATCTCTACTCACTTGGGAGCTTGGTCCAGGGCCAGCAAGGCCTCAGGGTATCTGGTCCACCCCTTGCTGGGGTCAGGGCCATGCCAATTAGTCCCTGCTGGCGATGAACCCATCCCTGCTTTCTCAAGGGGCTGGGGCCGGGGTAAATGGGTGCGGTAGGAGCCCCATGGATGTTTATGTGGAGGTCAGGCATAGAATCAGTGGGTCCATCAATTGAAAGTCTCTCCTTCAAGGGCCGCCCTGTCTCACCACGTGGCTCTTCGTGGGCTATACCACTGTTGGCCGAGACCACAGTGTCCTTGATTCATCGGATCTCCAGGAGGGCCCTCTTCCTCGTCTCTCCTCCAGACATCGCTCAGGACCCTCTCTGACCCAGGCCTCGGGACAGCTGCCAGGTTCTTCCTCCCCCCAATCCCACCTTTACCACCTGCGTTAGTTTCCCAGGGCTGCTGTAACCTGTTAGTACAGACGTGGTGATAATTGCTGTTACAACATCCGAATTGCATTCTCTCCCGGTGCTGGAGGCCAGAAGGCCCAAATCCAGGTCAGCAGGGCCACATTCCCTCCACAGCTTTCAGGAGAATCTGTTCCTTGCTTCTTCCAGCTTCTGGGCATGCCCGCTTCCTTGGCCTGTGGCCACATCACTCCCATCTTTGCGCTGTCTTCTCATCTATGTGTCACTTACAAGGACACTTATCGCTGGATTTAAGGCCCACATGGATAATCCAGGATGATCTGTTCATTTCAAAATCCCCAACTGAATCATATCTGCAAGGACCCGTTTTCCAAAGAGGAAACGCTCTCAGGTTCAGGAATTAGGACATGGACCGTGGAGCCCAGTATGCCACGTGTGAACGTCGAGGCTGACAGCATGTGGAGCCTGGCCTGCATCCTCACACTCCAGGCAAGCCCATCGCCTGCTGAGTGGTCAGGAGAGGTGGGGAGAAGCATGGTCCACTTTCCAGGAGATGGTGGCTCAATGTGGACACAGCCAAACCCTTCAGGGGACCCCAGCTCACCCAAGACCACTCAGGAGACCCAAGCAGAGTTCAGAGCTGGGTCCCAAGCCTAAAGGGCCATGTGAGAATGGCCACATCTTGGCTGGCTGCTTTCAAGTCCTGTGGCTGCAACCATTCGCCTTGTCTGGTTTCTCTTTGGTGGCAGCCAGGCAAAGTGCAGACTGCACGGCCAGGAAGACGAGCCCAAGGCTTCAGGGGGCCTTTCTGCACAGTCAGAGGCTGGAAGTCTTTCCTTTGTGAAGCTCTAGCCTGAGCCTTCTCTGATGCAGGCCTCGGCTTCAGCTTGCGGTCACGCTGAGCTGGGAGAGGACAGATTCCCCTTGGTGAGGATGGAGACGGTGATGAGGGACCCACTGCGACATGTGTCCTGAGCCTCTGCCCATGGGCTCAGGGGCGCATGCTGCCCACGTCCTCTAGCCTGGAACTGACTCTTGGCCAAGAGGGAAGGTTTTAGTGGATAGATTTTGAGAAGGGGCAGCCTGGTTGCTTTTGAAGATGGCAATGAGGAGCTGGCAGGGCAGTGTGGGGAGCACAGGGCAGTGGATAATGCCTACTCCATGCTGGGGGTGGGATGGGAGCACTCCCCAGGAAGACAGCACAGGCGGGCCTGCTCCCAAATACGCTGACCACTGTCTAGTATGAGCGTGCGCATGCATGTACGCATTGGTGGGGTGGGGGCAGGGGCTAGAAGTATATAAAACTTTATACCATATTTTGAAAAACATGAAGACCATATTTGCACCACGTGACCCTGCCCTTTTTTGTTTCAAATTAATTGGATGGGGTGGCCATGTGATCTCCTAGCTGGGCCAATCAATTCTCTCCCAAGCATCTGACCCGGGAGACAATGAGACACTGGCGCTCATCCGGGAAGCCTTCCCGGGAGCCACGTGGAGGCCGTGTTGATCTGCAAGGGGCCATAAAGCAGAGAAGCAAGCAGAACCAGCCCTTCCTTCCACTCTGGGGCCCAGGAGACACCCCAATACAACATCCCCTTAACTTAACACCAGATTCTGCAGACTCTGGTTTATTGCAACCAAAAAGCTCTCACTTAGGATAGGACCTACATGGATAAACAGACCTTACTATTATTATTCTACAATTTGTAGGAAAAAGGGTGTTTACGAATAGCTCTTAAATGAGGGCAAAACCCAAATTCTCTTGGCGTTCACCATCATTCACTTAAAAACCTGTTGTTCACGGGTAGCGGGGAGGAATGCCAGCCTATTCACTATCCAGGGGGCTGGAGGCTGGGAATCCACAGTGTCAGAGTAGCGGCCCGGCCGCCCAGCACCCCAGGCCCTACTCACCGTCAGCGGGGCTGAGGCCCCTGGCCGCAGAGATGGCGGGGAGCGTGGGGCTGCTGTGCACAGCACGGAGGTAATGCTCCATGTGGGGGCTCACGTACGGGTGGGGGGTGTTGAAGGGGGACTCCCCAGGGCCGGCGGGGTGCGGGGAAAGCCGGATCAATGAGATGTCGGAGATGACTGGGCTGCCGCTCAGGGCAGGAGGCCTGCGGAGACAAAGCGGGGCATTCTAAGAAGGCATGCCTGCTGCAGCGGGCGTGCAGAGAAGCCCGCCAAGCAGCAGAAGCAAAGGGGCAAGGTGCACTTTTAATTTATACACTGACACCCCTTGGTCACCCTTCATATAGTCTGAACTCTTGTACACTAGCCAGCGAATGCACTGACAGCTCCCGCATGCTGGTGCAGCTGCCCACCCGCCAGTCTTACGCTGGAGATAGAATTCTCTGCACACATGGGTGGATTTGCTAGACCACGGGCTCAGCGGGCCACACACGTGTGCAAGCTGTCACTCCTGCTTCCCCAGTGCCTGCTCAGGGCTGGACAGATAGCAGTAATGAATAAATGTCTGTTAAATGAACGAATGCATGACTTCTACCAACATGTATGCAAAAGAGAACAGGAAAATACGAATACCAGGAGTAAGATGCAAAGAGCTCATATTCCTAACAGAACTGAGAAAAAGAGAGGGAGAAGGAGAGGCCCTGAAGGTGGAGAGTTTTTGGCTTCATTGGGTAATCACTGGTATGAAGCGCTCAGTCACGGATCAGCCGTAAAGGAAAAGACCAGGATTCAAGAAGAGTTTTGAAAAGCTGAGCCACCACTAAAATTTTGGAACATCCTTTTAGCTCTCCTTACATGAAATTCCTTCTAACCCTAACAGAGGGTCCCTTCTCAGATGCCTGCCACCAGTCAGGTGAGCACCTGGCTTGGTCCACGCGGTCCAGGCTGGCGTGCCCGCTGCCCGTCTCTCTGTCCCCTGGTCAGCCCTGAAGGAGGCACCAGCCGCATTCAACACAGAACGGGCCTTTCCACCAGGCCTCTCGCCTGGGGCCTCTAAGCAGCCATCAGCATGCTGACCACGGGGGTGTTCCGGGTCGTCTACTCCAAAACTCGTCCATTAAAGAAAAATCAGACTTCAGGGGCGAAGTAGCTGTGAAACCACAACTAAGTCCGTGGGAACCACATTTACCAGGTTTTAATTTTCAATTTCTCAGACAATAGGGGTCTCTCTGTGATTTGACATAGCGCAAAGAAAAGAACATTTGTTCGAATCAGACAAACCTGCATTGGAATCTCAGCCTTTACCGGCTCCGTCACACTGAGCAAGTAATTCAACCTCTCCACGCCTCAGTCACCTCGTGGGGAAAATGGGGATAAGAACCGTGTCTGTTTCACTGGGTCGCCCTGAGTGTGAGGTCCCCAGAACAGTGTCTGAGATGTGGCCTTCAGGGAACAAATGAGAGCTGTAATCAAAACATTAGCACCGCACTTCAGGGCAAAACCCAGATGCGACCGGGAGGCCCTGGAAGTCCCCACGTGGGCCAGATGTCGGATGTGTGAAAGGGCGCCGTTAGCACCGGCCACTTCAGAGAGGGAACGGCTTGTCCACTGGCTGGAGCAAACCAGAGATAATTACTGATTATGTTCAATCGTGCATGAAAACTGCTTACAACACGGTGCAAAGCAGGACCCAACAGGTGACATCCAGATGTCCTGACGTCTGGGTTTCACCGGCTCCCCACTCAGAGGCTGCTCCAGCGGGCCTGGACACAACAGTCTGCTACCCTTGTTCCTGTGTTTGCAGATGTGAAAGCAGTGGACACGCAGATCCAACGGCCCTGCCCAGCCACTTCCACGCTCTGCACTGGTGCCCACGTCAATTCTCGGCTCACATGCCTGCCTGGACCCTAGACCTTGTTGCGTAAATTCTTTCTCCTCCCTATAAGCTCAGGTGAGGGGAGCCCTTGGTGACACCCTCCCTGAGGCCCCTCTCCCAGTATGAGCTCTCTGCTCCCTGCTCGCCCAGGGGTGCGGCTGGGAGGTCCATCTCCCAGGTGACCCGTTCTGCCTGGGAGCAGGGTGTGTTCCAGGCACCTCTGCATACTAGCACCTGGCAGGGAACTGGCCCCCCGCAGGTGCTCAGAGGTGTTTTCAGGACCAGTGATGGCTCCCTGTCTGTGTGCCAGGCACTGAGCTTGGGAGGAGGGACCCTTTAGGCTAAGTCCCGAGTCACAGCCCCAGTCACACCTTTAGAGGCCAGTCCGCCTGTGTGGGAACTGCATTAAGTGTGGTGGGCTTAAGACATGGTTTGCTCTGGGCAGGGGTGCCATGTGTCTGGTGGGGCGGGCAGAACCAGAGAAATTCTCCCTCTCACTAAGGGTGGGTCCTGCTGGCTCGGGCCTGCTGACCATGGCCCGACAGACACACATTCCTGCAGGGGGACAGGTGTTGTGTGAAGACGAGACTCAGGGAGACACTGCCTGTGGGTCGAGCCTGTGGGGCAGGGAAGAGACCTCTGTCTGACGCCAGGCACAGATCTGGGGTTGAGGGGTAAACTTCTGGAAGGCTGCGTGTAGTTCAGTAAAAGGCAGGCCTTCTGGAGAAGGGTGAGGCACTCCTGACCACACACCCCTCACTCCTCCCTGGACACTCGAGACAGGGGAGGTTCTGAGGGCCTGCAGGACGCTGGCCAGGGGGAGGTCAGGGCAGCCTGTGGTCACTGAAGCCAGGGGCCCTAAGTGGCCTCCCTGGCACCAGGGTTACCCTAGGGGATGCACAGACCATAGTGGAGGCGCCACGAGAGAAGCCAGTGACTATATGGGGATTTAAAGGAACACGTTTAGGGCACATGGCAGCCCTGGTCTGTCCAAGGTGACCGCATCCCCTGGCCAGAGGAGCCTCTCCCAGGCAGGAGGCAGTGATGTGTTGTCATGGCAACATGCATACCCCCTGAAGGGCTTCCCTGCGTGGCTGGAATCCGGTCCCTCTTCAGCACTTGGTGGGGGGGGGGTGGCAGGTGAGGCCTGAGTCCCCTCAGGGAGGAACTGGGACTTCTGTCTCCACAGGTCACCACCGTTTGGGGGAGGGTGAGCTCTGTTGCCTCCTTCCCACCGCGAGCCGTCACCAAGGAGACAGGGAGCGTTTCTTCCAGGGCACCCTCCTCCCTGTCTCGGGCCCGGGCTCAGGGGGAAGCACCAGGACCTCCTCGCAGGGTGCCCGGCTGACCTTGGATACGTCCACTGGGAGGATGTGTGAACACAATTGCCCCTCGCCCCTGAGGACTCTGGTCCAGGGAGGAAGTCACCCCTCCATGCCATGAGGCCAGAGACACAGCCATGATTCAACCCAAGTCCGTCCCACTCTCTCCCAGGACGGTGCTCCCCCATCCCAGGGACGGCCCCACCCAGAAAGAGAAGGCTGCTGAGGACTCCCTGCCCGCCTGGTGTGACGGGGCAGGAAGCTCGCAGAGGCTGCCCTGCCCGAAAACAGATTCGACACGGGACGGCAGTGAGACGGGTCAGCTCACAGGCTGATGAAAGGGTGTGCCAAACAACCCCTTGCCGGGGAAGGCACAGCAGCACTGGGTTCTGGAGACTGCTCAGGGGGCCGGGGCCTGGAAGTGCTGGGGCAGGACCCTGCCCCTGGGCACTGCCTGCACCTTCCAGAGCACTAGTCCCCTCATTAACCCTGATCCTTCCCACGTAGCTGGGTGGCCTCCGCCAGGATGCTGCCCCTCTCTGGTGCCTCACCAGAGTGGTAGAAAAAAGACCAGTGCTGAGCACTGAGCTAACAAGCGTTAACACCCTTCCCTCCCCTCTCAGCAGCAAGCCAACTGGGAGTGTGGAGCATCTACTGACCTGGGGACCCAGTACCCAAGGCCACGGCCCACCAGCCAACACAGCCACAGATGACTGTTCAGATAGCTCCTCCGGGAAGCCTCCCCAGATGTCCCCTCTGCACAGCATCACTTAGCTGTGCCCTTACCTGGCACCTCCATAAGATAAAGCTGACTATGTGCCAGCCATAACGGGGCCACATGCACGTATTTCCTTTCTAAATCTAGGTTAAAAATTCACACAGTAGGCACTTTTTGCCCATTTTACAGATGAGAACACACCAGAAAGGTGAGGCCTCTTGCCCAAGGTCACTCAGAGAGCAGGTAGTGGAACCACAAACCAAGCTGGTGGGTCTGGGCTGGGGCCTGTGCTGTGCCCGTCCCCTCGGCAGAGAAGTGGGTGCTCTTGATGACTGTGGTTCTGTGTGAGTGGGGCTCGGGCGGGCGCAGGGTCAGGGAGGGGCAGCACCTGAGAACAGAACAGCTTTCTCCCCACCTGCTTCAGCTCCCTTTTTGTCTTCATCCCCCTCCTACCCCATCACCATGCACAGTCCACTCCAGCTCTCAGGAGGGAGTTGAACCTCTCCCTCACACTGTGTGGTGAACGACTGATAAGGATCCACGGCCACACATGTTCCAAGAGTTGTCATTTTGACAGACCAAACAAAGCCAAAGGAATGAATCTCAAATGGCAGAATTCCAAGCATTATTAATGCATGTGGGGGAACAGAGGGCTTCCCAGCGGCCCTGAAATCACACCAACATTGCCAAGCTTCAAAGCAAGTCCCTCAGGGACTAGAGCTTCTCTTTCTTGGATGCTTAGGCCCATCCCAGGCACAAATGAGAGTCCCCATGCATACTGGGTGCTGCCAGTCCTTGTGAACAGATGACCGTGCCCTGGGACCTCATCAGGAAAGATGGCTGCTAGTACAACCTGAGCCACTGCAGCTGACCCCCAGCAGCAACCTCCCACTTTGCTTCCATTTCCATGCCATCGGCTGTGGGGGCAACCATGGTCTTGGCTATGGCCCATCCAGGCCTTGAATTCTGGCAACTGCGCAGAGACTCAAGGAGGTGGCCTTGAGGATGGGAGGAGGGGCCAGCTGTGTGAGCTCATTTTAAAAGATGGTCACAGTCTCCTACGTTGTAGATATGCATGTGCACACACTCACACACTTGTAGGCTGCAATCAGCTGGACTAGCAAAGGCAGCCTGTCTGCAAGCTGTTCAGCCTGGATACTACTCTTACGTGCTGCTTTCTCCCCCTCAGTCCAACCTTGAGCTCACCTGATCCTCAGGCTACCAGTTGTTTCTTTGTGTATTTGTTCATATTCCTGACAAAATTGTCCTGAGCACTTGCTCTGGTCCAGGGACCTCACAGCCCAAGTGGAAGAGGCAGACCTGCAAATCAGGTAAGCATTGGGCAGTCTGATAAAGGCTTCAGCAGAGGAACAAATTCCCTAACTCAGCCTGTAAGTGTGAGAGAGGCTTCTCAGAGGAGGTGACATTTGGGCTGGGTTCTGAAGGATGAATAGGAGTTCATGAAGAAGTGCATTACAAACAAAGGAAACAGCATGTGTGGTGAAAGGCTGGAGTGTACGGACGTATGTGTGAAGGTTATGCCTTGAGGGGTGGCGCAGAGCCCACAGAGCACTTTGGGCTGGATCTGTATTGGACCCTTTCTCTTCTTCTGCTGGGGGTGGGGCACATATGACCCGAGCCCAGCTGATCAGACCATTCCATATGCCCCGGCACTGTGATCAGTTCAGAAATGTGAATGTGCCCAACAGCAGCTCTGGCTGGAAGCTTTGGGAAAGAAGTGTTCTCTGTCCACAGGAGGTGCTCTCTAGGTAGGATGATGCAAGCATGGAGCTGCGGGGGGCCTTGAGGGGAGGGCCCAAGAATGAAGACTGAGATGACAGATAATCAGAGCTGAGAGCTGTAAAACCAGCATCTTGGACTGAGTCTCTGGCTACAGATGCAGCTTCTCTAGAAGTTAGTACCCTTGGCCTTTTCAGTTATCTGAGCCAATACATTTGTTTGTGTGTTTAAGCCAGTTTGAGCTGAGTTCTTCTGTCTTAGGCAACTGCCAAGGCCAGCCACGGCAAGCCTTGACTAGGACACCACCCCCTGCCCGGTGATCCAGGCCCAGCATCCTGCAGAGACCCGAGCCATCGTTCCTGGGGCTTGTCCACCCTCCTGCCTGCAGGCCTGAAGGAGAGGGCGGAGAGGTCCTGCCTGCAGCTGCTGGGGCTGGAGAGGGCAGCTGCACCGCCCTTCCATGTGTGGGCACAAGGCACAAGTAGGAGGGTCTGGGAAGAGGAACCGCCAGCTGCCTCCCGGCCTCCTCGTGTGTGGGTGTGTGCACACACACATGCACATGTTGGTGACAGGCAGCAGTTGCTGGTGACAGGCTGCACCCGGCTGCCTCTGTCGCCGTAGAGGACTCCTACGCTTCCCCCTCCCAGTTGGCGCTGGCCTGCTGGCCGGCCTGGCTCCTCTCCCTGAAGGCAGGCGGCAGCCCAGAAAGGGCTTCTCCTTACAGGGGCTTTCCTCTTCCCTCTTCCCCCCGCTCCCTCTGGGGAGGGGGCCTGGCAAAGCCCCTGGACAAGATTTTAGGGCCAGGCTCCAAACCAGGCCCAAAATCACGGCTGCGAGGACGCTGCTGCCGAGGAGGCCGTCAACGTTCGCCAACCGCGCGCACCGCACCCACAACTCTGCAGGGCAGCCTTTACACCTCCACCTTAAGGAGAAGGCAACCAAGGCCCAGGGCAGTAACCAGGCGCACTCGAGGCTGCAGAGCCAAAGTGGCAGGGCGTACGGAAGGTGGCCTTTCTGCCTGCGGATTCAGACTCGGTACTTTGACATCTCCAACGGCCCCCGAGAGGCACGCTTCTGCCTCTGCTGTCTCTGCTCTCGAGGAGTTCAGCTTGGTGACCCTTTGCTGATGTCACCTTAGCTGGACCTCACACTGACCCTGGGGGTGGGGGCGGGGGTGCAGGCTTGGGGAGCCGCTCACACACGTGAGTAAAGCCTGGACTTCCTGGGTCTGAATTACGGCTCTGCACTTAGTGTGGACACTCGCCATGGTGCCCTTGCCTGCAGGCCGGGGCAGTGGAACACACGGAAGGGCAGCTGTGGGATGATGAGCCGAGTAGGGCAAGTGCGGCACTGGGCCCTCAGTAGGTACTCAGCCAGCGTCCACATCTCTTTTCTTAGATTTAGCAGATGAGCAGACAGAAGGAAATCAGAGAGTGGAGGAGTGGACCCAGCCCACAGCTTCCACATCAAGTCCTAGGCCCCTTCCACATGTGCTGGCTCAAGACTTTTGGAGGGAGATGAAAGGAGAGGCCAAGGTGATGAGAACTCTACATGGCCACATGTAACTCAGCGCCCACCTGGCCGGGCCAGAGCGAGCACGCCTAGACCCTTGGATACGGGCGCCAGCCCCGGGAGCCGGAATGGCGGGGATGTGTTCCCAGAGGGCGTGTGGCTTCCGCAGGACTGGAGGAATGAGTAAGACTTTGCTCAATGGGAGGAGCCGGGAGGGCATCTGACCCAAAGCACAGCCTGTGCCAAGGCGCACGGGCAGGAACCAACGTGCTTCTCCATGTGGTGAGAGGAGAGGACAGAGGCGCGGGGATCTGGCCTGGTACCCCACCCACGGGGCCTGTCTGGAGACACGGAACAATGCAGAGCTGAAGGGTGCAAATCCCCCGGCTCAGCATGGCCATCGGGGCAGGTTCTCCCACATGGGGGGGCCAGGAGCCGGAAGCAGAGACCCTTGGCAATCCAGAGACACTCCATCCCACGGCTTTGTTCAAAGACCTTCTCCCATGCAGGTCAGTAGGGCCAGAAACAGGCAGGAATGGGCCCCTTGTGTTCCATTTCAGAGACAGCACTACTGAGACCCAAAGCGACAGCGGCACACCATGGTGAGGTCAGCGGCAGCAGCAGGACTGGAACGTGAGGACCCAGTATCATCCTATCGCAGCCTGGTCAAGGCTACGGGCCTACACACCTTACCTCCGGCCTGCCTCCCGGGTGACCTAAGGCCTCAGCGGCAGCAGGAGAGAGCCCACAATCCTGTGCGGTCCAGAGGCAGCTCTCTCCTCAGCATCCTGGGGGCCACTGCCTTGCCTCCTCTCTAGTCCGGGGCACATGCCACGCCTGCTCATCGCAGCTTTGCCCCTCCATGTCTGTGCCTCTATCCTGCCCCTCTCCTCTTCATCCCTACTCTGCCCCATCCTCCCCATCAGAGGTGCCAGCTCAGGGGCTCCTTGCCCAAGAAGCTCCCAGCCCCACGCTGAGGTCAGGTCCTCACGAGATGCTCCTGTGGAAGGCAGCTCCTTGCCTGCACCCTGAGCACATCCGTCTGGGCTGATCATCAGGCACCTGCGGTGATGGGCTCACATGGGGCCTGTCTCCCCACTGGACAGGCAGCCCCAGCAGCAGGCTCTGGGTCCACTTCTGCTCACTCGCTCTCCCAGCACCAGGGCCTGTGCCCACCAGGTGCACAGAGAGCATGCTCAACATGTGTCTGCCGATGAATGAATGGATGAATGAATGAATGAGGCAGTGTATGCGTCCAGGGAAGAGCACAGGCATTGTAGCGGGAGACCTGGGGTCCATTTCAGCTCACTCTTAGCTGTGTGGCTTGGAGCAAGTCGCGTGCCTCTCTGAAACTAACAGTTCTGCAAAGAGCAATCCTAACAGTGCTCTTACAAATATGGAGTGAGGAGCAGAGGGGAGGGTTAGTGTGGGAGCTCATAATGTCTCTCAAAGATGCATCCACGTCCTAACCCCTGGAACTGTGAACGTTACTTTATTTGGAAAAAAGGACTTGGCAGATGTGATTCAGGTAAGGATGTCGAAATGAGGCGATTATGGATTATCACCCACATAGTCTGAAATGCCAGCACCAGTGTCCTCAAAAGAGGAAGGCAGAGGGAGACCTGACACAGAAGAGGAAGAGGCAGTGTAGAGGGCTGGGGTGGAGGCTGAAGGATGTGGCCACAAGCCAAGGAATGCTGGCAGCTCCAGAGGCTGGAAGAGGGGAGGCATGGATTCTACCAGAGAGCATGCAGAGGGAGCACGGCCACACTGACACCTTGATTTCGACCCAGCGAGACTGATTTTGGACTCCTGATCAGAGCTGCGAGAGTATAGATTTCAGCTGTTTTCAGCCCCCGAGTTTGTGGTAATTCGTTAGGAGCTAACATAGTAGGTAAAGGCTGGAGTGTGGTAGGCCCTCAGGAAGTGGCAGGCATCGCCACCCTTATTACTGTCATCTTTCTTCTGCAACAGTCAGCTCTTAGAGTGCAGGGCCATGTGTCATTTCTTGTAGCAGCCTGGCCCCCAGTAGGGGCTCCATCAGTGGCAGGCTGGCAAGGCAGGGACTGCCCCCCCGTGCCAGGCAGGCACCCAAGCGCTGCATCCTCCTCACCGCGCTCGCAGGCTCCGGAGCGTGCCTTCCCGCCCATCCCCTGGATTACACGCCCACTGGCTGCCCAGAGCTGAACGCGCCCTGCACGCAGCCCTGACACGCCAACCCCTCCCCCAGGGGACCGCCTGCTCACGTGCACTGGTCCTGCCTTAGGGCTGAGATGCTACCACCCACCAGGATCACAGGGCCATGGGCAGGTCCGAGGGCTCAGAGTGGGGAGGCCGTGGCCCCTCTGCCCTTGTGGGGCTGCTGAGGGCTAGGCACCCACTTTTAGCCACTGGGCGGGTGGCCTCGGGCCCACTGATCTGCTAGAGGGGAAACGATTCCCCGAAGCTGGCCTTGCTGCTCTGAGCTACTCTCCTCCCCCAACTGGGGCCCCCTAGTGCCAGGGTGGGCAGGGCGGGATGCATCTGCTGTCACCAGGGCGGCCCCTGCAGAGCCGGGTCAGTGCCTGCTGCCCTGGGCCTCCTGACAAACAGAAACAGCTCCATCCAGCCCCTCGGGGTGGAGTTCAATCTCCTCTCCAAGGGCTTTGTTTGTTGATTTTAGTTTTGGTTTTTGGTCTTCTGGGGGTTTTTTTGGTATGTGAAACTGTACATTGCCAAGCTTGCTCACCACGTTTTCCACACATTAATTTTAAAAGTCCCAGAAATCACGTCCTCTTCAAAATATACTAAGGGGTTTGCAATCATAAAGGGATGTACAGTGCATCCTTTTGGAAAGCACTGGAGAAATGCCCCTCCCCAAACTGGAGCCCAATTCATTTTCCACATCAATCGGCATGTTGCTTCATGTCAGGGCTGCGCTCTGTCCATGTGGGGGGGAGGGGTCTGTAATGCAGCAAGGAGGAGAACTGTAAACAGGAGCTGGACCACAGCCCCCAGCCACTCACTGATTTGTTGCCATGTTCATGCGTCATTGCCTGGTCAGCCAACGTTCACTGAGTGTGGGCCTCTGAGATGGCGGGGAGCTGTGTGGGTCCAAGGAAGGCTCAGCCAGGACCCCTCAGCCAGGAAGTGGGGCAGGTGGTCGTAAATCTGACTGATAAGTATTACACCAGGTGTGTCTGGTCAACCTCAACATTCCCAGGGTCCACCCTTAATCCACACATGCCCAGATCTTAGCAGAGGACATGAGTGCCCATGAGGCCATAGTGAAGACAGCTGTTAGGGTGATGCTGCTGGGTGGAGAGCCCCAGATCCAGCCATGAGCTCAGGAAATTACAGCCCTCCCAAACCTATAGTCCACTTCGGTGTCTTGATAAAATCACTGTTAGGACCCCTGGGGTCACAGAGGGAGAGTGGACACTGATTTTAGCCTGCAAACGGTATACAAGGTGCTGAAGCAGAAAGAGGAATGGGAGGGAAAGAATTCATTCACTCTGCTGGGACAATCAGAGAAGGCTTCCTGCAAGAGGTGGCATCTGAGCTGGGCCTCGACCCTTATACGGGAATGCAAAGGAGGCAGTGAGTGGTGCGGGCCTGGTGTGCTGAGACAGCAGAATAGCTGCACAAAACGGAGGCCATATTGGGGAATAGTTAGCAAAGTCCAGGGCTGAAGGTCAGACCAGACGGCTGGGTGGGAGGAGAACGTGTGGGGAAAATCGTAAAGGAAATGTTGATCACCTGAGTCAGGTTACAACAGGAACGTCTCTTCATCCAGACACTTCATTATGGGAGTGAAGAGACCAGGCACAAACTGGGAGAGGATATTTGCAATACAGATAACTAACCATGGAATGAGTAGCCTTAATATATAAAATGCTTCTTCAAATCAATAGCAAAAAGACAACTCCATAGAAAAATGGGCAGAATAGCTGAACAGGCATTTCATGAGAAGGAAACTTTATTGGTCAATAAACATGAAGGATGCTCAGCTTCATTAGTAATATGGGAAACAGAACATTAGAATCACAGGAGATACCATTTTGACAAAAATTTAAATGTTGATGACACCACCCTGGTAATAAGGACATGGAGCAGGCTGAGCCCTCAAACCCCACCAGTGGGAGTAGGTGTCGGCAAAACCAACCAGCTAAAGTCTGGCAGCACCTAGAAGGTTAACCCGAGACACCCTATGACTCAGCAATTTCATTCTCAGACACACACTGATTCCAAAGGACGGGCATACATTAGGTCAGGAGGACGGCACAGGAGCGTTCACTGCAATAACTTCAAAACAGCACAAACACAGATGCACCCGAGACACGCGTCAATGCAGACGGCTTCAGAGCAGTGAGATCTAATGAATTAAGAGCCCGTGCATTACCGGGGGAATCTCTGGAACATAATGCCACTGGTGAAAAGCTGGTTCCCAAAGAAGAGTCTGCTATGATATAAAGCACACAAAGCAAAGCTAAACAATGCATTGTGAGGGGAGTCCGACACCAGGGAGAACCGTTACAGACGTGAGGGGATGATGCACGCCACATCCAGAGCACGGCAGAGGGGTGGACCAGGGCAGGACAGCGAGGGGCACGTGGGACCTCCAGGTGCTGTCACAGCCCCTTGAGCAGGCTGAGTAGGGAACTCACCTTGGCCGGGGCATCTGTCTGCTGCCCAGGCCCCCTCCCGGCAGCCCCAGCCTGTCTGAAATGCCTGCCCTGTGACCGACACACATCTGTGTACACATGCAGTCCCTGGGACCCCCGCTCCCCTTACAGCCCAGCACTCTCCAGCAGACCTCGCCGAGCGCCGGCTTTCAGCTGTCACTCCCTGCAGAGCCGAGCCGTAATAAAGACATCACTGTTTTCAGTTGACAAAGAGCAGATTTCTTACTAAGTAAACATTGACGTTCTGGGACGGAAATTAGGTTATAAAATTGCGCCTACAAAGGAGGCCATACAGATGGACTCGGTTAAGATCTAGCCACACGGGCAGCAGGGGTTAATTCGATCGCCCACCCTTTATCACTTTTTTTTTCCCCTTGGAGCAGAAGGATAAGAAGGTTATCAGCTTTTTCAAACATAAAAACCAAAAAGCATAAAAAACAAGAGGGAACTTTCAAGGAGACTTTTTCACAGCAAAGTGAGGACCTGAGCAGAGCTCGGGTCGGCAGAGACCTTGGATCTGATCCATGTGTCTGGGGGGCCAGGAACACAGCTGGCCCCGGGGACGAGGCCCTGGGGGAACGGCCTGCGTTAGGCCCTTTCCAGGTGACCTGTGACATGGGCTAACCTTGGGCATGTGGGGCCTTTCTCTGTAAGAGGAATTGTCCTTGGCTGAGCACAGCTGAGCAGAATCTTCTAGAAAGTCATGGCTTTATAGGGACCGTCACATCACAGAGCAAACTCGAGGCAGCTGGAAGGAAAGCCACGGGTGGGAATGAGACATGTGGTCTTGGGGTTGGGGATGGTCTTCAGAAAAAGCGGGGTTTCATTAGACGTCACTTGGGCTCTGGGTTTAAGCATAAGAAGAGGCCGGGGGGTGGGGGGGGCACATGCAGGGAGCCACCTCCACAGTGAGAACGCTTAGCTCTGGCCCGGCTGCCAAAGCGGTGTGTGGAATTTCCTCTCCTGGACGCCTGTCAAGACTGGATGGATAATCCCAAATAGTTTAGATAAACGTCGTCTTAGAGGTGGGCGTGCTGCTGATTTCGCTAAGCTTCGAGTCCATTAGCCTGTGCTTTGAAAAGGGCCCCTCCTTCATCCTGCGTCTGCTTGGGAGCAGAGGCCCCTCGCTGGAACAGGGGCAACCCCAGAGAGGCCGTGGAGCCCCTGGTGGGCTGGGGCGGGGCTGGGGGTGGGAGGGGGGAGCCAGGCCTCCCACGCCTTCCTGCTCTCCATTCCAGTTTCCCGACCCCTCTTCCAGCCCGCCGCCCTGTATCTGCCCACTTTCTCCCCCTTCCCCTCCCAGACCCTGAGCTCCAGGCAGGCAGCAAGACTCTGCCTCCTCAGGCCCGTATCCCCAACCTCGGGCACAAGGCTGGCACACCACAGGCACTGGGTGAGTGTCCTGAAATGAGCGAGCAAGGAGAACTTTCCCCAACTGAGTTGAGCAGCCACACTCTCCTTTGCTTGGGCGGGACAGGTCACATGCACATTTCAGAGATGCTGCTCCTGGAAGGAGAGGATGAAGGATGGGGCTCCCACCGTGCCCAGCGGACTTCTGCTTCATGGGCACCAGGACACATAACAGATGAAGCACTGCCGGCTGTGGTAATAGAGGCTCAGAGAGCAGCAGAAGGGCCCACGATTTCCCCCAGCAAATGTTCACTAAGGCTGGCAGAAGTGACCCTGAGTGACAGCACTTGGGACACAGATCCAGCAGTAATGAATTAGGCTGAATAAATGAATGCACTCTGGGCACTGGCATCAGTTTCCACCCAAAGTGCATGGACACATGCAGTGGGAGAGGGGCCTCCCCCAAAAGGCCAATCCTCCCCACCAACACCTGAAATTTTACTCTTAGTGATTAATTCCTTTGGGCGGATTACTGTTCTGCTCCCATGCTTGCCAGTAGGGTTGACACACTGTAGCCCTAGAGCTGTAAATGAGAAGCCCTTTCCTCTCTGAGGACAATCATGGCACAGAAGAGAGCTCAGGCCTGAGGGCAGATCTCCCTCGTTAGCTGAGTGATCTTGGGAGGCTCTTAAATTCTGGGAGCAGCCAGCTTCCTGTTCTATGAACTGGAGAGAAGAGCACCCACATTATAAGGTGCTGGGAGGACTGGACGTGATACCATCCACCTAGCACCCAGCAGAGTGCCTGGAACAAAAGGTGAGTGTCCTTCTAGTGTCAACACAGCAGCAAGGAGAGCAGACAACCATCCAGCCCTCACTCTGTCCCAGGAGCTGTTCCACGGGCTTCTCAGGCACTCACTAACCCTCACGACCACTGCAGGGGGGCTGCTCTGTCCCCACTTTAGAGATGGAGAGACCGAGTCTCACGGAGGTTAAACAGCCAGCCCAAGGACATAAAGGGGACAAATGGCAAAGGCAGGATCTGAACCCCAGCCCCATCTTGTTCTGCCTACAGATGATGGGGGCCCAGTGGGCAAGGAGAGGAACCAGAAAGATCGCCCCTCAACCTCGCAGGACCTTCCCCTCCCCCCTGGCCGGCCCCTCCCCGCACCTGCTCTGCACACCCGCCCCCTGCAGAACCGCCTCATTTCTGCACATCAAGCTCTGCTTCACCCCGGCCCCTGCCCTCAGCTGACCACACGGGCTCTCTCCAAAGCCCAGAGCCAGGCAGCTCATCTTCGGCGAGGGGCCGCCCATCAGCAGAGATCAAAGAGCAGGCCGCCTTATCAGACACGCTCCTCATGAAACTTTTACAGGCCAGATTCCATTATAAATGAGCTGTCTGTCCCCCGCCGCAGAGCACGTGCAGGAGCTGGGAATCTGAAGCTCCCTGAGCCAGGAGATTCTTTAGCAGGGAGGTCAGGGCGGACAGGGGGCCTCCAGGGTCAAACTGCCTGGGTTCAAGTCCCAGCTGGGCTACTCACTAGGAGAATGTCACCGGAGACAGCAGTCAACCTCCCTGTGCCTCAGTTTCCCCACTTATCCAGCGGAAGTGACAATGCTGCCTCGCTTGAGGGTGTTGATGAGGGTTAGAGGATACAGTCTAGAGCGCTGGACCCACGCTGCTGTGAGTGCTCCTCAGTCAGTCTGACCCCAGCATCCTGACACCTAGAGAGGGGAAGGGACCTGCCTGGAGGGGTCTCTAAGGGCCACTCACATCACCGTGGGCCAAGGCTCCACAGCTCTGTCACCCGGTCCTCAGCCAGCCACGGGAGGAGTGTGAGCACCCTGCAGACTGCTTGGTCTCGGGGTTTCACAGGCTCTGTGTCCACCTGCCGTCCAGCTGCTCTGAAGAAGGGGTCAGCCACGGCGGGGTGGACAGAGCACTCCCCAGAGAGGGCAGAGCAGCGTGGACCCAACCGGGGAGGAGGACAAGGCCCCTGGTGGGCGGCCCTGGGCCCACCCAGCATCTCGGCCCAGCCCCGGGCAGACATGCCCTTCGGAAGTCCCCTTTCTCTCCACAAGTCTCCAAGAAGAAGTGTGCACGTCTGCCAAGGGAGAACCTTCTCTGCAAAACGCAAACGAAGCCAGTCCTGAGAGCCAGGCGGGTTGGGCCAAGAATCAAGAAGAAACTATCCACAGATCTTCCTGCCGGCCTCGGTGACCAGCTGAGGACCGGCTGCCAGGGGCCCAGGACAACGCAGGTGGCCTGCACGTTTACTAATCTCGCAGCGAGCCAGTGTGGTCTACATGGATCACTAACCTTGGAAAAAAGCATCTTCGAACCCCCCAGACTACAAAGTTCACGAGCTCAGCCAGCGGCAGCAAAGAAATGGCTTTCTGACGTGGAGCACACGAACAGAGAGCCAAACGTCCCCATTGACATGCTGTCGCTGTGCAAACCAGGGTGCCGACATCCCCAACAGCTCTCTCAGGGGCTCTGGGTAATCCACATGAGGGACAAAGTGTGCAGGTGATGGCGGGGGGCAGAGGCCTTCACACCTGCCAGTTGGCATTCCTGCTCTTTCCTTAAAGCACCTGGGCCAGCATGGTGACTCTATGTGGATGGAAAGGTAAGCCCCGGAGCCATCCGTCCTCAGCAAGAGCCCCTTCCTCTCTCCTTCTCCAGGCAGGGTGGCCTTGCGCCATGGCTGCTGAAGCAGTGCTCACCAAGTGCAGCTCAGGATCAAGCCACTGGCAGGGGAGCGATCAGTGGTGGTCAGGTTCAGAATCTAGGCAGGTGCTGGGGTCACAGATGTCAGAGGTCAGGTACGGAGCCAGGCGAGAGGAGGGAGCAGGGCACCCCTCGTGGCTGAGATGTTGTATCTGTCCCCACTCTGTAATTCTCACCCCCTTCTGCAAGCTGAGAATACGAATAGATTTAGGATCTGTGAGTGGGTGATGAACAGGAGCCAAGGGGTTTTTGACACCCCATATTTCGGAGTTGTTACCACTGAGAGAAAAAAGCCCTACAGCCTGCTGGCTTGGTGACTCTGGAAAGCCAACACACAGCTCTGGGCCTTCTTTCCTGGTTATACAATAAGCAGGGTGGCCTGTGGTAGTCCCCATACTCTGGTCTGTGGGCACCTAAAAATAAGCAGATTCCCGGGCCTCACCCTAGCCTAAAAGAACCAGAACTTCTGGGGTTGGGGCCTAGGAACGGGCATCTTTAAGACACACTTTAGCTCATATCTGTGGCCAGGTTTGAGAACTGCTGCATGAGATGGCGTCTATAATCCTTGTGGGCTGGAAGCAGCTGGAATTGGTCCTCTCTGAAGCCCCAGGGCAGGGCTGGGATGGGAAAGAGCCTGCAAGCAACACGTGGAGTCAAAGGTGGACTGCAGCCTCCTGAACCAGGCGCGTGAGCTTCTACTGTCCCTACCAGGACACGAGCTAATCCCGGACCAGGCAGCCCACACTCCTGCTCAGGTGACTGCCCCACCGAGGAAATGGGGAGCTCCAACTGGGGGCCCTGCCATGCCACGCCTCAGCCTTGGTCCCCATGACACCTGGCGAGCCTGATTCCACAGGGCAGGGGGGTGGAGGGGATCCTCTTTCCCATTACAGTCACCAGGCTGTGGAGAGACTACAGAGCATTTGGCCCCATTCATGGCCGGCCTCCTCTTCTCACCCTTGAAAATGGACTCTTGGAGATTCGGGAGCACGTCCCCATGGGAAGGTCACAAGAGAACCCCACTTGACCAGCAGAAACAACGCCCTGCCCATCTGTCTCCCCATCACCTATGGTTTACACAGATAAACAATGTTGCACGAGGAGCCCATGGCAGCCCATTTACTCTTCCAGAACCATCTGAGCATCGGTAAGCTATGCAAGTCGTGCTGTGGGGGTGCACCTCCAGGTGACCGGGAAGGGTGGCCCCGTAAAGGGGCGGGGTGCGGGTGTCTACAAGGAAGCCGTCCAGGAGGCTCTGCTGTTTCCACCCCCTGCCCCTCCCCTCTGCAGCCGCCTGTTTGGGGCTGTGTGTGGTCACCCCGGCCCTGCTTCTCCTCTGCCTGGACCACAAGGACGGCTCTGGCTGTTCTCCTTGCCGTGTCCCCCACTTCTCCTGGCCATCCTCTAACTGCTCCTATCGTTCCCCTGAAAACAAGCCTGACCACTCCCTCCTGCTCCTGGCTGCCAAAAGGATAAAGTCTAAATTCCTCATCTGGGGGGAGAAAGACCCCTCTTCTCTCCATCCTCAGGGGCACTTCATCAGCCCCATTTCCCAGCCTCCTATGTCACAGCCACCGGACAGTATCCTCCTCCAAGGTCATGCCATGGCCTGCCTCTGCCACACAGGTCCCTCGGCCCACAATGAACCTTTCTCTAACAGGCAAATGGAAATAACAATAGCAGTAATAACCATTGTTCACATCTATTGAATGTTTCCAAACTCTTCTAATGCTTTACTAACTTTATGCCCCTTAATTCTCAAAATAACTCAGTGGATGGAGTAGGTACTATTATAATGCACTTTCACAGATGAGAAAACTGAGGTTTATCCACTCAGGTTGGTCAGCTCGCCCAAGGCCAGTGAATTCAGTGCTGGAGTCCAGGCCCAGGCAGTCTGGCAGGGCTGGTGACAGCAGCGCTCCTGCAGGCAGTGGGGAGGACCGAGGAGAGCATGGAGCACTCTGGCCGGAGCCCAGGCACACTGGGCATTCAACCACCGGAGCTATTAGGACCGTGAGAGCGAAGGGGCAGGGTCCTGGGCAGCTGAGCGGCGGCCCCATGCACGGAGCGGCAGGCAGAGGCTCCAACTCGGGCTGACGAGGGATGACACCGCACCTCATTTGCTGCGCAACGTTTGTGTAATTAGACACATTTGGCGCCAGCAAGGAGGAGCGGGCGTCAGCAGGGGCGTGATGGATCGGGCGCTCCACCAGGCTCCGACCACATTAATCATGGGAGCCCAAGCCACGGGGGCCATTTTTCTCAGAGGCTTTGTCCTGTTTCCCTCCTGGGGCACTGGGGGGTGGGAGAAAGTATGGGCTTTCCAGAGCCCGAGGCCAGCCCTGCAGCCCTCGCCTGGTCCCCCTGTGGTCCCAGTAGGGATAACTGTCCTGAGGATAACGTGGGGCCGCTGGAAGCCCAGCCCAGTGGGACACAGGGCTCTGGGAACACAGCGCTGCTGCCCATCACTGTTGTTAACTAGACTAGCCCCTCCTTGGCTGGGGAGTGGAGCCTGGGCTCCTCGACCCTCGAGCAGAAGTTAGCACACCCCTTGGCAAGGCCGACACTTGCAGGCCGGTCCACTTCTCTGAGCCGCAGCATCTGCATCTGTAAGATGCAGGTTACAATCTCATCTCGCAGGGCATCAGGGAGGTGAACCAAGACAGCAACCAGGCTCCAGCGCAGAGCTGGCCTGCTGCGGGCCGGCACCAAGACTCACACTCCTGATTGCATTCTCCTGCCTGATGCCAGACTTGCCGGTGGGGCTCAGTGACCCCAGACAAGCTGAATGGTCACCCCCAGAGATGTCCATGTCCCCATCCCTGGTACCCATGAATGTCACCTTCTACAGGAAAAGGGCCTCTGCAGACGTGACTGAGTTAAGGATCTTGAGACAGGAGGATTATGCTGGATTCTCCGGATGGGCCCCTAAAGCAATCCGAGTGTCCTGATAAGAGAGGCAGAGGGAGAAAATTCCAGAAGAGGAGGAGGTGACGTGAGGACAGAGCAGGGGAAGAAAGGCCACGTGAGGGGAGGTAGGGGTCACGAGCCAAGGATGGCAGGAGGCCTCCAGAGGCTGGAAAAGTCAGGAAATAGATTCTCTCGTGGAGCCTCCAGAGGGAACCAGCCCCGCCAGCACTGGGGTTTTAGGCCCACAAGACCTACTGCCGGCTTCTGGCCTCCAGAACTACATGAGAGTAAGTCTGTATTGTTCTAAATTTGAGGTAATTTGTCACAGCAGAACAGGAAACGAATACACTGCCCGCAGGTCTCAGGTCTAGTGACAGAGCCACGCAGGCTGCAGTGACAAGGCCATTTCCACAGGTGCCGGACCTTGCCTGCTGCCTGCCGTCATCACTTTCTACTTCTGCAGGTGCTGTGCCTACGCCTCGCCCCGCACGAGCCAGGAAGGAAGCAGATCCAGAGAGGGGACCTGACCCGCGTCCAGCCCAGAGCTGGGGAATAGAAAAGAGGGGCGGCCTCCTGGCCCCAGTTGTCCACTGGCCCAGGGAGGGACGGCACTGAGGGCCCCTCCTCCAGTGACAAGGCCCTGCCTTCAGCCAGAGCGTCTCCAGTCTGGGCCTGCAGCAGCACGGCCAGATAGGGGCCCTGCCCCAGTCTCTGATTCAGCAGGTCTGTGCTGGGACCCGAGAACCTGCATTCCTAACAGGCTCCCAGGGGACGCTGATGCTGCCAGTCCGAAGGTTTGGGGAACCACTAACTCAGGGGGTGGTTCCCTAACAAAGGGCTGTATGTGCTTTCAAGAGGAATCAGCTGGGACCATCCAGGGGACCTGTGGTCAGACATGTGCTCCCAAGAGACAGGTCAGCACGCGGCTGAGGGCCTGGGCTCAGGGAACAGTAAGTAGATTCCTAATTCTCCCCCTCCCTAAGTGGGTTATGTTATTTAACCTCTCTGTGCTGCCTCAGTTCCTTCATCTGTAAAATGGGGATGGCACAAAATGCCCATCTTATAGGGGCAAGAGGATTAAGTGAGATGAAACACAGGAAGGGTTTGCAACAGAACCTGTGGACAAGGTCACAGCTACCGTGAGAAACGGCAGTGGTCAATGGTGGGTCTTCTTACAGCTGTCACAGCTCCTGGGGATGTGGGGAGAGGTGAGCCAGGACATTCATCTGCAGAGACAGACCTGCGTGGACTCCCCCCAGGGAGCTCTTAGCACTGCCCACGTCGAGACCAGCACTGGCCCCTGAAGGGAGCACTTCACTGTAGCCCTGCTGTGCCCAGGATCTGTGTCGCTGAACCAGCCAAACACTTCTCGAGAGCAGAACATCAGCAATTCCAATCCCCTTCCAAATGGGGACTCAGATCCCTTGATTCTCCCATGATTCTCAGAGGCCACCAACAGAGCAATTTTTGGGTTACTCATGGGCTCCAAACGTATGTGCCTTCCAGAAGCTGCCGGAGCTGTGGTCTCCGTGAGGCGGGCCCACTACCTGCCAGGTGGACACAGGCTGCCAGCAGCAGGGCCCAGTCAAATGAGAACCCGCTACAGGCACAGCAGTAAAATGAGAAGCCCCAACACGTTGAAAGCACACAGAGGACAGCTTGAAGGGACTCCCAACGCCCGAACCTGGGATGATTTGAACAAGAAAATAAATAGCGATAACAATAGAGTATAATCATAGAATAACAGGAATATCTGCATATTTATTTGACATAAATAACCAACCAAATATAAATAAAGAAATGAGGAGAAGGGATAGCTCTTCCTGACAGTAGAATTCCTATGGATTAATCTGGAAGGAATGAAGGAAATAGAAAATCACTATTTGGCAAACACTAGCAATGACTATTTTTGGCAAGAACCATGGATGGATGTTAGAGTTAGGGGGTGAAAATACGATGAGAAACAGGATATTTACACATTATCAAAGTGGTACCCCACAAGATACTTACTAATTCCAAAGGGACCAACTTTAAAGAGGAGAAACCCAGCAGACCTCACCTTAACTGAGCAATCTCCAGTGACGAGAAATGTGACACCATGGGTCCCCTGACATGCACTAGGGAGGGCACAACACTTTTATGGTTTATTCTCCAAGATGCATAATCTGAATTTAATCATGAGGCCACATCAGGCAAACCCAAATCGGGGTCATTTTATACAGTGACTGGCCTGTCCTCCTAAGTGTCAAGGTCGTCAAAGACAAGAGAGACTGAGCCACTGGATTAAAGATGACTAGAGATAGGACAACCAAACGCAAGGCTGCGTCCCGAACAGGAAAAAAGACACCAGCAGGCAATGGCCAAATTTGGGTAAGATTTCTGAGTTACTTAACAGCACGGTATCAGTCTTTGGTTATGTAAGACGGGAACATTCGAGGAACTCGGTGAAGGGCACACTGGAAATCTCCGTACTATTTTTGCAACTGTTTTTATATGTCTGAAATTTTTTCAAAGTTAAAGATATTTTTAAAAAGAAAATAAAAGTCCCAGATTTACTCTGTCTTGGAGGCAATGAGTACCCAGAAATAGGAGCCACCTGAGGGCTGGGACACCTTGTTAGTCACCTGCCTCCTGATCAGGCGTGGTACTTGGCTTTGCATACAGCGCGTGCTCGGCAAGTATGTCCTGACTTCATTCAAACAGGAGCTGGGAGAGCAGAGGGTTTGTCTTCAACAGGGGGATTGCGTGGGGAGGGGTCTCCACTCAGCAAACACTGATCGTGCACCTATTATGTGTCACCCATTGTCAATGCGGAAATGAGCCGGAAGCTCAGAGCCTGCTGGGCGGACGTGTGACAACAGATCATTCTGGCGTGCCAGTGCGGTGAGAATCCAGGAAGGGCCCACCCAGCGTGGGGGATCCCAGTGCCCCCAGGAGGAGGCGGCTCCTGCACTGAGGCTCAGAGGATCAGGAGCAGGTGGCCAGGAGGAGGAGGCATCCCAGGCAGCCTGGGCAGCAGGGGCTCAGGCACAGGCGCATGTGGTGGCCTGGACAGGTGAGGAGGCTGGGTCAAGAGGGGGCCAGCTGATCCTCCACAGTAGGTTCCCTCTGAGGCAGGTGTGGGCAGCAGTGGAGGTGTTGGGAGTGAGGCAAAGGTTTCGGCCTCTCTTCGAGAAGCAGAACAGATGGGGTAGCAAGGAGGTGAGCCTTTGACTGATAAAGACCGAGAAAAGTAACATCAGCCATGAGCTTCCAAGTCCAGATGAGAATGAAGAGAGGTGGGCTTTGGCACAGTGAGACAGCACTGGTGACACACCCCTTCTACCCAGGAGTGTGGCAGGCAGTAGGAAGAAGCCACAAAGTACAACTTTGAGCTTGCCCTTATCAGTACAGTGACCCTATAATTTACTATCCAAACTGGGACACTTGTGAGAGTGAAAGGGGCACTATGAATTATTATGCTGCGACAACATGTAACTAAGGTCACCGTACTGACATGGGACCTTTGGCCTGGAGACGACTCCCACTGCATGGGAGTAAAGGGCGGGTGAAGAGCTTCAAGGCACTTATGTGGCCACAGCAGGACAGCCTGCAGCCTCGGAGGTGGTGATATACAAGACGCTTCCTTCTTAGGTAACCAGAGAGGAGCTGGATGCTCGCATCCCAGCCACACATTCACTCATGGTCCCGTGTCAGTGCACTCGCGGGTGCAGAGGCGACTGTCCACTCGGGACGATGCAGATCAGGAACTCCAAAAGGAAAGACAGAGTCAGCAGAGGGGGCCGAGGCTGCCAGCCGGGCTCCCCAGTGGCAGGAGACAGCACGCCGGGGCGGCGGGCAGAGGGCAGAACTTACCCGTGCACGCCATGGACCGAGTGAGGCTCGTAATGGTACCTTCCTTCCTGGTGTCTCATGTCAATCGGTAAGGGAGCATGAAACGGTGGCAAGAGATGCTGCGGCACTGCGGAGGGGAGAAAAACAGGAGTTTAGAAACTTTCCCCTCCTTGGAAAAGCAATTTTCAAAGGACTTTAAAGCTCAATGAATTTCAGAGCAAGAGCAGTCAGGACAGGGGCCTCGCTGGTGCCCGGCTATCACACACCCACGAAGGGGGATGAATAAATAATCAAAGTCAGCCCCAGAATCCTACATCTTTCACATAAAAGATCCCCAACCGCGCTCTTGACAAAGACAAGCAGCTAAGCGCTCTTTGAACTCGGGGAGATTACAGGCTCGGCCACAAATCAGGGCTGACAGAGCCGACAGGCTTCTGCCCATCCCGGCCTTGGCGGCGTGTGGCTCCAGCAGCCCTGGGTTACGGCATGTGGACGCCGCTGCAGTTACACAAGCTGGAAATGTTTACCTAGAACCATCTGTGAAGCCAGGGCCCGCTCCCAGCTGCGGCCAGCCTCAGGAAGGCCAGATCCCACCGCGCTGCCTGCCCCGTCCTGTTGGTGGCATACAGAGGGCACCTACGTGGGTCTGTTAATTCTCCAGCTCTTAATATTAATTACTGACCCCAAGTGCACTGGCGGGGGCCTCTAAGATGCAAACACCGACAGGTGAGCATGGGTTTCCAGAGGTGAGTGAGCCTCCTGTCTGCACTTGGCCTGCCCTCAACAAATCAGCATAATTGTAGGATGCTCTTTGCTTATTAAAAAAAAACTCCTGGGTACCTTAGAGGCAAACATAATTATAGGCTTTAGGAAAACAAGGCTCTTTAAAAAGTAGTTAGACTGGGAAAAGGGCTAAGAAGTGGAGATTTCTCAGTCAACTCTCACTCAGGCTGACAGCCATGGGCCAGCGGGGATCAGCGTCGGGTCTGAATGGCTGAAGCGTCTAAAGAAATGGGGCTGGGTTCGTTTCATGTGAGCACAGGTCAGCTGAGCGCCAGGCCTACCGTCATAAACGCATATGAATAACGCTGCTGTTTCTGTGCAAACAGGTTCTGGTCTGTATTCTAAACACCATGAATTCTTTTTTTTATTGTGGTAAAATATAAGTAACATAAAATTTACCATTTTAACCATTTTTAAGCAAAGTTCAGTGGCTTAAGTACATTGTTATGCTACCGCCATCCATCCCCAGAACTCTCTTCATTTTCCCCAACTGAAACCCTGTACCCACTGAACACCAACTCCCCAGCCCTCCCCTCTCACCCCCGCAGCCACCATCCTACTTTCTGTCTCTATGAACATGACTGCTCTAGGAACCTCATATGAGTGGAATCATACAGTATTTGTCCTCTTGTGACTGGCTTATTTCATTTAGCATACTGTCCCCAAGCTTCATCCATTGTAGCCTGTGTCAGAATTTCCTTTTTCAAGGTTGAATAATATTCACTGTATGGATATATGACATTTTGGTTTTCCATTCATCTGCCACCGGACACTTGGGTTGAACGCTATGAATTCTTAACAGGAGGCTTTTCTCCTGACATTTTAACCTTAATTTTTACTTGTTCAATTTTATCTTCGTAATTCCACAATACTGGGAATGTCCATGGGGACTAGGAACAAAGCTAGCAAATTTTCTCACCCTGATCAAATCAACTTGCCAAACCCAGACTCAACAATTCTTGGGCTCAAAGGGGAATTGGCTGTGGGACACAACACACGTGTGCTGTCCCATTCCTCTGGTGGGGCCCTTCAGGAGACGGTGATTACTGGAGCAAGTGCCCTCACCCCTGAGGCCCGTGTCTTCTGAGGGGTGAGGCTGGGCCTGCAGCTGTGACTCTGGCAGCAGCAGAGGATGACCAGAAGCCTCTGGGAGTCAGAGACCCCGAGGGCAAATCTGCTATCACCAGTGTGTGGCTTTGAGCAGCCTCTTTATCTCTCCACATCCCCGTTTGTCCACCGGAAAATGGATCCCAATAACCACCTTCGTGGTTGCTACGAAGATAAAAAGTTCCCGTGGGAGGTGCTGAGCCCACGCCTACACACAGAGGAAGTGCTCCATAAGTCTCACTACTGACAATGACAATTATATGACGATAGTATTTGGAGCCCCACTGTCCGTAACCAAACTATGCATACACCATTTCCTAGCTGTGGGGCATGGGACAAGTTGCTCACCGCTCCCTGCAAACCCTGGGGAGGGGGAAAGGCCAGTGCTGGCCTGCTTGCACATGGGAGACAAAAAGGCCGCCCCTGAACCCCCAGGGGAGTCGGCAGGGAAGCAGTGTTCGTCTCCCCAGAGGGGCAGGAAAGGGGCTTTATGATTTTTTTTTAACGTGGCCAGGCAGACCCAGATTGCTGACAAAATTAACCTGGTTTGCTTTTGTGTATTTCTGAATGTTTCAGCACAACCGAAAGCCCCCTGAGGCAGCCAGGGTAGGTGTTACTGCACCCATTTCACAGATGAGGAAATGGAGGCCAAGGGTGATTTCAGCCCAAAGTCATGAGGCTGGAAAACGACAGAGCCAGGAGGAGAATCCAAGGCCCTGGACAGCTGGTTGTGGGCTTTTCCCTCTGCCCAGCCCAAATGAACACCCAGAGACACCTCCTGGGTGCAAGGGTGACCCCTGGGGTCCTCCCATCCCCACCTTGCTTCATACTGTATTTAACAAATGCACTCACAGTGCCGGGCCCTGTTCTAGGCGCTTGGCAAATATCAACTCCTGGGTCTTCACAGCAAGCCCAGGCTGCATTCACCCCAGAATTCCTGGTCTTCCCATTGACCATCCCCCAGCACAGTGGTGTGCTCCTTTTCCCTCCAAGGTTGCACATGCAGAGGTTGAAGGGGGTCCCCTAATGCAATCAGAGCTCAGACCCACCCGACCCCGACTTGGCCCCTGTCTCACCAGCTGTGAGCAGAGATGTTGCTCTGAGCAGGATTAACGCAATTTCATCCAGGTCTAAAGAACTATCAAATCTACAGGAATGAAGGGCTCACGGTAGTTTACCAGGCAAACATGAAACGGAGGTGGCTCTGACGCTGTGTGTGTGTGCGCGTGTGTTCACGTGCACATGCACCGCATGCTTTGGGGGAGGAGGAGCCTGGGGCTTCCAGGAAGAAGCATCAGGCCAGCCACCCACAGAGTCCTGCTGCAGCTGGGCCTGCTCCCTGCCTTTGGCCAGGTCCCTGGGGTGAAGGCTGTGGAGGTCACCAGGGGAAGTGGCTTTCTCTTCCCGCAGCCCTACTGCTCCCCAGACGGCTTACACCCACGGAATGAGCAGGCAGCAGGGGCTCTGGCCACATCCCCGCACCTCTCACCCTCACCCCTTTGGCATCCTCTAAAGGAGTCTGGGAACACATGTTAGCAGTTCCTCCCATCCAGGCGTTGATGTGTCAGGCAGCCAGCAGCTTGAGTGTGGCAGAGTCCCCGCCCGGGTCAGGGAGGGGAAGCGCGGCGGGCGCTCATCTTTACCGACAGCTGCGTCTCACGGGTATCTGCTTAGGACACCTCATTCAGTTTTACCATCAACCCTGTTCTTATCGCCATTTTTATCTCCACGTGGTCTGCCTCTACTTCTAGGAGAGCACGGACTAGGCAGTTTGTGACTGTGGTTTCATTCGCTCCCCCTCACTGGGAGCCCCATGTGGTTTCCCAGAGCCCAGCCCAGCACACAGCACACAGCAGGCCCTCAGCAAATACGGCCTCTGAGCACTTCTGTTCCAACATGGCAGCACCCAGTGTTGGCCCAGGATGAATGGACATGCCTCTGATCAGCTAGCAGGAGCAAGGAGTCTAATCTGGGGACCCAATGTCCAGATCCCTCTGCCCACTCTCTGAGAGGCGACCCAGTCCATTCACCCCAGTGGGGCTAAGTCTGGGCAGCGGTCACTGTAGGAACAGTCATTCTTTCATTCAGTCATTCATTTATCTGCCTTGTATCAGGTGCTTGCTATGTAGCAGGCACCGTCGTAGGTCCTGGGAGCAGCATAATGCAAACGCAGCCTGCACCACTGCCCTCATAGAGCCATAGAGCTTCCCTAAGGGAGAGCAGACAAGTGGCGAACAGACCAGCAAGTGCATTTATAACATAATGTCAGAAAGTGATGAAGCTAAGAAAGAAACCAAGTGAATAAGGGAGCAGGGAGGGGACTTGGACAATGCATGAGTAAGCCAGGGCTTTCTGGAGGAGAGGGTGTGCCAGGCCAGGGGAACAGCAGGTGCAAAGGCCCGGGGAGACCTCGGGTGGGGACCAAGGTGGAGAGACCTCGGCACTTCAGCAGGAAGGCAAATGTGGCTGAAGCACGGGATGGAGGTGGGGAGACAGGAGAAAGGGTCCTGTGAACCGGGAGGGCTGTGCAAAGGATTTTGGGGTCTTTTCTCTGGGAGATTTGTGAAGCCCCTGAGGGCTCCTGAGCAGACATCACATGCTGTGATGAAACTTTTCAAAAGGCCACACGAGTACACTCAGGTTGTGTCGGGCAGGGGTGTGCATTGGCCAGGAGCCCCAGACTGGCCCTGCCACTAGGCAGCCCTGGCACTTTGGGGAAATGATGTCCCCTCTCTGGGTTTCTCATTAACCCTCTGTACAATGGGGATTAGATGAGCTCTACGTTCCTTCCCAGCAGGACTATCCCGCTGCTTGTGAATGGCCACTCGCTCTCCCAGGAAAGAGACACACTTTCCCCAGCCAGTGACACACTGAGGTTTGAGGAGGGATCCCCGAGCAGCTCACAGAAGGGATTCTGTCTGGGCACAGGCACAGTTTCATCGTTATGGCTGTCAACTTAAAAAGCAAATTTGCCTGTTATTTTATCCTCAAAACAAGTTTATTAGGGAATAGCCAAAAGAATTGCAATTTGGGATATGCACACTACGGCAAACCATGGGCAACTCCAGAAAACAAAGGAGAGGGGCTGCTTTTATTCAGAAGGAGTAGGGTGGGGCTGTTCCAAACAAAGGCCTACTGGGGGAAAGTAATAAGTTAGGGTGGCAATGGCTTCTCATTGGCTGAGCTGCAGAGTTTCTCATTGGTTGAGCTGCAGAGTTTCTCATTGGCTGAGCTGCGGTGTTTCTCATTGGCTGAGCTGCGGTTTCTCATTGGCTGAGCTGCAGTGTTTCTCATTGGCTGAGCTGCGGTGTTTCTCATTGGCTGAGCTGCGGTGTTTCTCATTGGCTGAGCTGCAGTGTTTCTCATTGGTTGAGCTGCAGTGTTTCTCATTGGCTGAGCTGCGGTGTTTCTCATTGGCTGAGCTGCGGTTTCTCATTGGCTGAGCTGCAGTGTTTCTCATTGGCTGAGCTGCAGTGTTTCTCATTGGCTGAGCTGCGGTGTTTCTCATTGGCTGAACTGTAGTGTTTCTCATTGGCCGAGCTGCGGTGTTTCTCATTAGCTGGGCTGTTGCTGGGTGGGGAGAGAAATCTTCCTTATGTAGTAAAGCAGTTTTAGGTCTTCTAAGATGCAAGTGTCTGTCACTTCCTGCTTGGTGTACTTGATGATGTGTGATGGGGTGTCATACCCTATATATATATATATATATATATATATATATATAGGGCTCCCCCTATAGGCCTTTCTGACTCCTATTTAGTTAAGGTTTCTTTTATTAATTTCCACATGGCCTATTTGTACAACTCACTGATCCAGTGGCCCCTCTAAATCCACACAGCCCACCAGCCCCAGGCCCAGTCACCTGAGCCTACTTGTAGGACATCAGCCCCTACCCCCCCAAACTGTCTCTGGACCAACTTTGCACCCCAGGTAAACTGAGGGATGAAGGTTGCGCCTGGCTCATCTGAGGTCTCCGGACCTGTGCAGAGCAGCACGGGTGGTACCCACACACCCCCGATGGAAACATTCCGAGATGTATGCTTTGCTCAGAGCCTCTTGGCCGGGTCGAGGGAGGGGGAAATTCCACTGTGGACTCCTGCAAGAATCAGTCCGTCTAGAGCCGTCAGCAGTACCCGAGGAACACGAAGAGAAACATCAAGAACAAGAGCTGCTGTCAAGGGACACACCGAATGAGATCCTTCCACACATTGTTTTCATTGTGGGCTCTTTTTTTAAGTTAAATAAAAATCCAAACTAAATCATGTCCTTCCGGCAGAGGGAGAAAACACACACACACCATATGCCATTTCAAAGAAATGGCTCTCTTTTCAAGTTTCTGAGGAAGAAACTCTGAGATTGGAATTTTCTATGGATCACCCCCCACCCCCGAAAAAAATGCACATTTGCTTTTGATCCCACACAGAAACCCCAACAGGCTGAGAAGCTGAGGATGGTGCATGATGGCTTTTTTGTTGTTGTTAAACTCCAGAATTTCTCTGCTAAGGTTTAAAAGCCAAATGCTCCTTGGCTGGTGGTCCTAGGGTGAGGGGACATTTGCATCGGCCGTGTCCTTGCTGTGGGAGTGAGCAGGGCCCTGGAGAGGTGGCGAGAAGGGCTGGCCCCTGGAAGCCGTCTCTAGTTAATGCCCTGGTAATAACAACTCCAGTGAATCAGTGTGGGAGAGGATGGGGCAGGGGTCAGCAGAGAGTTCGGACAAAGAATCGGGAAAACTGGGTCATCAAAACATGACCGGGCAGCCTCATCAGCACCGGAGGAATTCTCCTTGGATGAAGTCATGTGTTGCTACAACTCGGAGGTGCTGCCCTGAGGACTAGGTTCAGAGAGAGCCCGAGAGGCTGGCCCACGGCTGGAGGGGCATGCAAGGTGGAAGCAACCATCCCCCAGGAGACACTGGACGTGATGGGGGTGCCTAGCCCTCTGGGCTGTCCTGTCCCTAGAGATTAGCATGGTCTCCAGACACTGTGATCATTCCCATCAACACTGCAGGAGGGAATTAGCTTGGAGCACGTGAGTGTACTCTGGGCCTGGGACCAGGGAAGAGTAGGGCTTCCTCGAGAAGAGCTGCCTTGCCCTGGCACCGGCCGAAGGAAGGTGCAGGCAGCTATCTCTGGAAGGAGGCCTGGTTCTGGCATGATACGGGTGTGAGTTACGATGAGGCACCAACCCATCTCAGTGCAGCCCGTGGGGCCTGGGAGGGAGGTCGGGGCCAGGGCAGGACATGGATCCCCATCCTGCTTGGGCAGCTGGCCCGTGCCCTGGGGTCACCGCACAGGAGGCTGGTGCCGTGGCTGCATCACGGACACTTGATGGGCTCCAGGTGGTCTCTGGTACGCTGAAATGGAGGCATTCCAATTTGGTACAGCTCTGGGGGACCAGGAAAGAGCTTCTTGGCCCCAGTTTCTCTCGCACTAGGAGGGGCTCTGCTTGGGATTCCCTGTTAATGCTACTTGATCGTATTCCTTTCCCCTATGATTCCTTGCATCCTAAGTAATATCCAGCGTAACTGTTTCATTATTTTTCTTAAAAGCAAACAGATCTTGGGAAAGTCATGGAAGCAAATTTACATGGAAGTGCAGATGACTTACCAGGTCACTTTCCCTCAGCAGAAGGATCCAGGCAGCAAGACATCTGGATCTTTGGAGAAGGAAGGTGCCAGTGTGGAGGGGAGAAGACACGGCAGCCAGGCAGGCTTGAAGTCAAGCATGGTGAACTTTACAGCTGGATTGAAATTTGCCTTGCTCCTGGGCTGCACAACAGACACATGACAGTCCTAAGGGGGACAACCTGTCCCCCTGGTCTAAGGTGCTTGGAATAGGAGTAGGAAGCATGTGAGCCATAAACCCAGACACACCTGGGTGTGAACCCCAGTTTTGTCATTTGCCAGCAAGTGACAAGAGCTCTGAGCTTCAGTGTCTTCATCTATAAAATACCAAGGACACCAGAGTGGACTATGGTGCAGCAGATTTGCAGTGTCTGCACAGAGCAGGAACTCAGTCAGTGTGGTTCCCTTCCCACTGCGGTGAACCTCGGGGCAGACATGAACAAGGGGCCCAGTGCTACGGCCATGACGGGGCCCTCTCCCTCATCCCTGGTGTAAGGGACACCGAGATGCATCAGACAGGAACTCAGATGTGGCATCCCCCGCCACATGTGCACTCCATGCAGACTTGGTGCTCCCTGACTCGCTGTGTCACAGAGCGGGGACGGGCAGAGATGACAGGTCACGGCCTCTGGGCTTTGCAGGAAAGGTCCTCTACAAATTAGTCCCTGCTGGCCAACCCCTATTCCTGCATGGCCCATCCACAGGAGGCCCAGGGCAGCTACTCTGAACTCCACTGTTCTTTCGCTGGTGTCTGTGCCTGCATCAGCCAGGACAAAACGAACAGGTAAGGGGACTCACAGGTGGCCTGGTGAACATCGTTACGAATTTTGTTCAAAAGATGGGTTTAATAAAAACTGCATCCCCTCCTCGTCTGCCTTCAGCCACATCCCCCTGTGCTGCAGCAGTAACTCAGCTCCCAGAAAGTCAGAGGCAAAAGAGGCCCGAGGCAGAAGAGCACGTGACTGGGTCGCAGGTGGGGGACACCTCCCATGTGCTGAAGGGCAGTGGTTCAGAGGATGGTATCCCTTTTATGATGCAATTTCCTTAAACTGAACCCAGCTCTCCCCTCTGAGAAGTGAGGGGGGATCGATGGCCCAGACAAGTGCACCTCTGGGGAGGACCCTCCCACCCCAATAGAGAGAGAGATTGGTGCTCTCAATTCCACTCTGAAGGCCTCATGTGGTCAACTAAACCATGAGGGAATGGGAATGGGATGTGAAGAGGCTTTGTACACTGAAAAACGTTAATCGTGCAGGGAAGGGATGGCGATGGCACCTTGATGTTGTGCCCGGATGAACCCTGAAGATCAGCCAGCCCTTCAGCTGTGATGGACACTGGTCATTGTCTGCACGGCTAAGGTTGTGTTGCAGCCGTTGCAGCTGGGCTCGTCATGAATCCCACAGTGCGTGACTCTTCCCGCTCTCTGATCCTATGGAGATCCCAGGCCTGCTCCTCAGGGAAGGCAGAGCTAAAGGCTTCCCAGAAGATACCAGAAATGACGGCGCCAGCTCAGAGAGACCAGATGCTCCTCCTTCAGCTGCACAGGTCTGACCTAGGGACGTGATGTAGTTAGACACGTGGCCCCTCTAACATGGCCTTGATCTGCACAGGCTGTGGGCTCCACCAGGCCCAGCACCTTGGCTTTCTCCAGAATCCACAGTGGGACTGCCCATCACCCAGGGCAGGGCTCTCAAACCCCTGCCCACCACAGCCCAAGGATGAAGTCACACCCATGGCCTGCTGGCCCACCTATGGCTTCCCCGACTCAGCAGATGTAGAAGGACCCTGCTCAAGTACTCTGGAGGCCCCAGAGAACAAGAGGCACAATTCGTGCCCCCAGGAAGTGCACTAGGGGCACCTCTGTGGAGGCCGCCTGCAAAGCTGGAGCGCCTGACCCTACGTGACTCAGCGGGGTCCATGCAACACAGCCTGCCAGGACGGCCTCAGAGTCAGGGAAGAGAGATTTCTGGGGCCCAGGGCAGCCAGGAAGGCTCCCTGGAAGAGGCGATTTTGGAGCTGGGTGCTGAATGGGCCAGGACTTGGAGCACTGGAAGAAATGGGGAGGATGACAGGTTCTTCAGTCTCAGAGGCAGTGTGGACAGAGTCCAGAGGACTCAACTGTGCCCTGGAATGGAGCCGTGCAGTGTGAATCCTGGCCCAAGCCATGTGGCCTCTCCTGTACATGCAGGATTAGGAAAACCTCTTCCCAGGGATTAAATGCTGTGCTACACGTAAGAGGCACACGACGGAGCACCTACCAGGCACTAACATCAGCGCTCCTCAGACCCAAGAATTACCTGCAGGCTTGGTTAAAATACCACTGGACCCCATCCTCAGAGTTCTGGCTTCAGTGGGCCTGGGACAGGCCTGAGAATCTGCATTTATAACAAGTGACCAGGTGGTGCTGACAAGGCTTGTCAGGAACCTGACTGGCAGAACTGCGGCCCTATCGTACCCATTTTACGTTTCTAGCACCTGCTGTTGCACCAGAGCTCCTGCTGGCACTGGTCAGTGAGAAGAGATTACTTTGCACATCCATGCCTACTATCCATCATGCTAGCTGGAGAGTGTTTGGAGTTAGAGAAACTCAACACAGCTGATGAGAGAGACAGCCCTGGGTGTGACATTCATATCCTGGTGACACTGTCCCATTTACCATGGCTTCTGACGAGCAGCGACAAATGGCCTGAGCCTCATGAAGAATGGGGGCTCTGAAGGGACCCAGAAGAGGGTGCTTTTCCACGTGGCCAGCTCGAAGGCGCATGCCAGGGCCGGGAGAAGCCGCAGGAGTCGGCACGTGTCCATTCCTCCCTCTGCTTGTGGTGGCCTCAGTCCACTCTGAGACTTGGACAGTGTCAAAGGTCAACCCTTCAGACTTGTATACTCAGACGGCCAAGTCCTCTCCCAGCAGGACAAAGTAACAGTCAAAGCCTCAGAGCCAGGAGGCGTGAAAGTACAGAAGAGTCCAGGAGAGCCTCCTCCCCAGTGGCCAGGCAGGTCGGCCTCCAGGCCTTATGCAAATAGCGCTATTATTCCCCGTAATAAGCCCCAAGACAGGCTGCTTCCAGAGGCCCCTCCTGATGCCCAGGCACCACCCACAGGAAGCACTTAATAAGAATAATAATATCCTGAATGGCACTCCACAGCATGCAATTAAAAAAGCGTTTCTGTCTCACTTGTGGGAGAAAAAAAGAGGGGGGAAATTAAAATCAGACAGGAAATTCCAACACCACAAGCTGGCTGGTGTCCGGCGGCTGAGGCCCAGGCCGCTCGCGTTGTCAGACCTGCCCCCACACGGAGCTTGGCAGGACCAGGGCCTCAGCTGGGCCCGCCAGCGCACACCGCCCACCCCAGAGCGGCAGGCTGCCCTTTCCAAGAAGGTGTTGCTTGACAAAATAGCTGCTGGAAACAGAGAGAGAGAGAGAACTGGGCTGGGGCCAGGACAAGTCAGTCCATGTGGAGGCAGGGCCCTGAGGCTGGTCTTGGGGGGCAGGGGGCAGGGATGCAGAGAGAAGTGCATACTCTAGGGGCCAGCAGTGTGCGTGAGCCAACGCCATCAGGAGAGGCCAGACTCGAGTGCCACATGGCCCTTGCCGCATGGATACCAGGGCAGACCTGGGATCTGTCCACTCTGCTATGGACTGAATATTTACGTCCCCTCAAATTCACATGTTGAGACCCTAATGCCTGATGTGATGGTATCAGGAGGTGGGGCCTGTGGGAGGTGCTCAGGTCATGAGGGTGGAGCCCTCGTGAATGAATTAATGCCCTTATAAAAGGGACCCAGAGAACTCCCTCACCCCTTCTACCACATGAGGTCACAGTGAGAAGAGAGCCATCTATAAACCAGGAAGGGGGCCCTCGCCAGACACCAGACCTGCTGGTGCCTTGATCTTGGACTTTCCAGCCCCAGAACTGTGAGAAATCAACGTCTGTTTAAGGCCTCAGTCTTCGGCATTTTTGCTAAAGCAGCCTGTGCTGATACCCTCAGATGGTAGTGGTAAAGATAAGGGGAACAGGCCACAGGAGGCAGATGGACCTGGGCCAAAGGCCATGGGGTCATTGTGGATGGCACTGAGGCTGCAGCCAACACCATGGCCAAGTCTGTACCCCCTGCTGATTCACTTATACTTCCTGTGCCTCAGTTTCCCCATCTGTAAAATGAGGGTAGTGACAGGACCCACATCAGAGGGATACTGTGAAGTGGAAATGAACTAGCACGTGCCCAGAGTCTGTGCAGGGCCAGGCACACAGCAGACCCCTGGATGTGTGGCCACCTCTGTGGGCCTCTCTGTTGGGCTCCTGCCCCTTTAGCAAGGGGTGGGAGATTGGGGGAGCGCTCCTGAAGAGATCCCTGCTGTCAAAGGGAATTGGACGGGGGGGCCCACCTGTCGGGGTAGATGCGTGGGGTCCCACAGTAGAGAATCTTAGGACCAAAAGAAACCTCAGACAAGGTCAAATCTGATTAAGTTTGAAAACTGTGTTTGCCACAGAATCTACTCCAAAGAAAGCCGTATGCAGGACCCCAAAATCTACAACAGATTTGAGGCCCACAGGACTGTGGCTCCAAAGGTCCCCGTGCAGACCTCCGAAGGACCTTGTCAAAAGCACAAATGTAGTGCAGGGCCCTGGAGAAGAGAGTGACCAGAAAGCCAGTGCCTGTTTCCCAGAGTTCCTTGCACCTGTTACAGAGGCCAGGCTGGCACGGACGCAGGCTCTCCAGTGTGGACCCAGCACTACCCAGGTTTGCCCCGCACGGGCATTCCCCCAAGTGAGACAGTCACCTGCCACTTTGCACCAGCAACCTCATCAGCTGGCAGCTTCAGTGCGGTCCTGTGACTGCAGAAAGCTGTCACCTGCCACTGTGCTTCCTTCACCAGCATCTGCCGCTCCCCTGCAGAGTGCTAGCAAGAGGTGTCCCCAATCTGGGGCCTCGGTCCTGCCTCATGCCCTCCAGAGAGTGCTGAGAGGGCCTGCTGTCACTCTGTTCTGTTTGAAGGGGGCCAGGGTGCTCGGTCCCCACTGGGTACCGGTGATGGTTTCCTGGCTGGTGAAGGCACCCCTTACTCCAGGGTGCACTGTGGGGCAGAGCCAGCCAAAGCCAGTCCACGAGATCCAAAGCTGGGCAGAGGACTCTGCCGTGAGCACAGCCTCCAAGCGCCTCTGAGCACGGCGCCCACGTTCATTGACTTTCCTGTGACGGACAGCTGACTACAGAACGCTCTTCCTTCCCTCACTGAGGCAGATGTCTTAAGGACCACTTCTCAGGAGCCCCTTGTCAGCCTGGTCTCAGTGATTATATGTTACTCAAAGGGATGATTTTCTTGAAAACATTCTCTATGTAAAACTAGTCTCTTCTCTAAGTGCCCACTTATCAAATGCAGGCCTGGCCGACAGACATACAATGCGGGACACATAAGTTATTCTAAATTTTCAAGTAGCCACATGAAAAAAAAACAAAAAGAGGTAATAATTTTAATAACGCCATTTCATTGACTCAGTATATCAAAAATATGATCATTTCAACATATCATCAATATAAAAATTACTAACAAGATGTTTTAGCTTCTTTTATTTGTGCCAAGTCTTTAAAATTGGTTGTGTAGTTCATATTTTCAGCACATCTCTCGTTGAAGAAGCTACATTGGCTAGTGGCTGCCTTATTAAACAGCAGAGGCCTGACCAGCGATCATCACTGAACTTGGCCTGTTTATGGAATTCTAGGCTACGTTAATAAAAGTGTCATCAGGGGCCAGCCCCATGGCATAGTGGTTAAGTTCGCGTGTTCCACTTCAGCAACCTGGGATTCGCCAATTTGGATCCTGGGTGCGGACCTACACACTGCTCATTAAAAGAAAACCATGCTGTGGTGGCATCCCATATAACAAAGTAGAGGACGACTGGCACGGATGTTAGCTCAGGGCCAATCTTCCTTAAAAAAAAAAAAAAAAACAGGGTCTCATAGATACATAAAATATGGTGATGAGAGAGTCCTCCTCAACCTCACTCCTTCCTCACTTCTGGACCTTAGCTCCCTGAAAACGTCTATTTGGTCACTTAATTTAACCAATTAACAAATAGTTATGCTTTCTTCCCTCCTTTCTCGCCTTGCTTCCTTCCATTTAACTCACAAGGGCTCCCAGGGTCCTGGGGAGTGTTACATGAGATTCTGTGAGTGAAGCCTGTGCCCTGCCCACGGGAGTGAGTCAGCGTTGTGCCCCCCGCCCCCACCATCCTTCCACAGCCTTGACCCGGTCAGGGCCGAGCAGAGCACGTCAGCAGCATGGCTCTGCACCCTGCCCTGGACCGCTGCCCACAGCCTTCCTCACAAGCTCGGGGTGTTCCCAAACAAAGCAGTAGGCGTGTGGACTCCTGAGGCCTGCTGACAAATAAGAGGGTCCCCAGAAAGCAAAGTGCAGGCAGGGGGTCACGCAGGGCAGGGCCATGGGGAGACCCTGGCCAAGCTATGTGACACTTCTGGAAGCCTGGCTCCCTGGGCACTGGCTCCAGGTACTTGTGGACCCAAGTGACTGAACTATGCTTCCAGCACATGCCATTCCCACCACCCCTCCCCACACTCCAGCTCACGACCTCCCACTGATGCTGGTGGAAACAGTGGTCCCCTTAACTGGGGACTCAGGAGGTCACCGCAGGCCTGAAGGCCAGTCCACAGAACCCCTGAGAAAGGCCATCACCCCTATTTCACTGGTGGAGAAACAGACACAGAAAACACTGCCTCATGGCCCATCCTGCTGGCCCAGAATCTTGTTTCCTAGAATAAAACTGCATAAGAGTGGTAAGAGAGAAGGAAAAAACTCCAAAGGCTTCCTAGACATCAAAACAACCTCTTGCAAAACAATATTTTGATGAGCTAAGTGTGTGAATTAAAAGCAGACGGAATCTACTTCCTTTAAAGTAAACAGGGTTTCAGATCCAGGGACACGCTCTCACACACAATGTGTTTCACGGCCGGAGAAAGCAGAGCTGCCCTTCCACAACCCCGAGAGCCTGGCTCATTTGTCCCACACAGGGTTCTGTGGGCAACAGCCCTGCTCTGTGGGTCCAGTTCCACCCCAGCAAAGGGGACCAAGAGGAGGGGTCAGACTGCTCATCTGACAGCCACCAGGTCCTGCCGTTGCCTGCAGAGTGGGGTGCAAAGCCCAGCCTAGCCCTAGCCCTCTCCTGATCGTGCCCCACAGACTGCCCACAGGACCAGACAGTCAGTCTCACAGACCCCAGAAAGATCCCAGCCTGCTACCAGGGCTTACCCTGCCTGGAAAGTCCCTCCCACCACGCCCATCTCCTCATCATGCCAACTCACAGTGCCCTCAACAAGGCCAGTTCACACGTGCCCCACTCTGGGACACTTCCAAAGCCTTTCTCCTGCCCCCACTCCAAATCAGGCAAAAGAAGCACCCTCTGCGCCATTTGGTCAAGCCAGAGTCCAGGGCCTGGCATCAAGGGAGAGAGGAATAGGGGCCAAGCGAGTGAGTGAGTGAATGAGTGGGTGACCCTTCCCACCACTGGAAAAGAGACTTAAGGGGAACGAAGGTGGCCAGTAGCCGCTGACATTCTGTACAGATTAATTTAGGATCTAGGAGAGAAAGCCCTGCTGCACAGAATAGTAGCAGACAGAACAGTAGGAGACAGGGTAGTAGCATATAGAGCAGTAGCAGACAGTGTAGCAGTGAACAGAGCAGTGACAGACAGAGCAGTAGTACAGAGCAGTAGTGGACAGAGTAGGAGTGGACAGAGCAGTGATACAGCAGAAGTACAGAGCAGTAGCAGACAGAGCAGCAGCAGACAGAGCAGCAGACAGAGCAGCAGCAGACAGAGCAGCAGACAGAGCAGCAGCAGACAGAGCAGCAGACAGAGCAGCAGTAGATGGAGCAGCAGCAGACAGAGCAGCAGTAGACAGAGCAGCAGTAGACAGAGCAGCAGACAGAGCAGCAGCAGACAGAGCAGCAGCAGACAGAGCAGCAGACAGAGCAGCAGCAGACAGAGCAGCAGACAGAGCAGTAGTAGACAGATCTTCAGTAGACGGAGCAGCAGCAGACAGAGCAGCAGCAGACAGAGCAGCAGCAGACGGAGCAGCAGTAGATGGAACAGGAGCAGTAGTAGACAGAGCAGCAGACAGATCTTCAGTAGACAGAGCAGCAGCAGACGGAGCAGTAGACAGAGCAGGAGCAGACAGAGCAGTAGACAGAGCAGCAGCAGACAGAGCAGCAGCAGACACAGCAGCAGTAGACAGAGCAGCAGACAGAGCAGCAGACAGAGCAGCAGTAGATGGAGCAGCAGCAGACAGAGCAGCAGCAGACAGAGCAGCAGACAGAGCAGCAGACAAAGCAGCAGACAGAGCAGCAGCAGACAGAGCAGCAGACAGAGCAATAGTAGACAGATCTTCAGTAGACGGAGCAGCAGCAGACGGAGCAGCAGCAGACGGAGCAGCAGTAGATGCAGCAGGAGCAGTAGTAGACAGAGCAGCAGACAGATCTTCAGTAGACAGAGCAGCAGCAGACGGAGCAGCAGTAGACAGATCTTCAGTAGACAGAGCAACAGCAGACAGAGCAGTAGACAGAGCAGGAGCAGACAGAGCAGTAGACAGAGCAGCAGCAGACAGAGCAGCAGCAGACGGAGCAGCAGTAGACAGATCTTCAGTAGACAGAGCAGCAGCAGACAGAGCAGTAGACAGAGCAGCAGCAGACAGAGCAGTAGACAGAGCAGCAGTGAACAGAGCAGCACACAGAGCAGCAGCACACAGAGCAGCAGCACACAGAGCAGCAGCACACAGAGCAGTAGACAGAGCAGCACACAGAGCAGCAGCACACAGAGCAGCAGTAGACAGAGCAGTCAGTTCTACGAGTACTCACTCTACTGCTGGGACCCTCCTCAGAAACGAACGCAGAAGTGGCTCTAACTGCGAGTGCACAGGCTTCCTACCTGCGGGAGCTTTCCTGAGCGGGTGACCTTGTCTTCCGATTTAATCCTCCCAGGACTTGAGGAATGTATTATTATTATCCTCCACATTTTACAGATGAGGAAACTGAGGCACAGAGCAGTTCAGTAACCTGGCGGAGTCAGTCAGTGTTCCAGCAGGCCTCACGGCCATCCCTGGAAATTCCAGATACGTTCTCACAGGCGGGACAGGGCAGTGAGAGCTCTGCTGGGACCATGAAGAGGGACCGTGAGGCCCAGGAGGAGGCCCAGTGCCCTGTCCCGGGTGCCCAGCTCCCCCTCGGGGCAGCCTGGGCGGGGGCTTCGTGTGATCAGAGCCACAGGTGTGCGGTGGACGAGGGGGAAGCACCGTGCCCTGCTAAGGAGGGGTCCAACTGAAGGACACCGGGCTGGATTCTGTTTGTGGCCTTTCCAGAAAGGAATGCAACCCCTCAAAACAGAAGGGGTACTTCCCACAGCAGCTTCTAAGTGCTGCCCGGGATCCAGCAAAGTTGGAGGCAAGTCTGGGAAGGACCCGCGGGAGGGGGTTATCTGTTTTCCCCAGCTGTGTTCCTGGTGCCTGCTAATAACCCCCATGGATCATTCTGCCTGGCTTGCAAAACGTGCTGACTGGCGTTAAAAATGGGCCCCTTTCCCGCCCGTGGCTCGGCACACCCGCAGCACATGCGGGATGCTCATTGTTAGCATGCTGCTGGTGTAATTAGGGTGGCGAGGATGGCAAAGGGCCCAGCCCGGGTCCCCAAGAGCGATTGCAGTTCAGAAAAAGCACCCACCTGGTTCTGTGCTGATTAATGAGGGGCCCCACTAATAGCCCTGCTTAACACAGGAGTTTGTCAAGATTAAGTAATTGCCTTAAACAAAAAGTGTATTATCTTTAAGGCCCCGCTGACGAATGACTGGTGCTGGGGAAGGGGGTGATGGATGTCTGTGACTCCCTGCCTCCACCCCTCCCCCCTCTGCATAAATTAAAACGAAGCCTTTGATTAGGACGAGAAGCCCTGGCAAACGACGCCAAGGGACCGGGTGGCTGAGGGCCCTGCCATCACCCCTCCTTCAGGCCTGCTGGCCACTAGGAGACCCCAATTGCTTGCTAGCATTACACACTTCTGGGATGAGTGGAGGCCCCACTGGCAGGGGTGGACCAGATGCCCCAGGGGGATCAAGGTTGGGACAGGACAGCGGGAAGGAGGAAACCACAGCGTAGGGAAATTGCAGATGCCATCAGTGGTCCTGAGGAGACCAGAGGGAAATGGGATGGACAGCCCACATATGGCTAGACTGGTACTTGTGCACCCCCTCAGCACACCCTCCTTGGAGAAGCTGTCGCTACCATTAAAGGCATAAGCATTTCATAAAGCTCTGCTGCCCACAGGGTTGTGGGACCTGCTGGGGGCCTGGCAGGAGCTGGGATCCGCATGTGAAAAACGGGTCTGAATGAGGTGGTAAGCACGACCTACCAGCACTCCTGCCATCAAGGGGGGTTTGTATTTTTATGCCTCTGAGCATTGGGTTCGCAGGTCTGGGGCCATGAAATCCATGTCCCTTCTCCTGGCCCCTTGAGTATTCCACACTCTTTCCCTCCAGAAGGTACTTTAGAAGAGACAATTCACGGAAACGGACAGAGCCACGCGCAGGGGGGATGGAACCGACAGGGGTGGGGCTGGTCAGGGACAGTGACCACTGGAAGGGCAGCTGGGGAGGGGATGCAGAGCTTAAAGCAGGGGGATGGTAGGGCCACATTTGAGAAGAGGCTGGCGGAGCCCAGCCAGTCTCCCCAAGTCTGGGAGGCACCTCCAGGTGGTCTCCCTGTGGGACCCTCATCACACCAAACCAGCCAAAAGATGGAGGATGTGTTTCTTCCCAAGAAGGAAGGACAATGATCACGCTGCAATCCTGTGGTTTCTTGTGACTCAGGGGACAGGCGCTGGGACCCTTGCAGTCACTGTGCTGGGGGTTGGATCTTCCACACAAACCATGGACAAGCGTGTACCCCAATTCCCCGTACTAGGTCAGAGATGCACTTTCAGGGCAAAGGGGGAGGGGAACTTTGGCACTGACCAGAACCCTCATCCACCTGCATCGTGCTTCTGCACACAGTCTGTCCCCCCAGCCATAAGCCACACAGGGCTCTACTCAGTGGTGGACGCCCCTTCCTTTCCAGCAAAATAAGATTCCCAAACCAAACCACCCACCCCGAATCCGCCTCCGGGCTGGAGCGACACCAGTCAGAGCCAGGAGCTGTTCCCATAACACTGGTTTCCCCCAAACCACAGCTTCGGGGCAGATGCTATGTGTGGCCAGTCGGAGGGGAGGGGCTGGAGCCAGGGGGCCGCAGCAGTGGCCAGATCTGGGTGGGGGAGGCTTCCCTCCCTGGAAGCGGAAATGGTGCCTTCTTCCACATCCCAGACGGCCCACAGGGTCCTGCCACCTCGCAGTCCTGAAATGTGCAGAGTCTTAGCCCAGGGCCCTGGCTTCTTTGCCCCACAGTGAACGATCTAGAGAGCACAAGCCTGCCGGGTGGAGCAGACCAAATGCTCCGGAGACAATGGCCCTGACGAGGTGTCCCCACAGAGCTGCCAACCAGAGGGAAGGCCCAACGTCGCTTCCTTGTTCCACCCAACTGCACATAGACCAGTCACCCTAAAACCCAGGTCCACGCTGCAAGTTCTTGCCGGTCCTGGGCTCCCACACTCAGCCCCACTCAGGCCGAAGTGGAGCAGGCGCTGAGTGGACAGACCGCCAGACCAGGGCTTGAAGGGCCGCCCTCCCCACCACCCGATGACGTCCCACTACAGACGACCCTGCTCACCCCACAGTACCATGGGGCAGGTTTAATGATCTACCGTGTGGGGTCCCACGTGAACATGAGGCCACGATGTGTGCCAGCCTTCTTAGAGCCAGCCCCCACCCCAAAAACATGAAAGAAGATTAGTAAATGCCCATGAGGTCACAACCTCCACGTCTGTATTGTTCACCATGGTTATAATATTATCTTTCCTAGTTCAGCGGCCCAGTGGGAAAAACTCAAGAGTCTCTATTGAATGACACGCGATGACAGAAACTGTTGTGAGCGCTTGTGCCAGGCATAATTCTGTGCACTTGATGTTTCCATTCATTTGCTCTTCACATCAACCGTATGTGCGGGGGCACTCTCACTACTTCCATTCTACAGATGGGGAAACTGAGGCTTGTGAGTAAGAGACTTCTCCAAGATCATACAACGAGTAACTGGCAAGGAGGATTTGAACCCTTGTCTGTGATTCTAGAGCCTGAGGCTTGACCACTTCCCACTCTGCCCATCCGTGACGGCTGCTTTCTTATTGCAGTAGGGCTGGCAGGAGAAATGCAGGAGCATAAGTCCCTGGCGGCAGAAAATGTACTCCCCACGGCTGTGTGTAAGTCAGCGCCGTGGGGTCTTCCCAACAGAGCCCACTTCTGCTCAGAGTCCTTGGGGGGTCCCCAGCTCCCAGTTCAGTCTCCTCCACCGTACAGGCCCCGGCTCTGCTCTGGAGATGCGGCGAGGGAAGCAGTCCAGCTCTCATCTCAAGGACCCCGAAGCCAGCAGGAGACACACAGGTCAACAGGTGACAGGTGAGCAGAGGAGCGGACCAAGAAGGCACAGAGATGAGAAACAGCGGGAGCGCTCTGCGTTGTCACAGTACCAACGGCAGGGCAGCAGTGAGGGCTGGGGCGTGCCACATCTTCTATGATGTTAAGCACACTAGAAGTTAGCTCACTGGTGGTGGAGAGACGCCAGGAGGTTTTACACACGGGAGTAATGGGGTCGGATTTGCATTTTACATCCAAGGGCAGGGAGGATGGGGTGTGTAGATGCTGCTGGAGGCAAGAGATGAATTAGGACGCAGTCTGACATTGCAGCAACTGGGTGAGTGACAGAGGCCTCCACCAGGGCAGTGGGGGCAGAGAGGGAACGGATCCTGACCAATGCAGGCTGCAGGGCATGGGGCTGAGCGAGTGCAGGGGTGAGGGAAGAGCGAGGCTGGCCTGGCCAAGCATCCTGGGTGGGCTGCTGATGTGGGGCTTAGGTGGATGGTGGTGTCCCCAACTATGAGAGGGGACACAGGAGAGAAAGGCTGTTTCGAGGGCCAGAAAATGGGTGGTTTCTGATGTGCTACATTTGAAATGCCTATGGAGCATCAGGTAGCCATGTCCAGGGACTAGTTGTAGAAATGAGGCCAGAGCTGGGGGACAGCTCTTGGGGTAGGCTATGATCTGGGAGACACTGGGTGATGGCTGGAACCGTGAGTGAGAAGGAGTTGTTCAAGGCGAGTGTAAAGAGTTGGGGGGAGCTGGAGCCGGATCCTGGGAAACAGGGCTTGGTCTGAGCTGCCTTTTGCTTACCCGGCCTCTCCAGTTTTTTGACATTCGACTATAGTCTGTGAGCTGCTGGCCTGGCCCACGAACTCAGATCTTGGGTGCTCTGCTCTGGATCCAGCCTGCCTGGCATCCACAGTAGGAGGAAGGCTGACCCCATCGTCTGCCCCAGCACCCCTGGGCTCAGTTCTGACTTGTCCAGTGAGCCTCATTACCCACACACAGGTGCAGGCGGGGAGAGGGGAACCGCTATGGAGATGTGCCCCCCGCCTCCCCTGGTCAGAGGTCAGGAGCCCCAGTCAAGCCCAAGTCCTTGAATTCCTTTTGGACACATAGCCCAGGACTCATCTGCTCCCACCGTGTGCTGGAGGAGGGCCCTGGCCTGGCTCTGAAGTGGACGTCACCACAGGAGGCCGGGCAGGCAGGTGGCCCACCCATGGTTAGCACAGGGTGCCCTCCGAGAGACCCACCAGCCCTTCTCTGATTGCACGCCTCCATCCAGGCCCCCAGGGGACTCAGTGGGCACTCAGAGCCCAGTGAAAGGCAGCGGGCAGGATGAGCCGGGTGTACAGAGTACCTGGATAGAAGCTTGGATGGGAACAGGGGGCGGTGCGGCCCACCCCCATCAGTCCCAGGTGACCTCGGGGAGGCAGCCCACACCTGATTCACGAGCACCCACTGTGTGTCCAGCTCTATGTTAGGTCTGGAGTGGAATAAAAGGAGCAGTAGAGGCCTGAGTATGCCTCGAAACCCCGCCTTCCTGATGAAGATCCCTCCAGATGCAGGCAGGAAACCATTCCTCAGCCTGAGTTGCGCCCCAGGCCCAGCCTGCCCCAGAGCAGCCATCAGGTGGCGGGCAGAGGCCTGCCTGGAGCCAGCCTGGGCCTCCAGCAGCCACCCAGCTCCCAAGCACAGTGAGAACTCATCCCAGGCTCCTGGTGTCCTGAGGAGAGGAGGGTTTTGTTTTCCTAATCCTGGCTCTTCCACTGACTAGCTGTGTGACCTTGGGCAAGTCACTTAACCTCTCTGAGCCTCAGCTGTCTCCTATGTAACTTCCTTCCCTCTCAGGATCATTGGGAGCAGTCAGTGAGATCGCACAAATGTAACCTCATGCCCTAGCTGGCTGTCAGCACACCTGCCCCACAGGTGAGCAGCCCTCTCACCCTCAAAGCAGCCTGGTTGAGGATCCTGCACTTTCCCCACCAGCAGCAGGCCAAGCTAAGCTTCCCCTCTTCTCCATCTCTCCCTTCCTCCTCCCCCCTCCTCTGCAGGAACTAAGAGCCCCCTTTTACAGCACAACATGCAGGCCCCGGGAGAGCCCAAGGCTGGCAGAAACGACTGCTAATACTTCCAGGCACATTTACTGAAACCTTTTGACACGGAGGATATTTTTATGAGATAAGTGCCCTGGGTCGGTATCAACTGGCAAGTTTCATTGCTCACATTTCAGTCCTGCAAAAAGCCTTTTTCAATCACTGTCCGTGGCAACGATAAACTTTAATGGCTGAGGGAAAGCCTGCAGCTCGGGTGCTGGCGGTCCCACCTCCCTGCCCCACACCGGCCGCCAAGCTCCCCTGCCCGAGGGCCAGAGGCCCAGACGGAGGGGCAGACAGAGGGGCTGCCGTCATCCCCCCTCCCAGCCTCCCGCTTCTCAACCTCAGGGGAACTGCAGACCCTGAGAGCATGTTAGAAACACCAGGGAATTAAAAATGCCAACACCCAGCCCAGCTCTGACCAACCGAGACAGAGTCTCTGGGGTGGGCTCCAGGACAGCAGCACTTCTAAAAGCTCCCCCGAGAATTCCAGTGGGCAGTGGGCATGGAGGACACTGTACCTCTCCCAGGAAGGCGAGTCCTGGGTCACAGTCTGTCCTCACCGCCAGGCCACTCCAGTGCTCGGGCACATTCACACGGTCATCCCGTCCCGCACCCAGGAGACGCCAGGCAGATGTGCTGCTCTCTACTTAATGGCGAGAGAACCAAAACCCAGAGGTCGCGAGGTCACACAGAGGGCGAGGAACTGGCATGCTCTCGGAGCCCAGGTCCCCACCCTTTCCATCTGAACAAGTCATGTTTGAAATGAGCATCCGAGTGGAAAGAGGGTCCAACCTGCCACACAGCAGGCAACGTTAGCGTTCAAGGGATAAAGAAGAACGAGTGAAACGACGAATGAACGAATGGCTTCTACCTCCAGGAATCTCATTCGACCACCTTGGTGTCCCAAGGTAAGGACAGTGCTTGGTGTTCCCGAAATGCTCACTTTCCAGAAGATCCCAGCATGTTCCAGAACTCAAGGCAGGCAGGGCCTCCATCCACCCTCCCAGTCACTCCTGGCATCACTTACAGAGCCATGCCCATTGCCCAAGGCTGTCCTCACGGCATGAACATGCTCCTGGGACTGAGAGGAGCTGAGGAGGACAGCTTCCTCCCCACCCCTGTATCATATTGAGTACCATGCTGGCCACACATCCCCCACCAAGGCTCTCCTACCACCCACCTGCCTCTCCCCAACCTCTCCTCCCACCAGCCCCTACACACCCACCTGGCTCAGCGAGCCCCTGACTTCCCTGGCCCACGTGAAATCTCCCCCTCGGGTTTCTGACCCTCTGGAACATCTCCTACCAGCCCTCTCTCTTAGATTCTTTTGTCATAATCCTTCTGGATCCTTTGGGAGGAGCAAATGTGGGGTTGATAGGAAAGAAGCAGGCAGAGCAGCAGAGGCAGGTGCATGATGGGGTTTGGAAGGTTCATCTCACTTGGTCACTGCTGCCAGCTCTGCTGGCGTCTGACGTGTGGGTCTTTTTGCCTCTCGAGTGTGAACAGACTCTGCTACACCCTGTACACCACCTGTGGCAGAAATGAAGACATGAAATGCAACAAAGGACCAACCAGCACTGAGTCTGACTCTCAGAGGCAGGCTGATTTTTCTCACGCATCTTCAGCCAACCTGTCTTCTCGGGTTGTGCCAAAGTCAAAGATTCCAAGGCAGAAGATTCCGGGAAGGATGTCTCAGAACTGAGAGTGGGATCTCAGCTTCCTCACTGAGGTCTCCTAGGCAGAGGGTCACCGGCTCCCAGCACCCACCACCAAGAGGCTGGTGGGTGCTTTAAAGAAACTGTATGAGTTGCCTTCTTAAACCAAACCAAACCAACACCTGAATATTTCCCCCCTGGCTGTCTGGCCCCAAATTCTGCCATGGAGAACTGGCCTCCATAAATCCTTCCTTTGCCATCCATTTCTTGAGTTTCACTTCCCTCCCCTGCCTCAGCTTGAACCATTTATTACACACAGAGTCTCAAAATGAACAACTTCTGCAACTTCCAAAGATCCTCCCCAGCTCCACCTGTCCTCCCCCATCCATCAAGGCAACAAAGCTCCTTTCTCCTTGGGAGATGAAAAAAGCCCTGCGCTGAGGACCAATTAAGCACTGCCTTTGAAATGCACGCGTGCTGTAGATCGCCGAGGGTGAACTCCAACCTCTGACGAATGGAACCAGATGCCAGGAGTCGGAGGCGCTCAGTGTCCGGCCACCACAGCCCGACACCAAGAGGGACATGGGGAGGGCAGCGCAGATGCTGGAAGGGCTCTGGTTAGTGTCACAGCCAAGGTTCACGGCACCAGCTGGGATGTTAACTTCAGCCATCCCCTGTGACTGAGAAATGGGCCTCCTGACAGCCCGCGAGCACCTCCAGCCTTTCCTCCTCCTTCCTCCTTATCCCGCACTCTCTCAGAAAGCTGGCTTAAGCTCTGATTCTTCCTCAAAGCCTTCCTTGAATACTCGAGGCTGAAGGGAACACTATCCTCCGCTCAGGGACCAGGGGGCTGCAGAGACAGAGCCCTTGGTCACAGAGGGTCAGGCACTGTCAGTGGCACTGCTTCTTCTGTGATCGGAGACTGTCATGACCACACACACCCTCTGCACCCAGGTGTTCCCTCGTGGCAGTGGTGTGCCCATAAACGTTAACAAGCAGTTGCTGGGGAGAGGCGGGGGCCCTGTCTTGAAGCCCTTGCCAATTTCCACGGTGTAAATGCTCTCCCGGTGGCTGATTTCAGGCTATCCACGTGCGAGCACCACACTGGGAGTCGGGACACATGTGGAACTGGCTCTCAAGAGCTGGCCTGAGCTGGCTCCAGCGAGCCGCTGCCAAATTGGGTCTCCACAACCCCCAATGCTTCCCTAAGCAAGGACTTTCCTCTTTTTTCAAAAGAAAATACAAAAACATCTTAATTTCCTGGAAGTTCAAGAATACCATGTTCTACCTAAAAAAATTAGCAAGGTTTTTTTCGTAAGGAAATACCCCATGCTGGAAAGGGGGTTGTGAAGCATCCTATCGGGAAGAACTGTTAGAGGTAATTTAGTACATCGGAGAGTCAGGCCGTTTGACTCAGTAATCTCACCTTTAATCCACGCCAGGGAAAACCCTCAGCGCTGAAAAGGGCCAGGCAGGGATTTTGATCACAGAAGAACCTATAACACCAAGCAACTGTAGGCCATCTAAAAGTTCCACAAGGGGGATGTGGTTCAATTAAGTCTAAAATCAGCCTTCAAGATGCTACTGAAAGGTTTCCTTATAAATAATAAGAAAAACGGGCGTGCTCCCTGTTGATGCCTCCTTTCTGAAGCCGGTTCCTCGCACATCATCTGTCTCCCAGGGTCTCTGCAGACCTTTGCTCTCCTTGCGCTCCCAGAGGTCTAGCTGGGGGCTGGGCGAATGAAGAACCTCCCAGCAGAAGCTGCCTCTCCACCAGAGGCCTGAAGTAATGGGCTGGTCAAACACATGGGATAAATCAATGTCAAGGACGCTGTCACCCCGGGCAATCCCGCACCACTCAATTTTCATGTGAATTTAGCAGCTCTGCATGGTTTTTAAGAACCCAATTGTATCCTGACACTTTTTAAATGATGCCTCTTTACATCCAGCCATAATTTATCTTTTACTTAGGAGCAGCTCTACCTGCACAACCATTTGGGGGGGGAAAAAACCCACAGTGACTTCACTTAATTTACAATAGCCCACATTCAGTAAAACACGGATGACAGAGGTTCGCCAAATGTGAATTTCATGTCAGCAGCTCATTTTGGTAAAGCTTAAGTGGCTTTATTTTGAAAGAAAATACACATTGCAAAAATGTTTACAGATTGGAGTGGGGGTGAAGGTGAGTGTATGGGTGTGTGAGAAAGAACTCATGCTGGTGCAAACCCTCAGAGCTAAGTTTATACCCATCAGGCAAAAAGGCTCTATTTTCCCTAAAAAAGAAAAGTAAAAATGATATCAAATTCTTGAAAAGTCCAAAGGAAAGTGATACACCTGACAGATACTCTGACGGGTCTTTGCTCATCACTCTGAAGGCACAATGCTGAACCCGAACTTGGGGATCAGCAGGCACGGGGTCACCCTGGGGCGTGCTCCACCATCCTGAGCAGAGCACTCAATAGCGCCAACTTGCACTATCTGGATACAACTATCGCCACACACATCCTTGGCTATTTTACCCAGGGGCCGAGACAGTAAAAGACAATCAGAGGAAGGACGGCAGATAATGTTTACCCAGAGCCTCGAAGGAAGTGGCCACTGTCCCTTCATCTTGTTTAATCCACACAACCTCATGGGGCCAAGTTTATCAGCCCTCCTGTACAGAGGGGAAATCGAGGCAGAAAGTGCTCAGATTCTTGCACAGGGTCACCAAGCTGGTTGGTGAGTTGCTTTCAGAGTTCACGGAGAAAATAACAACTGGGTTTGCCAAACAGAAGTGACTGTAATATTTGGAAATGGCCTCTCATAGGCCTTGCCGGTCAAAGCGTGGTCCAAGTGCCAGCAGCATGGCATCACTGGGTGTGCGTTTAAAATGAATCCCGGGCCCTACCCCAACCCACAGATTTAGGAGCTGAATTTTAGCAAGATCCTGAGGTGCTTATGTGGCACATTGAAGTTGGAGAGTCACCGGTTTAAGGAATATATCCTGTTAACAAGGAACAAGGAGAGGCAGGAAAGGAAGAGCCAGGATGCAGATGGATTCGCACAGCAATGGGGGCAGCCAGCAAGCTGGGGCCCATTTTGCATCCAGCTCCCCAGGAGAACCTGCCTGCCTGACTCAGAATTTTGCACTCCGTGTGGCCCCTAGGAGCAGGCTAGAAAGGCATACGCTTGTTCGCACCCCAGACCTAGGGAATGAGGAGCTGGGGATGGAGCTCGGCAGTCTGTGTTCCACAAGCCTCCTGGGGACACCGAGGTGCTGGAGAGCCACGGCACACACCCCCACAAAGGGCCACTGTCCCCTCGCAGAGCCATTTACATTTTACTGCGGGCCCACACCTGGGTCAGACACCAGAAAGAAAAACAGCCTGCATTTGTACTCACTGTGCAAACCTCATTTCTAAAGCATATTTTCATCCAGTACCTCATCTAACCCTCACTGCAGCCACAAGAAAGAGGCAAGATGGACACCGGCGTTCTTGTTTGGCAGATGGGAAACCGAGGCCCCATTATTTACAGGTCCAAGCCGGGCCTCAGCAGACAGCCGGGCCACAGGCTGCAAGTGTCCAAGCCTCTGCTGCTGCTCACACAGTTGCCCTCAGTTCACCGCAAGCTGCACCCACATGGCCAACGAGGCTTTCCAGAGCCCAGGAGGGCGATGGTCCCTGCTGGCCCAGCTGGGAGCACACTCAGGGGCCACCCCATCCCTCCCCCAGCACTTGCCTTCCACAGCTGCAGCCTGACGAACAGTGAGGCTGGGGTGGGGGGGTTGTGTGTGTGTGAGAGAGAGAGAGAGAAACGAACACATTTCCAAAAAAGGAAGCCCTCAGAAGCGAACCCCTGAAGGGAGAGATGTGTTCTCCGACTGATCCCAGGGTGTTTGCTTCTAAATTACAAGAATCTGCAAAACCCATCTCCCCCCCCCGAGAGGCCTGCTCGTAAAACACAGACACACAAATGAGGCCCAGCTGCAGTTTCCCTCACAATGAGCCCAAGGAAAGAGCCGTCCTGGCAGGGCGCAGGGGGCCGGTGTCCGGAGGCGGGTCCACCTCAGGCTGGTGTTTGGTGGAGAGGTGGGAACCTGCGAGCAGCCAGGCCTCCGCGCGGAGGCAGCAGGCAGTGGAGAGAACTCCGGCCCTTCTCGCCACAGAGCCTTCCAGGCTGCCCCGCGTCTGGAGCTAACAATTGCCCTGGCTCTGGGTTTAGAAACTGCTGCCCTGGTGAGCGTGCCCGCATCGGTCCAGCAGCCTGCTCTCTGTCCTGGGCTGGGGAAAGATCCAGCTACACCAACCAGTGGCTGTGTCATATGGAACAGGTTACCTTACCTCTCTGAGCCTCAGCTTCCTCATCTAAAAACTGGCAGGAATAATTCTTACCACCCAGCACTGGGCGGTGATGGACTGAGGCTCTCTGTGTAAAGTGTCGAGCCCACTGTGCATGTTCCACAAATGTTCAACTTCCCTCCCTAAAGCCAGGCTCTGCGCTGCACGCTGGGGGGAGAAAGACAAACACCCCACAGTTAGCAGCGAGAACGGGAATGCGCGCCCTGAGTGAGGAAGCCTCGTGTATATCCATTTGCACTGACTTCTGCAGTGCTCCGATTTTAAAAGCTTGATATTTGTTTAGATATTTATTTTTCACTGTAAATACAACATATGTTTACAGAGATATTTATTTTTCTCTGTAAACACAGCAAATGTCTGGGGAAAATATAATCCCAAGCTCACAGGATTGGAGGGGATTTCTTTATGACAATCATTTTGTTTTTTTAAAAAAAATCTATAGCAGTGCATTATACCATTGGACTTCACTCTTACTGGCAAGGAGGGGTGTGGACAGGAACCGCATTACACAGTAACAGCGAGAAAAGACGACACAGGGGCTGGCCCGGCGGCTGAGTGGTTAAGTTCACGTGCTCTGCTTTGGTGGCCTGGGGTTTACGGTTCAGATCCTGGGTGTGGACCTACACAACACTCATCAGACCATGCTGTGGCAGGTGTCCCACGTACAAAATAGAGGAGGATTAGCACAGATGTTAGCTCAGAGCAAATCTTCCTCATCAAAAAAATAATAATAATTATGTATATATATATATATATATATATATATACATATATACGCATTAAAAAAAAAACAGATGACACGTAAAGGAAGCCTGCTTGAGTAAATAATAGTGCAATTACTCTGCTGAATGGTGGAAGCTGGAGAAGTGGGATTCTCAAGATCGGCATCAGGACCAGTCTAATCGGACAGGACACTGACATCGAATGCGTAATAAAATGTGACTCCCCTGGGTGGGACTGTCAGACAATTTCGAGAAGCTGGGTAAGTAAAGCTTCGTAAACTTTTAGGGCCTAAAAAGATGGTCAAGTTACATATGTACAGTATCAAAGATATCGTCAGTTCAACCTAAGAGATTCTCCATCAAACCCACCCCTTGCACTGATGGGGAAACTGAGGCTCAGAGATGTCACCTGGCTTCCTGAGATCACAGGAGTTCATGGAAAAGTCTAAGACAGCGAATTTTCTTTGTTTTCTTTCTTTGTTTTCATTTTTTCCAAAATAGAGAGAGTGGTGGGGTAGGAGTCTGAGCAAGTATTTTCAAGTGTCCTTAGTTACGAGACAGGGAAGGGTTTTAGGTTGGTGGGGACATTTCCTGCAGGCCAGTGGCTCGGCTGAGAAAGGCTCGCAAAATACCAAGCGGGTGTCATCCAGAAAGAGACTGGAAACCCCACAGAAGCCACCCTGAAACCCTGTGCCCACAGTCTTGACACCCTCCTAACAATACTAATATTTCTGTTGGCTTTATTATTTTTAACTTTATTTTTACCTCCTAGTAGGAAGGAGGAAGCATTCAGGCTCCTCAGCGTGGAGAGGCGAAGCTGACAGAAGACGCAACTCGCTAAAACCGTGAGGAATCTGCAGAGTGAGGGCGCAGAGCCCAGGACTTCCGGACGGGCAGAGACTTAGGACCCCAAAGATGGAGCCCTATTTCCCCTCTCAGGAAATAGACTCGGTGTCTCCTCCCTCTGAGGCTGACACAGAAAAGATCGGGAGCCTGGGTGTATTTGTGACGGAGAGGGGTGCGATGGAGCGTCAGTGGGAGAGGGGTTTCGGGGAGAGCACCCACATTTGCAGTAACCTAATGGGGGGGAGTCCTGTTCTCCCACAGACACTCCTGGGGCCTCTGCCCTCCGTCTCACTCACACAGGCCACCTAGGACAGAAGCAAGGACACCATCCTCCCCAGCCCCTGCCCCCCAACAAGCACTGGTCCCCACTTTGACTTGGTAATTTTTATTTTATGAGCTCTTTTATTTCTTTACTCTGCTCTCCTCTTTTTACTTGGCCCCAATAAACTACGTGCACTTTTGGAGGCAGCATCTAGGACCACACGGGGTAAAAATGAATAAACAAACCTCATCAAGGGTTAACTCTTGTTGACTCTTGGGTGATTAATTCCCAAGCTGGGGGATTCCTTAAGAAAGAGAGAAAAGACGAGGCTTCAAAAGAGACCAGTTTGTGTGGGTTTCAAAGGAAGCAGAGACTTGTTGACACTCCCACCTTTGCGACACAATGTCAGTCGGTGGGGGTACAATTTTGCCTTGGAAACTCATGCTGCTGTAACCATGGCAGTGGCATCTCTCACCTTCAGTTTCATCCTTTGGAAAGGAAGGCCACCGCCCTTGCCTCTGCACTAAATCCACACCCCACCCCAACCTGGTGGCCTGACTAATGTCACACCTCAAACTCCACTCCCCCTCAGCCTGAGCCCTGCCGGACCCCATCCCATCTCCGGTAGGGAAGATGTGGCCCCTCTAGGTTCCCTCTGGACCTCAAACAGCCTTCTGACGGCCACGGCCCCATGACTTCTTAGACTCTCCGCCTGAACCTCAGCCCTGTGAGCACTGGGAGGAGGCCTGGAGGGGGTGGGGGCTGCCTTCAGGCCTCCTCTCTGGGGGACAGAGAGGGAGGGTGGGGAGGAAGAAGGGAGGTAGAAATCGGAGCCATACCTAATGCTGAGAAGATCCACTGACTGATGAGGCAAGTGAGAACCAACCTGTCCAGGCTCACACCAGGAAGGAGGGGTGCAGGCAGGAAAAATTAGCCATTGTAACTCTCAGCTTGACAGGAGCCACATCCCTAGAACCTGAACACAGTTCAACCACCCGGCGTCCCCTTGTGTGCGGTCCCCCAAGCTCAGTTTCCTCATCTGGACAATGGGAGGGAGGAGCCCCATCTGTCCCACAGGGAGGTAATGGACAAGAAGAAGGATAATGATTTCAGAGCCCTTTGCAAACATTGCAGTGTCGGTGTTGGAAACCTTAATAGCCACAGAAGGATCAAATCCTTCACTTTAAAAAGAGCAAAGAAGCAGGTGTGCGACTGGGAGACCAGTAACGAGAAGCCGGTCTCCCATCTCCCAGACCCACCTGCGTCCATGAGGCCCGTGCTCTCTTGCAGGACTTTGTGAGCAGCAAGTATTTCTTATTGATCAGTTTTGCACCCCAGTTCTAAAAAGAAAATGCTTCATGTCCCCTTCTTCCCTCCTAACATTTCCCCGGTCCTTCCATAAATTCGTTCTGTGCCAAGTCCAAGCAAAACTCAGTGGGCCCCTCCCACAGGACATGCTGACAGGGAGGGAAGGGGCTCCCTAGCGGGGGCTTTGGCCACACATCTGCGGACACCTCACTGACTCCCACCAGGCCAGCCTGGGCTTCCCTCTGCTGCTCCAGTTTCTCTGGGAAACTGGAGGAAAAAGACAACAACGATGATGAAAAAAAGAAGGAATGCGTTTTGCTTGGCAAAAGTGGGGAGTGTGTATTGATCTGTGCGTGGGTTTAAAACCAGCTCATGCCCCAGCCCCCACTTCTCTCATTTGCTGAAATTCCTCCCCCTCCAAGCCTTACCAGAGCAGAGATTTAGAACCACTGAAATGGATGTAAGTGGCTCTCTAGCCCCTACACCCCAGCAATAAGGGCTGAGCCAGCACTGGTGCTCTAGAAAGACAGCGGAAAGGGAACAGAATGCAGGGGGGAACAGAGCAGGTGCTTCTGAGAGGGAGAGGTTAAAGGCCTCCGGAGCACAGTGAAAATCTAGCCCCTGTGTCAACATGGCAGTCACGTGGGCCCCAAGATGTTCTCCTTTCTAAGCGGGTGGGCATCAGGCACCAAAATTGCATGAAAAGATAAATGAGCTTTGCATTCAAAAAGTGCACGGATTGGGGAGACAGGCGAATGCTCGGGAAGAACCAGAAAGGCAAATTAAGTTCAAGAATGAGACTCACACCCTTTCTGGCCAGTTGGCGTTTCAGACAAGCAGCGCAGAGAAAGGAAACATGAATGAGCTCCCCAAACTCAGCTCGGGTGGCCACAAAGCCCCACGAGGACCCCGGACAGCCTTTTCAAGACTTCTGTCCCCAGCACGGGCCTCCCTGGCCTCGGCCGCCCCGATTAGCATGCAGGGGCTGTGGAGGAATGCAAGCGTGTTCTGCAGGGAGGCGGAGAGGCCCAGCGGGTCAGGTGGCTGCTGTCAGCCCCACACAATTCTTCTCCCCTCAGGCTCGGTCATTACTCGGGTTTATGCAAAATAAACAGCTTGGCTAAATATTCCCCTAGTCGCGGCCCACAAAGGCCTGGGCGAAGGAGGCTGAAGGCACCAGAGACCCAGCACACTGACTGCCTCCTTGTTCAACGGCTCGGCCGGGCGTTTAGACGTCTCCTGTCCATCTTTTCTTAGTCTGCTGCAAGTTCTCCTTTCTTCTTTTTGGTCGGTTTTGTGTTTGGCTTTTCTTCTGTCTTTCTTGGTAATTCCTCCCAAGACACTGCCATGAATACTGCTAACTTATTCTTGTCTGGCGCTGACTCTCTCCCTTTACTCTCTTTCTCGGGCTACGTAAGACTTACAATTCCCACTTTTCTATAGGGGAACTGAGCCATGAGAAATCTCTTACAAATGCTCCCAGAAAGGAACCAGTTCTCAGAGGATCCTTCAAGACAGGCTCGGCGGAGGGGGCCGTGGGCGCCCAGCAAGAATCCTAATTATCCCAGAGCCACACACATACCCCAGGGCGGGGAGGGGAGCCCAGGGCGAGGCCACTGGACTTTGAAAACAACTCTCCCTTTCTTGGGGAGCTGGCTTCAGTTGTTCACCTTGAGCCCACCCTTCTCCCTCTACTTCCGTCCATCAGCAAGAACAAAAACTAAAACAGAAACATGAAATAGAAGACCCCACTAGCCGAGGCAACCCAGCCGCCCTCCCAAACTCCTTGGGGACAGGCTGGACTACTGAGATATCTAAGCTGGTCACTCCAAGATGCGTCAGTCAAAAAAATAAGACCTATGTGTGCGGGTGGCAGGAGCTCAGCCAGGCAGGGTCCTCGTCCCCACTTTGCACACGAAGAGATTGAGGGATGGGAGACGGGCTTGCTCCACTGTTGGTGGTGGTCTATCCTGCCTGACTTCAGGTTCATGGCATCTGTCAGAGAAATGGCATCAACCCCATCGAGTCTGGTGCCCAAAAAGCAGACCTGGAGACAAGGACGTGAGTGCAAGTGGTTTATTTTGGAGGTGATAGCCACCTGTGGGCACCAGGGACAAGCCAGGGAAGATGGCTCACCAGGAACACCAGCACTCTCCTTACTACTCTGAGCAACTGGGCTTGACACCGCAGGGGCACGCTGGGAGCCAGGGCAGATCCAACTGAGGGGTGAGCCAGCCAGGGTACTGACACTCCAATTCTACCACAGCCATTTGTTGAGTGCAGTTGTCGATTTGGGGTATTAATTCCTGGCACCCGGGCCTGCCACCAGGGCAGCAGCAAGAGAAAGGCCTCAGGCACAAACATGCGGTGCCAGGACGCCCTGCAGTGGTCAGAGGCGGCGGTCAGTGCGGGGCACAACGTGCTCTGTGCAGACACCAAGGGTGCCAAGCTGGCGGGCCAACCTGAGAACTCTCTCCTGGCTGGGCCCCCTGGAGCTGTGAGCGGCCTGTACATATCCACTGTCCTGAGGGGCAAACAGAGGCCTGTTTCCTGCCCACGGCCCCACAAGGCCTTCCTGACTCCCTACCTGGCAAAACCAATGCTGAATGGACCGTGTGGCTCCGTGGCCCCAGCCTCAGCCCTCCCAGACCTGGGGCTCTAGCCCGCCACCTGCAGAAACCCCTCCTGAAACAAACTTCCCCTTGCAACCCAGGAGAACCTGCAAGAGGTCAGAACAAGGAGGGGACACCCTGTGACCTGGGCAGAGACCAAGTCTTCCCCTCCCTCCCGCCCCCTCTTCCCCTCAAGCCTCACGGGTTGGGGCAGGGGTGGGGCGCACTACAACAGGACAGGACTTGTCATGAACGCCTGTTTGCAGCGTTGGGGGAAAGTGGTCCAAGGAGGCGACAACACTCTGCAGAGCCAAGCATGAGGTCACAGGGCAAGGAGTTGTGCAGGGTCGGGGGGGAGGGGCGTTTCACCCACCATGCCTCAGGGGGTCTGATGCTGGCACACGTGGGGGGTGCAGTACAAAGAAGATGTCCCTGTGCCAGGAGTCTTGTCAGTCCAGTTTCTCCCAAATCTCCAAGGTCTCAGTCCTCAGCAAATGAGGACAGCCTGTGCGAAAAGTCCCTTCCTGCTGCTTTCCAGGCTCAGTCAGGGTGCCCAGAGGGGCACCAGTCACAAGGAAAGAGAAAGGAACAGTGCCCTCCACGGTAGAGAAGGCAGGTGTGTCCTCTCCAACTCAGGGCTGCGGCCAGCCCCCCGCCCACTGCACACAGCTGGCCTGGCCCTGCTCTCCCTCCCTCTATGGCCCTAATTTCTCCCCTCCCAAAGGCCCAGGCTTCATCTCCTTGTTTTATTTATCAAGCACTCACACAGCACTGACTACAGACCAGGCACTTGCAAAAGGCAACTCCTTTATCCCCCAGAACAGTCCCTATAAGGGGGTCTCCTTCCAGTCCTTTTCTTGTTTCACAGAGAAGGAAACTAAGGAAGAGAGAGGATAAACAGAGACAGAAGTCAAACCCAGGCAGTCCGCTCTTTTTTTTTCTACTTTTTTTTCTCTCCCCAAATCTCCCCAGCACATAGTTGTGTATTTTCAGTTGTAGATGCTTCTAGTTGTGGCTGGCAGTCAGCTCTTAACCATTAGGCGACACGATCTCTCAAGGAATTCCTTCTTTGCCTATCGCCCACTTGTTCTTTGAAAGCCGGCTCAAGCAGCACCTCCTCCAGGAAGGCTTCCGTATTTCCTGCTTCCCCACCTCAACCTTGTCCCCAGACGCTACTCCTGGCTGAGGTCACCTGCCGATCTCATCATTGCACCTGACGGTGCGGCATCTGTGCTTGCCCACTCCTCCACCGCCCTGTCAGCTCCCTGGGGCCAGAGGGCCCATCGCTTCATTTCTGTGGGCCCCGTGCCTGGGGCCCAGTGGATGCCCCAGAAATCTCTGCTGACAAATGGATTAATCAATGAAGGAACCAATGGGCACAGTCCTGGCAGGACAGCAGGAGAAAGCCATGCCCAAGGAGCAAACACCAGCAGGCGCAAGTGTTTGCTAGGTGAAGCTAGTGCTTCGGTGGAGCGGAGGATGCTCATCCTCGCTCCTCCCTTTCCTGGATGCCAGGTTCAGGGAGCCAGGCCTTGGGGACCCCTAACCTCAGCTCTGCGGCTCACCAGACTCCCGTAAGTGCACATGTCCCAAGGGAGGCCTGACCCCTAGTAAAACACACAGCTCGCTTACTTGGGGACAAGCTAGTGATGACATGTGACTTAATCCACATTGCATTTTTTTAACTAAATTTTTTATGAGATAATTATGAGATAATTTTTAGATTCAAATGCAGTTTTAAGAAATAATAGAGATCCTGTATACCCTTTACCTAGATTTCCCCAATGTTGGGCAAAACTGTAATGCAGTCTCGGAACAAAGATACTGACATTGCTACAATACCTCCATCTAGATTTTTCCAGTTTTTCTTACAGTCAGCATGTGTGCGCGTGTGTGCGCGCGCCCAGGCCCATGTATCCACCACCTCAGTGAAGATACTGAGCCATTCCATCATCACCAGGATGCTTTCTGGGTCGTTTTATAACCACATCCACCTCCCTCCTGTCTCCCCAACACCCACTGTCTTTGACTGGTACCAACCACTCCTCTGTTCTGCATTTCTAAAATTTTGTCATTTCAAAAATTTTATCTAAATGGAATCATATAGTTTGTAAACTTTGGGATTGGCTTTTCCACTCAGCAAATTTCCTAGAGATTCATCCAAGTCAGAGTGCACATGGAAAGTTTGTTCCTCTTCGTTGCTGCCCAGTATTCCACAGTACGGACAGACCACAGTTTAACCATTCAGCCACCACAGGACCTTTGGACTGTTTCTGGTTTTCGGTTATTACAAAAAGCTGCTATAAACAGTCGTGTACAGGTTTTTGCATGAACCTAAATCTTCACTTCTCTGGGATAAATGCCCGAGAGGCAATTGTTGGGTCATATGGCCTTTGCACGTTTCATTTGATGAGAAACTGCCAGGCTGTTTTCTAGAGTGGCCATCTCATCTACATTCCCACCAGCACTTCCCTCCAGGACGGAGCCACTTGCTCCACATCCTCTCCAGCATTTGGTGATCTCACTGATGTCTTATTCTAACCGTCTGATAGCTGTGTGGGGATATCTCACCGTCGTGTTAGCTTGCATTCCCCCAGTGGCTAAGGAAGCTGAACATCTTTTCACGTGCTTACTCGCTGTCTATATACTTCCTCTTTGGTGAGATGTCTTTCCATGTCTTTTGCCCATTTTCTAATTGCATTGTTTCTTTTTTTACAGTTGAGTTTTGAGAGCACTTTATATATTCTAGATACAGTCCTTTGTCAGATATGTGGTTTGCAAATATTCTCTCCCAGTCTGCAGCTTGTTTTTTCATCTCTTTAACAGGATCTTTTGAAGAGCAAAATTTTTAAATTTTGATGAGGTCCAATTTATCAATTTTCCTTTTGTGGATCATGCTTTTGATGTCAAAACCCTGTGCCCGGCCCTGGATCCTGAAAACTGGTTTTTTTTTCCACATCCACATTGTGTTTTGATTTCTCATTCCTTCCTCGGGTGGAGGAACTTGCACTCACTCAAGGTGGCTTATGAGTTGGTAAGAAAGACGAGATGAAAAGGAAGAGCCATTTCAGCTTCCTTAGAACATCTTAACAGGCTACACCAGCCCCACACACCCTCCGACCTTTCTCGACAGCCTTCTTTGATAGGCAGGACTAGAAAAGGGATGAAAGAGAAGAGGCTTTTTCCCTGTGGCCCCCACCTTCCTTCTCCCTGAGGACCAGGTATAAAATGTGCTCTGCTCCCCTGGGGTCCTACAGTGCCCGACCCACTGAACTCGACCACCCCATCACCTGGGACCCAGGGAGCGTCCCTTCTCTGGAGCAAGTCCTCACAGCCATCTAACCTGGCATCTTCCCCACCCTGGGGACAGGGCAGACTTGGGCCCCACCTGCTGCTGGGCTGGCAGCTCAACTGCCTCCAATGTAACCTTAAATGAAGAGAATGAGGAACATTCAGTCACTGCTAACTGATAATCCCGTGAATTGTTGGATTCTCTTAGAAAAAAGGATTCGCTACTGAAGTCTGAGCCAACGCTGGCTGGTCTGGGTCACCCTGAGCACCTCTCCATGCAGCCCCGATCCCGGCTGTGACTCCCAGCCCCGAACTGGGCCCCTGGAAGTAGCAACTCTGAATAGAGGCCCATTTGAGAAAAACTGGAATCATTGATGACAGTCAACTTATACCTCATAGTTCTGACTGCGACAAAAGAAAACCCCTGATGGTTCGGAAGATAGATTGTAATCAAAAAAAGTCTCACCATCCTTTACACCCAGACTGAACCCAACCGCAGGCGCACGTCTACACTGAACAGTGGGCTTCTCAGGGGAACGCGGCCCTGTGGTCTGTGAGTCTCTGATGGCTACCCACCCCGCCCCAAATCTCACAGCTCGGGGTCGAAGTCTTTAGTGTCTGAGGAAGAAATGAAAAAGAAGAAGATAAAGTGATGGGGAGGTTGTTCCAAAGGAGAGATTTGGAAACCTTGGGTCTTGTTCCTAACACTCAGCAACACGTCTCATCGAGAGAACACACGGAGTCACCAGGCATCACAGATGTCCCAGGAAGACACCAAAAGTAAAACCAAAATCATCGCCGCCTCGCCAAAAAGGACGGCAACCACACTAGGTGGCAAGGCGTCTTGGCAGCTGACAGTGTTTACTCTGGTGAAGGGGCGCCCTCCCCGCAGTGGCCAAATAGCCTGCTGCCTCCCACCCCGGGCCCACTCCCTTCTCCCTATAGGGGTTTCTTTTCAGCATCCAGCCAGACAGAAGGAAGGCAGGTGACAGGGCAGAGGTTTAAGGGGGACCACGCTGGGCCACACTGGAGGACAGCCACTCCAAATCACTCAGGCAAACTCGAACTGAGCCGCAGGCCACTGTAGCTGGCAAAAAATGAAGAGCCAGCCGGCCAGGTCCCACAAGCTGTGTCTAAGCCGCTGCTGCCTGGCCTCTCCCTGCCTTGGGGTGGACTTCCCGGGGCCCTGGCTGAGTGGGCAATAAAAAGGGTCTGCAAATGCACGTCCGAAGCTTCGGGGCCGCCTGTCATATTGATCTAGCACCGCGCTGGGATCTCAGCCCTCTCAAGGACCTGGGCAAACGTGGGTATTAATGCTTCCCTTCCTCTTAAGGGTTTGCTTAGCAGCCACTCCACTGTTTCCCAAGGAGGAGACCCCCGACCCTGACAATCCATCAAGTGAATGCAAATTGTGTCCCAGACAAAACCAGGCAAACAGCACCCCGCTCTGGAATAATGGCCTCTGTGGGCGAAGGGCCCTTGCGACAATGATTGCTGTGTACACATCCCGCTAAACACCCGAACTTCTGATTAGCCTCATAATGATCCGTGTGTGCGCCCGCCTCCTTTGAAAAGCTCCCAAGTACACGGCGTGAGTTGACTCAAGGCTAACCTCAAACGGTGGCTTCCCGGGCCTCGCATGGCCGGAGAGCGGGCTGCGCATAGCTCTGGCTGCTGTGGATTACAGGCCTCTCGGAAATCCAGCACTCAGCCCAGCAAGGAAGGGAGCACTTGGAGAGGGTGCAAATCACAGGCTGGCTGCTCTGGCTGGAACTGATCTAATTTGGTGAGCACCAATTCAGGTTCCCTGTGGGAGGCTGTTTCCAGGTCCCCCTGAGCTGCATACTGACAGCACGGGATGCTCCCTCCCCCTGGCACGGAGGGGCCGCCTGGAGGTCTCTGGAGCTGGCACTGTCTATCAGTGGCGCTGTGGGAGTTTTCAGGTGGGGCATCCAGCTACGTGCTTTCAGGAATGGGCTCAAAGCACAGGAATCGATCAGAGCTAGCTTCTGAGGTTCACTTGAGAAGCCAGGACTCTTCCTAGGGTGTCTACAGAGGAACACACGGATGTCTCGGGTGTACAGATTCCACTCTGTGTTTCTGGAGCTGTGTCTTGGGCCCAGCCCTCTCTTCTGAGCACCGGATCGCTCTGCCCACCCCTCGCACAAGCCCCAGGCCTCTTACATCCAGCATGTCCAACAAAGACAGAGCTCGGCACTTCTCCCCATTCAGCCAGTGTCATCCTGGACTCCTCCCTGCCCTCGGATCCACACACAGGACTGTCTCTTGCCTAAGTCTGGGCTCTCCTAAGCAGTCCCCTTGCTCACCACTTCCGCCCTGCCCTTTCACGACCCTCAGGAAGGCTGGCGTGAGCTTTGCAAAGTACAGGTCTCACCGTGTCACTCCCCTTCCTAAACTCTTTGGCAGAATGGGACTAGGACTTCCCGCCTCATGACTGTGGTCCAAGGACACGCGCAGATGGGCATAAAAAGATCTGGGATATAACACATACTCAATAGACAGCAGTGGGTTCCCTCCCCCGTTTTCTTAGAGGCACAGAGAGAGAAAAGCACAGTCTGAGCTCCCGGTCTGTGTGATGATAACGGTTACTCGAATGCTAATGAGAGCAGTCCATCTTTGCAGCACCGCTCCCTCACACGGAGGAGCGGAGTCCGGTGCCACCCAACGCTTCCTCCTCCAACTCAAAGCACGGGGCCCTCGGCTTCCAGGGCGCAGAGACGATCTTATTTTTAATCCTCCCCGAGGCCTCGAGCCTGAGTCACTCTGCCCACCTGCTCGACGCCCTTCTGTGCCAGCAGCCACCTCACATGTTCTGTTTGTCCAAGTGGGCGCTGGACACTGCCTGTTGCTATGGTCTCCACCACAGCCCTCTGAGGCAGCCAGTCAGACAAACATGGGGTCAGAAAGGAAAGGGCCGGGAACCCACGCCACCCCGAAGAGAAGAGGAGCAGACGCAGCCTGCCCAGTCGAGGGGCAGGCGGGGCGAGGCCTGCGGGCAAGGCCTGGTCAGTGTGTCCAGGCTGGGGCAGCCAGGTGCAGCGGTGACACCGCAGGGGCTGCTATTCCAGAGCCCAGACACACTGAGGCCGGTGCCCTGGCTGTGAGCGGGACTGTCTGAGAGGCTTGACCCTGCCCTGTTTGCTGTTGGGGGCATTCACAAAGCCTGATGGGGTTGGCAATGTGACCACATCCTTACTCTCTGGGGCAGGAGGCTGACAACATGGCCCTATGGCAAGGACAATGACAGTGTCCATAATAATGGGTGCCTTCTGTGGACTGGGCCTGGCAGTAACTGGACATACAGAGGTAGGCTTGCCCTCAAGGCCCACGGTCCACTCCGGGCCGCAGACTCTGACAGGCAGTAGGCTTCATGGTGACAGCACCTGTGGATTTTACCAATAGTGCCCTCACGGTTCTCAGAAGGAGATCTTTCCTGCTAGGGAAAGGGGATCAGGGAAGGCTTCCTGGAGGTGGTGATGTTTAAGCTGGACCTTGAAGGGCAGTCGTATTTGAATGGGCAGAGAGATGGGAGAGGGCATTCAGGGGGAAAGGCTTTCCTCCAAAGAGGAGAGCCAGAAATGGGCAGAGAGAGAGCTGAGGAGCAGCTGGAGGAATGCAAAGCGAGTCCAGGAGTCCAAGCTGATGGCAACAACAGGGAGGTCGGGGGACAATGGGAGAATATGGTATAGGAGCCCTCCTTCTGGCCTGGTGGGGTGAGCGGACACCCAGCAGGGAGGTGAGACAAGGTTTGGGCCTGGGCATGTGGCCGGCAGGATGAGTACCTGCTGACTCCACATTGCCCATTCTAGATGGACTCCGATGGCTAGTCTAACGTCACTTGGCTTAGAGGCGGGTGAAGTGCGGGACCCAGCCTGATTAAAGCTACCATCTTAACCGGGGCCCACAGTTGTATATCTCCAATGTGGGGGAAGTGACAACTCACAGCCTGCACACAGCTTCATTTCCGAAAAGAATGTGAGAGAGGGGGAAGGTCAGGAGACAGGCACAGCCGTAAATTTGATGGAAGGTTTAGCTGGAAACCCCATTAAATCCACACACGGCTCAGTGCTGGGCAATGTCCTTCCTCCGAGTCTGCTGAATGGGGCCAGGGAGGTGAGGGACTCACTAAGTAATGTCCTCATTTTTTGGTGTCTCCTATTACCCAGGGGATGAAAAACCCATTACCCATAAGGTTTAGTGGCACTTGGTCCCAGGACTGCAATATTGTCCTTTACCCGAGCCCTCCCCTGGCCAGCACATGTGGTGGTCGGCCTCTGTTGGCCTGTCTGTCCACCCCACTGTCTGTGGGGACAGCCTCGCTCTCCCCGCAGCCCCAGCCCCTGCCTCCTGGCAGGTGGGCGCTCTCTCCCCTGCGTGGTGGGCCCTGGCCAGCCTGGCAGCGGGGCAGAGGGTGACTGTGAACCTGGCCAGGAAAGCCTGCGCATGTGGCTGTGAGCCCAGCGCTGGGCTGCCTGCTGAGAGCTGCCCTCAGTCCTTGGACCGCCACCGAGCCCCACCCTGGACCTCAGGGGGCACTTTGCAAATGACAAATCAGAACACAGGAGTGGCCTGCAGAGGAGGAAAACCCCTGTTCCTAAAAGTCATGCCTCAACACACGCATCTCCTAGGGAGGGCCCGAGGCATAGCCGACTCTATCCAAAGGAAGCCCCCCTGAGAGACAGAACTGGAAATACGGGTCTGGGGCCTCCTTCTAGCCCCACCACCCACCGGGTGCCAGAACCTCACCTGTCACCAGTAAGTAACATCTGTCCAAGACTCAGCTCAAGAACCACACAAAATAGCGAAGACGACAGAACTGGGCTCAAATCTCAGCTGTGCAGCCTAATGAATGACTTAAGCTCTCTGAGCCTCTGTTTCCTAGATATGTTAAATGGGATCACAAGATACCTACCAGGTACCAGGCACAGGGACTAGCCCCTCTGCAAGGGGGCTAAAGGGCCCTGTTCTTTGTCCTTCAAAAGCCTAGCTAAACATACTTTATGATGCCATTTGTAAGATATTCTGGAAAAGACAAAATTACAGGGCTAGAAAACACAACAGAGGCTGTGGAGGGCTGTGGGTGAGGGGTGGGAGAGACTGCAAAGGGACAGGATGAACGTTTTGGGGAGAGGGAACCGCTCCAGACCTTGACTGTAGCCGTGGTTACACGACTATGTAACACGTTTTACACATTTGTTAAAATTTATGGAACTGTACACCTCAAAGGGCGAATTTTACTGTATGTAAATTATACCTTAATAAGCCTGACTTAGAGAAAGAAAAAAGAAAAAGGAATAAAAAGCCAGTTAAGACCAGATGTGGGACCAGGCGTGAGACCAGACCAGGTGTCTCAGTCCTGGAGGCAAGAAAGAGGGTCCTGAGTAAATCAAAGAACACCAGTAGGACCCACGAGAGAACACCCTGGAAGGCAGCGGGATCCCGCTGTCCCAGGCAGGATGACCAAGGGAGGTGACAGACAGCAGGGAGGATCCAGACCCCTCACCCTCAAAGACAGCGGGGCCTGCCCTTCCCTGTGGCCCGCGGCTCGGCACTGTGACGGCAGCCAGCGCCCTCTCCCGCCTTCTCGTCCTCCCTCCAGCTGCATTTCACAAGTCCAAGAACTTCAGGGACACCTGCGCTTCACAGGCCAGACTGAAATGGAGACGGGCCCCACCCCACCTTCCGGCTGGGTACGCCCACCCTGAATGTCATTCTCCTTGTTCCCTCCTTTGCCCCTTTTCTGGGAATGAGGTGTCCTGGAGGCCTTCCAGGAGCTCCCACTCCTCGGTCCTCGATGCCTGCCCCTGCCCACCCTTCGCCCCACCCTGGGCTCCTTGGAAGGTGTGGCTCCTCGGAAGCGCCCAGGGCTGTCCCACTTCCCTCCTTCCAGAGGTGAGTGCCCCCTAGGGTCAAATTAACTGTGGGCAGCCACACACATCCAGAGACTGGCTGTGAGCTCAGTCAAGCAAAACTCCTGAAGTAGGGTGAACTGTTTGATTTCCACACTGTATCTCCCCAACTCTGTACTTGAACAGTAGAGTATGCTGGAATCGACCTGTAGGGCCTGCCTGGTCCCTTGTTACAGTCCATCCCCAAGGACCTGGGTCACCGTGAGCTATCTTTGGATGCTGGGTCACTGGGAACCCCGGCAATTCCTCACCACTCCACATGGTAGCGCTGCCAGCTCCAATCACCCTCCCTCCCCCTCCTCACCCCCTCCTTCCTCTCACCTGCCCTCCCACGTCCCTGGAGAAGGGGAGAGGAGTAGGACCGCCTCAGGCTGGACACTGTCCCAGCCCTAGACTTCCAGGTGTGGCATGGGTAACTCTGGCAGGGCATTGGGGAGTAGGGCCCAGAAGCCCTGAATCTGAGCTGCCTTTCCCGAAAGCATCACATTCAAGGTCTTCAGTGAGGATGTGACAACACTATTGGGACCTCTGAGCCCCTAACACACTTACTTGCTCAGATAATCCTACTAAACATTCTATAAGGTTAGCGCCTCACCCTCACTTAACAGATGTGGAAACTGAGGCTCTGAGAGGTCATGGTTCCATGGTAACAACAAGCTCTTTCCACCAGGAGGGGCTGCCTCTTAAGGATGGCTGAAAGGAAAACTAAGTTCATGTTTTGCTCCCTGGGGTAGAAATATCTACATTTTCATCCATGCAGCCAGGTAGAAACTGTGCCGGGGCTTGTTTACAACAATGATGGCTAAAAACAATGATTCAACACCCCAATTAATCTCAACCTCACCTCGCAAACCAAAATTTTATTTTTTAAAATGAGGACAAATCAAATTCTGTTTGAGAGAGACACAATTTAGCCATTTAGAATCTCTCTCCTGTGCAAACATTTCAATTGTCCTAACCCGGTTCCTACCTGCTTTTTCTGGCTTATTCCTGCTGTCTGGAGTGTTCCAGGGCGTGGACGGAGAAACCACAAGTTTTACCTCTTAGTAGGGCAAAACAAGGTGTGTGTCTGTTTGTTAATAACCACATAGGTGACCTGGGTTCCCCTCCGGAGGGCAGAGCTGGGGGGCCCAGGGCAGAGGAGGAGAGAGGGCCCCAGTTTGTGGGGAGGGGAGGAGAGGAGATTTGAGACAACAGGACAGAACCGCAGAGACTGGTCCTAGACAAGGTGGCCCCACCCACGCTGGAAAAGATGGGGAAAAATTAATCGCAACCCCCCTTGCCTTAAATCTGAATTAAGTTTGCCCAATACTCTAATTAAAATTCCCAACTAGCAACACCCCCAGGGCTGGGCACTAGAAATTCATGCAAAACACAGTGAGGAAACCAGGTATGTGGATGGAGGACTCAAAGTTGACAAGCCCTTAACCTGCCTGTTTGGGAGATATTGCCCTCCCTCACACTCAGGGTCCTTAAAGAAAACCCTTCCTTTCCCCACAATAGCCCCCAACAGGAGGACAGTTGCAAAGTCAGGCACACCCGCCCATGCGATGCCCGCGGGGAGCTGGAAGCTGGAGGCTGCGTCTGCACGTTGTTACTCCCACCCTCCACCAGAGCACGATCTGCAGACACAGGAAGATGCGCACACATTTCTCCGTATGGGCAGGTCAACCGGCCCTCGAAATCCTCAACGCTGAAATACAGCAGGCAGTGGCAGCTCACTAGATGCTGATGGAAATTATGGGTTTGCTCTGCTGGCTGAAGGGTCCCCTCACACGGCAGGGTGGCTCTGGCGGGTTAAAAGCTCCTCATTAGAGCAGGCGCGTGCAAACAGAGTTTAACACACTGAATTGGAATCTACTGGTTTTCGTCCACAAACTCCTAAGTAGTAATTATGGGTTACAGCAGGGTGACAGCCTGGCCATTAAGTGACTGCAGCCTGATAATCTCCCAGGCCTCCGGCCCGTGGCAGGGCTGGGCCAGAGGCAAACTAGCGGACATGCACCTCCTAAGAGAGTGGCCTGGCTGGGGTGCCGTCTACCGTCTACACAGCCCTCTTTCTTCTGGCCTACTGATGCCAGCTCTCCCACACCCCGCTGGGAACCACAGCTCACCCGGCATCGGCCCGTTATCTCCAGCCTGGAGAGAGCCCGCCACAGCCTCCTAACAGCCATTCTCTCTGTCTCCACCAGAGCAAGATTCTAACACACAACCCTGACCCCACCCACTCACTGACCAACATCAGCTCCGCAGTGGGGCACTCCAGACGGGGCCCCTCCAGACGGCTGCAGCTGACCCTCCAGTCCTTCCCAACACTTGGTCTTTTCCACTAAGAGACTCCCTACTACCAGATCTTTCTCCATTCTCCCACTTCTCGGTGAGCTCCTCCAGGCAGGGCAGTGCCCAGCTGAAAGCCTCTCCCCAAAGCCAAAGCCGGCTGTGGGAAGGCCCAGGGCTCAGCACGAGGGATACACAGAAGCCACAGAAAGTGAAGCCCCTGCTCTTGCTGGGTGAGGAACCAGATCCAGCACCAAGATCTGGGAGGGGACCCCAAGTGAGGCCCCCAGTGCAGTGCCGGACACACACACGGCCCCTCTGCGGCTGCACCTGTACTTTGGTGGGGGGTGGGGTGCAACAGGCCTGAACCACACCAGAAATGGGGAGCTTGGAGGGCTCCAAGCAGAAGAAAGACTTCTAAAACCAGAAAAATTAAACCAAATTTGCTTGTTTCTTTTTGCTATAGAATATGAGTTGTAAAAATGTTTCACACAGTGTATATAATTCTATATTCCGCCTTTAGTTTTTATATTGTACTCTGTCATAAGATTCTTCATAAACCTCATTTTAGTGGATTCGCACTGTCTCGTTCCATAGATGGGCATTCATTTATTTAAACTTTCCTCTTTATTCAGCCCAGTCTTTAAACACTATAAAGTGACTTTACTACATCCATGATTCTGCTTACATAGCTCTTCATGGGCCTAATTATTTGTATAAAGAGATGGCCTTTCTCAGTTAGAGCCATTATTGGCCACAAGAAGTAACTCATATATTTGCCTGTAATATCGTTCAGGGGAAAGGATTCCGTCTTTCTTTCTTCCTCACCCAGCCCCTGGAGGAGGCGGCCACGGTGGATATTTGTGGCCGACAGGAAGAACAAAGAGGTGAGTGAGGAAGTCAGTATGTGACTGCCTATTTTTCTGAAGTTCACAATTCTTTAATTTCCCATCAGAGACGAGGGCTCAGCCAACACTTTAATGTATCCATCTCAATCTGAACAGTTCTTCCTAGATGTTGATATAGAAGAATTTTTTTAACAAAATAAACAAATAACAAATTTTAATAGAAAATTCCAGTATGAACACTGAGGCAACTGGTACAAGGACTCTGGACAATTGGCTGTTTTTATTAAAACTGACCACACACATACCTAAGATCCCGCAGCTTCATTCCTAGGTTCCCAGCAGAAATGCATACACATGTTCACCAAGACTGTGCAAGGATGTTCACAAGCAGCATGGAATAGCCACCAAGTGCAAACAACCCAAATGCCCGCCAACCCTGGAACAGATCAGTATATTGTGCTGTGTTCACAAAAAAGGAATAAATACTATTTGACAACGAGAATGAACAAACCACAACTACATGTAACAACACGAACGAATCCCCTAACCGTTAAGACAGAAGCCAGACACAAAAGTGCGCACACTGCATAATTCCATTTACATAAAGAACAAAAGCAACCCAAGCCAAGAGATGCTCTCAGAGGCAGGAGCGTGGCTGCCCCAGGGGGAGAGACTGGTAGCGGGCACAGGGGCTCCGGGGTGCCGGCCACGGTCTGCTTCTTGATCTGGGTGCCGGTTACATGAATGCGTTCTAATGCTGAAACTTCACCAGGCTGTACACTGAAGATGTGTGCACTTTAATGTATGCACCTTAAATTCCAATGACTTTTTGGGAGGATGTGTGGTCATTTTTAAACCTCATCAAAACAGCTCACTTAAAGACTTTCTTGAGTGTCCGCACGGGAGGCCCAAGAGAAACAGGTAAGTGACACAGGATTTGTCCACCAGGTGGGCAGTCTAGTCTCAGGAATTTTTGACATGGCACAATGGGAAAGCAGTCGGCGGGGCCCGTGCAGGGCCGGCAATGCTCAGGAGCTCGCCAGCCACTCTGGAAGCAGCCCCCGTGGTCCCACTGGGGAGGTCCAGGTCAAATGCAGCCCCTGCAGATCCAGGGCCAAGGCCCGGCCCCTCCAGGCCACACGCCCACGCTTTGCCAGGACTTCTCAGACCTCTTGCTCTCTAATACACTGTTGCCTGCTGTGTGAGTGACAGGTCCAGGTTCTGTGGGGCCCGAAGCTCATACAATGGGGAGGGGGGGAGGGGGTGGGCGGCGGTCTTTAAGAGAAAGAATACCAAATAATGAATCTACAATTAAGCATAAGCCATGGGAGGAGGCATACGCCTGAAGCATAAGCCTGCGCTGAGTGGGTCCACACCTGCCCAGAGCCCCAGCTGCCTGCCCCTGATACTAGCTCACCCCACACTGTCCTCAGGTGCCTTCCAGAGCCTGCCTCAGTGGGATCAGTGGAGCCTTGCTCCTCCCTGCCAGCTGGTCAGACCTGGCCCACAAAGGCCCGTGGAAAAGGCCATTCCTGAGAAGGTGCCACCTCTGCCATCTGGCCCTCCTGTATCCAGCCCTTCCCCTCCAGCCAGCTACAAACCCTCCGAAGACACGCCTCCCTCCCGCCCTGTCTGTCATCCCCCTTGATCTTATTTCTCTACTGACTATTTTAACCATATGAAGAGGCGTTCCTTAGGATGAGATTTGATCTCATGGATCTCTGCAGCCGGGAGACGACTGGGGAGCTTTAGGGGGAGGCGTGGCTCTTTGATCAATGCTTTGCCGGTTTGTTGTCAGGTCAGGGCATGCCCAGCAGGACACTAGGGAGAGCAGCCGCCCATTACACTGCCCTGAGGGGTTTGTTTTCTAAAGGAGAAATGCTGGTCTTGCACAGACAGTAAGGCATCCTAGTTCCAGACAGACCCATGGAAAACTCTCCCCTTTGCAAAGTATCATGGCCCCTGACATTTCCCCTACCTCCTCCTCCCAGCTTGCCACTAAATGGTTTGTCTGATCTGCAACTGTATATTCTTTTAGATATTACAGTATTGGAATGAATCGCAATGTCTGAAAACTGAGAGTTGGGAGGAAATTAAGTTTCCTGAGCAATAACTAACCACAGGTACCATTTTTTTCGTGTCTGGACAAAGGGAATGTATCGCAGAAAGAGCAACAGCTTTGGAGGCGGGCAGAGTTCGGATAGGATCCTGGCAAGACTCATCTCACTTTCTTCATCTGTAAAATGGGAATAATAGTACTACAGAGACTTCTTTTGAGGGACAGAGATAATAGATGGAAAGAGCCAATAAGAGACACAATTGTGTCAATAAGTGAAACAGCAAGGACCCGATGAATGTGGTTGTTATTTTTACGTTTCTGTACTCCTCATCACACAAGTAATAGATGTATCCTGTTTATGCTTCATTTAACAATGTTTCTTAGAGATCCCATTCCATGCCAGAATCAATAGACCTAATTCACTTTTAACTGCTACATATTATTCCTCCAGATGGAAATGCCATAGTTGGTTTAACCGTTTCTGGATTGTTTAGGTTGTTTCCAATTTTTTGTCATTATAAACCATACAATACGGGACCTTTCTGTGCATGCCTCATTGGGTACATGTGCAACTCTTCTTCCAGGGTAGACCCTGAGAAAGGAAATTGCTGGGCCAAGGGGTTCAAAATTTTTATTACATGCTGCTGAATTGCCAAATGCCCCTGCGACTCGATGCTCAGCTGACACTCCACCAGCAACCATTTCCGCTCACGCGCTCCTTCATTAAACATCAGCTGACTTTTAAGTCTTTGCAAAGTTGATGTATACTCCCTAAACACTAAGAAAGTTGAGGGGTTTTTTCCTATGTTTAAATTACATTATAATTCTTTTCTATGAATTGACTATTCCTATGTTTTACCGACTTTCTAAAAACAGTCTTTTTCTCACCAAGGTTTCTGTCCTTTACTTGTGTTCCATGTGTGGGACATTCTTTCTCCCAGTCTGTCACTTGTCTTAACTTTGTTTAAGGCATGTTTTTCAGACAAAAGTTTACAATTTTACTGATGGCTGCAATCTACTTTGAGATGCATCAAAAATCAGATAGAGCGAAGAATGGAGAGAGGCACAGACAGAGGGACGTGATCAAGGTGAGCAAAACATTAATGGCAGAATCAGGAGCCGGGAATTTCCATGTAAAATTCTTTCAGCTCAGTTGAATGTTTGAAAATGTTCCTAATAAAAAGGTTAGAAAAAAGTATACAATTCTGATATAGTCAATCATATCTATCTTTTCCTTTATGGCTTTAGCATTTTGATTCTTGTTTAAGGCTTTCCATGGCAGCCAACATGCTGGGATCCATGAAGGGGTCCACCGTCATAAGTTGGATTTTTAAAAACAACTCCGTTCTTGAATCTCTTTCCAAGTGATTTTTGTAAAGAGTATGAGGTATGGATTTAGTTTTTTTCTCTCTATAACCTATTGTCTTAACACTACCTCCTTCAACACCCATCCTTGTTAAAAACAGTCTAGATGCCCACTTGTACTTTCATCTCTTTCTGGAGTCTCCATTCTGACCCACCGCTCTGCTTTCATCGCTAAGCTTTGTAAGATGGTTTACCATCTGGCGGGGCAGACCTCCCACCCGCCATCACCGTCTTCTTTTGCAAAACAGTCTTGGCTCTTTGGGGTTTTGTTGTCTTCCACGTGGATTTTACAATCAGTTTGGAGAATCCCATTAGGAACCTCCTGGGACTTGGATCGTGTCTCACTGTACAGAATTTATAGGTAATAATATACCTATCGTAGGGAAAGGAGAGAGGATGTCTGCAGAGGGCCTGGGCCACGGCCAGTGGTCAACACACAGGAGCAGCTACTATCATTGCTGCTGTTGTCACTGTGAGAGGGGAGGGGCTCACCCAGGACGTGCTGAATCCATCCCATCTCTTCTGGTCCAAGGAGACATTCCTTCCTGAAAACTGTTTTCAAATTCCTTCCATGCCCATCCCCTTCCCCGGCTGGGCCACTTTTCCACAGAAAGAACTTTGCTCCTTTAGCTCCTGCCCCACAGCCCTCCCACCAAATGAGCAGCATTACAGCCCCTCTCGCACAGAGGGCACGAGTCCATGGGCTCCGGTGCCTGGCCTGAGGTCATTCCTCAGGCTTTCCCTCTAGACTGAGCTCCTGGGGCCCCGCAGCCAATGAAGAGACTGACTCAGCCTCCACTCTGCTCAGACACTGTGTGCTGACAGGTGTGGCACACGCCTTTGCCCAGGTCCCTGCTTAGAAGGCAAGCCTGCGTGCACAAAGTTAGCCACCATGCAGGCCCAGGCACCACCAGCAACCTCCCTGCTGCCATTTACCCAGCACAGACCCTGGCCACCACAAGTCTCATAACACCAGCAATGGTGGGAGTCACCTCCCTACTTTATGGATGAGGAAACAGGCTCCAACCGTAGAGAGCCTCAGGCCAAAAGTGGGGAACCTAGGACCCACAGCGGGGTCTGCCTGACACCCGTGAGCCACCTTCCTCCTAGGGATAACTGGCCCCAAGGTCCACAGTCTCTGAAACCAAAATCCCCGACAAAAGTCACCTCCAGGGAAGACCCTTGACTGGGCTGACGTTCCAGGGCACCAAAACCCCCACACCCCAGCTGCAGCTTCTCTCGCATCTCCCACTCCTTTTTCTTCTCTGCCAGGACAGCAGCTGCCAAAGCGTGCGGCTGTTGACAAACTAGTCAGCACGCTGCCAAGGCGTCTTTCCGAGCCGCTCAGTCCTCCTGAGCAGAGAGATACCTCATTAGCGTGCTATATTTCAGCCCCAAGAAAACAATGTACGCCAAGAGACCATAAACAACAAGGACAAATGCTACAGGTCATGCATGATAGATGCCACCCGCAGACGCTCAACGTGGGCCCTGCTTACACAGACAGGAGCGAGGCCCGCTTCTGGGCACATCTGTCTTTCCCCAAATGCTGACACAGGGAGAAGTCGGCACAGCCTGAGCTCCACATGCATGCACACGTGCACAAACACACACACACACACACACACACACACACACACAGGGCCCCCCTGCCCCATTAGCCTTTCTCCGGACTGGGGAGCCACACTGCTCTCTGATGATGCCGTGTTTCCAAACTCACTGTTCTACTTTGGCTACTGGTTCTTTCGATTATTATCATAACTTTTTTTTTTTTCCTTGCCACAGGTCCAGGAATTTTTCTCTTTGAAAAATAAAGTTTCGAAGCACCCCAGCCAATTTTTTTAAAGGGCTGGCCCACCAGTCGTGAAATCAGGCCAAAGCCAAGGCAAACAGGGGCTCTCGCACAGACCCACCGAGCCCGCACAAGCTGGGCTCTGTCGGCCACGAGGGGCGGTTCTGGGAGGGAGGCAGCACACGGGTGAATGGTGTCACTCTGGCCACAGCCTGCGGCCAGGAGCCCCCGGGGGTGAGGACAGGCAGGGGCTGGGTGCTTCCCTTGTGGCCAGGCTGCACGGGAAGTGGACTGCAGGAAGAGCTAGGCCAACGGAGGCCTCCAGACCTTGGGAGCAGCCTCTGGACAGAGGAGTCTGTGTGATCTGGGCAAGGTGCTGGGCCAGCTGAGGACCCCGCGTGGTCCACCCTAAGGTGACAGTAAGGAAGTGTGAACATGCTTTCAGTGGTCACGCACTTGCAAACAAGTGAGACTTTACGTGGGACCCGTTTTACAGTGATGGGAAGGGAGACACACTGGCACAGCCAATCGCTCCGGCATGGATGAGGTCAGTGAGGGGCCAGGGAGCCTTCGACTCTGGAGGGACGCTCAAGGCCCTGCCTCAGGCGGGCAGGTCAAAAACATTCTGTAGGCTTTAGAAGGGGACCAAAGTATAGTCTGAGAACCTCTGAGGATCCCCAAGACCCTTCCAGGGGGCCCACAAATCACACGATTTTTATACTAAGACGTTTTTCCCTTTCTCCCTCTTGTTCTCTCACAAGCAGAAGGTGGGGGTTTCTGGAGGCTACCAAGGAACAGATCAAATACAGAACAGATGTGAGAATGCTACCTTCCCTTTTTTTCTTTCTTTTTTTTTTTTTTTTTTTTGTTGCTGAGGAAGATTCACCCTGAACTGACATCAGTGCCAATCTTCCTGTATTTTGTATGTAGGTCACTGCCTCAGCACGGCTGCTGATAGGAGGTGTAGGTCCACACCCAGGAACCAAACCTGGGCCATGGAAAAGGAGTACGCCGAACTTGAACACTAGACCATGGGGCTGGCCTCAGAATGCTACCTTCCAATAGGTCAGACAGGAAAGAGGTGTGTAAAATTGAAAAACAGTGCCAGTCTTCTCATTTTTTTGTTGTTTTGGAAAATGTTTTTCATAAAAATGGCTTATTTTCGTTAACATGAAGCGGGTTTGTTCCTACTATTGTAAAATCCATTTGAGAAGGGCAGCTGTAGAAGAAGCTTAATGACGAGGGGTCGTTAAGGGGGCAAGATGCACTGGCAGATGAAAGGTTCCAAAGTAGCGAATACAATCTGATCCCATTCTGCCAAAAAGGAGATGGCTGTGTGTGTCTAACATATGGACGCAGAGAGGGCTGCCAGTGCCTAGGCCACAGTGTCGCCACTGGCTCTCTCAGCGGTACAGTGGGATAGATTCCTTCACGTCTGTCATTCACATGTGTTACTACTGCAATCAGATGAAGTGAATAATTAATGTTTAAAGTTTAACCTATCCTGTTCAGAAAAGTCCAGTGAATAGTAAACTGAACAAGCCACATTTCTGAGCCCTTACTATGGGCTAGGCATTATGCAGAGGGCTTCAAGGATGCGAGTTGATTTCATCTCAATGATACCTATGGATTATCAGCCTCATCTTATAACAGAGAAACTGAAGGTCAGAGCAAGGTTGAGCATCTTGTCCATGGTCATGCAAACAGCAGGGGACACAGAACCAGGACTCCAATCTGGGCCGATCAGCACCAGAAGCCTGTGTCCCTGACCACTGGCTAGGTGGCCTTCCCTAGGGCCCCTCCAGCCTCGGGGACTGGCTGTGTACCAGGGCCTCTGCCCACCCCTCCCTGGCACTGACGGCACATGGCTTGCTCACTCCACTGTGTGGACTTCATCTCTGGCAGACAGAGATCCAGCTCTCTTAAATGCATCCTGCAGTCACAGCATCCACCCCCAGACTAGGCAGGGGACTAACAGGCGGCACCAGGCAGCAGCGGCACCTCAGTGGGGGTCCAGCCATCTCTCTCTCTCTCTCTCTCTCTCTCTCTCTCTCCCCCTCCCAGGAGCTCACCCCAATCAGAACCCAGACCCGGCCTCTGTGGCTGGACTGCCAGCCTGGAAGCGAGGTCACAGCTGGGGGGCTGCTCCAGGCACGGAGCTCCAACCTCAGCTCCCTGACCACACCAGTGGGCTTGCAGCAGGTGGTAGGGGTGGGTGTCACAGCCTCGGGTCACACCCCTGCCACCTCCTCCAGCCTGCTGACCCCCAGCCATCAGCCCACCCGCCACTGACCACCTGGCACAATGACTAACTTTGTGCTCCCCTTCCCACCTGTGCAGGGGGCTGCCTGTCTCCTTTGCCTCTGGCACAGTGTACTGTCGTGGCCAGGCCCTGCCCGTACCCCTGTGCTCACCCTGGGAAGGGCTGGAACTCTCAGCTGATTTCTGAGCTGGTGCGCTTGCTGTGGGAGTTGAGAAACATAATAAATGGGCCCAGCTCCATGAGCAGCACCTAATTTGCAATAATATTGAAGTCTCCAACAATAACTCATTTACTCTTATAATAAATATATAAAAAAAGACAAATTGCTACATTGAACATGCATTTTCTTCACTGCAAGTAGCTGCTACCCCAGGGAGAAAGCCCTGTGCTGCTAACTAATAGTAAATCCTTTGGAAAATCATGTGTCATAATGATGGACAACCCGGGAAGGGGTATTAAATAGATTTAGAGGTTAGCTACTCTAACAAGAACAAAAGACGTCCTTTGCCAACCTGCACCTCTAAGAGCCCAGATCAGCGGAGATTGCAGTCGCCTCTGACAGCCCAGGTGCACAGAAGCAGAGAAAAGTTTCCATCCCAGGCAGGTGTGGCCGGCCAGGCATCAGGACAGAGAGAGCCAAGGGAGAGAGGGAGCACGAGGAGCCTGGGCCCTGCTCTCCAGCCCTGCCAGGATCTGGGGTGAAAGTCTCCCCTGGGTTCGCAAGGAGCCAGCCCACTCCTGTGCGTCGGGGAGCGAACGCTCACGGAGCACCCACCACACTCAGCTCAGTGCAGGCGTGAGGCACGCAGGGGGACGCAGCCCCACCTTTAAGAGACAGTCATGACCTTGGAATAAGAAAGGCTCCTGGGGGCATCCGAGTCAGGGGCCCTGGGAGCAGGGAGCACAGGCCAGCCTTGGCTGTGGGTGCTGGGGACAGCTTCCTGCAGGGGCTGCCGCCCAGTTACTGCTTTAGCCCAGTAAGCCTGGTCTGGAGGACAGGGCCGAGGGAAGGACAGCCTTGCCCTCCTGCTGGTGCGTGAGTAGTGCAGCCATGAGTCATTCTTTCCAATCTGTTTACCCAAGTCCCGAGACTTATCTTCCTCAATTTGGGAATCCTGGCCTCAAGGACAGGGGTGGAGAGCTGGTCCAAAATCCCAAGCGGCCCCTTCCCTTCCAGTCATCTCCTGTCAAACTTCGAGATCCTGCACCGGCACAGGGCCTGGCCCAGAGCTGGCTCCCGATGGCTGCTGCTTGAACCGAAGGGTGGGCATGGGGGCTGCATTTACTGCCTGCCTGCTGTCTGCCGACTCTGTGAGAAGAGTCTCTCGTGTGACAGAGGAGGAAGATGAGGCTCAAGGGGGTTGTATGATATGCAGAAAATCATGCACCCACAATGGCAGAGACAGCGGTCCCTCCCGAGGCTCTGGGGCCCCAGGCACTAGGCTCCACCTGGGAGGTGGAATAGCACTCAGGCAGGTGCAGGGTCTGGAGCTGGCATACGCTCAGCCACTGGGAGGAATCGAGGGTCAGTGGGTCAGCCCAGCAGCACTTGGAGGGCAGAGGCACCCACACTACCTCACCATGGGTGTCAAGAGCTGCCCACCTTACACCCTGCCCTCCAGGGATGGGCTGGCGCACAGCTGACAAGGCCGTGAGTCAATGCTACCTGTGGAGTTCAAGTTCTGGTAGACATCACTGCAAATCGCACTGTGGCCAGGGTCCCACTCCAGTGGCTTTCACACCTTCACAATGCCCTATGACAGAGACCCAAGCCAAGTTGTCTCCTCCACAGAACTTGGCTTCCTCCCCTATAAAATGGGGAGCTGCCTAGATGCTACCCAGATCCCTCCAGTTTATCACTATTCATTCATTCATTCATTCATTCCTTCCTTTATTCAGCCAACAAAGGAAAAGTCTTCCTCTAGAACTGATGAGACAAGTAGACTACAGTCATGAAATAACTCATGGAGACAGAGGCAATCCTGTACAAACAATGCTGCAACCTAGCTTTTTCCCTAAATAGTCTTTTCCCTATTAGTCTCTCCAGCACCTGCTAATACTTGGTGGCTTTGCACTCCAACCCCAGCTGAAATACACAGGTGCCACTTACACTTTTGAAAGACTTGGCTTAAAACTCAATACTACACTTCAGGCCAACGTACTTATACATATTAGAAATTGGAAAAACTTCCAAAGCTGTCTAGAAAGAGAAACAAAATACCAAACCAAGTGGAGAGAGCTGTGGGCCTCCTGCAGTGGGGAGCCCAGGAGGGGACATCCGTCCTTTGACCTTTGAGAACAGGTTTGCTGGCATTTCCTTCCTCCCTGAGCCACTCCATTCCTCTGACTTCAAAACACAAGTGCAGAGATTTCACTTCACTGCTGCTTGATGCCTTTGGCATTGCCAAAGTGTTCCTTTGCTGGCTGCCAGTATCCCACTTCTGCAAACCTTTCTATAGTTTAAGCAACACTGCCTGGTGATGGATGACTATTTTGTGGCTGCTATCAGTTTACTATTTTAACCAATATATCATAAATCAGGAAGAGGAATGCTGGGTCCAACTGGAGAGTGTAGCTTTCCCTCATTACCTGGGAGGATTATAGCCATTTCATAAAATCCATTATCTAGGGAAAGGATCCTATTGGCGGGGGCCAGCAAAATTCATTTCATGCTTCAAAAGTTTGTGATGGGGTCCGCTAGAAAAAAACCTAAATTGTTTGGAAGCTGGGGGCCGTGATTTGTTTAAAAACCACAAACGGCCAAGACTGAGCTGTGTCCGTTATACCAAATGGTACTTTGTACTCAGATGCATGGATGCTGTTGTCCCACGGCCCAGCCCCCTGACCAGAGACCCCCCCGCACCCAGTCTCACAAACAGCTGGAGAGAGGAAGTGCTGCTCCCCTCCCTGCCCCGACTCCAGGCCCCATCACCATCCCTGCCCTCCACTCCTGCCTCACACAGCAGCTAGAGGGATATTCCCACACGCCCACCTGGTCATATCCTTTCCACTGTCCTGAGGATTGCGGTCTCAACTCTCATGGCCTAAGACATCAGGTCACCCCATCTCCTCTCTCATCTCATCTCATCTCTACCTGTCTCCCTGCCCCTCACTACCCTCCAGGGACAGTGACCTTCCCTCTCCTCCTTGAGCATGTGTCCTCTTTCCCCATCCAAGGATGCCCACATGCTGCTCCCTCTGTTGGGAATGGTCTCCCCTCTGAAACACAGAGACACAGCTGACAGCTGCTGTTTCCTGACTATCTGCTACCTGTGGGTTTCCAGTCATTTCTCCTTTAGCACAGCCATACTGTGATTTGACACGTAGTCACTGCCACCATTTCCCCCAAAGGCAGCCACTAGGATGCCCTCACCTCCCGACCTAATTTTGTTTCCAACTAGCAAAGGGGAAAATGCAAGTGTCCCATGGACCAGCCCAAACAGGGACAGGGGTTGAGAGAGGCCTCTGTCCCTGCCTGCCCCTCCCCTGAGGGCACCGGTTCCTCTGCCAGGGGGCCACTGACAAGGCCCTAGGGGCAGCATCACCCCCCACTGGAACAAGTCCCTCCATTTTCAGGACCCCTGGGGTCCTCAGGTGTCTTTCCTGGGGCCCTGAAGGCCGGGCCAGGTAAGGGCTTTTAGGAAGCCAAAAGAAAGAATCAAAAGGTTTAAAAAGAAAAGGGACAATGAAGGAAAGTGTCTTCTCGATTTTGCCAAGCCTCTAGAACATTCTTTTTTAATATGATTTTGTTTCCTTCTCTCCTAAGCTCAACTTTCCTCAAATTCATTCCTCATGCAAAAACAGCATCTTCCCCAGGGAAGCTCAGCTTTAACACACACATGTTTTTCTAAGTAACTCGGAGCTGAGGCTCAGCAGACAATAAAGATTCTTGTCTGCAAGTCCTCTGCACTGCTAAGACCACCGGGGAATTGAAGCGGCAAAGACTGAGCTCTCAGAAGCTCGGCTTTGCCAGATCTCAGCAGAAACTCCCAGCTCAAAGTGCTCGCTGGCACCCGGAGTTTGAGGGGCTCTGAGCGCGTCTGTCGGGAGGGGAGCAGGGGAGCAATTCTCCAGTGAACGTGGATTTTCCTACCGCCCACTCCCCGACAGCCTCGCCCATCCCCACCACGGAGCAGGAGTCACTTAACTTCCTTTGCCGCCGTTTTCTCTTCGGGGCCTCCAGTCCTCCTTTGAAGCCCCTCTCTCCCCACCTCCAGTTCTCTGTCCACCCAGCTCTTCTCTTTCCCTCCTCCGCCTCCCTCTCTCCCCCAGCCGAGCTCCCCGCCTTCCCTGCCTTGGCCGCCTACTTATTCTCCTGGCTTCAAACTTGGAGCGCGGCAGACACGGGGAAGGGAAGGGAAGGGAAGGGGGGAAGCTGCAGGCCAGGCCTGTGCAAACAAGAGCAGCCGCCTCCTCATTTCCACTTGAAGCGTCGCAGGAAGAGCTGCCTTTCTCCTTCAACTTACCCTGCGTGGCGGGAGGGAGGAGGGCCCCGCCGAGGGGCGGCCAAGCTGGGAGGGCGCTGCCTGCCGGCGAGGGGCTGCTGGAGGGAGCCACTGGATGGAGCAGCGGGAGGGAACATCAAGTGGCCGCCGGGAGGGAGGAGGCGGGGCCGCATGAATCATTTATGACCGGCGGCGGGCGGCGGAGGGTTTAGGAACGTAAAGGCTGGCTTGACTTGGGGGATCTGGCTGTTGCTGGGGGGCCGCGTGTGCTCCTCCTGCCCGTACCTTTCCCAGGCCGGGAGCTGCGCGCACCCTTCCTGCTGAGAGAGGCTGCACCTCTGCTTGTCCTCCAGCTGCAGGGGCTATCCCGGGGCAGGGGTCCGGGGCTTGGGTGCCATGGTGCCTCAAGCTCGCAGCTCTGCAACCCCCAGAGAGGGACAGGGAGCTAGGTGGGAGCTTAGGGGCCATCTGGAGCAGAGGCCTTGCTGAGTAAGAAGGGGAAACTGAGTCCAGGAAGGGAGAGTGTCTCACCCAGGGTGCACAGTGAGGTTGTGAAAGTCGTGACTGTTCCCCAGGCCAATGTCCCCTGCCTTCTCTGGAAGGTTCCCTGGCTCCCTGCAGCTCCCTGCGGACCCTGAGAGACACAGAGCCAGGGAGCAGAGTTCTCGCAGGCAGGGTGGCCCCTCACACACAGGGGTCACAGGAGGATCTGATGCCATCCCCAGCCAGCTGAGATGTCGCTCATCGAGTTTCAGTCTTCCGAATGTGGAATCCTTTCCAGGCTGCAGAACATCAATCCCCACCTTTCCCTTCCACAGGGAGGGGGGACGTGGCAAGTACCTTGGGACAGGAGTTTCCATCAAACAGAAGGTTGGAAACTGCACAGCTCACAGCTTTTGGACCTGTCAGGTGAGGTCGGCCAGGACGCTGATCCTGCTAAACCTCCACCCACTGTCCCCCATTTGCCTGTCACTCAGCCGGTGGGAGGATACTGTATTTCTGCTACCAGAGTGGGGAGAGGCCTACAGAGCCAGGGAGGAGGGGTCAACATCATTGTCGTCTTCACCCCTTTCTACCCCAGTGACATTCTGTACCCTTTTCCCATTTGATCTGAAAGCATCAAGAATATGAAAAGCAGCCCTTCTGTCCCTAAAAGGGAGATCCCGCCTTAAGTAATGAGATTAACACAAGTACAAGATGCTTGAGATTTACCCCAGGACAGCAAGGGAGGGGGAAGGGTCTGACCTGGAGGAGGAAAGCTCCAGAGCCCCCTCCCCAGGCCCTGACCTGTCCTGTCCTCGTCCCACTCCTCTTTAGAGGTCCCTGACACCACATCCCCACCTGAGACCCTCGGACTGGGACCAAAATCCAGCTCTGTCCATCACCCCATGACCTTCCACACATGCCTTCAGGAGCACAGCCTGAGGCCCTGAATGCAAGACAGGTTTCCTCCAGAGGAAACAGAGCCCGTGGGACCCACTCCTAAGCCTGGAAGGCAGCCCAGGCCTCCGTGGCCTCCCTGGACCTTGTAGGAACTGTGTGCAACCCCCTCAGCATGAGGAGCAAGAGTCAGTCCCATAAACCCCAAGTGCATCATCCACGCAGACTCCAGGCAGCACTGCCTATGGGCACGGGCGTCAGGCTGGACCCAGCCCACCTGCCCATCAGCTCCAACCCTCCTTTGAAGAGGGGGTGCCAGGTCCAGAGGGAGCGTCCCACCTGCCCAGAGACCAGGAGCAGAGCTCACAGCAGGCCCACATCCAGAAAGGGCTACCCTGGCAGGGCCTCCAGATCCCAGGCCAGCACTGTTCAAGCCCTGAACACTCCCTCCCGGGCCGCAGCAACGGTCCTCGAGCTGACTCAAGGCTGCTTCCTGGGACGGGAGGGCGGGGGAGGAGATGGCCAAACCAGACGCGGCCTGTGGAGCTGCAAAGGGTCAGAGGTCTGCCTCAGTCCATTACACAAAAAGCTCATCCCCAAACCTGCTAGGTCAGCAAAACAAAAGCAGACCCCTTCTTGGGTGGTACTGCCTCAGATGGCACCGCAAAGCCCACAGAAAGAAAACAAGGGAAGTGACCCAAACTCTGTCCCAGCCTCGGGGGAGCGCGAGGCCCAGGGAGGCTTCGCGGAACGGAGCCTTCATCCCTCTCCCGAGGGAACCATTGCCCAGAATGGATGCTTCTCAACACCATGAAGCTCCTTCAGTGACGCCTGCGGTTCAGAACCTGGATCCTTCTGCAGGAGTCAGGCGGCGACTGCGTGTGGGGGCAGAGTGCTGTGTAGAGACGGTTATGAGCTCCTCCAGCGAGATTCTTCTTGACCTCAGGCATGGGGCCATTCTGGAGGCTCCAAAACACTACACTCGCACTTTCAGCACTCCAGAAGCTCAAGCTGCGTTTGTCGGGCCTCCCCACCTCCCAACCTCCACCCGTTACTACTCACAGGGAGAAGCAGGTGGCCTGATGGGGCAGAATGCCCCCGCATCCCTGCCTGCCTTCCCCTCGGTTTCCACAGGAGAATGTTCCAGGCCCAGACAAGGTGTGACTGAGATGGAAGAGACTGCTCCTGGCTGACCCCCACAACAAGGGCTGCTCTCTGGGCCCCACCACTACCTCCAAAGACACCTCCACTCAAAGCACCCCTCTGCAGGCCTTCCACCCACAGCAAGACTTGGGGCTGGTTCTCTGTGACCAGGTTCAGGGGGGCTTTAAAGAAATCTTCTTCTGTGACTTCCAAGTGCTCCAGAGAGCAAAACCCATGCTGTGTCCAATGCCTGTCTCAGGAAAGACAGGGTGGAGCCACTGCCAGGAAGCCCGCCTCCCACCTCTCTGTCACAGACACACAGGCACACCTGGGTCTGCACAGAGCAGGGCTCACGGGCCCAGAGGGTCACTATGAGCTGCTGTGGCCCAGGGGAACTCATATCAGAGCTAGCAGGTAGAAAACAGACCCACAGCCACGGCCAGCCTATATGCTCTCTCCCACCTATCAGGGCCACCTTCCCCAGAAGCAGCTCCCCACCCCGTCGTGTGCAGGTCCTGCAGGAGGATGGGACAGCCCACCAGGGTCCCCAACTGGCCTCCTGTCCCACTCCACCCTCACGGAGCCTCCTCCAGCCAACAGGCTCTCCCTCGGACACCAGTTCTCCACCCCCTAGCACGGCGGCCCCACCAAAGCCCAGTAGATGACGTCCAAATCTAGCCACCCCTCCTTGGAAATCTGTCCCCTTCTCCAGTCGCTGCCCCACCCACACACCCCTACCACTCCATGTGGGCCATTCTGCTGCTAAACTGGCATGTCACAGACCTAATAAGGCTGTTGGCCTGATAACTCCTGCCCTGGGCCTCCTCTGCCTTTCCAACCCCACCTCCTCTGAGCATGAGCCTGCCTGGCTAGGCCACCGTGGCCTCGCCCTCCTGTAGCTTATCTGTGCCTTCAAGGGACGTGACACATCAGACCCTTTATTTTATTCTGAATACAAGTTATTCCCACTTAAAAATGAGCTGTGTTCTCAAAGTTCAGCACTTTGTAAATCAATGATCTGGAACTCAAATGCATTTTTCCCATACAAAACAATGTGACGTGGGTAAGTTTCCAGGTTAGCCCACAACTACCGAGGAACCCACAGTGTGGCTCAGATACTGCACATTTGCAGTTAAAACCTCTATTTTAAAAATACAGCACTAGCAATTAAGCAGACTGAAAGCCATTAAGCATTTAATTAAAACAGAATAAAGACTTTGTGTTCTTCATGTTGAGTCCTAGCGCTTGAAGGAAAGCAGACACTCACCATAAAAGCAGAGATGGCTGCGGAGGATGCCACAGCCGGGCTTGTGCAATCTTGGGGGCTGGGGAAGGACAGGCACTGATGGGTCAGACAGTCCTCCTGGGGACCATGTGGCCCTGGCTGGAGCCACAGCGGGTTGGGGGTGCGGGGTGCAGCGGACAGCCACCCCTGTGATGGCTCTTCTCAGGGACACTCAAAGCAGACTGTGCTTCCAGGTCTCCCAATGGCCCCTCTGGACCCGCCGACAGGGACACTGTCTTCTCACCAGCCTGCTGGCCTGAGGCAGGAAGAGCTCCTCAGCTTTAATGAGGCCAAGTCGTGAGCGGTCCAAGCCGAGTCCTCCCGTGGCCCAGCCACAGCAAAGGCTGCTTACAGACTCCCGTTGTCTTATGATTTGAGGATGCAGATACTGTTAACACCAATGAAAACCAACGCTCACTGATAAAAACAGCCAGCTGCGTGGCTGCCCTCACAAAGCCCTCTCAACACTTCACATCCACAGGCCAGGGAGGAGGTGGAGGCTGGCCTCTCCTTCTGCTGGGTGGGGAGGGAAGGGGAGACAAGGGCTGCAACCTCATGCTTCCAGAGATCACAGACAGAATTCCCAACGCACCTTATCAGCTCTAAGTCTGCTGCCTTCTCAGGCCCAGCGCAGCCCCTCTCTGAGCCAGGGCTGGCCTCACACTTCATCTGGATTGTTAAAAACCTCCTCATTCACCCAGAATCAGGGAGAGCTGGCTCATCACGGGCACTGGCTAAGCAATGATGAATAAGATATCGTGCATCTTCTTAAAGATCTGAGAACGCAAGAGCTCGGACCCTCCTGCCTGGCGAGGCACCCTTGGCTAGCCCACCTGCGTACTATGTGCTCATGGTGGGTCCCCTGCAGCTGCACAGGGCTTGTGGCTCTCAAGTCCACCCCATGGGAGAGACAGACAGGCTGACACTGCTGAGCACATTTTTCAGATAAGGAAACAGGAGTGCTTGAAATCACAAAACCAGCCTGGTGGTAGGACAGACAGAACCCAGGACTCCTGGAAGCTCCTGGAGAGCAAGGACTGCCATGTCCCCAGCACCTCACACAGGGCCTGGCGTAGAGTGGAGCACTGGCCAAGTGGCAGGTGAATTACGTCCCTCTGTTGGGAGGCATCTCCTATGTGGGGCATTTGTTCATTCCACAAACGTTTAGAAAATGCCTTTGGGCCTGAACTCACCCAAAGTTCCTTGCAGGTCTCCTCTGAGGCCTCTGGCACAGACACTGCTCACTCCATGACTTCCCTTCGTCTAGAAGGTGGGGGGCTGGCTTCCCCCTGCTCACTCCCCAAGGCAAAGGGAAGCAGAGACTTTGAGCAGACGAGAACAGGGAAGAGCGGCCACAGAAAACTCTACAAGGCTGCAGTCCACAGGAAAAGGATCACTCAGCCCCCGGGCCACCTTCCCTTTGCCATCACGCAGCAGGTCACTCCAGTCATGCCTGCCCAAGACAGGCAGCTTTCCTACTTGTTTTCTTTGGGGAGAAAGAGGAAGAAAAGACTCGCACACGGGGCCACGTCACCCCTTCCTTGGCAGCTGTGCGTCTCCGTGTTCCTCCTCCCCATCTGGGGTGGCTCACCCCTCAGATGTATAATGAATCAGGCACTCGCTCATTAATAAAAAATGACAAGCGATCATCTCACTGAAATCTGCCGAGCCGCCGGAGCCTGCAGATACGATCCCCGCCTTGCTCTGCAATTCCTCTGTGGTCCAGAGGTAATGAGTCTGTGGGGTGGACGCACCAGCCAGCGAGCGTCTTAGTGCTTATTGTGCAGGCGGGCAAGTCATGGTTCCGGGGCGGGCGGCGAACGCCTTCTTCTTCTGCATTAACAAAGGGGCTCAGCTCAGCAGGCTCCAGCTCCCCAAGGTCAGTGAGGCAGGAGAATGTCACGGAGCCATGGAGAGCTACTCCTACTGTGACATTAGCAATCCACTGAGGCCATGGACGCAGGGGGGCCCCGGACCTGGCCAGACTTGGAGACTGAACAACGTGACTGCCTTTTTGCCTTAAAAAGCAAATGAGTGAGCAAAAAGACTTGACAGGAACCCAATGGCTACAGGATGGTTGGTCCCCAGCCACAGGCCGGCACCTCCAGGAAGCCTGCCCCCAAGCCACCAGGCTTCTCCCACCTGCTTGCCAGTACATTCTGTGTTTTAGACTCACTTCGGCATCCACTACATACAGGGTCCTACAGCCACTGCAGTGTTACACAGGCAGTGCCAGAGGCTCGCAGGACAGGAGATGCCTTGAACACAGACAACCTTGGGATGGCATTCAGGCTCTGTCACTCACAGGCTGTGCGGCCTCAGGGACATCAGGAACCTTGGGTTCCTTATTTGTACAATAGGTGATGAAACCTCTCATTCAGAAAAGAAGAATTTATTTTATTTTTTTTTTCAAGATGGGCACCTGAGCTAACAACTGCTGCCAATCTTCATCTTTTTTTTCTTTTTCTCCCCAAAGCCCCCCAGTACCTAATTATAGATTCTAGTTGTGAGTGCCTCTGGTTGTGCCATGTGGGATGCCGCCTCAGCATGGCCTGATGAGCGGTGCCATGTCCGCGCCCAGGATCCGAACCAGCGAAAACCTGGGCTGCCAAAGCGGAGTGTGTGAACTTAACCACTTGGCCACGGGGCCGGCCCCCAGAAGATGAATTTATAGCCTTAACTCATCACCCATCTTTGCACAATAAATGACAGTTGTTATTATTGGGCGCATGAGTCTTGGGGCCTGTGGTCCAGCACTCAGCCTCGCTCATCATCATTTATATCAGTTACATCACCACCATCACTGCACACTTCCCACCTGTGGGCATTGCATCAGGGCCACAATGAATCAGCTCCAATTTTCACAACAATCCTGTGACGTAGGGGCATTCACCCCTCCGGGATTAAAAGTGGGGTAATTCATCCAGGATGCCAGGGAACCCAGTGACGGAGCCTGACTCCCTCCTCATCCCCACGCATCTGGCACCTGCTTTCCCTCCACTGCTCTAGAGCCCTCGATGACTCCATGCTAACGATGGAGCCGGGCCCAGGCTCCACGACAGGCCTCGCCTACACACGCCTCCTCCACAGGACCTTCTTCCACAGCAAACAGGTTACACCCAGGCCCCTTGCAGATCATTCACCCCCCAGGACAGCTGCCTGAAATGCCCCCCCCAGGTCCCTCCACATTCATCCTCGGCCATCCGTCCTTCATGCCAGCCACCTCTCCAAAGTGCGCCGTGACCACTCCAGGTCACAGTGAGTGCTGCTGAGCTCCGCTCTCAGAATCCTGACAGTGGGCCCAGTCCTGGGGAGCTTCTGAGCTTCTATAAATGACACAGACAGCGGCCTGAGCACAGGCAGCTCCAGAGCCTGGGCCGGGGGCTTGAGGGAACCTCAGCACCTGTGATGACAGCATGGCAAGGAGGACGAGTCCCACTGTGCTGGTGAAGGAGCACAGGTGGCAAGATGGGGCATGAAGTGCCAATGGGCACATGGCTCTTTGGTGGCACTGGGACTCGTGCCTCAGGGCACGTTGCAGTGTTGAAGGACACAGAAATTCCTGGCCGCGGGTTGATGGCTCAGCCTCACTCTCACCTGTAGATCACGACATGAGTCTGGACACCGCCCTGGTCCAACCCCACTGCCTCCTGCCTGGAGGACCTTCATAACACCCCCCCCAAACCTCAGTGGTCCTCCCAATCCATTCTCCACACCGCAGCAGGGGGAGGGCCCACACCTGCCCCACCCCCACAATGACCTCTGGGGTGCGGTGAGGCCTGCCTTTCCGTATGTGCTTCAGCACTGTTTGCACATGTTCTAGAAAGTATGTGTAAGTTTTAATAACAAAAAAGGGAGATAATCTATAGGGTTGTTGTGAGGCTTAGCTGGCTTCCTTCATCACCTATTCATTCATCTGGCACCGCTTCCCGACTCTGGTTTCAGGAAACAGCCCCTTCCGACAGAGGGGAAGGGGCCACACTTAGGTGCCAATGACATTCCCAGACGAAGGAAGGATGGAGGAGAGAGAGCTTTGGACTCCCAGGCAGGAGACCCGGGCTCCTGCTTTCGCAGCCAACTCAATGTACGACCTCAGGGTGGCCCCTGCCCCCTCAGGGCCTAAGTGGCCTCACCTGTAAAAAAGGACAAAGGTCCCTCCCATCTCCGACATTGCTGGATGTTTGGGGGACCCAGAAAATCGCAAGTAACTCGGGAGGCCCACCCCTGGGCAACCTCCTTTAGGAGACGGATGAAGAACATCCTTGTAATGAAGCTATTAGCCAGGCCGTCTCGGGGTGGGGGAGGCGACGCCCCGCTCTGCTGTACCTCAGCAAAGCTTGGCTCAGCCGGAGCCTCACGCGGAGGCACTGCCAGGGCAAGAACGCTCCGATCCTGCCCGAGCCTGGAATGCGCAGGAGACAATCCATTGCAAAACCCGTGCCTCGGCGTGGAGTCTGCCCTACATTAAGAAACACTTTCCAAATGAGATAATTATTTAATAGCTAATAAATGGAGCCAGGGAGGGGGCAGAGGGAATCTAGCCAGTTAATGCCTGTGGCCCCAGCACCACACGCCTTCCCCAGAGCTGAGCCTCCTGCCCTCACCTCCTAATGTCTTCTCATGTCTAGCTCACCTTTGCCACTGCTCAGGTATTGAGAACCAAGCCACTGGCCACTGGGATGCACAGCCAGCCCAAGCCCGATGGCCCACAGCAAGGTGCCAGGCTGATCTAAGCTGTCCTGCCCACCAGCAACTCAGTGGCTTCCCCCAACCCTCCCTGGGAACTATAGGGTCCAAGAGAGAAGACAGCAGGATACAATGAGACAAGGGTAGAGCCAGGAGAGGGCAGAGGGCAGAAAAATCTGAGGCTCCTCATTGTTGTTTACAGCTTGGCCCTGGCCCAGGAGTCCTGCGTGCTCAGAAGGCGTCATCTGGCTCTGCCCATCTCAACTCAATGAGGTGGAGGAGGAGTATCAAAGGAGACCTTGATCCGTGTGCAAATCTAGGGGCATGGGGGACGGAGGGCATCACCCACCCACCACATGCCAGGCACCACGTGGAGTGCCCACATGCACATTTTATTACATGGATTTGTTTATATCTTGTTCTTTGACAAATAAGGACACTGAGTCTCAGGGAAGTTAAGTGATCTGTCCAAGGTCATCAGCCCCAGGAATCAATCCCACCCTTGTCTGGCTCCAAAACGTGGGCTCTTTCCACAGCACCAGGCTCTGCACCCTACCCCCACCCCGAGCACTTGGCAGGTACTCTCCAGATGTGAACCCCCTTCCCACCTCAACCACCCCAGACAGACACCAGGCACTCCCAATCTCAAGGAATTTAAGTGTCTACAGTAACCCTTCCACCAACCCACAAAAGACGCTCTGAGGGACTCCTCCAAGGAGAGCTCTAAGAAAGGTGAAAGAATTAGAAGCAACATGACTCGAGTGAAGGGGCTTAGAATCTCTGAGTGAGTCACACAGAGAAACTAGTAGAATCATAAGAAAATGGTAAGCAGGGCTTACAAGGGCCAAGGGTCAAGATCAGGCTGTGAGTACAATAAGAGATCAAAAAAATGATGAGGGGGTGGCTGTCCACTGGGGGCCACATTGAGAAGGTGGGACCTAAATGAAAATGGTTGGAAGATAGTAGGTGACTGATAAAAAATGTTTTGGATAGGAGGTGAGTGGGTGGATAGATGGGTAGTTGGATGGATAGATGGATGGGTGGGTAGATGTATGGGTGGATGGACAGGTAGGTAGATGGGTAGATGGATGGATCGGTAGATGGATGGGTGGATGGACAGGTGGGTAGGTAGGTGGACGGATGGGTAGCTGAATAGATGGAGGGATGTGTGGGTAGATATATGGGTAGATGGATGGGTGGGTAAGTGGGTGAGTGTGTGGACAGATGGGTTGTTGGATGAATAGATGGATGGGTGGGTAGACAGATGGGTGGATGGGTGTGCAGATGGGTGGGTGGGTAAGTGTATGGATCAATGGGTAGTTGGATGGATGGATGGATGAGTGGGTAGATGGATGGGTGGATGGGTGGGTGGGTGAATGGGTAGATGACTGGGTGGAATCTCTATAGTCAAGGCATTTCCTCTTCTCTCTGTCTCCACATCTCCTCCCCACCTCACCCCTCTCTTTCCTCTCCTCCATAGCCATTTCAGCTCAGATCTTCTTGGTCTTCCAGAGGATGGACAGTAGCTTCAAAGACTAAGATTCACAGTGCTGCATGTCTTGGAGTGCATCACAAAGTCTTCCCCTGGTCTTCAGACTAGCACTGCCAAAAGGCACGGAAGGATAAGCTCTTCCGCTCTGCCTTCTCCCACCCCATCTTCTGCAAGCCCCCAGCCCACACGTTTATTACTCCTGCCTGCCCAGGCAACTCCCATCTGGATATAAATCAAAGAGCCACTGGGCCCAGTTCAACTCAAAGAGAGCCTATTCCCTCTGGGCCTGAAAATGAGCCAAGTCCGCCAACGGTCAAGTTTCCCATCAGGGGCCTATCTGTCTGGATTTTCATCCCCATTCCAGCCACATGAGCCTTCTTCAAACTCTCTGAGGAACGCACCGAGACAGGCAACAGAAGCAGCCCAGGAAAACACTGGTCTGCAGAATAATGGGAGCGTTGGGGAGAGGCAGGTATAATGGCTCAGGACTGCAGCATCCTGGAGCTCAGAGGGTCCTGGGAATTGTTGGTGCTGTGGGGGTGTCCTGTGGGCAGCTTGGCCAGTTCCCTCACACACTGAGTCCAAAGCTGGGCCCAGGCACTGCACAGCTTGAGGGCAGTGGAGATCTGCAGAGGATGCAGGTCCACTTTAGAACAAGGCTCCCGACTGTCCAATCTCTCCCCAGCCCACCTTCCCCCTCATGGGCCGTTCTGCCTCCTGGCCCAGGTACAGCTTCCAAAACCTGCCATCATGGGTAGCCCAAAGCCCGATCTGGGGCCTGGCGTGGAGGAGTCAGGCAGGTGCAACCACGCGGGATGAGCTGGGCAGCAATCACCGCTCTGAGGCCAACACCAGAGCCAGCATCAGAATCTATCAAAGATGCTCGAGGCAGGCATCTCTGTCCTTGAACACGCCAGGGCAGCATCACGTGAGGGGCCCCAGGAAGTGAAGGGAGCAGAAAGCAGGAGGAGAGGATTCCTCGAGCTCCTCAGCCTGCGTTGGCAGAAAAGACATCAGGATGGAGGGCAGGGAGCGCTCAGGCTCTGAGCCCGCAGCCCAGGGTTGAGTCCAATCGGTGCAGCCCTGCTTAAGTGCCCCGCCTCCCAAGCCTGGATTCCCGCTTCATAAATGGTGACAAGCACAGTGACCCTGCTATTATCAAGAGGACTCGAGATAAGGCAGGTCAAAGGAGGCGTTGTGTAAGTGGTGGCGGTTAGGGTTTTAAATTACATAACTGACTTTCCTCAATGAACTTAATAGAACGCATGCACCCCTTGAAGAGGAGAGGTGGTCCAGCACAGAGGGTAAGAGCAGAGGCCTGGGGTCAGATGGCAAGGGTTAGAAGCCTGGCGCCACCACTTACTGCTGTGGGACCCCCGGCCAGTCACACAACCCCTCTGGGTCTCCCTTTCCAATGAGGATCATGAGACTATTTTCTAGGGCTGCAAGGAGGATTAAATAAGCAAACGCATGTGAAACAGAGAAGTGCCCGGAGTATAAGAAATGTTAGTTCCCAGTATTTTATCATCTCGACCTGCCTGGGAGACTCCGTCCCTTCTCTGGATGCTGCCTTTGGGGACAATCCTCTGGGGACCCCACACTTAGGGGACTAGTCTCAGACTGTCAGAATATCCTTAGTGATGGGAAAGGAGTGGTGCTCCAAGGATGCCCTTTGCTCCCCCTTTTACCCATCCTGTAAAGTGCGAGCCCTGGAGGCACGGCCACCCCTGGGACCAGTACTGACCGTGACCAGGCTGGATAGACTATTTGGGTAAAAAGCGTAATGCAGCTGTGACCAATTTTCTTCAGTGGCTCACTCACTGGCTTTGAATATGACTCCAAGGATGAGGATGGCCCCAACGGAGCCACCTCCAATGGCAGCACGCAGCCATGGACCTCCAGGAGCTCCCAGGGACCTGCTTTCTGACAAGAGCGGCGTCTGCATAAACCCCTTCCTGCAGCAGCTTCCCTGATCAGCTGCACACTGTTTCTCTCCGTGAGTTTGCATGTCTGGTGGGTTCTACGCTTTCCTCTCCTGATTTGCTGTACTTTTCAAAATTCTGGCATCAGGGCCGGCTCTGTGGCTGAGTGGTTAAGTTCGCACGCTCCACTGTAGTGGCCCGAGGTTTCGCTGGTTCTTATCCTGGGCACGGACCTAGCACCACTCACCAAGCCATGCTGAGGTGGTGTCCTACATAGCAGAACTAGAAGGACCTACAACCAGAATATACAACTATGTACTGGGGGGACTTTGGGGAGAAGAAGAAGGAAAAATAAATATTGGCAACAGATGTTAGCTCAGGGCCAACCTTAAAAAAAAAAAGGAAAAAACATTCTGGCATCAATAAACCTCCTCTACTATGAGGAGTCAGGGTCATTCTCTGATGGCCCCGAGAAGACCTTGCCTGGGATGGACAGTGAGCATCGCTCCTCCCGCCCATGATGGGGGCCCACTCCTTGAAGGCCTGGATTGCCCAGCATCAGGCTAAGCTAGGGGTCTCCAAGTGTGGTCCCAGGCCCAGGGCAGCAGCATCGGCATCAGCATCGTCTGGGACTCCTCAGAGATGCAAACTTTTAAGCCCCATTCCAGGCCTATTGAATCAGAAACTCAGGGTGTGGCCAAGAAACCTGGGTTTTCACAAGCCTTCCAGGTGATTCCGATGCATGTGCAAGTTTGAGAAGCCCTGTGCTAAGAAAACAGCGGGCACTTGAAAAGTGAGCTCCAGTAAATAGGCCTTCTGGCTTCTTCTCTCCTTGGATGTGTCCCAACACTAAAAATGGAAAAACTCAACATGCATAGTGGAGACCAAGCTAATGGGGCGACATGTAAAATGAGCCCTCATGCAGTTGTAGGCCCTCAGGATTCTCAAGGCTGTTTAGGGACCCTGGTCTCATCTGATTGTCACAGCCTCTACGGGAGGAGACAGCCACACACTCAGCAGATGGTACTGACTAGGAACAGCACCCCCGGGAACCCCCTCTGAAGCAGGGCTGTGTGGCCGACATGACCTGTCCTCCAGCCCTCAGAAAAGGGTAGGCTGCATGGCATGGCTGGCAGGCCGGCCCTCCTGGAGGTGGGACCCAGGAGAACGAGGAGGATTCAGGCATACCTGTCAGGGATGCTTGTGTGCCTGGGCCTTCGCACCTGCTGTTCTCTTTGCCTAGAATACCTGCCCACTTTAGCAAATTCCTTTTCATCCTCTGAGACTCAACTCCGGCTCTGCCTTCCCCAGGAAGCCTTCCTCGACTGCAGGCTCCACCCCCTGGGCTGCCTTTGGCTCCCTTGTTCTTACCCCTACACTTTAACTGTCTACAAACCTCACTGTTGTTTCTACCAGACTGTGAGCAATCTGAGGGCAGGCATCTGTCTTACTCCCCATTGCAGTCAACAGGCACTCAGTAAATGCCAGTTGAATGAAGGAGCAGACAGAAATGGGCTCAGGGAAAGCCATGAGCCACCATGGACAGGAAGTGCCTCGTGTGTCTTTGCTGTCACGGCCGAGCTGCAGCCTCCCAGACCCACTCCATGCCAGCCACGCCTGTGACCGTGCGGCCCAGCATCCCTCACAGGTGCTCACAGGAGGGGACAATCACAGCAACGGGCCAGTGGGGACCCTGAGCCCTGGGCTGTATGGAGAGGGGCTCAGTGCCCGTGAGCAGAAAACCTGTGCCTCTCCTTCCGATTTCAACCACTTGGAAAAGCAAAAGGGAAACTTTCATCGGAAAATGTAGAAAAAAACACAATAATAGTTTATAGGTTTCCCTCTCTTTCCTTTCCCTTGATAGACAAAGGCCTAGTGACTCAATATACTTAGAACACCCAGTGCTGGGTGCCAGCCGGCCCTTGGAGATGGGCCCCAGCACTCTCACTAAGCAGCAGGCCGGGCCCTCCCGGGCCGTGCCTGCCCAGAACCCCAGCCAGGCTACGGGAAATTTTCTACCCAGATCCAACGGTGGAGCCGAGTCCCAAAGCTTCTCCTCCATGGATCCCACCTCCCCTTCTGGGACTCCTCCCCACTCATGCCTTCCCTCCTTCCCTCCCCAGGCCTCGGTCCCTACCCCAGACAGCAGGTCATTCTCTGAACTCAAACCTCCCACTCTATCTTGGATCAAACTGCCCTGCTCTTGGCAGCCCCATATCTCCATACTTGTGCCTTCTGTGTGCCCCTCAAAGTCACCTGGCCATCCTTCCAGCCTCAGCTTAACCCATACCTCCCCTTTCCCATTACTGAACACCCTCCTGGGCCAGCTCAGGGCTGGCTCCTCAGTCGCCTTGCAGAGAAGGTGCCATCTATCGTCTCTTGATTGATCATGGGGGCAGGCACAGCAAGGGTAGGAGATTTGCAAGTTGCCCAAGGACACACAGTGAGGAGGAGGAGGAGGAGGAGGAGGAGGAGGAGGAGCAGGAGGAGGAGCGGGAGGAGTGGGGGGGGGGAGGGGGAGAGGGAGGAGGCCGGGCTGGAAGGCCCTCAGCCTGCACACTTTCCAATCCAAGCTGTCTTCTTCAAGCTCCTCCCACTCCTGGCCACCTCTCTCACAGCACACACTATACCCTCATTATCCCTTTCCGTGTCCTTCGGCCCCTAGAGAGTGAGTGGACAGAGTCTGACCCATCTTGGCACACTCAGGCGAGCAAAGTGCACAGCTCCCAGGGCACAGTGAGTGCTAGCTGTTCCGCTGAATGGCAAAGGCCCTGATTGATGCCCTGCAGAAGCATACAGGGTGCTCCGTACGGCTGATGGCTCAAGGGTCACCTCCTCACTGGGACATTTGTATTTCGACCCAAAGGAACGAACCTGTAATGGTGGAGTTCCAGGCTTCAGCCCCAAGTGGGCTGGAAAGGCAGGAGAGGTGTCTGCGGGCAGAGAAACCTTCCTCAAACCAACCACAGAACAGCTGCTTCCTCTGTCTGCATTTACGGGTGGCCCTGCCTCTGGAACACTGGCACCAGCTCCCGATGCCATCCCTCAGAAACGCACTTGTCCCTCAGTCCTGTGTTGACTTCACTGGCGCCCACACGGCATGTCATCTGAGGCTGGGGTGTCGGGCAGTGGGGGGGGGGGTAGACCTGGCTCCCGTGGGGCAGCACTTGCCAGCCCAGGGAGAAGGCAATGCTTCAGCCCCTCCTCTGGCCTGAAGTGGCCTCAGCCAGGCCCAGTGCAGAGCCGGCCCACAAAAGGGGCCCAGGAGGACGCCCACGGCCCGGGAAATGCCTCTCACACGTCTGTCTCTGTTTTCCATCACCCCAGGCAGACGGGGAGGACTCCGCACACTCCGGTCTGTCCTTCTCTGTCAGGATTCCCTGCAGGAACCCAAGCTCAGGATTAGCCATCAAGGGCCCTCCACGCAGGCGAACATCACCCAGGCTCCAGGGAGAGCAGGCTCTAATCCCAGAGCCGCTGAGACTCCCTGTGGGGCCTCGTACACTGGCTCCAGGGCTGGGGCTTCTGACTCTGAGCACGGAGTTCAAGGCTCCTCAGGGCCCCACTGCAACCCGCCTTCCAATCTTACTGCACTTGAGAACTGACCAGCATATTTCCCCAAGAGGCGATGATGCTCCCCAACTCTGACAATGCTCGGGGACCTTCATGGTGGGGCTTCTCACTCTACCCTGACTCACACTTAGTTCAGGACAGGACAGGCCCCAAGGGCAGGGACCATGCCTAACCCATCTGCAGGTCCTCCCAGGATCTAGAGCCACCCCACAAAGGCATCCTGGGCAGGGATGCATTTAGGAGGAGCCCCGTGCAGACACTACAGGTGACAGTGCCCACGGGCTCTCCAGTGCAAGGGGCCACTTCCATGCCACTGGCTCTGAACTCACCCGGGGCCCATTAGCTGCTTTTGCATATTTGTTTTCCAAAAAAGTAAAGCCAAATAGAGCAACCAAACAGAATCGAAAATTCCTTAGCTGGGAGGCTGCCCCGGCCTGCGCCCAGCCCTGTCTTCGTCGACTCCCGAAAGGGGTTCAGACTGGTGGTTCCCCAGCCCACCCTGGACTCGCCTGAGTCATCGAGTTCCTGTTGCAATGTGGGACCCATTCTGTTGTTTCATTTTAATGTTCGAGACTTTTTTGGCTTTTTAAAAAAAAACCTAAGCAATTCTGCCCCTGATTAAAAAAATCACATAGCACAGAAGGGCTTCTAATGAAAAGCAACAGTACCCCCCCACTCCTGTGCTCTGGAGGCAACCGCTTTCAAGTTTTTGAAACTTTGTCTACTTTTAGTTCCCCCAGCGGCTATCTGATCTATATAAGGAATATATTAAAACACCACGTTTTGATGCTTTAATCCTATGAGCGCAATGTTTCTGATTTATCAGTTATTTATACGGAAGACAACTTGATTGACTTGAGCCTCCCCTGCCACTGGGTATAAGGCCACCCCATCCTCCTGGGGTAGTGACGACACAGCCTTCAGGTCTTCCAGGTGTGCAGACTCTCTGCTGATGCCTTTACCCAGCTCCCCGGGGTCCCCTTCACCTGCAGCAGTTCAGGAGGTCGCTACACAGCGAGGCCATCACTCTATGTCTGCTGGGGTCCCAGGTCTGCCCTCCCTTCATCCACTCCCTTACTTGGCATTAGAGGATCCTTAAGCAAGTGTCTGAGAAGGCCGTGTGGAAGAAGTCAGTTCTGAGTCCCTCCCGCACGACTGAAAACGTTCTCAGGCCTGAGGGACAGCAGGCTGAGAGCCGGACGACCTCCCGCATGTCCGGGCACCGGCACAGTCATCACACACAGGCTGCTGCTCATGAAGAGGGCCGTACAGTCTAACCCTCCCCCTGGAAGACCACCTGGGGTTTTTGTTTGTTTTTTCCATTATCTCGAAATTTTTAGAAGCATTTCTTCATTCTTGGTTATCTGAAATTTCACAAAAACATGTCTAAATGGGATTTTTTTTTCTTTGAAAGCGCTGGGCTCTTTCTGATAAGGGCAATTTTCTTGTATTAATTCTTCTATAACTTTCTCTCATCTGTTTTCTGCTTCAGCTTCCGGAACTTCCATTACTTACACACTCAGTCACCTGCCTTAGTAGTCCAGCTTTCTCGACTTCCCTCTCCTATTTCTCTTTGTTTTTGCCTTTTATTCTTCTTTCCATGATATTTCCACGAGTCACCTTCCATCCCCTTGATGAACTTCTTATTTCCACCATTGTATTTGTACTCGAAAGCTTTTTTGGTTCTCTGAATGTTCTTATTTCAGAGCACCCTGTTCTTGTTCTGCGGATGCGGTGCTTTCTCACGTCATTCTGAGGATGCCAATGCAAGGGTGACTTTTCCACTTACACTTTCGTCTCTTGAGTTCTGTGCCGTCTCGGACTGTACCTTCCCCATTGTTTATGTTGACGCTGCTCTTCCACGTAGCAGGCGTCCTTCAGATGTCAGACTCTGGACCTCCATTCCTATTTCAAGACGAAGCACTAGAATCCTGGCTGGAAGTTCTGCATAGCTGATTGGGCTTATCCAGGGGAAGCTTTAGCTATTCCACTGAGGGGTCCCTAAATGCCAGAGTGCATAATAAGGCTGGGCTCCAGGGCCCAACACCCATGTGGCCTGCCCTGGTCACCCAAGAGATCAGTTTAGTTTCTCTGCAGAAGAATCCAATTACCTTCAGCATCACTATTGGTATGAAAGAGCGACACCTGACACCAGTTATTGTTATAGGGAGTCAAGAGGAAAAGAGGGGTCAACCCCCCTTTAATCTTTTTTATTTGACTGTTGTAAAATATACATAACATAAAATTTACCATTTTAACCACTTTTAAGAGTACAGTTCAGGAATGTTAAGTATATTCACCTTCTTGCGCAACCATCACCACCATCCATCACCCTGAACTGAAACTCCACACCCCTTAAACACTAACTCCCCACCCCCTCCTCCCATCCCTGGCAACCACCTTTCTCCTTTCCGTCTCTGTGAATGACTATTTTTGGAACCTCATATAGATAGAATCATACAATATGTGTCTTTTTATGCCTTGCTTATTCACTCAGTATAATGTGGTCAAGGTTCACCCACACTGTAACATGTGTCAGAATTCCCTTCCTTTTTAAGGCTGAATAATATTCCACTGCATGTATACACCACATTTCGTTCATCCATTCATCCGTTGCCCATTACTCTTAAAGCAACTTTGAGTAATGTGACAGAGAACACAGCCCTGTCCTCGTCACACAAAGGCAGGGGTGCTGCCGGGGCCCTCAGAGATAGCACCCAGCCCTTTCCCCCACCTCCCTCCCTGTCTTCCAACCAACATGTCCATCTTCCTCCCTATGGCAGGTGGGGCCCAAGGCCCACATCTCGCGTTCCCTGATCCCCAGCTCATCAGTGTGGGTGGCCTTGACAGAGGACTAGCTATTTTTAGTGGAAACACAGAACTGCCACCAGTTTTAGCAGAAAAGACAAAGGAGGCACGGAGACTTCTTTCTTCTTCAACTCTTCCCTCCCCAACGTCCCCTTCCTGCCAGGTCCCTCTCCAAAAGTTGCCAAGAATAGAACGAAAAATGAAAAACAGACTTAAGTTCTCTTCTCTGTCCTGAATACCCTGCCTCCACCCAAATTGAAATGGAAGCCTGGGGCCAGAGGGACAAACCCAGACCAGAGTCAGGGCGCAGGGTCCCCCTCGGCTGCTAACTCGCTATGTGACCATCTATGCTCTGGCCGTCTGTCTGATGAGACGACGGATGGGGCTGCAGAACTCCAGACATCACAGAATTCTTAAAGGAGGAGCCCCCGGTCCTAGCTGGTGCAAACCACAGGCCAGGGCCGGGCCTCCCCTTCCCAGGGCTGTTCCACCAGGCGGCTCGGGGAGTCTGTCCTGGAGCTGAGAGAAGCTCTCCTCCACGGTTCAGAGGCCAGGCGCGGCAAAGCCTTGCTCAGGTGTGTACTGGGGCACTCCCGACAAGCTCCATCAAGATGCAGCCTGTATTATTTATGCCTTCTTCTCCCTGGCTTCTGAGGGAGGCCGCCACCCAGCCCGCTGGTAAGGGCTGCTCTGAGCACTGCCCCTGCCTAGGCGCCTGCCATTAATAAAAGATAAACAAGGAGCGGCCGTGCGGGGGGTGGGGACATCTGCTGCTCTCCCCCGTGCGTCTCCCCCTTTCTGGGCTTCGCAGCCCCATGTGGTCGGGGCAGGGGAACTGGCGGGGATCCAGCTGCATTCTGAGCCTCCACGCTGGGTCCTGGCCTCAGCTGGATTAAATCAACTCCCTGGCTCCAAAAAGGAGCCCCCACCCCTGCCCCCCACGCAGCCAAGGCAGGAGCATCTGAGGACCAGAATCTCCCTCTCGCTCTGGGCTCCAGGCTCACTCTGGAAGGGAGGGCAAGCGGCAGTTTTCAACACTAACACGCCCCCGCCCCTATCAACCTCCTCATCAAAGTTCTAGCACTTGGCAGGTCCAGGAACAAAGCCATCACTTCTCCTCCACCCTGGAACCTCAGGAGGAGCCCCACCGCCCCAGCCGCATGGTGGCTGCCTGTCCACTTCTCCTCGGCCCACGGCCATCTCCTCTTCCTCCTGATCCCCAAAGAGCCCTGGAGGCAGGGGTCCTGGGGCTGAAGCCGTCTTCCCCACAGCTGCACTGAGCACTTTTGCCTTTCTGGGCCCCTTCCTCCACAAAACATTAAAATTTCTATTTTACAAATGTCTTAGTTTAAAGATGAATACAATCCAGGCTCCCAGCCTGGATTATATTCTTTTTTTTTTTTCATTAAAAAAAAACTAAAACATTGTTGTAGGCCCCAACAGCACCATGGGCCCTTTTAGGCACCCACAGGGCCTAATAGAAGCCAACCCTGTTCTGGCCCGACCCCAGGGCCAGCCTGTCCCAGGTGGGCCAACTCATGACGGTTTGCCCAAGACTGTCCCAGAATCTCCTCAGTCTCAGGCAAACCAAGACGGTCGGTCGCCCTCCCTACCCTTCCTGTTTCAGGCCCAGAGCCCCGCAGAAGCATGGACAGCCAGGACGGTGTAACCATCACAACCCCAAACCTGGAGACTAAACAGGGTGGGCCGAGCCCTTGCCATGGGTCAGGACCTGACAGGAGGTGGAGAGACACAGCTGAAACCTGTGTCTGTTCTACACAGTCAGGCTGGTGGATCAGAGCTGGGAACAAACACTTCTGGAGCACCGGCTCCATCCAAGGCCTGGGCTGGAAACGTGGTCCACTGTCAATCCTCTGAGGACACTGAGCGACTCCAAGATGCAGTCATGGACGTGGATTTTCTTTGTGAAGAAAGTGCATCACAGAGAGATGAAGTAACTCACCCAAGTTCATCGGCTTTGAAGGGAGAGGGCTGAGGATCAGCCTTGACTGGCCGGCTCCAAGCCTGAAGCATGCCTTTGCTGGGGCCAGACTCTTCAGGGGACCAACACTGCTGCTGCTCCCACCTCTTGACCTTGCACAGGAGGGTGGCCTGGAATGGGTGGGCAGGATGAGCACCTTGGAATGACTAGGGGTGACAGGGGATAACCTGAGGGAGGAGCTGGCCCCTCACCGCCCCTTGCAGAACAAGTACAGTGCTGCCACCCAGAACACACTCGCCGGCAGCAGGCCACCAGGAGGCCGGAGACCCAGCAGCTGTGAAGAGTCCTGGGGAGCACATTCTCTACCAATACAGGTGCCAGGGCTCCTCCCAGACGCAGCCAGTCGGGTTTTTACAAAATCTCTTCTGAGCGACTCTGTCCAGCAGCCAGAAACTGAGAGCCCAGAACCCAAGCCCTCTCTCTGCTGATGGCTGCGGCAAGGAAGGTCCAGAGCCCAGACTACAGTTTAGCTGCTCCATCAGGAGACCCAGAGGCACAATCTGGACAGGGACTTTCAGGAAGGTGGGGGAGGTCAGCCCACAGCAAGAGAGCGGATCACTGGGTGGGGAGAATCTGAAACGTCCCCCCTTCTGAAATGACAAAACACAGGCTGGTCTAGTCTGTGGTCTGCACCAGCATGGTCCCCAGGTGACCTGGGGAAGGAGAGTCACCCAGTGACACCCACTCTCCAGTCAGCCCGACCCAGATCCTGGCTGTGTCTTTAACTGGCTGTGTGACCTTAGATATTATCGCTAAACCTCAGTCTTCCCATCTGTAAAATGGGGAGGGCTGTTGTGAGGCTCAAATGAAATAATTTGCGTAATACTTAGGCTGACCCCTGGTCATTCGGAAGACCTCAGCAACAACAGCTATGAGGCTATTATATAAGTCCTGGCACAGTGCCTGGAACCTAATAATTAATGAAGATTTACTAAGTGGGTGATTTACCGCAGAAACGTAGGTATCCACCCAGGTATCACCCACCCCATGATTCGATCAGGAAACTAGAGCTCCCAGAGTCCCACCCGTGCCGCAGTTCGTTAGTGGCGGAATGGGCCAAGCCAGCATGAGAAGCCGACTAGAGCTCCTAAGGGCTGTGCAGTTTCTTTTCCAGGTCTCCCAGGGAGCGCGCCTCCCATCCCCAGGCCACCCAGGCCTGGGTGGGGTGTCTGAGAACGAGGAGACAAGACAAGGCAGCCAACCCGGCCAACTGGCAGCGCCGTGTGCATGCACCGGCAGCAGGTCGGGGCCAGGGTGGGTGTTCCTGGGCCTGAGCCTAGCAGGGAAGGCACCAATGGCCTGAGCTAACCTGCCCCCTGAGCGACAGCAAGCGTGTTTCCTCCTAGGACAGCAGAGCTTCCCTTGGAACCACCAAAGGATTGGTAAGTGTGATAATCATGCTTTGCACCGGCTGCATTTCCAACGCTCCTCCTTGCCATTTTCTCACTTGCTCCTCCCGCCTGGCTGTGCAGGGGCCAATCCCAGGTGGAGGACAGGACAGGGGAAAACATACTCTTCACCCGGGATCACCCAGAAACTCACAGATGAAGACATCCTTTCATGACACTACGTGGGCCACACAGGCACGAGGATTATCCACCCAATTGGCTCCTGCAGGTTTAGGGGTCTCCTAAGATGGGGTGCCACAGGAGGTAAGTGCCTCTTAGGGTGCAGATTACAACACAAAGTTACCTTTTCCACTTTGTCTTGGTGACCAAAGACACAGACCGAAACCACAACCTCCAGGGAAGAGAATATTCATTTCCTTTCTAACTCCGATCAGAACATTTTGGAGCTGGGAGGAAGCTCCGAGAAATCACAACCTTCCCATTGTACAGATGGGGAAAGTGAGGCTCAGAGCAACAAAGGCTGCTCCAGCTACACAATCAGCTAAAAGCAGGTCTTCTGACTCCGCAGCCAGCACTGGGTAGTCAAGTTTCTGGTCTGGGAGTGGAGACCCTCCAAGCCTTCCCTACCATCACCAAGATACAGCAAATGGGGTTGGTACCCAAGTAGGGCTGGATTCACTCGTTTTATGTAGATTCAGTCTAACGTCATTTATCAACGAGAGCAGGGTCGGCAAATCCCAGCCTGGGGGCCCAATCTCCCCACCCTTTTTAACTGGAACACAGCCCTGCCCCATCCTGCAGGTGCTGTCACGCTGTTTTCACGCTTCCGCAGCAGAGGGAGCGGGTGTGAGAGAGACCAGCCGTGTGCCCTGCAAAGACTGAAATGTTTCCTCTCTGGCCCTTGACAGAACAGGTGTGCCGACCGTGGGTTCAGAGCCCGGAAAAAGGTCAAGCTCATCTGGCCAGGAGACACTCAGGGCTCCTCTGTGACATCAGCGAGGGCCCCAGCCCCCCTGTAACAGACAGGGAAAAAGGTCCAGCCCAAGGTCCCACTGTAGGCTCCCTCAGAGCTGTGCTGCCCCCACCCCACCTCCACCCCCACCCCCACTCCAAAGTCTCTCTGGGGCCCTCGGATGGTGAGCAGAGAGCCTGAGGAATCACAGCTCTCCTGTCACTCACTATGCTGACCCTAGTTGAGGTGGGGGTATTCAATTTGCTTTTCAAAATAGGGGATGTAATGTCCTTAAACAGCACCTCTGATGCCCTGTTAGGAATTATTTTTACTGACAGCAAAATATGGCCTGGGCACATCTATAAGTATAGACAGGTCCCAGTCAAAACCAGCCACCTCACATCTCAGGTGGGTCCAGATGCCTCGGTTGCGAGGGGGACCTGGGAGTCATGGTGAAGGGCTCAGCTCTCAGCAGTGCGTCCTCGTGGGTGGGCGGCCTGGGCGTGACTCCTGGCTCTGGGACCTTGGGCAAGTTACGTCGCCCCCTGCGCCACAGGTGTCTGTTAAGTGAGGATGACGACAGGGCTGTTGGGGGACTGAAGGACAGCATCCCAGCAAGGAGTTGGGAGCGGACTAGGCTGGCCCACAATGCAAGCTCAGGATTGCCGTCGTTCATTGTCTCTACATCTTAGAGCGGAAGAAGGAAAACCAGGCCTTGGTTACAGTTATGTTCCGGCACACGCAGCAGTTTACAACGAAAAAGTCTTAGGTCAGGTGAAATTTCTACCAGATTTGACACTCATGTTATTTTAGTGCCATCATAGATCTCATCATCTTTAATGTGGTGAGCCAATTTCTACAACACAGTGAATCATTCCTCAACCAGATTTCTACCTGCACCACCGAAAGTCTAATTAAGCAGCTCTCGTGGAATGTGTTCATTTAAAAACAATTAGAAAACCCCTCTTTGAACTCATTTGCAGATAATCTATAAAACTGACAAAACTGTTTCCTATGCCTTCTAGTAACTGTAATTTCTCTGAAGTATAAGTATTTTCACTCATTCATTCAGAAACTATCCACGGCGTGTTTGTGGATGAAGGTCTCAGGACAATTCCTACAACTACAGGTTCAGCCCATAGGAAGCCCAGGAGGCGGAGGCCAGCCCACCCTGTGCCAGGCAGCCTCCACCTGGAGCATCGATTATTACTTCAGGAGTTAGCAGCTCCCTGTAAGCTGCATTCTCTATCCTGTGAATATGCTCTCAAATGTGTGAAGTAACTTGGGCACGAGATAATTTCTCGAAGCATTATTTGAAAATAGCAGAAGACTGAAATCTAAATATCCCTCAGAGGGGGGCTCGTTAAATAAATTACGGTCCGTCCATATAGTGGAATACCAAACAGCCATAAAAACAAATGAAGGAGCACTTCGGGCCTGATATGGACCAATTTCCAAGATGCATCGTCAAGCCAAAATAGCAAGATGCCGACAATTACGTTAAAAAACATATATATGCATGCATGTACATATGTATGTGTGTAAATTTATAGATATGCACACATAAATATTCAAGAATATCTGTCTTATTTACACATCTACATCTGGAATATCTCTCAAAGGATGTGTGAGGAACTGGGGACACTGGTGGCCTCCCCAAGGAGGGGAACCAGTTGACTGGTCGGGAGACAGGGCTGGGAGGGAGATCTTTTTACTATTGTAACTATTGAACTTTGAATCATGAAAGTTACTCTATTTAAAATAAAATAAATAAAACCTTAACAAAAAGCTCCAGCTGTCCCTGATGAAAGGGTGACCTGAAACAAGGGAGAAGGGGCTACATTTATCCTTCCCAGGCCCCACTACCAATCACACACACACACTCCCTCCCAACTGGATTTATCACGGCCCCTCCCCACCGAGGACCTGGAGACCCTGCTGGTCCCTCTGTTAGCACACCTGCTGCCTGCTGCTCTGCACAGGGCTCTGGGTACCGCCCCTCCCACCACATCCTGGACAGGTCAGGAGGCAAGACCAGTCCTTTGGCTTCCCAGCACCTGGCAAACCAAAGGTAGAGAAGCAATGTTTTAAACAGTGCCTAGAACAACACCTGGCACACGGCAGGTGCTCGGTAAATATTGCTTGAATGAATGAAGACACAGAGGAAACTCAGGAAGTAATAATCAAGAAGTCAGCATTTCAACCTGAGGTCACCTTAAGCCCCTGCACTCAGTGTTGGGGGGAATCAGTATCACCAAGCTATTAGTTCATAGATAAGGATGCGCTCACAGAATGCACAAGGGACCTGCAAAGCGGACTCAGCAAGGCAGTGGCCAGGACAGTCTGGCAGGAGTTGAAATGAGATGATGGGTCCTCCTGTCTCTTCACCAGGCCTGTCATAACCCCAAACACTGGGCCTCAGTGTGGTGTGAAGCAGCCTTGGTCCCATCCGAGAGGGCTTAGTCAGCCAGTGCCTTAGCCAGCGGATTTGGGAATTAGGCAGATGCCAAGGATTTCCTCCCCAGAAAACTGATCACTTCATGGGTCTTTTGCCCGGAGTGGATAATAATTACAGCTTTTTCCTGAAATCTGGGTTTCTTTCCCCATCAACCTCGTTTTGTATCTTTAATTTTGCATATGAAAAACAATAATATAGTGACTTGACAAGGTAAGGTAAAGGCTCTCCAGCTAAATACAATGAATATCTATTTAGACGCACGTGTGATCTGGCAAGAAAAGAAAGACCACCTGGGAAGCTAAAGACCAAAGCAGGAGCAGGTGAACTGATGCTGAGATGCTGGGGGTGGGCATCTCTGTAACCTAGTGGTCCCGTCTTAGCGACTTACACAGGGAGAGGACGGGAGAGCTGGAGCCCATAAGAGATGAGAAATGGGAACTGAGACCCTCATGTGCAGTCAAGACACTGGAGGGCTACAGTTTTTGTAAAAGAATGGACACCCTTCACTGCCCACCGTCACAGGGACACAACAAGAATTATACTTCTGCCTGGGAAATGGGTGAAGGAGTTTTAAAAGTCTCCTCTGAGTGTTTGTAACCACCTGTCTGCCTTTTCCTTGGCTGACGGTTCAAACTGACAGTCCCCACAGTGTCCAGGAACCCCCAAGCTATGAAAAGAATGCAAAGTTGATCCTACACTGGTGTTACTCCTGAGGAACCTGACAGAGTCACCCAGAAAACCACTTTGGAGGGAGGGAGCCTCAACATAGCCACGTAGGCTTCCTGTGAACAAATCTCGGTTCACAATCCAAAATTACAAAACACACACATGCACACACAACAATGAGCAACAGTCAGCAGAGAACACATCAAAGTCAGCTTAAGAGAAGATGAGTGAACACATAACAGAAAGATCAAAAAGATGGATAATACAAAAAAAGAGTTGAAGAGACATGGAAGATAGAATGAGAAAATTCCAGGAGAGAATGGAGAAAATAGGGGGAAAGGCGCATTGTGAAGAGATAACGGTTGAAAAATTTTCCCAAACTGAAAAAAACTAAGGTTTTAAAATAATAAAACTGCCACATATCAGAACTCTTGGGATGTAACTGACGCAAGACTCAGACACATGCTCAGGCTCAGGGGAGGGGCTGGCAGAAGGATGGAAATTAATCATCCAGGCGCCCAGCTCAAGGAATTAGGAAATTAACACTGATACAAACCTAAAGAAGGAAGAACGAGGACACAGGATCTGGGAAGAAACCAGCGAGAGAGGACACAAACAAGAAGGGATCCAGTAGCTCGAAACGACAAGTAAAGCCAACAAGCTTCTGTTAAGACCGATCGAAAAACAGAGAAGGCACAAATAAACACCGTTAGGGATAAAAAAGAGGGACGTTCACTACAAATGCTGCCAATAAACTTGTAACAGGAGAAACAGACACATTCCTAGAGAGAGAGACTGATTTAATGAGAGACAACTCAAAGAGAAATAGAAAATTGGAATTACCTCTAACCGTTGAACAACCTCAATTAGTAGTTTAAAAAAACTCCAACAAACCAACAAAACCAGCAAAGGAGGTTTTGCAGTTCCAGTTTTTCCAAACCTTCGAGGAATGGATAATCCTGAACACATACAAATATTTGAAGACAATCCATAACATATATTTAACATATACAAACATGGACATGTACAAATATACACAAATACGTTAACATAAATATTTTAAGATAATCTTTAACATATACAAATATTTGAATATTTGAGAAAGGAATATTCCTTAGCACATGTTATGATGCTAATATGGTGGATACTTCAACTAAATAAGGGCAGAAGGAAGGTAAATTAGAGGCCAATCTCATTGCTGAACATAGACTCGAACATCTTAACAAAAATATTACCAATTAAATCCAACAAGGTAAATTGAGGTGGGTTTATCCCAAGAATCAATGATGTTACAATAACAGAAATGTATTAATATTAAAGTTGTCCCAATAAGAGGCTAAAGAAGAAATTTTATGATTGTCTCATTATTTGCAGAAAATCATTAATAAAATTCAACACCCATACACAATTAGGGAGCTTTAACAAAATAGGAAGAAAAAGGAAATTTTAACCCTAATATAGGAAATCTACCAAAAACCATTAAACATTATCCTTATGGTAATACTTCAGAATTATTCCCTTTCAAGTCAGGAACAAGAAAAGGATGCCCACTCATCGAGCTTCTGTTCAACACTGGATTGCAGATTCTACAGGGCAGTCCAACACCATAACCACTCACCACTCGAAATGAGATGTGCTCTAACTACAAAACACACACTGGATTTTGAAGACAGATGAAAAGAGAATATAAATGACTGCTACCATTTTTTATATTGACTGCATATTAACATGATAATATTTAGCTCCAATGGGTGAAACAAAATATATTATAAAAATTAATTCTACTTATTTCTTTTTACTTTTTAAAATGTGGCTACCAGAAACTTTTAAATTAAGTACATGGCTCACATCACATTTCTGTTGAAGAGTGTTATTCTGCATAGCACAGGAAGACGCAGAAAAGAAATAAAAGATACAAGAATTGGAAAGGAAGGAAAAAAAAACCTTGATAACTTGTAAATGATATGACTAAGTAAAATATCTATAAAATCTATATGGATACATTTAATAAGGTATCGGCAAGATTGCTGGAAACAGGATCAATATAGAAAATGCAACTATATCCCTAGACACTAGCAACAAAGAATTAGAAACTGTCATTTTTAGATATATATTTACCACATGAAACAGCAACAAAACTGTAAGGTAGTCAGGAAGAAATTTAACCAAAATGTGTATAAGAGTTTTATGATACAGATTATAAAGCAACTAAAAAATATAAAAGAAGCATTAAGACCATGATCCTAGGTGGGGAAAATTCAATATGGCAAAAATGGCAACCTTCCCCAAACTAACCACATCAGTTCAATTCAATTCCAATCCAATCCAATCAATTCAATTCCAATCAAAGTCCCAACAGGGACTTTCATGGAATCTAAAAAGCTGATCCTAAAGTTCTCATGGTAGAACAAAGGCCAAAGAAGAGCCAAGACAGTTTGAAAGGGGAACAAAGGAGGGGACCTGCCCTATGAGATGTGACTTCACAGCCACAGTGACAACGGCAGCGTGCAACGGCGTCTGAGAAGCGAACGGGCCAAGGGAGCAGAGCGGAGAGGCCAGAAACAGACTCACTTGTATATAAGGAAAATTGACATGTGACAGCTTTTGCACTTAAAAAAACATTTAAAAATTAAGAAACGCAGTAACTGCTACTGTGACAACTGCTTATCCACACAGACAAATAAAACAAAATTTGATCTCCATGTCATGGCAAAGACAAAGCAATTCCAGCGAGATTAAAAAACTATATGTAAACCTACAATTTATAGAAGGAAATTTAGGAGAGTATCCTTATGACTTTAAGGTAGGAAAGAACCTCTTAAACAAGATACAAATACATGCCATAAAGGAAAAGAATAATACACTTGATTATGTTGAAGTGTACAACTTTTGCCCCATTAAACCATACCATAAATAAAGATAATGGCCAACCGAAGACTGGGAAAAACTACTGATCACACATCTAAACAATAAGTGATTGGTATCTCTTAAAATAATAAGAAGAAAGCAGACACCCAGTAGAAAGCTGAGCAAAGGAGATGCATAGACCAACCTACAGGGGAGAAGAACCCAAAATGTCCAGTATGCAAACGAGGGGGTGCAAATTTAAAAAGATCATTCACACTTATTAGATTGATTAAAAATAAAAAGTCGAATCTAATAATATAAATCACTCTTTGAAAAGTGGAGGGTAAATTTGCCCAGCCACCTTGGAGGGCCATTTGGCAGTGTCAAAGAAAGCTGAAATGCAGGCGCCCTGCAGCCCAGCAATTCTACTCACGAAGACGCAGGGGCTTGGTCTTTCAGACCGTTCCACGTGACGCAGAGAAACGCACTGTACGTGCAACGTAGCCCACGTGTGCATGAGCACGCAGACACACACATGGGCCCAGACTCAACTTCACCTTTACTACTCGCAAGGCACTGTGATATCTTCTACTTTTTCAAATGCTGTTTGTTATCCACAAAACTGATTTCCTAACCCCCCGCCTTGAAGAACTCCTTGCACAGGTACACAAGGAGACACGGTCCACCCATAGCAACGACGTTTGCCACAATACAAAACTGTAAACAACCTAAATAACCTCAGCAGGAAAGTAGATAAATGGGTTGTGGACTACTCATTCACTGTGGAGCACGCAGAGCTTTCAATGAGCAAATCAGAGCTTCAGGAATTGACGTGGATACATCTCAAAAACATAAGATTATGCACAAGAAATACAGCTCTACATACAGTAAGACAGCTTCTTAATTCTTAAAACACACTGTATGTAGATATGCACATATATAGTAAAAATATGAAAACACGCCTGGGGACGATAAATGAAATTCTCTGGACCAAGGTCCCCTCGGGGGGAGGGGGGGGACAAGTTGGGGTTGGTAATGGACTCAAGGAAGGGCAGTAGGGGTCTCAAGTGGTGGAGAAATGGCGGGGCCCTGCGAAGGGTTCTTGGTCCACCCCAGCGGGGACGGCTTCATCACTGACAATGTTTAGAATCACCAGAATTGGTAAAAATAAAAAGTGGACTCAGTTTTAGACAATTTGTTGTTTGTTTTTGAATTCTCTACAAGGTGCATTCCCTTTTGTCTGCATCCAGGGGAGACCAGCCCTGGCTTTGATGTGTCACTGACTGAAAACAAGGCAAGAAAATGTGTGGGTATTGGTGACATCATCTTTGTGTGCTTAAAATATTATACACATTACATATATATATAATACAGAGCCCCATTACACATCAGGTCCAAACAGTCTGCAGCCTGTCTAGCCGGGGCCTGGGGCCTCGGCTGACACCTCACCAGGGGAGGCCGGCAGGCCCACCCAGACTGTGCTCTAAGACTTCCTCAGATCAGCTCCCACCAAAGCCTCATGCTGGGTGGGGTCAGCTCTTGGGCAGCTCTGTGAGACTCTCCCTTAGCTCTCCTTTCCTGCATCATCTTCTTCGTCTGTTATGTGGGGACAGCGACATCTCCCCTATCTCGGAGGCATGGAGTGGATCAAATGGACAACACATGTGAAACGGAGACTGTGATGGCATGGAGAAGCCCAGTGTGTGGCTGCTGCTGGCCAGGGAGGCCTCAGGCCTCACTGAGGAGGGGCTGCGTCCACACTGGGGACAGCCCAACACCCGCCGAGGAGGTACAGCTGACCCGCGGCACACCAGGCATGCTCCTGATCTCCTTTAACCCCCACAGCACCCTGCATGGTTGGTGTCATTATGCCCAGTACAGACGGGGAAACTGATGCTCTAGGTCATTTTCCCAGGGCCACCCAGCTAACGCGTGTCCCAGCCACCATATGAACCGAGCCTTCCAATTGGGACTCGGGGCAGTACTCCTTCCTGCTGCTATGGCCACCTGCAGCTCAAGGACCACCATCAACCGCACACACGCCATCCCCAAATCCTGGCCTCCACCATTATGAGCACCTTCCCTTCTTCAGGGAGATCTGCTGCTCCTCGATGTGGTATGTTTACTAAAAACCACAGCTGCTCTACCAAAATTAGAATGTCTGCTCTGAAAATAATGTTTGCTCCAAAAAGTCCGCCTAGTCACAACTGTACCCAAGTGCCACATGGAACCAGTGGAAAACTAGCTGAAAACCTGCCGGAGTTTAACCAAGAAAGCCTGGGACAGGGGTCACTGAAATGCCCATATGAGGACTGCACAGTAAGGTCCTTCCTTACACGTGACCTCCCAGCCCTGGAAACCAGGACAATGCCGGGAACATGCCTTGACCACAATCCCCCACAGAAAATTAACAACAACCTGCACAACTGGTAGCAATGACTGCGTGGCAAGGGATAGTCACCAGAATCAGTGTGTAAAGGAGGCCAGGGAAAGGTCAAGGGGTCTGCAGGGACCGGGACCTCATCTCATGTCTCCTGACTATTATTAATTATATTTTCTTATTTTCTGTCTTCTTGATGCTTTGGCATCTGAGGCCTCACTGACGGGGAAGAGACTGCCCCTCCCAGCACTAGTCAAGTCTTAAAGACAGCAAAGGACCAGCAAACCCACCAATCCAGAACCCACACGCTGGCCCACCTCCTCCATGTGGCTCTTACACTCCAAGAGGCAATTCTCCTCTGCCCCTCAGCCAGCTGAACTTATTCAAACTGGCCAACCCGAAACCTGCTTACCTTGCCTCGCCCATTCCTTCCCACAAAAACCACAATCAAGCCTCCTGCCCACGCTTTCCCCAGCTCCCTCTGCCTCCTGACTGACCCTGGCCCTTCCCTGTGGCCCTGCATGGTGGGCCGTGCCCCCTCCTCTTGGGAACTGTCAATGGCAGTCGTCTCCTCATCTGCTGGCCTCACCATCCCTGAACAATATTAACTCTACATTTTAAACCATTATTGTGCACGTTGCCGAGGACCCAGGGCGTGAGGTGTGGGGGAGCGAGCACCCAAGAGTCGTGCAGCGCATTCAAACGTCATTTTCAAACAGGACAGGGAGGCAGGCCAACGCTCCCTGGACTTTGGCCGAGCCAGACAAGCCAAGCACAGGCCCGTTCTGTGCTCCTCAGGAGACCTGCTCTGTGCTCCGGCACCAAGAGGACTTTGGAGGCCTGGGGATGGCTTTCCAACTGAATTTTAAACCTTGGTTTGTGGATTCTGCTGACAGAGAATCTTAAATTCAAATGTGAGTGTCCCTAAATGGCCCGCACATTTCTTGACTGCCAGTGGGGAGGTTTGGGGAGCCGAAGGATTCTCCTAGCCCAAGAGCCTGGGCAGTCCTAAGCTCCCTGTGGGCGACCAGCGGGTCGAGGGAGGTGACCTCGGCAGTGGGAGGTGGCTGCTGTGATGTCCACGGAATGGAAAAGACTCCGGGGCAAGCGGCCCACCTGAGGGGGCCTGCTCATCCGAGGTAGGGGGACAAGGCTTCTGGTCAACCTCATGGCAGCCCTGTGAAGCCAGCCTGATGCTCTAGGTTCTGCAGACAGGAAACCGGGGCCCACAGAGGTGCAGTGACTTGCCCAAGGTCACACAGCAAGGGAACAGCAGACGTGGGTTGAAACTCAGACTGGGGGCCCAAAGTCTCTGATGTGCCCTTGAGCACACATCGTCACGTGATCATTCCTTGGGGAGGACAGTCTTTTCCAGCTGTCCTCACCTTTCTGGAGGGTTACAACACGGAGCTTCAGGGGCTCCAACCCGCCTGCTGCTGCCTGTGGAGGACCCCTCCTCCTGGCCTGCAGCTCCTAACACATGTCCTCCAAGCACGCAGCAGCCTGAGGCTCAGGGAGGGAAGTGACCTGCCCAGGCCACACGGCCGGGAGGCCACAAGGGACAGAGCTGCCTGCCAGCCCAGCTCTGGCTCCCTTCAAAGCAGAAAGTCGTTTACTTTCCAATTGCCCAAACACGCTCCATCAGAGTCAGGGCCAGGCACACCCCAGGGACAGGGGCAGAGGCCAGGGGTCACGATCTGCTCAGACCCAGGCTAGAACCAGAAGGTGGACACCCCATTCCCTGAACGGGGAGACACAAAAGCCAGCCCCGAACAGCCCAGTTTGTGGCTGAACACAGCTGTTTGCCCCAAGTGCCTTGGGGGAGAAGGAACAGAGGTTTGCAATCCGAGCTCTCACAGAGCTGGTGTCGCCAGGCACGCGGCTCAGTCCGCCCCAGGGGACACCAGATCATGGCGCCCCGGGCTCCCTGGAGGGCCATGAGCCCGCCCTGGACGGGCTGGCACAGACTGGGGCCCCGCTCTGTGCCGACTCTCTCATCACCAAGCAAACACCACACTGTGTTCCTGGGTTTTCCTGCAGCTGAGAACCAACTAAGAGCTCACGGTGGTGCCCGTGAGGGGTGATCCCCTCCCAGACGCTGCAAAGATGCCGCCCGACATGGGCCATCCCCCAGGCGCTTTACAGCCGAGGCTCAGGGCGACAACCCTCAGAATACTCCGACCCCAGCGCGTTAGTGAAGCCGTAGTCCTCGTGGGCCCTTCATGAGCACGGCCTCATTCAATCCCGCAGCAGCAGCCCCGAGCGGCGGGATCAGGACCAGCCCATCTACAGACGCAGACGCGGAGGCTGGAGAGGCGAGGGGACTGAGGAAGTGTCCGAGGGAGATTCAAATCCGTGCTCCCAGCCACCACAGCAGCACCACTGCCCTTGCCCACCCTCCCGCTGCCACTATAAAATGGGACAAGGACACGCACCATCAGGGGCTGTGACACTCAGAGACAATGTGTGTAAAGCTCAGTTCACAGGTTCCGGCATGCTGAAGATGCTCTCAGGATGGAAACTCTTATTTTGTTTAACACCCCCCAAACAGAAAAGGGGAGTGAAAACACTCTGAGCCAAGCCTTCACTTCCCGGGGGTGAGCCTGTGCAGCTCATGAGCACCGGGCCCCTCTCTCAGGAAAACCCGGGGCCTTCCCAGGCCTGGGTGGGCATCCCGTCAGCACCCGGCCACCCCTGGGCACCTGTCCCCACACGGCAGGGAGGTCACGGCACCGGGTGGGTTTTCCTTGGAGGAGCTGACTGCCCAATTAGAACATTTCCAGGGCCGGACTGAACGCCCTGAGGAACTTCCAGTCTGCTCCAGAGGCCCCGGCAGAGGGCGGGCCAGGCGTGAGCACAGCCACTGCCACCCAGGACAGACCTCGGTGTGCAGAGAGGGACAGACACGGGAACAAGGGCCAGAGACAGATGGGGGAGGGAGAGAGGAAGAGAGCCTGGTGGAAGGACAAAGAGGAGCAGAGAGAAAACGGACTAAAGAGAAGAAAAGGGAGGCAGACAGACAGATGCAGAGAGTGAGACGGTGAAACGGAGAGACAGAGAGGATGAGAGAGACAGTGAGAGACAATGAAGAGAGACAGAGAGATACAGGGACAGGAACGGAATAACAGGAAAAGACATGCAGACAGACAAGGAAATAGAGTGACAGAGACACGAGGAGGAGGACAGCGAGAAAGAAAGGAGGCAGAGGCAGCCACCCAGAGACGCAGGGAGAGCTTGATGGGGACAGAGAAAGGCAGGGAGATGCCGTCTCACAGGCTGGCCTGGCCAGGAATGTTCTGGAGACAGATGTGCCCACAGCCTGCATGTCCTCCTGAGGGCCCACACGCCCTCTTCAGCACGTGGCACTGGCCCGGGCTGCAGGAGCCCCAGGAGACAAGCTCACTGACTCGCTGTCTGCCCTGAGCTCTGTCATTGCTGACTGGGTGAAGTGGGCTCCCAGGTCCACGTGGAGCTGCTGCTGCCACCACACAGGGACACGTGTTGCCAGCACTGTGTCACCCTCCCCACAGACGAGGCGGGGCCTGGCAGGTGCCATGTATGTCTGTGTGTGTCTGCCTACACACAGGCACAGGCTCAGCAAAGCAGCTGCCTGGCGCAGCCCAGCCTCCCCCTCTGCTCATCCAGCGCCCTAGAGCTGAGGGTCTGCTGGGGGCTCGCACGGCGCAGGGGCAGGGGGCAGGGAGGGACCCTCTCAGGGCAGAGGGAGCTAAGCCACTAAAACAAACATGGCAACAAGGAGGGATGTAAGACACTACCTGATAGTGGCACCAACACGGCCCACGCAGCCACACCATAAGGCCATCAGACACTCCCCCTCCAGGACGGCATGCACTCAGACTGAGGGTGGAGCCAAGCTCATCACCTGCTCAGGGTCTTGTGGCTGGTTAGACAGGCCACCACCCACCACCACCAGACTCCCCCGGGGTAACAGCAAACACTGACATCCAAACCTGCCCAATTTTCACCCAAAGCTCTTCCATGCAAAAGCTACCTCTCGTAAGCACGAACATGTACACACACAGCGGTAGGCCTCGCCCTCCCGAGACACGCATCCCCCACCCCAGGGAAAGACTTCCTCAGAGGAAAGAGTCCTGGTGAGCAGGCAGGACCCCCAGCCCACACGGCCCCTCCTCCGGCCACCCTGGAGAGGCAGGTTCTCCTCCACCCCAGGCCCTGGCCCCCAGCCCCAGCCAAGGAGGCACTCGGCAAAGGGATGCGATACCAGGCATTATGGGATGGTGATAAAGACAATGATGCTGCCAGCTGAAGCAGATAAGAACTTCCTAGGAAACAGCTGCTCTGCACAATCTGATTTATTCCTCGTGAGCATCCTATGAGGTCCACACGTTGTCATCCCCATGTAGAGACGGGAAACCGAGGCTGGACGTCATGCAGCTGGTAAGCGGCTGGGCCGGGGCTCAACCCTAACACTGTTCAACTCCCAGCTCTGCGGTCTTAATCACTAAAGTACCTGTGAGTACCCCGGCCTCATAAAGACACAAACTGTGGTCAGAAACACATTCAGAGACTCCCACAATGCTCCCACTCTGTAAAACACAGAAAAAGAAATAGTTCACTGAACTACTAACCTGCTTTGGAGCATTCTCTGTTCTCCACGTCCACACCACTGTGCGAGAGTGTGAGAGTGCACATGTGTGACTATCAGCATGTGTGTGCTAATATGTCTGTGAGTGTGTGTGACCACGACAGGGTGTGAGGGACACGTATAAGTGTGTGAGTGTGCCTGTATGTGATGGTATACGTGACCATGGGTAAGCGTGTAAGTGTGTGTGTGACTGCCAGCATGTGCATGCATACAAGTGTGTGAGGTGTGTGTATAAGTGTGTGGGTGCGAGCGTGCAGGAGCGTGAGCCGCGTGCCTCCTGGGAGCCCTGGGCCCGGCCTCAGCCTGGTGGGCGAGGCTGACCTCTCGGGAGGTCGTGAGGAGTAGTGGCCGTGGACAAGGCTTCTCCAGGAGCCGGGAGTCACGGCCTCAGCAGAGCATCCATTTTAGTAACAAGAGAAGTGGAATGACGCGGCAAATTATAGTGTCTGACCAAATAAATTATTCCTTTCATTTTACCGTTTTGTTTGGAGGAGAGCCTTAAACCTCATCTCCGAGCATATTCAGCAAGTGCTTACTGAGCAGATTTAGCTGTAATTAATATGAATTTCACTCTCCTTTCTTTCCCAAGGCGCAGGTCGGAGGAGCGGGCAGGGCAGCCTCCCGGGGCTGTGCGCCGGGTGAAGGTTTAACAGCCCTCAGACCTGTGTGAGCGAGCAGCAAGGGCGAAGGCAGAGGAGCAGAATAAAACCTTTAATTGCTGCTTCCCAAAATAACCTCAGCTGCCTGTAATAAGCTTATGCTGGATTTTAATTCTTTTCACAGAGAAGAAAAAAGCCAGATTGAAATTTCTCAAACCAACATACTTTCCGCAGGCCCCGCCCTCAGCGTCTGCCTGGGGGTGGGAGCTCCGCCAGCCCGGGCACCTCGGGCCAGGTGCAGACGGGTCCAAAGGGTCCCTTCCTCAGAAAAGCCCAGGGCAGGGTCCCAGCCGGCTCTCTTTTCTGGAAAACAAGGCAGGTGGGGGCGGGGGGGGGGGGTGGGGGGGGGTACTGGGGTCCAGGTTCGTCGCAGCTTTAAAAGTCCACGAGTCTTTGGACCTGCTCCCCATTGACTTTTTCAAAAATTATTTAATTTTGAAAATTGTGGTAAAATATACCTAACATGAAATTGACCATTTTAACCATTGTTCAGTGCACAGCTCGGTGGCATCAAGCACATTCACACTGTTGTGCAACCATCACCACCATCCATCTCAAGGACCTTATTTCACATTCCCAAACAGAAACTCTGTCCCCATTAAACATATGCTCACCGGTTCCCCCTCCCCCAGCCCCCAGCAACCACCATTCTGCTTTCTGTCTCCGTGAATTTGACTGTTCCAGGGACCTCATACAAGTGGAATCATACAGTATTTGTTCTCTGTGACTGGTTTATTTCACTGAGCACAATGTCCTCAAGGTTCATATATGTTGTAGCATGTGACAGGATTTCCTTTCTTTCTAAGGGTGAAAAATAGCCCATGGTGTGAACACACCACATCTAGTGTATCCATTCATCTGCTGATGGACACTTGGGTTGCTTCCATCTTTTGGCTGTTGTGAATAATGCTGCTATGAACATGGGTGTGCAAACATCTGTTCAAGTCCAGCTTTCAATTCTTTTGGGTATATACTCAGAAGTGGGATTGCAGGATCATACGTAATTCTGTTCAATTTCTTTGTGTGCGTGTGAGGAAGACTGGCCCTGAGCTCACATCTGTTGCCAATCTTCCTCTTTTTGCTTAAGGAAGATTGTTGCTGAGCTAACATCTGTGCCATCTTCCTCTATTTTATGTGGGACGCTGCCACAGTATGGCTTGACGAGCAGTGCTAGGTCCACACCCGGGATCCAAACCTATGAAGCCTGGGCCGCCGAAATGGAATGCATGAACTCAACCACTACACCACTGGGCGGGCCCCTATGCTTAATTTTTCGAGAAACTGCTACACTGTTTTCCATAGTATCTGCACCAATTTACATTCCCACCAGTAGTGTACAAAGTTCCAATCTCTCCACATCATCACCAACACTTGTTATATTTTCCATTTTTCTGCTAGTGCCGTCCCAGTGGATGTGAGTCCCCACTGACTCTTCACCACTCACTCACTCACAGAGGCCCTGGCGCAGGTGGGCTGGGCTCACGCTTAGCAAGAAGTGACAATGGCAACCTGCATGTGGGCCACCGCAGCATCCGGAAAGATGGCCATGGGGCCAGGGCAACTTTGCCACAGGTTTGCACTTCTGGGCTGGCTCTGGATGAGTCTATCATTGGGTCACTCAACAAACATTATCAACATGTACACTATTCTAGGAGCTGGGAACACAGCGGTCCCTCATGGACTCAGGATGAGAAAGCGAGATGGGGGGAGCCCCCCTTGTCCTGAGAGCCCCAGTGGTTCATGTGGCTGAGACGGGGGAGACACAGCGTGAAGGGAAGTCACAGTGAAGAATGTGCCCAGCGTCTGAAGGGAGGACAGAGGAAGGGGGAAGCCAAGGAAGGCTGGATGGGCTGATCTGAAATGGGCTCTGGGGGCTATCACCAGGGACAATCATCACCCAGAGACTTAACTGCCCCATTCTCCACTCCTTCCCCTGGGTGACCTCGAGTGGGGAAATCTGATGGGCCTGGGTTCAAATCCACCTCTCCCACCTGTGTGACCCAGAGCACCTGCTCTGTCTGGGTTTCAGGTCCCTCATCTGTAAATGGGGATACGGGGGGGATGGGGTCCCACCTTTTGCAGGACTGGAGGCTACAGTGCGTACATGAGACAAAAACCTCCATCAGCCCAAATCGCCCCTGCACACCTCCAGGAGGGGCCCATGCAAAGGTGGGCCTGTTCCTCACGAATCCAGTTCAGGGGGCTCTTCCATGCGGAGACACACGCTGCCCCTCGGCCAAGCAGGAATGGCACGAGTGGGCTGCGTTCCAAGGCCCGTGAATAACTCGGCGTGGGGAAACACCAGAATCAAAAACTGGCTCCGAACTCCTGACACAGAAGGCAGGAGTGCACGTCACCTGATGGATACCACGGGATGCTCCCTCCACCTCCCTCCCAGGCCAGCCCTGGCAGGCTCAGGCTGCGGAACGGTGGGCTGGGGCAGCACTCACGCGCCCATGCTCCATCTCCCTATCTCGGCCTCCTTCCCTCTCACAAGCTGAATTTGCTAAGTGGGTGCATGCAGGTGCATGCCAGCCACAGCTCCTCCTCACCCTGCCTGCCCGCGGGGCTGGCTGCAGGCATTGTCGCAGCTGTCTCTGGACAGAGCCTGGCTGCAGCCCAGGGCTCTTCTCTGTCATAACAAAGGCAGCCGCCTCCCCATCATGCCCAGCAGTGAGGGCCTGTGGGGTTCTCACCCCCAGCATCCTGTCCCTTGCTGGGCCACTGCTGGGCCACAGCTGGAGAGCAAAGCTCTGAGCTGCTGAGGCTCGTGCTGGACATCCGTGAACCAGCAGACGCAAGAAGGAGGCGACCCTGTGATCCACCGCCTGGCTATCCAAACATCTCCGCGCCAGCTGGAGCTCAGTCCTACGGACAGAACACAGCCCAGGCTACGGGGGAGACCAATCACCAGACAGGAGACATGCAGGGCTCTGAGGGCGACAGGGAGGGGAGGGAGGGGCATGTGGAGGAGGGCTGTGATCAACGAAGGCTTCCTGGAACGGGCGGGCAAAGGATGAGACAGGTGCATCAGGGAGCTGCACAGCTATTCTCCGGTGAGAGGTGTTTTCCCGTGAGGCCAGCGAGTGGCTACAGAGGCCAACGGGGCCAGGTCTTGGGCTTTATCCTGTGGGCCAATGTTTCTAAAACCTGAGTTGATAAACAGGCTCCTTCAAAAGCAATGAATTCTTTCAGACTCTTAGCTGCAGCTTTAATTCTGCCCAAACCCCAAAATCATACTCGTGTGGTACCAGAGGCCTGGGGACTCCGCTGTGAGAAATGCCAGGGGGACATCCCCCTCAGTGGTGTCGCCGATAAGGGAGCTCTAGTCCTCACACCTCGCTGTGGTTTGGACATCACGCCTCATGGCAAAGTCCCGTAAGGCGGGCTTAAATTCTCAAAGGCGTTCTAGAACACCTCCTCAGAGCTGGATCGAGAGACACTAGTGCAGGCCCAAGGTGGGCAGGCAAGGGTCTTCAGCCAGAGAGCCAGCGATGGGCGCTGGCTAGAGGCGAGTATGGGGAGGGTCCCTCTGGAGCCACAGTTTCGCCATCTCTGGGGCCCAGTACTCATGACATGGGAGCCAAAGCTCAGAGGGCAGGCCTGAGGACCACCAGCTTCCTCGGGGCGGAGCAGACAACTACTTGTGCAAGAGACGGGCTCCACCGCAAACAGCCTCCTCTGGGAGAGCTGATAACCCTCTGGATCCGCATTCACCCCACTGTCCCCACCGCCCTGCTCTGAGCTTGGGGAAAAATTAAATTATTTTTTGCTTCCCTGTTCACCTCTCTCTATTACCAGGTCACCTCTCCCACATGACAGCCTGACAGTGAACTCAGTGTTCACACTCATAGTGTCCTCATGCGTGTGCCTTATCTCCTCCCACCAGCTGTGTGATGTGGGGTAAGTGAGTTGACCTCTCTGAACCTAAGTTCCACTGCTTTTTTGTATGGGACACACTCCACTGTTATAAATAAAAGTCACCCCGATGTAAGTCACCCAAGATATGAACACTTAGATTTCTGTAGCCAATAAATCAGAAAAGCCTGTTTTTTCTTTATTATTTAAAGTAAATTCACCATGGAACTCCACTAATTAACTGCCTTTGTGCAGAGAAAATACAGATATTTTGATCTGTGCGTGGTTTTACAGGAAAGGAGTGAACTGCCCAGCAAAATGGAAAGCCCGGAGGCACCACACGTGTAAATCCTGCCGTGGGTGCCGATGCCGGGTCTGCGCAAGGCGGGCGCAGAGAGGAGAGCCCCTCCCTCAGCCTGCGCCGTGGGCACTGTTCCCCGTCCCTCCTGTGGGAATCCCACAGGCCTTTGTTTCCATGTGCTCCGTCAGCTCCCAGCCCAGAGGAGGGCCTTGGTCACCCCCCAGCATTCCCTGGGCCCTTCCCTAAGGCCCATTTCTCCCCTCCAGAGCCCAGTGGAGGAGGTCTTGTGATCAGAGAATCCGGGGGACCCTGCCTCCCAATGCAGGTGTTCCAGAGACCTCCCCGGACCACTCGCTTCTGTGTGCTCCCAAGTCCACAGCAAAACAGCTACAAGCAGGCAGATCAGAGGGATGCTCAACGACCCACAAGTCCTCTCCCAAAAGTCAGCTCAGGACCAACCCCTCCTCAGTGTAAAAGCAAACTTCGGCATCTCTTGAGCAAGAAGTGTCCCTCTCTGCCTCTTCCACAATTGCCCGGTCACTAGAACCTACACCCAGAAACAGAGGCTAATTTAATGATGGTGGGGGGGGGTCCTCTCTCCCCCAGCCCCCACATGGCTCCGGCCCCTTCCCCCCACCACTATGGCTAAATTTATAGATTTGGGATTGCTGTAAATTATAATGTAATTAAACTGCGCCAGGGGTAGCTTCCCACAGCAGAAATTAAAAAGCAATTCAGGTAAATGATCTTTAGCTACTGCGGAGTGTCCCTGCAGAACTCATTAATTTCAGGGACCAAACAGCATACCAAAGACAGCGGCAGCCCGCTGCATGTCAGACACCGCCTCACCCTGGAAACACCAGGCTGCCACCCTCCACCTGCCTCTCAGTGCAGACTGTGCGCACCTGTCCAGGGCCCCCACACCCTTCTGGCTTGCCACTCCTGGACCACTCCATGAAGATGCCCATTGGGGAAGGGGGAAGTTTTGGGGGTATCTGCAGAAGAGCCAGGGTAAGAGGCAAAAGATGGATTTGGCATGTATTTAAAATAAAATCAGACAGGAAATTAGCTATTTTGGTTGCATCAGTACCATTTCCTCTGAAGCTTTGGATTCCCAAAGCCCAAGGAGGTATTTTTTTTAATTTTCTTAATTGCACCTAACACTGAAAAAAGAAATGATTGCATAGAAAGAAAGAACTGGAAAGAAATACGCTAACACATGAAGGATGGGAGGTAGAATTGGGTAAGAATGCAATAATGTTCATTGTGCTTTTCTGAGTTAATCAAATTTTTAGATTGCTTTAATAATCAGAAAAAAACATGTAATTTGCAGGCGCATCCTTGTCTTCTGTCCTTACAACCTTCAGCTGTATAGTAAGGGGCGGAGGAGGGGGATGCCACCATCTCTCTCGGTGTTATTTGTGGCAAGTGGGCTCCAGGAGTCCCTGGGATGGGGGCAAGGCTCAGGGCAGGGGACCTGACGACATGAAGTTCTGGAGCCCTCAGCCCACCAGGCTGCCCGCTAACATTTTTCCAAAAACCCATTTTGTCCCTGTGCCTCGAGCTACAGTCCACATCTGCTTCCCGGTGTCGCCTGGAGCGCCTGCTGTGTGCAGGGCACTGCAGCCACAGTGCGGCCGGGGGACCAGTGATGCTCTGGAAGACTGCTCCCAGACACCAGACTTCGAGCATCTCTCCTGCCAGGCCCTGTTCCAAGAGCTTCTCTGATAACAGCCTGTAGTAATCGCTGCCCCCACCAGCTGGGCACTTTCAGATGGACACTGAGGCCCAGAGAAACAAAGCTACTTGCTCCAAGTCCCGAGCAGCTGGCCAGTGGCAGAGCGGGAACACGAACTAAGCCGGGCCTGAGCCACAGCAGCCTCCTCTCCAAGTCGGAGGCGTGGGACACAGCAAAGACTGGTCAACCAGCAGTCTGCTTCCCCAAGGCCACTCTCTGCCCTGCCCCATGGAGTCTGAGCCATGACATCCACGGGGTACCATGGATGGTGGCCCAGCTACGGGGAAAGGGCCTGCTGAGACCAGGGAGGCTCCACGTGACCCACCCCACTGCAGTCCAGCTGGGGAGGCCACCTAACAGTAAGAGCCTCGGCTCCCCCATCTGTAAAAGGGGACTGCATCTGCCCCTGGGGTCTCAGCACAGACTTGAGGAACCTCGTACAGGGCTGGTTGGGGCAAAGCAGAAAAAAGGGTCTTTCCAAGTAGCTGTGATTGTCAGTCCCCCATCCCTTAATGAAGGAGGGGCCAAAGAAGTGGGGTGGGCCAGGCGCCTTCTCCTCCTCACCCTCACATCTACCTCTCAGCCAGGTGTCCCGGGGACCCCAACATGCCTGTGAGGCTGGGCCCGGGGGTCAGATGCCTGCCAGATGCTGTTTACCAGCCCCTCCGCGGGTCTGACAGCCTAGGCCAAAGCAACAACAAACACCATCCCCAAAGCTGAGATTCCCTCTCAGTCGCCCTAAAAGTCTGTGGGATCTGCTGGTTTCTTCCACAGTGGAAGTTCACTCATTATGCTGCTTGGCTGAGCCACGGGCCCATCCCTAATTTGGACATTTTTCTCCCATCATGCAGTCAAAACAGGAAAATACATCACACACCAAGTCTAGCAAACTCGATCCATGAAGTCCAGGAGCCAGTTAATCACCAGGCCGTGGGCACCTTTGCAGCCTTCAAAACCTCCCCGGCACAGGCGTCCCCGGGAACGCCGGCCAGCCACACCGAGCCCAGCTGCCAGGCGGGAAGGAGCAGCCGGCCCAGGCTGCTGTGCTGGGCCCCGCACACACTTTTCCCGTTTCCCAGGAGGGGGCTGCTCCTGCCTCTTGGCAAGGCATCTGAAACCACAGCGAGGCCACACACCAGTCCATGAGTCTGCACATGGCAACCCCTTCGAAAGGCCTCCTGGTCACAGACAGATTGAGAAAACATGCACTTAAGCCACCTCAGCAAATTGCTCCTTCGGCCGCTCGCTCGGGACTGCACACCAGGGTCGGCCGGGGCTCCTCCTCCACGCCCCATGCTCCCTGCCCGCTCCGCCGCGTAGATGGCACAGGCCCCTGGGCGAGGGACACCTGAGCGTGTGTCTAAGGAAAGGTCAGTCCCTCCCCACTGGGAGAGAAGCCACTGTCTCCTGCACCCACTCCCTTTCCTTCTCCACGGAAGTTTTTGCCCCCGCGGCAGGCGAACTCACAAGAAGAACGGCAGGCACACACAGCGCGCGTAGACGATGGCCCGCTGACGTCCCACGGGTCATCGGAGGCCCACACGCCCACAGCCAGCCTCCCTGGGGTTGCAGGGCGCAGTTCCAGGCCAGGAGCCCGCCCGGGGGAGAGCGGCAGGCAGCCCTGGGTCTTCTCTGCCACCAGCTTCTTTCCCCGGCATCAGCCTCTGACGTTAGCGCCTGGAGAGGGGACTAATGCTCACCAGCTGGCTTGGTGGGTTAACCCTCTCGGCTTCCAGGGCGTCCAACTGGGAGGAGAACTCACAGTGCCCCTAACAGGGGCCCCGGAGCCGAATCGCTGTGAATTCAGCAAATCTGAGGGCAACAGCTGAGAGTTCAGCTTAGAGGAGACAGCGGGGCCTGGGCGGGTGAGGGGAAGAGAAACGGTTCCTCCCTCATTCCACCGCCCTGATTCTAAGAGAGCCGGGAACTCAGACTCAGCTGAGAAAACCAGACAGAAGGCAAAAGGGACCCCCTGGACATTTCTTTCGCCTGCCTTTGTCAACCTCAGTCTCTCTGGGGTGTGATGCCTCAGGAGAAGTTGCTAGAGACGGTCTCCTCAGCAAAACGATCAACAGTATCCAGATTCACATCATCTCCACTGCCACCCTTCCCTCTGCTTATGCTCATGTTCTGTTTGTATGCCCCACCTTTCTGCCTAGTGAACTCCTACTCATCCCTCAAGACCCAGCTCAGTCATGCCTCCTCCAGAAAGCCTTCCCTGCCTCTCCTCCTCCAGGGGCAGAAAGAAGCATCTGGAGCTGACCTCTCAAAGCCCTAACCATTCTGACACGCTAACCTCCTGGCTGGTGAGCTCCCTTGGGGCGTAGATGGTGGGGTATTTGCACAGTGACTGACACAATGACCAGTGAATGCCTGAAACTAGATGAAGAAACCGCCTGTTGCAAAGCTCCTCTGAGGCACTGTTCCTGAGACCAAGGCTCATATAGTGGAATTCTCTGGCCCTGCCTCTGGGATTCAGCTGCTGGCAGAAGGATGGTGAAGGGAGAGGAAGACAGCGGTGGACATAGGATACAGGAGCGTTTTCCAGGGCTGCACGCTGGCACTCTGATCACCTCCTGTCAGGTCTGAACAGCCACTGAACAGCCGGGTGGGCTTGGCAACATGCTACCCAGTAGGCCTTCCATAAACATCCAAATGCTTTTTGAATGAAACAGAACTGACTAATTGAATTCCGCCTTGAAGGAGCCTTGGGATTTGAGAGGCAGAGGGCCTAGAGGAAGACACTCAGGCGGGAGAGGTCCCCTGCAGAGACTCGCCTGGGAGCACAGACAAACATGGAGGCTCCGCAGGCCTTGTGTTTGGGTTGGGGTGCAGGGAGGGAGCAGGGGGCATGGAGGGATGGACACAGCATGCTGGCAGACCCTGTTGGTCTTGCAGTAAGAGACAGCCTCACTCCCACCTGCAGACACCCCCTCTGTAAGGAGGTGGCCGGCGTCAGGGCCCAGCCTGGCTCCCTGCTCTGTGTGCCCCAAATGCCTGAGACCTTCAGCACCTGCTGAGGACCCAGCCAGCTGAAAAGATCAGCACACACCCTGACCTCTGCTAGGGAGCAGGGCTGTGTTCTTAGAGATTTCTTCTCAGATGGGAAAAAAAAAAAAAAAAAAAATCTCAATGCAAAAAAAGCAAAAAGCAGCCCTGGTATCAGACACAGGCCCGTGAGTGCCAGGGCAGGTGCTGTCACCCGCCTCCACCTCCTCAGGCTTGGAGGAGGCGCCGCCACCCCACGGGGATGGATGCTGGAGCTCTTTGGAGTGTTCTGGCTCTTCCCGCCGCCTCTCTGCAAGGGGCTGGGCCCAGGGCTCAGGCAGCTCTGGCTTTTGCGAGACACAGGCACAGGGCCAAACGGTCACTTGAACTGAGAGCAGGATGCCTGGGAAGGCACGGGGAAGGGGAGGAGCACAGGCTCTGTACCCAGGACCCCATCGAATCCTAGTCTTCCCCTGGCTCATGGTGACCTGTGGGCAGGTTGGGGGACTCCTCAGAGCCTCATGGGTAAGAGTGGGGCACAAAGGCTTTAGGACGGTGCAGCCACGGTAGGTCCTGGGGCATCCTGACTGCCGGGCCATCTGGGGGCTTAGGTCTCTTAGGTTTCCCCTAGTCAGGGGCTGATGATGCTGTCCCCTCAGAGGAGGCCCTGGAGGGGAACCAGTGGTCTGGGTCAGGTGGAGAAGGAGCATTAGGCAGCCAGCCCAGGATACACAGAGTCCGAGGACAGGTGAGCTGTCGGGTAGGCCATCGGGTGAGCCAGTCTGGAGGCAATGACATGAGCATGGGAGTCACGGGGCAGACACCTCTGACCCCCAGATGAGGAGGTGGCCTATGGAGGAGGCTCCACTGAGAAGAGGAGAGAGCTGAGGACACACCCCTGGGGCCTCTGGTCAAGGGAGAAGGGAAGGACAGGGGAGCACACAGCGGGCGCGGGGTCCAGAAGCCAGGGAAGGAGACTGCTGGAGACTGTAAGAGGAGGAGTGCAGACCACCCACTGGACCGAGCAGCACGGAACCTCACGGAGCCACCTGGGCGAGGGGCTGGGACCTGGTCCTGACAGACGTGGACTCGTGGACAGGGAGCACAGACGGCCCCATCAGGGATGATGCTACAAAGGGGAGGAGAGAGAGGGCAACCAGAGGGCAGGGGGTACAGGGGTGCAGGGGGAGCTCCAGGGAGAGACCCGCGGTGGGTGGCGGGAGCGGCTCTGCGCTGTGGCAACGTAGCCTCGCTGACATTTCATTTCCCACCACTCCCTTCTCAGCAGGATTGCGGCCAGGGTTGGCCTCATCTGGATTCCGAGTGAGACCTGGAGGACGGAGGGTGTAAGCAGGGTCGTCGTCCAGAGCAGCGGCAAAGTCCCTGCATTTCATCATAACACCAAGACCTGATCGGTCTCCCTCTCACTGCCTCGCTGCGCATCCCGACATCCACACGGCTGTGTGAGCCAATATTCCCAAACAACCAAAGTGCGGCGATAGAAAATAACACACGGGCGAAAAGGATCCATTCAAAGTGCAACACGGACCGCCGGTGTTCATGGGCAGAACAGGGCAAGGTCTTTGATGCAGCTTCGGAATCCACGTGGCAAGTAACGTTTAAGAAACAACCCACTTAAAGTTTTGGTGTATTATCAAAGAAGAATATTGGCTGAAAAGGTTTTTAAAATATCCCTTCCTAACTTTCTATCTTGTGTGAGGACCAATTTCTTCTTCATATTTCATTTAAAACAACATATGGCAAGAGACTAAATGCAAAAGCAGATAGGAGAATCGAGTCGTCTCCTATGAAGCCAGAAATTAAAGAAATTTATGAAGTATACTCCCATTCTTCTCACTAAGTTTTTTTATTTTAAGAATTTGGTTGTTTTTCATAAAATAATGGCTTCATCACTGTTATTTTCAAATGAATAAAAATTCAAATACTTTAAAATTGTATCACTTTAAATTTCTAGTAAGGTAAGTACCGATAGATATAACCCACATAAACAAAAGTTCTGTGGGGTCCTCCGTAACCTTTGAGGGAGCTCAGGGTGGGGAAGCCTCGGTGGAGGTGGGGCAGAAGGTACGCCCACCCTCCGCTCGGGGCATGTTCGCTGCTCAGGGCACCCTGGCGCCACAGACAGAGCTGGCTCTTCCAGCTCCCAGAGCTCCGGCCAGCGGCAAACACAGCTCCCAGGGAAGGCTCCTGTGCAGCTCCCTGCCCGGCGTCTGTCCAGTGTGAGGCTGGGCGGCAGCAGAGGGAGACAGACATGAGCCCTAACTGTCCCCACGGGTTCTGGGTTGTCCACACTCTCCTCCATGTCACGCCCAGCCTTCCCTCCCACTGCAGATCCCATCGATCCACAGCAACTTTGGCCCAACACCGGATGCAGAGGCCGCAGCCTTCCCGAGATTCCACGGCTCCCACCGCTGGGCGCGGCCCGTCCTGTCACAACTCCGTCGTGTGTCACTCACAGTGGCTCTGCACCCCTGATCAGACTGTACCCAGTACAGGGCTGGGTGTCTAGGGCACCATGAGGCGTGTGCACATGGCCCTGAAAGGACAAGCAGGGTCCCTCCTGGTAAAGGGCAGACGAGGGCATTCAGGAAAAGGAGAGCCGCCCCAAGGGGCAGAGGCACGGATGGCGGGCACATGGAGGGACGCCATGCGGCCGAAGAGGCGGGCAGGGGCTGAGTGTGCCCAGAGCGTGGACTCAGCCCATGATGCCGGCCGGGAAGCCACCACAGACACCCATGGTCCCCTCCATGGCTGCGGGAGGGGAATTGGGGGGCTGTCTGGAGGGCTGCATCAGGTTGAACTCACTCCCACCCCAACTTCAGGATGGGGCGCGGTGATTTGTGGCTCCTGTTACAGACGGGCTGCGGCTCCATAAAGGCCAAGTGGCCGCCGGCTGGGATGCCTTCTCGCCCGGGCTTCCCCATGCTTTTACGAGTCAACATTTCTCCAAAGACTTACTGTCCACACAGGCCCCTTTATGCCCCAAAGGTAAGGGTCGAAGCGGCCTTATAACTGCCGTTACTTATCTTTACAGCGGCCGGTGAGAGCCCGCGCTGCCGCGGCAGAGCTTTCATTTCACTGTGTATATTTTTAGTGACGGCTTATAAATCAGGCTCATCCCTGGGGCTCAGGGTCTGGGGTCTCCTCTATTCCAGAAGGCCAGGCTGGGAGAACCATCCCGGTCCCCCTGTCCCTGCTTCTCTGGGCTTTGGGCACTAATAGTCCTCAGGAAGGCAAGACACAGGAGCTTGTCTCCAAGGATGCACCAAGGGGATTGTCAGGACCCTCAGTCCATTTCTGGCCCTTTCTCTAAGCAGCAGCAGTCCTGTCCTCCTATCTTCTTCCCCATCAAACCCTACTCTCAATACAGAATCTGATAAACTCATTCCCACTGAGGCACTGATGTCTGCCAACAGCCAGGTTGTTTACCACCTTCCCAGGGCGTATTCATCGTACCACACTCATACACTCTTAAGCCATCAGAATTCATCCCTAATGATGAAATCACTGACAGGGACACAGGAAAGGATTCCTAAACTCCCAGAAATCATGACCTGTAAGTACCCACACTTCTCTCTCTGTGTAGCAGACGCCATTGGTACCCCCTCACGTCCCCTGTCCTTACCAACTTCCAACCACTAGCACCTGTGGTTAACTGTCTCAGGGTTTTCCCTGCCTCCAAAGCCCTTTGGCCAACTGCACAGCAGGCTGGAAGTGCCACTGCAGGCCTGGAGCAGGGGCTGACAGGGGCTGGTGTTCAGACCTCGGCTCCCGGGCCACTTGGGTGGGACAGATCCCAGGGGCTCTCGGAGTCTCCGCATCGGATGACACTGCTACAGTTCTTGGTGGTGACTGGCTTGCCAAGGCTGAGGAGGCTGGAGGTGACCTTCTTTCAGGACGAGGTGGCCCAGGGGCTGCCACAGCCTGGTGACCTGGGGGAGAGGGGACTACGCTCAGGAATAACGAGAGGCAGTGGAGAGACAGGTGGTGAGGCCAGGGTGAGAAGGGGCGCCGGAGGGTGAAGGAGCAGACGCAGCTGTCCCCATGAGACCACCGGCGGGATAAGTGGCTGGCAGTGAAGCAGGTCCATCTGCCCCCGGCAGCCCCTAGCTGGAACGTTCTAGCACCAGCAGGGCCCAGAGGCTCAATCTGACTCTGGGCTTGGCTCTCTCCCTCCCAGACACAACCCAGCACTGGGGTGCAGGCTCCAGGACAGGCGAGTCTCCACCCTCCTCCTCTGGGAAGAACCTCCCAGGCCGCTCTAGCCCTCCCCTCAGCCCCAGTGACAGAGCCCCTAGGATCACAGCACAGGGAAACGTTGACTCTGAGTTTTGTTTTGTTTCATTTTTCTAAGTTTCCGGACGCTTCCGATTCCTCCTTGGGGACGCGAGCACAGAAAACCCATCTGACCCCCAGCCCCGCCAGGTCACTCAGCCAGCGTTAGTGAGGTCCAGGCACCCACGGCAGAGTCCTGACACCTGGGTTCCCTGGCGTGCTGAGAATTCTCCAGAACGGTCTCACAGACATTGCCCAGGGACTGCATCGGCCTCCTCGGGACCTCACGGTGCTCCTGGGGCATCATTGCCCCCACGGGTCAGAGGACCCTGGTCTCTCATGCCGACTTCCATAACCCCCCGCTCCGTCTCCTTCCCCCAGGGGAACAAGGCTGATACAGGCTCCACCACGGCCAGGTGTCCCCCCCGCCCCAGGGTCAGGGCCTGGTGGGCCTGAGGAACCACCATCGCTCCTTCCAGCCTCAACCTGCTCTTGCTGCTGACAAGGACTCTCACCTTCATCGTCACACACAGGTAGAGGAGGGACTCACAGACAGACACACAGACAGGTAGGGGTGAGGGGAGAGCCCAGCTAGGCCAACCACACAGGTGAGCAGGATGGTCCAGGAGGGAACATTCCAGAAACAGAGGGAGGACAAGGCCTGCATGTCAAGGATGGGGATAGGAGAAGGGGGATCCCAGCAGCCTGAAGGCCTGGGAAGGGTGATGACCCCAGACAGAGACCAAGGGGTGCCCTAGTGCCCCCTGAGAGCTGGAAATACCCCAGAGGCCCACTCTGAGGGGGACAGCCTCAGAAACAGAGGGCAGGGCCTGAGGTCCCCATGGCTGCACCACAGTCAGCGCATCCAGAGCCCCCGTGAAGACAGCCCTGTCGTGGGGCCTCCACCTCAGTCCTGCCCACAGCCCAGCAAGGGAGGGCATGCCGTCCCCCCATGAAACACCAGGCCTCAGGGACCGCCCCGCTCCCACCACCGCAGCTCTGAACCTGGGGTGGCTGGCTCCGTAGGCTCCACTCCAGCCGCGCCTCCCGACACAGGATGGCAGGACCCGGCCGTGGCACACACGGGTGGTGGCACTGCTCCTTGGCATGAGGACGACCTGAGCAGCTCATCAGCCTCTTCTCCCCCAGCTGAGGAAGGGGCTTCCACTCTGCCTGACCAGCATGGCGGAAAGAGGCAGCGGATCCAACAGCCCTGGGAAACGCCACCGCGCCCCCATGCCCAGGGCAGAGAGCTCATTTTACATCTCCTCTGTGTGGTCATTCCTGTGGGTACCTGCCTGTCTCACCCCTAACAGGACTGTCGGTTGCAGGAGAAGTGGCCCTTGCCGGTGTGTTCTCTGCGTGACCCAGTGATAGAATCTCGCCCGGCATGCACGAGGCCCTTGATAAACACTTGTCGAAAGACAGAGAGAAGCAGGCAGAGAGAGAGGGAAGGAGGAAAGAAGAATGATCTGGAAAGCAAAGAAATCCAGCAGGAATGACCTGCATTTCATTGTGGGGATGGAACACTTCAAGTCGCAGGGTATAGGTCAATCCAGCAAAAAAGCGAGTTTCTTCTAAATGTCCTTACCCTGCTCAAAGCCCTTCGATGGCTCCCTACTACTCATATTCCAGACTCCAAGGCTCCCTGGTAGCCATTCAAAGCCCCCCTTCCAAACACATGTCTCGTCCCACCCCCGACGTGACACCTCCTCTCAGGCAGGCGCTGTGGTCCCTGCACTCCATGTGTGCCACCTCACGCCACCCCAGGCCTCCACTCTCGTCCCCTTCTCAGGGCCTCTCCCACATGCCCCCTCTTCTCTGAGGAAGCCTCCTTAGAGGTGCCACTCTGGAACTTTTTGGCATTTCTGCTGTCAGGCTGTCACTGGGACTTCTCAGGAGCTCTCTGTGTCCCCTCAGGGGGAGCTCAAAAGGACAACAAGGGAAGGGGGACAGGCCTGGTCACCCCAATGTGGCCCAAAGGAGGAGGCTGCTCCTGGAGCTGGAGCTCTGACTCCACTCATCGCTCACCGGCGAGTGTCCACAGCTGCTCTCTCCTCCCTGAGTCCTCCCACTCTACCCACCAACTGCTGCAGTGAAGTGGGCAGTTTTATTTGGCCCGCCCGGCATCGCATGGGGCCGCCCTCCCGTGCACAGTCCCTGCAGGTCAGGGAAGCTGACCCTCCTTGTACCACCAGATGTCCACGAGATCCATGTAATAACACGCGGCCTGGGCACAGTGACTGGCGCACAGGGTGCAGGGGACCCAGGCTAGGACAACAGGAAGAAGCCCAGGACTCCTGCTGGAATCACCCCAAAGGAGACCCTTCCCATCAGAGCCCAGGGGTGTCAGGCCCACGCTTACCTGCAGCCACTCTCACCACCTGGGGAGGAGAAGCCGCCCGAATCCCAACCCAGAGGAAAGCCGTCCCAGAGTACGGGAGAAGGAGACAGTGTCCTGGGGACATCATTGGAGCCTCAAGCTCAGCTAGTTACACCTTCCCCGTATGGAGGCCAAGAGCTCCATGCAGCTTCAGAGGCTCCAAGCTGGTTTCTGTCACCTGCAACCAAGCGTCCCGACTTGGTTTCCATCAGGGAAGAACCATCCTCTGAGGCCAAGGAACGGCCTCTTCCTGTATCCTCATACACCACGAATGTCCCTCCTGGGCCTCAGCATTAAGTGTGGCTGCCTGCCCATCCTCCACGGCCTCTGGCTGAGAGCTGGCCTGAGGGGCGGGCACGGGGCTGGGGAGAGGAAGGAGGAGTGCAGGAGTCACTGGCTGAGACTCACTGAGCACAGGGTAAGCCCACGGTGTAGACGGAGAGAGGATATGAAGGGACAGCGCAAATTGGGGGCCCCAGGCCAGGACAGGGAGGCAGGAGGGTGCGCTAGACAACCACAACCCTACTCTTGCCAGCCCTGGCCGACGCCGACACTCCCCGGGAGCTGCAGTCTGCCTGGCACTGCCCTCTGCAGATGCTGCTGAAGGGGCTGGGACACCACGCACGGGATGGGACGCCAGTGAGCATCTAAGGCCCACCCCTCCTGGGCAACCCGCCTGGTGCAGGACAGCATGCTGGCGTGGGAGTCCCAGATCTGCTCCTTGCTGGGATCCATCACATGCTCACTGTGTGGCCTTGGCAAGACCATTTCCCCTCTCTGGGCCTCAGAGAACCAGATGGCCCCTGAGGCACCTCCCACTCAGAAGCGCAGCAGAATCTGGCCCTCTCCGGCTGGGGGCAGCACCAGGCCCTGGCCCTTCCCAGCAAAGCATCTCGTGTCCAGCAGGACAGGGACCCAATGCCTCTCCCACCCCCAGGGCACATCCCCCTGGAGTAGTAGGTGGGGCCGGGGGCCACCCTGGCATGCTGGCAGGCCATCTCTCTCAGCCCCACCCGACCCCGCAGCCCCACTGCTGCAGAGCCCACGAGCCCCGGCATGATCAAGTGTTCGGAGCTGGAGGGAGGCAGTATCTGGTGATAAAGGCCTGGAAGTTAGCTGGAGGTGCTGCTCTTGCTACGGTGATTTACTCAGCTCCCATCTACACTCGCACCCTTAACGTAATTATTTACTTTGTCATTAAACACCCTCCTTCCACTCCAGTTATTTTTAGAGCTCCTGGAGCCTATAGAATTGGCTGGGGAGGCTGCTCATTGGCCAGGAGAAGCCGGGGCCTCCCTGATGGGCAGCGATGCTCACATAGCCTGGCGACTCATGCTGGGGTTCCAGGCGTGAAGGGGCCAGGCCCAGGTGCCACAGGCCGGAGGGATGACAGCCTCTCCCAGCCCTGCCTCGCTTCTTCCCTCACCGTCTCCCTCCCACCCTCCCTTCATCCTTTCGTACACTCCCTCTCTCCCTTCCTTCCTTCTTTTGTAAATCTGAGATATAATTCACATACCATAAAATTCATCCTTTTAAAGTACACAATTCACTGGTTTTTACTTTATTCAAAGGGTTGTGCAACCATCACCACTATCTAATCACAGAACATTTCATTGCCCCAAAAGGAACTCCATAGCCATGAGCAGTCGCTCCCCCCTCCCCTCAGCCCCTGGTAACCACGAATCTATTTTCTGTCTCCATGGATTTGCCTACTGGGGACAGTTCATATAAAGGGAATCATGCACACGTGGCCTTCTGTGTCTGGCTTCTTTCACTGAGCATAACATTATCAAGGTTCATACATTTTGAGGATGTATCTGTATTTCATTCCTTTTTATAGCCAAATAATATTCCATATGTGGATATACTGCATTTTGTTTGTCCATTCATTAGCTAATGGACATGTGGGTTATTTCCATTTTTTGGCTATTATGAATAATGTTGCTATTAACATCCAGGTACAAGATTTTTTATGAACATATGTTTTCAGTTCTCTTGGGCATATACCTAGAGTGGAACTGCTGGGCTCTCCCTCCCACAGTCAGCCGAGAGCTGGGGCCCGGCATGTGGGTACCGCTGTGGGTGATGGGCAACTGAACAGCTCCACACTGCTCTGGCTGCTAATGATCCACCCAGGAGTTGCCACAGGCCCCTCAAGTAGGTGAGGCCACTATCCAATGAGAATATGACAGGAGCCCCTGGTGGCCCACCTGCCATACCCTCACTCCTACAAGCTGGCAGGTGAGCTTCATCACGCCCATTTTACAGATGAGGCCTACACTTGTCCCTAGCTATGGACCCACACCTGCATGCCTCTAACTGAAGGCACCTGTTGCTTTCCTTGTCCCCAGCACAGCCAGGAGGGATGTGACCAGTGTGTAGACCCTGGGGTCCCCCCCGCGTCCAGCCTGAGAACTCACAGAGGCAGCAAAGTGCATCCTTGGCAGTTTGTGCTCCCTTTCCGAGCCTCTGCTCCCGTGGGTCAGCTCTCTGGCCAGAGGCTTCCTGAATCCAGGTGTCACTGGGGAGGAGCTTGGTACCCACTAACCTAAGTCACCAAGACAGAAGAAGGACAATGTGGACCTCTGCACAAGCCCAGAGGCATGGTGACAGCTAACGGGTGGATTTCAGGCCCTCACTTTGGAAGGGATGCTCTCCTGGTCTGACCATCTTCTCACCACGCAGGACCACCTGCTCTGCCATGCTTCCCTGCACGTCCCTTCAATTCCAGAAGGGCAGGGATTGAGGAAGGTGTAAGGCCTGTGCCTGGTGTCCACGGCCCAGCACCACACCAAACCCAAACCCTCCTCCAACTGTCGCTGCTCAAAATGGGATGGACAATCAGATGCAGAAATCACCCTCCTCGGACCAGAGGCCTTGCTGCCTGGTGTCAGGGTTACAGACTTCCCACCCCACAAACCCAGGCCGCAGTCCATGCCCACTGGGAGCACGGCAGCCAGGCCACAGTCACAGGAAAAGAGCCAAGGGCAGTTTCTCAAGAGGGAGACCCTCCAACCCCCTCCCTCCCTGCCTGCCCAGGAGGAAAGGGAAGATAAGCCAGCTGAAGCTGGAGGGGGCTCCAAACAAGCCACGCCCACCCAGGGCCAGGCCGGGCCTCCAGCATCCACGCGTGGCTGTTTAGCAGCCAGAGGACACAGACCCAGGAGAGATCTCTGGACATGGCCTCACAGGACATCCCAGCCCAGAGACAGTGGCTTGCGCTGGAGCTGCAGAGTGAAGGGAGCCCCTCCCCAAGGGCTGACAGGGCCAGCCTTGCTTGCCAGCACTCCCCAGCCACGTTGGATCATTCTCAGACCTCAGGACTTTTGCCCATGCTGTTCTTCGAGCTAGAAAGCCAATCCTCCTTGCACATCACAGGCAAACTGCTACTCCTTGTGAAGACCCAGTTCAGATACCTGTGCATTCATTCATTCATTCACTCACTCTCAAATATTTATTGGAAACATACACGCCACTCTCAGAAATAGTTCTAGAATGACTAATCATAGTAACAGCAATAACAACAAAACTAATAGCAGCAATTCCATATACAGAATGTCTACTACATGCTAGGTACTATCCTAGCACTCTGCGCTGGTTATCTGCAATCCCAGCCCTCCAAAGGGAAGCATTTGTCCTTTTTTTTTTTTTTTTTAAAGATTTTATTTTTTCCTTTCTCTCCCCAAAGCCCCCCCGGTACATAGTTGTGTATTCTTCGTTGTGGGTTCTTCTAGCTGTGGCATGTGGGACGCCGCCTCAGCGTGGTCCGATGAGCAGTGCCGTGTCCGCGCCCAGGATTCGAACCAACGAAACACTGGGCCGCCTGCAGCGGAGCGCGCGAACTTAACCACTCGGCCACGGGGCCAGCCCCAGCATTTGTCCATTTTTAAGGTGAAGACCCTAGGGTTCAGAACAGCAAAGGATACCCAACTGGTAAGTGGCAGAGCAAGGACTTAAACCTCGTCTGTCGGAGCCTGAGCCTCCGCCCCCGGCCACGCTGGCCACCCGGGAGCTGGCTGCTCCGTGCACCATCCCCTGCGGCTTCCCCTAAGCCCTGGCTTCCTGTGCCAACACCCCTTTGGTAACCTCTCCTCAACCATCTGAGCAGAGCATGCGCTTCTCCCTGTAGGATCCTAAGGGGTCAGAGAGAACGCACGGCTGCAGGCAGGGGCCTGGCCAAGGCCCTACTCAGCTGGTAGAGCCCTTCGGGGCCGCACTCCTTCCCTGTGGTCTTCCTGATCACCCAGGCATCAGGCACTGGCCGCATCAGCATCGCAAGTGGGAGTGTCTGGTTTCTCCATGGGGACCACAGCTGTTGGGCACAGGGACTATGGCTCCTGCTTCTTGGATGCCTCCCCTCAACCCAGCCCCACCTGCCCCCTCTGGTTCTGGCACAGGGTTTCAGAGAGGGCGGCAGCTTTGTTCAAATGCACTGCTTTTCTCTCCTTACCCATCAGTGTGCATAAAAGAGGAGGCTCCGACAGAGCCATAGGACCTCAGCCTGCAAGGTCAAGCAGCCACACACCCCCCTGGGAGCCCCAGCCACCCCTGGGCCTCACTCTAGGGCAATCAGGAGGCCTTCTCCTTCCCCGGTCCCATGGGGCCCCAGATGCCACTGCCCCTCACTGCCAGGCCTGGCTGCCAGACCTCGGGACCTCTCCCTGGACTCCTTGCCTCCAGCCTCTCTGCCCAAGCCCCACTCCCACTGCAGGCTGCCCTGCTCTCTGATGTGGCAGGGGTCTGCCTTAAACCTCTGTAGCTGATTCCCTGAAGCCTGGGGGGCGGGGAAGGGGAGAATCTGAATGCTCCACCTGCCTCCAAGGCTGGAGCCCCTCTCAGGCCCCACCCCAACCCCCACATTGGAGCTATAGTGGTCAACACGCTGACCCCCAAGCTCCCACACTCCTGAGGGGCCGTTCTGCTGCTGCCGCCCCCCAATGCCCACCCATGCGTGTGTCCTCCTGATGAGACTCTGCACGTCTCTAAAGGCCCAGCTCAGACGCTGCCACCCCATGAAGCTCCCTGGGCAGGACATGTCTGGCCTCCCACGTGTCCCCGTAGTATTCTGCTCTCGGTCCCCCGACACCTCCAACTGGGAGCTCCCAGAGGGCAGAGGCAGGGTCTCTGCCATCACCGCATCTCTGAGCAATGCTCTGGAACCATCTGTGGGATGCACATATGGGCTCAGGGAACCCAGAGGCACCCAGGCCACCTCGGGAAGGCCAGGGTCCCTTTCTTCCTCCAGGTGTCCCACATCCACCCCAAACACCAGGCCTGACTTCATTATCTTCAAAATGTTCCGAAGATCAGAGGCGGTGAGACCTGGCCACAAACATAAAATAAATTATCCTCCCCACCCCCATGATAAATGGTTCTATTAGCAAACCAGATTGTTAAACTCCGACGTAGCAGAACGCAGGAAGCTGGGGCCCATCCATTCTCCCTCTGGCGCACGCAGAGTTGTAAATAGGTTATTTTGTGTGTAAATAACACATTAAAACACAGCATTAGCTGTGTCTTTTGATAGAGAGGAAATTGTTACAAATAAATAATTCCGGACAGGAATGTAAAATAAGCCAGATTTAATAGTGCATGCCTGTCCAGCCGTGTTAAACATGACTAAAATGATAAACCCCAGAATGTACTAATAGTAAACTATGCACTGACATCAAAGTAATGAGGCTGTATTTCTACCAAGCTTTAGAAATGCTAAAATTAGTTTTGACAAAACCAAACATCAGAAAAATGTTTCTAACATAAACACCGTCACTTTGGGAAGAGGGGGTTTGGGCCAGGAGGGCAGCAGGACTTGGGGGCAGCTGTGTCCCATCCCATGGGCAATTCCTGGGAAATTGGTTTCCAGACCCAAGGGAGTCACTCGGTGACCGTTTATGCTTCACTGTCTCTGGGCCTCAGTTTCCACATCTGTAAAATGAGCAGATTCGAACTCGATGCTCCGTAACGCTTCTTCCAGTTCTATGTTGGCAATGACTGTAAAGCTTCCCCCGGCTCTGCAGAAGCTGCACGTCCACAGTGAACCATGAGAACTGAGGCCATGTCCGCAGGGGGCGCCGTGGCCCTGGGGAGCGAACTGGAACGGGAGCCACCACAATGCCCTCGATGCTTCTGTTCTGCGTGGACAGAGCTTGCCAGCTGACGTGCATCAGCCAAAGCACAGCAACATGGGTCCGAAGTACAAACATCTGTGCACCAGCCTCCACCACCGAGGGGAGCGGCAGGCAGGGCCAGCGAAGGCTCCCAGAGCACAGACCCTGGGCTGCGCCTAGAGCGCCGTGGAGGGGGAGGGAACACAGCTGCTGTGGCAGGGGCAAGCAGGGCATCTGCTCTGACTTTAGACGGCAGCCGTCTTGAGTGGCGTTCTGAGCCTGAGGGCTCAGCATCGAGCATGAGCCTGTGATACACGAGAGAAAAGCTTACCCAGACTTCCATCACTAACATTTACTTCGTCCTGCTCTCTGCAGGCACTCTGCTAGCCACTCTACAAATGCTCTCCTGTTTCACCTCACTGTAGCCAGAGTAGTCACCATTATTATCTCCACTTGACGGCCTTCAGAGAAGGTCTGATCTGCCCCAGAGCACACAGTTAACACGTGGAGAGCTGGGAGGAGGCCCGGCCCCACTGGCCTCAAGCCCCATCCTTCCCCCGACATTCTGCCACCCTCGGCCCCAGGCCCCTGGCTCTCCAGTACACCCTCGTGCCTGAGACCACAACAGGACGTTGTTAAGAGTCATTCAGAAGCACCTGAAAAACGCCTGGGTGGCCATGCCCTGGGTTTGTGAAGCTATCAGGGAGAAGCACGTTCTGCTCTGCTTTCTGGAGAAAGTCTGATGGGAACTGGTGTTCCACGTGGCTGGGCCGTAAAAACAAGCTCAGAAGCAGCATCCACGGCAATCCTGGAAATCACTTAAATAAGAATAATTGCCCACTTAGTCATGCCTGAGTGCATCCTCAGGCCCAAGGCAAAGGTGTGTGGCCCCAGCCGAGTGGCTCAGGTAAGTGAGGGAGGCTGGCCCACCCAGCAAGGTCCCTGCTGTCCAAGGGGCCTCGGGAGGGCAGCTGGGGCCAAGGAGCAGGCAGCCCCTAATGACCCTCGTCCCAGGGGACCTCAGGGCCTCAGAGGCAGCTGGCCGCACCAGCCCATGGGCACACACCTGCCATAACAGCATCAGTCTGCTTCCATTCCCTCCACAATCATTTATTGGGTGTCTGCCTTGCTGGGGGCGCTGGGGTGACCAGATACCCTGCCCACAGGGGCATCCCGGGGTTTGGGGGCCACAGACACAGAGAGGGAGCTAAGAGACCAGGGACTCAGAAGTATCCATCAATGACAGGGCACAGTAAGGTCCACGTGACTCAGGGGGTTTCCTGGCTCTGGGCAGCTCCGCTGGAATGGTCACCGCCTGAGTCGTTTCCATATTCTGATATTTGCACAGCATTCCAGGACAGACGTGGACGCCTCACCTCAAGCAAAAATGGGCCTCGAAGAAACTTTCAAATAAGCCCACAGGGCCAGTGAACAAGAGGAAGGGGTGGCCGGTGTGAGTTTAGGTGGCACAGAGGCCTCCTGCAGTCAGGGAGCACTGTGCTGAGAGTCAGACAGTGCTCAACCCTAGTTAACAATAACCCTGCCAGTGCGAACCACTGCTGGTTCACCACCTCCAGGATCTAGTCATGCCTTGAACCAACTACATCCAACGACCTGGGAAGCCTGTTAGACACACACACGCCCAGGCGCAGCCCGGGAGAGTCCATTTCAGCAGGTCTGGGGCAACCTGGGAGTCTGTATTGACTCCAGCGGTGTAAGGAGATTCTAAGGCCTGGCAGCTTTGGCACCCTCTGGTCTGGTCTCCCCCTCCAGTGTACAGTGGAGGAAGCTGTTAGGAGGCCAGGGACCCGCTAAGGCCACCTGGTCTGATTCCCAGCCCAGGGCTCCCTTCTCCACTCTAGAGAGAAACCCAGGCTTCCCACCAACCATCCAGCCTCAACGGGTCAGCTAACAACAGTTACCGGCAAAGAGGAGACTTTCTGAGTCAGGCAGAGGCCGCAGACCCAGGAAAGGAAAACTGGCAATAGTTAACCAAGCAAATACTTAATGTGGACCTCACGGAGAGCCGCCTTTGTGCCCAAGACTTCAGCATGCTAACTCGAGTGATTCTCACAACGCTGGGAAGCAGGTTCCATTACATCCACTTTACAGATGAGGAAACCGAGGCACAGACCCGCCCGGGGCATGGGCGCTCGGCCTCACCCAGGTGGTCCGGTTCCCGAGTCTGGGCTGCTGCTTCCTCTTCCGTGGCACTGCTGTGAGACGAGAGGTGGCAGGAGCAGCCACTCTCCACCAAGTGCCTGTGCCCGGCAGGTGGGAGCACGTGATATGTGTCCCATCATTTCTGCCCAGCAGCTCTGCATATGATTCCCACTTCACAGATGGAAACACCCGCCCGCCTCGTGCACTTGGAACCCCGGGGGCCCAAAGCTGCAGTCATCAGAGCCACTTGCTTGGCCCCATTCCCAGCAGCTCTGCTTCAGGAGGTCTGCATGGGGTAGGGCCCAGTTCACAGGAAGGCTGCTGCTGCTGCTGGGGTCCCACGCCAGGAGGACCCTGGCCCAGTACACAGTAGGCACTTCGTGTGACCATTAGTGTTGGCCACTGCAGGCACGTCACAGGATTTCTAAAGTTGTCGGGCTGCCTGACTCTGGGACAAGCAAAGCTCATCAGACCCAGACCCAGCTCTGAGTTTGACGGCTCCAGCCTTCCCGATTGTCCCAGCCCGGAGGCTCGGAGCGGCTGGGCCCCCTGGTACGCCACTGAGGCACACAGAGGGGTTCAGAAACATTTTTGGAAAGAAAAGCCGCTGTTGGGGAGGAAAATACGACAGCATTTGGGCAGTGTCGGTATAAAGCAATGAGAAACATCTGAATCAAATTGCCTTTAAAATTACACCATTTTAAAAATTAAAGGGAAAAAAAGCTCTGAGCCAAAATGTGTTTTTAAAGCTTTACGGCCTCCAAAGTGTTAGCACAAGGGCTAGAGAGACTGGGAAAGAGCCCACCGGCCGCTATCCGGAGCTGTGCCGCCAGGTGCTCCCACGAACCCCCCAGGCTGACCGCCCTGCTGCCTTCTCCCTCGAACAGGCCCTGCTCCGCTCCACACAGGTGTTTCTGCCTCCCGTTCTGGCTCAGGGAGATGGCGACTCTGAGGGAAACACCCAGCCCCCAGCAGGTGGAGCTTGACCTAAGGGAGGTCAAGCAACAGGGGCCAGTCGAGCCAGGTGACTTTTGCAAATAAGTCACAGCACTGACCTCAAAGAAGTGGCTGTCTGGAAGAGAGCAGGTGCTGTCTGCCGTTGGACAGACAAGGGAGCTGAGGCTCGGGGACAGACGAGGAGACCCGTCTCAGGCTAGTGCAGAGACTGGACGCTTCCCAGAGTATCAGCAGGCTGGGGTCTAAGGCCCAAATCACCTGCCAACAGTGCAAACTCACAATCTAAAAAGTAAACATCTGAAAGAGACTCTCCCCATGGGAGGGGCGGGAGCCCGAGCCCCAGACCTGGCTCTCTGCTGAAGCAGCTGGCGGCCTTGGGCAAGTCCCATCGCCACCGCATCTTCGCCTCCTCTACGAAATGGAGAGGCTCCAGCCCCACTCAAGAATGAGACATGCCTGCCACTCCTCCCGAACACCTAGAAGCTCCCATCTGGGTTCCCAAGCTTTGCCCCCAGGGACGCCACCTCCCTTACATCCTATCTCCTTGCTTTGGACTCATTCTCTTTCTGGTTCCTAAGGGGGCTTCAGATCAGGTGGCTATCAAGGATCTTGGGTGAGGCTTAAGATACCATCAGTCGTGTGCTAACAATGGGCTCTGGCAGCGGGGAGGGGAGGAGGCAGCCCGATCTGTAGAGCTTGCCAGTTTCATGGTGAAAATACTCCCGTCATGCCAATTTCAGTTACCAACCTCAGGTCTTACATGGCAGAACTAGACGGAGACGCACTCAGCTCTCACAAGCTGGCACGGGCTGGCTGCAGCACACCCCTGCCTCCCAAGATACTTGCATTGTAACAGAGAGTTCTAGAAGGCTGAAGTCCTTAAGAACCAAAGGGGTGAGTTTCCTGCATGCCACGTACATCACCCTGAGTTCCAACATCTGGACAAGCACTGCTAAGAGAACCTCGCTACCTTATAAAGTCGTGCTCACAAGATAGAATTTGCATCCTGCTCTTTTTCTCTACTAATAACTACTATAAACACATCCCTCCCCATTATTATAAAGTCTTGATAAACGTTTTTAAATGGCTACAGAATGTTCCATTCAACAGATGTTCCACAGTTTGATTAATCAATCTATCATTAAACAATTAACACTGTTCTCAATTTTTCAGTTATAAATAACGTGGAAATGAAATCTTTCTGCCTAAAGGTGTGCTCACTCCTAGAACCAAAGTCATAGAATTCCAGCGGTGGAACTGGAACACCTGGCACTGGTGGCAGTCGGGGAGGGTTGGCTGAGGAGTCAGAAGCTGGCCTGGAATACAGGTGCCCCCACATGTGGACACCCCGCAGACATGGGCAATCACAGCGCTGCCAGTTTGTAGGATCTGGTCCGTCTGTCATTACTGCCCATTACTCACCAGAGTGCCCCTGACGTCCTCAGACAGGACTCACCCCACCCCTTGACAGATGTTTAATAAGCCAGGAAAACTAAGCTTGTGTAAGCCATCCCATCTGGGTGAGGTGCCGATCATGGTGCAGACCGTGGGGACAGTCTCACAGGCTTTGAAGAGATAAACGGGCGTTGGAGGAGCCAGGTGTCTGAGCAGTCACCTGCACAGCAACCGGGGAGTCAGCTCAGCCACACTCCTGCCGCAGCAAACAGGCCTCAGACAAGCCTCCCTGGACTGGGATGGTCACTCTATCTTTTCCAGAAATAGCTGAGGGACAGGGTCCCCTCAACAAGCAGTTCTCAGCTCCCTACACCCTTGCTCCAGTCCAGGATGCGCAGGGCAGCACTGCCCCTGTCGCAGGCCTTTGTGCAGGCCCGACGGCCTGTCCGCAGCGCCTGTCCACACCCAGCCCCATGCCTGCAGGCTGGGCGTCCAGCCTCCTCAGGAGCTAGGCAAATGCTGCTGCTCCACCAAACCACCCCTCCTCGGCCCAGCTCCTCGCCCACCCCCCCTCCCTCCCCACACTGCTCAGGTGCACAGGACACACTCAGGTGCCATCTCAGGCCCGGCCCAGCACCAGGACCCGAGACCCAGAGCTGAGTGCGAGAACGTCCCCACCCCTGAGGGGGCCTCTGTGTCGGGGACCTGTGCAAACCACCTTCTCCCACCTGGCATCTCCTTCCATGCATTCCCCTCACCTGTCGGCAGCTCCACGCCCCTGCGTGCAGGAAGGGGCACGTCAGAGGCTCTTTGGAGCCTTCCGGGACTCGATTTCACTGAGTAACTGAGGATTCTTGCTAACAGCACCTCCGCCACCATGGATAAGATGTAAGCAAGATCCCATGTCTCAAGATCGTAGAGACTTTGGACACTATCTGTCAAATGCCCTCAGGACACAGATTAGGAAAGCAGGGCCCAGAGAAGGGAACAAGATGCCACACCAGGACCCAGGATGTTGCTGGAACTAGGAACCAGGCCAGCGCCCTCTGGGCCGCAGCACCGGGCCTCCCTCACCCCATCCGCAGAACGCAGTCGTCAAAGTCCACCAGCACCGGGGTACCCGCTCCAAGATGCTCTCCGCTTTGCTCCATGCAGCAACAGCTGCTCTTCTCTGACTCCAGGAGGGCCCTTCCCCAATAGGCCTCTCAGCGAGGGGCAAGGGAGCGGGGGCCTGAGGAGGCTCTTCAGCAGCAGCGGAACCCGACTCCAGCCTCTCTGAGGACCGCAAGCCACCTGCCCTGGGGCAGGTGGGCTGACAGGCAAACCCATCCTCTGCCGGAAACTCATCAGCCAAGCTCCCCTGGGGTCGGGCAGTGAGGAGACAAGAGGGCCTGCAGGGGTGGGCAGGGAAGGCACCCTGGGGTGGGTGTGGGGTGGAAAGGGGTGAGCGCCTCCGTGGAGCTGCTGTACTCCAAGCTATAGGCCTGCTGCCCATCCCTCCTAGATCCAGAACCCCTCAAGCATCTGTCATGATTGCACAACTGGGTCTGATGCTGGAGGGGCTTCCCCCCAATTACTGTCTAACTACTGTCTAATTACTGCCTAAGTCTGTTCTCTGCTACTGTGACACGCAGTAAATTGTGCTGTGCAGCAGCTCATGATCCACTCACAGCTCTGGAGAGCACGACCCAGGCTGAGGCGGGAAGAGCTGAGGGGCAGGCCAGAGATACACAGAGCAGGCCTCAGAGCCCCAAGCACCTGTGTGTCAGACAGAGGGACAGCCTGAGGCATCGCCACAGGCCAGGGTGGGCCCTGACCCGGGGGAAGGAACAGACCATGTGCAGACACAGCCAGGCCCAGGACAGCCAGCCCTGGGAACAGGCAGCCGGGCCTCTGAGCCACCGCCAGCCTCCCAGCTGGGCTTCCCCTCACCTCGTCTCCTGGCTCCCTGACACCACCCTGCGTGGGGAGTCCACCCTGGGTTCGCTCCTCCCATGCCAGGTAAGAGCTCTTCCTCCACCCCCGCCCCACACCAGCCCCTCCTCACGGAGGAAGGGCCTGAAGACCCCATCTCCAAGAAGACAGGAGTCGAGGGGCATCACCCAGGTCAGGAGGCCAATGGCCCGCCTCCCTGTGAGAGCACGGAGGTTGGGCTGGCATCTCCCTCTCCTGACTCGGGCCACACATCCTGATAATGACCTCCAGCTGGGCAGCACGGGGGACCTGAAAATAAATATGGTAACAACAACCCAGAGGTCCTCAAGTTCACTCTTGGGAGCAGGGACACCTATACGCTCCAAGTATCTTCGCTTCCCTGGGCCCCGGCCCCAAGCTGCACCCAGCATGGCCCAGGGACTAGCAGCACCAGTGTCACCTGAGCGCTGGTTAGAAACGCAGAAACCTCAGGCCCACCTGACTTGCTGAAGCGGGTCGCACCCTAACAAGCCCCCCGAAATGTGTATGCGCATCACAGGGTAGAGGCACTGCCGGCCTTGCACACCCACCCCAGCGAAGGCGGCTTCTCCCCACTGCTCTCCGGGCTGTGCCTGAGCAGCGGGAGCAACAGGGCATGACTAAACGCACTTGAATAAAAAGGGAATGACAAGAAATCTAAGTCTCTCCATTCCTTGGAGACAGAAATAGTTCTGCGGCCTCCAGATGGACTGCGCAGACACACGGGAGGTCTCGCCTTCCCGCCAAACTTTCCCAACGGGATGCTGGCAAGGACCAGTGGAAACCAGAGTATTTCTCTTCGGGGCAGTAAAATGAGAGGCTGTGGCTCGTGTAGTCCTTCTGTTATAATTAACTTGGCCAGAAATTCACCTAAGGATACTAAGTTCCATACCTGACCCTCTAATTACAGCCAGAAGGATCGAGAGACAATTACTTTCCAAAATAGACCTTGGCGGGCCAGAGACAAGAAGCGGCATAGCTGGCCCATCTCGAATGTGCCAACTGAATGCAGCCCAGGGCCGCCCAGCAGCCACAGCGCCTCCCTTCCGCTCCCTCTCCCCATTCTCAGACCCCCAGCCCCTGCCCGCCAGAGTCTGAGATGACAGCCCGGCCCCCCAGATTTGGGGTGGCCAGACCTCCGAGAAAACCTACAGGCGACCAGCACAGTGCCTGGGATCCCCAGAAGCAGGAGGCCCTCCTCTCCGCCCTCCATAAACCCAGCATGCCTGCCTGATGACATCGGCCACCAGGCTAATTAAATGCTAATAGGCTAATGAAAAACACCCCTCCTGCCGGCACAGGCGCAGAACAGCGAGTACCTCCTTGGGCAGCGACCGCCGCCGCGGCCGCTGTGGCCACCGCTAGAGCCGAGGCCTTCCTGGCCGGGTCGGGGAAAGCGGCAGCCTCCAGGATCCCACTTTTGGCTTCCTTCTTCTCTGAGGCAGCAGCGGAAGCGGACGTCTCCATCTTAGCGGCTCATAGTCCCAGGTGGCAGCCCTGAAGGAGAAGACAGAGACAGTCACCCACGCAGCCCCAGACCGGCCGGGAGCGCGACCCAGATTCCTGCCCTGTTCGCCTCAAAAGCGACCAACTTAATTCGCTCATAATTGGGAAGGAGGGTTTAATTAATTTTGAGAATTATGAGTTCTGAGATTCATCTGGTCTTTCGGACGACCTCCCGGACAACAGCCAAGCAAATTTGTCGTCTTTTACCCCAGATTTTTAAAATTGAAGCAACAAGTCCCTGCTGCTGTAAGCAGTGAGCAGCAGGAAGACCAACAAGGAGAAATGAAGTCAGGATCACGGGATGCTCCAACTCGGAATCCCAGGAAAATAAAAGTAAAGACAGTGACAACTACTCAGAGGTCCTGAAAGAAGAGCCTCGTGTCCTTTCCTCCCTGCTCACCAGGATCCATGCTTCATTTCTTCAGGCATACGTTCATGCGCTCATTCACGCACAGATGTGTCATTATTTATCCACTGGCGCACACACAGTCAACCTATTTTTAAGATTAAGATGTTAAGAGCCTAAGATTTTAAGCTCTATGGTGCATGAGGCATGGTGCCTGGTGCTAAAGGTACAATCTTGGAGTTTACAGTGTCCTTAGGAGACAGATAATAAATGGGGCGCTGGGGGGATTCGTGCAGATTTAGCTGCAGTTGGTGAGAGGTGGAAGGAAAAGAACACAGGGTGGCGGGGCAGAGCAGGGTAGCAGGGCAGAGCAGGGTGGAGGGGCAGGGGGTGGCCACCTTGCTTCCTGGAGTAGGGACGGGATGCCACGTGGAGCTCCGAGGAGCCCAGGGCAGAGGCGGAGCCATGGCCCAGGCCCAGACGGGAGGAGGCTGGCTTGTTTAAGAAGCAGCAAGAAGGCGTGTGCAGGCCCTGGGCGGGTTTGGGCAGAGGGGGGACATGACACGACTCATGGTGTAAAGGGGTCCCTCTGCTATTATGTGGAGAGCAGATGGGGGAGGAAGGGACATGGCTGCAAGGACCCAGGGAGATCTAACAGTGGTCTGGGTGAAGGGGGCCGTGGTGGAGCGTGGACACACTCTGAAGGCGGGGCCCACACACCTTGCCAGGGTGGGGATGCTGGGTGTCATGAGAAGAGGGGTGGAGGGAGGAGGCTCAGGGGATGCGGGCACAGGTAACGCTCGTCTCCAGCAGGGTGGTGGGACACAAGCGAGCATTTCACTAACTTGCTTCATCCCTTGCAGATACTGCTAACCGAGTATGTGTCAAATATTACAAAACAGAAATTTGAAAGACAATTTTTTTTTTAAAGAAGGGGGGTCGTCAAAGATGGCTCATATTTTTGGCCGAGCACCTGGATGATGGAAGGCTGGTGCCATTGGCTGAGATGGAGCACCATGGCGAGAAGCAGGTGTGAGGCGGAAATCAGCTCAGTGTGGGCCATGTTGAGATGCCTATAAGACATGCAGAACTGCTGGAAATGCAAGTCGGAGGTCAGAGGAAAGATGGAGGCTAGAGATGGGACTATGGCAGCCACTGGGCAAGATCTCCAAGGGAAACGCGGAAGGAGAAGAAGAAGAGAAAGTTCTAAAACTGAGACACAGGGCATTCCAAAATTTCCAGGTCAGGAAAAAGAGGAGAAACCTGTCAGGGAGAGTGAGCAGCAGTGGTCAGTGGGGGAAGGAGGAGAAAGAAAAGAAAAACACCAGCAGAGGGCGGGGGCTGGGAAGCCAACTCAAGGAAAAAATCCCTAAAGAGGAGGGGCAAGCAGCTCCATCACTGAGAGATGAGATGTGAGGCCCAAGTGCCGAGCAGTCGCTGTGGTGGCAGGGGGCCCAGGGCCCAGGTGGCTTTTAGGGAGAGAGCAGAAGAGAGTGGAAACAGAGTCACAGACAATTTAGTCAAGAAGCTTTGCTATAAAAGAAGCAAAACATGTGGCGACAAGTGGAAAGAGTCAAGGAGCTTGCCATTTCAGAAATGAGGCAGGGAATGTTCCAGAAGAGAGCTCCAGATCACAGCATAGCAGAAACCAAAGGCCGTGGTCAGCTCCATCCCCAGGGGCCTCAAGGCTAAAGCGACATCCACACGGCCCAGGATTTCATTTGTTTAATCCACAGAGGACTCTCATGTCTTTCTAAGTAGAAAATGGGAGCATACGAGAATGATGAATGTGACACGCGACATGAGGACCAGGGTCCTCCTGGCCTGCCAAGCAAACGGCCCGGCTCTGAACCTCCTGGTTTTGTCAGCACACGCTGGCCTGTCCAGTTTCCACAATCTTTCAAAACTCCCTGTGCAGAAAACCCAAGGTGGATGAGGGAGAGAGAAATGTCCCTGAGGATTTTGGCGAGTTAGTGGGTTTCCTCTGGCCTCGAGATTTAGGGATCACCGCCTGATCCTTTAAGCCTATTTGTATAATCTGTTCTTTAAGACTCTGGCTATCTGAATGGCCCACTAGCAACACGCCCTGGCCCGTGCCTGCCCCCCTTAGCCTGGCCACAGAAACCACCCACCACCCTGCCAGCCACCTTCCCGACCACCTGAGCTGCACCACTGGGTCACCTTCCTCTCCTCGTTCTCCTCCCACATCTGACTGGCTGCAATCGCCAGAACTTCAGCCCAAAGGACCCCAGCAGCGGTGCCTCTCCCAGCTGGCTGCTCTGTGCCGGCTTCTTCCCTTCCGGATCCTGGGTACCGTCTATACCACCTCTGGTCCCCCTCCATGTCATCCTTTACCCGACAGCCAGGCACCTTCCCCAAAACCAAATCTCAACACCTCCCTGCCCTGGCCGCGGCCACCTTGTTGAGCCCCCTCGGCCTTCACATCAAGTCTTGCTGGTTCTCCCTGCAGCCTCCTCTAACCTCCTCCCCTTCACACCCAGCCAGGCATGACGGTCCTGCCCTTGCACGCCACAAGGCCTCTGCTCACGCTGTGCCACCTTCCAGAAACCTTTCACCCTTTCTGGTTATCACAGACTCCTACTCTTCCTTCAAGATACCATTCAGATGTCACTTCCTCCAGGAAGCTCCCCATCACAGTCACTCGTGCTTCCGGACTGCTGCAGCAACCCAACATCCCTGTACTGTATTCATCCCCTCCAGGTCAGGAGCTGCTTCCCACGCAGTACCTGCTCAGGAATGCCTGGCAGAGAAAGTGGAACTCTGAGGCAGGATATCACGGCTCTTTGAAAGGCAAGTGATTTTGTAAACAACCTGGGGTTTACTCCCAAGAAACTCAGGTGAAGGAATTTAGGCCCAACTTTGAAACACACCCTGAATTTGGAAGTAAGGACAAAAAGCAAAGTAACAGCCGGAACAAGAAACCTTTAATAAGCATCTACCAGGTGCCAAGCACTTGACAAGAGTGACCTCATTTAATCCTCACAACATTTTACATAGGGAGACACCAATGCTCAGAGAGGCTGAGTAACTTGCCCAAAGGCACACTACTCAGAAGTGACTGTGTGCCAGGCCTTGAACTCAGTCTATGTGGTCCTAAAGCCATACTCTCAAGCATCACAGTGAGCTGTCCTTCACATGGGGATCCCTCACTGCTAAGGGATTTGTCCCCAAATTCCCGGGCAGGCATTAAGGTAACTGACTATGGAGCTCTTCAGGTATGGGGAGCACTGTGCAAGGAACCAGGGGGGCCCCAGAAGCAGGATTTGGCATGGCCCCCCAGCCCTAGTGCCATGTCCAAGGTGTCGAGACCGGTGGATTGGGACCTCCAGCCAAGGCCAAAAGCTGAGGCTCTGTCCAGGGCTGCTTGCCAACACCATGGTCATACAGTGGCTCCTGTCTGCTGGGGCTGATGGGGGGGTGGGGGACAGGGGGCAGCTGTACATCGTTCACTAACTCTTTATTTTCTAATTCTTCATTGACAGTCAGCCTCACGCCTCGCGTTGAGCTAGGCTGGGACCTGGCTAGGCCCTGCACATCCCCAAATGAATCAGGTGTCCCTCTGCTGGGTTTGGACACTGCCCACCATCACAGCACCTCTCCCACAGCCTGGTCATAATCTGCCACACACCCAGCTGGCTTCCTGCTCGACTGTGACCTCCCCCAGGAAGGGCTAAGCCTTGTACCCCTGGGTCCCCAGGCCCAGCTTAGCAGGTGCTCAGACCCCTTGCAGATGGAATAAAGTGGGCGCAGGGACCCAGGCCTGTGTCTGGAGGGCCCAGGGCTCCACGGACCAGAAACCAGCAGAGGACTCAAGGCGCCCACAGGGCCAACGTATGGGACCAAATCCCAGCCCCAACCTGAGAGGGGCAGGCGGGCTCCTGGGAGGCATCAACTCAACCCTTTCTAAATGCAGATGGGGAAACTGAGGCCAACAACTCAGAACCCTTGGACTTTAGTGTCAGGGATGCCAAGGAAAGAAAGAGGCTCAAGAAGGAACTGTGACAACTTCTGCTAAGGGACTGGAGGGGACCGGAGTGGACGGGAGGGAAAGGCTGTGGTTTTCTCAGAAACAGCAGCTGCAGCTCCCTCGAGCCAACATCCCCGCCCTGTTACGTTGTCAGAGTGGGTGTCATCGTCCCCATCCTTACAGAGGGCAGGGAGCTGCCCGAGGCTACTTCACGGAGGGAGAAGGGCCGGGATTAGAGCCAGGTCCTCTGGCCAAAATGCCACCCGGAAACCTCAGGGTGCGGCCGCCACAAGACCAGGGTGAACAGAGCCTGGGGAGGGAGGGGACTGATTCAGATTCTCATCACCCAGACTTCTGTGGGTAGCAGGAACAGGCATGCACGTGGAAGCACCCGGGGTCCCGTGAGTGCATGTGGGAGCTGACCCTGCCGGGGGAGCCCCTGCCGTGCCCACTAGGCACAGGCCTGTCTTCTGCAGATCAGCTGCTGCCCCCTCCTCCCTTCCAGGAGGCAAAGGCGGTAGACAGCCGAGAGGCTGCGTAAATCACAGGAATTAGCAGGATTAGCACAATTTCTGGGTAAACACCAGGCACCCAGGGTCCCAGGCAGCCACTTTCACTCCCTGAAACTCCTCGAGGCAGACGCCTGGGTCTCATCAACAGCCTCACATGGGCGCCCAGAGGCCAGCTGGGGACAGCAGGGAGGGGTCCCGGGGTCCCAGACCTCAGCTGGGGGCCTGTTTCCCACAGGCTCCCAAACAAGAGGGGCGGGAGCACAGCATCACCAGGGGAGGAGGGGAGCTGGCACCCCCTTTACCTAGGAAACTCATGCAGCTCTAGTGCCCAGGCATCTCACAGTAGAGATGCCGCCACACTCCAGGGGCGCCCTGGGCCCAAGTCAGGAAGAGCACCCTTCCACCAGGAGACTGCACAGGCCACCTATCCGCCAGCCCTCAGCAACACGGGAGGCCTCCCGGGCCTTCCCCTGGAGATGCTGATTCCACAGGATAGGGGATGACATATCCACACGTTTTTTAAAAAGTCCCATGGGTATTTCTGATGCGCAGGCAGGTTTAGGAAAGACTGCAAGGGGTACTCATAAGGTCGCATCCAGCTTCCAAATAATTTATAAGTTCCAACTGAAGCAAGGCCACAGACCCCGACGAAAAAAATAAACTTTTGTCTTTGCTAACTCGGAACCAGAAGTTGGTATCTCTCTCAGGATCAAACGTGGGAAACAAGCCACAGTGCCTGTGCGCCTGCCGCCAGCACAGTCACAGGCGTGCTCACACCAGAGCACAGGGCATCACTGTGCTCACCACGGCACAGGTGTGCTCACACCACGGCACAGGCACGCTCAACTATGGCACAGGCGTGCTCACACCACGGCACAGGCATGCTCACACCATGGCACAGGCGTGCTCAATCACAGCACAGAGAATCACTGTGCTCACTACACGGTGCACTTGAGGTCGGCCTTCGACACCCTGCCCATGTCCCTCATGCCAGCAAAGCAGACGTGTCCCCACAGCACAGACGTGGTGCCCTGAACGTTGACGGCTGCATTCAGTACAACTGGTTTCTCTCATAATTCTGTGCATTTTATTCCATGCATTTACAGCATTATTCTGAGGAGGGGTCCATGGCACAGAAAAGGTTAAGAACTCTGAGCGGAAGGACTGAGAGAATAAATTAATAATCAGAGCAGAATGAGCAAATCACTCGGAAACCTGCAACCCCAGGCACCCTCCGCCACCTGGCTGCTTTGAACTCCTCTAACAAGGCAGTCGCAGGAATTAGAGTGGCTTCCCGGGCTCCATCGATCTCCAGGAGAGACGAGCCCTCAGCCACCTTGGGGCGTGGTGCTCTCACCTCCTCTCTGATCTCAGCCGTGCAGCACACATGTCCACACGCATAGCGCACACGACATACAGCAACAACCACAACCACATACACAGTCACACTGCCACGTGTGTGTGCAGGGGCGCACAAGCACACAGCCACACGTGCATACAAGGTCACACACCACGCAGACATGTACTCGCATACACAGCCACATGTGCACACAGCATACACACCGTTACATACAGAAATGCACAGAGCACATGCACACATGCACATGTGTGTGTACAAAGATACACACAGACCCAGGCAAACACACACACGTACACCAGAGATAAGAAACACCCGCCCTGCCTGGATCATGGACTTATTTTTAAGATCAAATGAGACGAAACACATGAAATTTCCTGGAGTGAAATAAATGCTGCCAATGCAACACAGATTAAAGGTGATGACAATTATAACCTCATCATAACTAAAAAGAGAGCAGCTGACTCCCTCTCGCTCCCTCTCTCTCTCATGGCCCCAAGGTTTCGAGGACTCGTCCAACATCCTCCCTGAGTGGCCGAGTGCCAGTCATTTCATCTCCCATCACCTCCGTGTTGCCATCTGGAAAATGGACATGCCAAAGGATGCTCTCGACCTCAGGGGCACCAGCCCAACAGAACAGTGCAAAGGCCGGCCATGTGAGGGGGGTGTGACTCCCCATGTCAGAGGCGTGAGACAGCCAGACCTGGGCTTCCACTCTGCCCCCTGTCCTGCTGGGATCAGAATCGACACACACTCCCCACCTCGAAGGGGAAAGGGGACTGGGGGAGGTGAAGGTGCCCCAGGACTGCACCAAGCTAGGGATGCCCTGCTGGCCCTTCATGGCCGGGAACAAAACAATCGTATTTTAAAATACATATGCATTGCATTCCCCCAGAGTGAGAGACACTCTGTGCTTGGACCAGGCAGTCTACATCAACTGTGTGTCTTTGGGCACATTACTCCCCCTCTCTGAGCCTCCGTTTCCTGCCCTGTCACATGGAGCATCCTCCCTGCCTCCCAGGCTTTTTAGGAGACAGTCAACCTCCCCTGCAGGTCGGTAACACACAGGACAGCAGCAGCCCCACAAACACCAGGCCCCCGTGGGGCTGAGCCCAGGGCTGGCCCGCAGCCACCTTCCTCCAAGAAAAGGTCACTGCCCACAGGCGGCCAGGGGTAGGGCCGGGGCTTCTGCCGGCTACACACATGGCCTAGGCTGCGCCTGTTTCCAACTTCTCTGTCCACCTGCCCTGTCTCTGTCCGTGCACGGCTGCCTCAGGGCCCAGCAGACACCAGCCCCAAGGAGGCTCGGACAGCAGCACCAACAAGGGCTGCAGGCCTGGGGCCAGGCAGGGCTCCGGGAGACGAGACGGACCTCCCATCACTGGGGGTGGGCAGAGAGGGCGCCTGTGCCACAGCCCTAGTCCCCTGGCTCCTCTCTCTTCTGGAGCCCCGACACGGGGGCAGGAATCACACAGCTCCTGCCTGGCCCGGTCGCTCTCGTGCCACCCTGGCCAGGGGTTCCCACAGCCCTCTGGAGGGAGACCACACTCAGGAGGGGATCCCACAGCCTGCAGAAGCCCCTTGGGATCCTGGGCTGGTCAGATATGGGAAAGAGGCGGGGCCATGGGGCCCCAGCTCCCCCACCATGGACAGTGAGGGGGGACACTCCCCGCAGGTGATCGGGAACCTCGGGTGGGGGATGCGCACGAGGAGCTGCTCCTCAGCCCACACAGACCTCCGTCTCCATGGGTGCTCGGCACACGGCCTGCTCCTGGCCTACTGCCCAGAGGGCTGTGGGGACAGCAAAGGGAGACGCCTCTGGAAAACAGTAAAGCCTTCCTCTGAAACCCCCCGAGGTATACCAGTGGGGCCCTGGTTCTTGTGTGACTCAGCAAGCAGGGTCCCCTCTAGCTGCTCCGTCGCTCCATGGACCCCCTCCTCTGCCCGGTGGCCCCTGAACTGGGAGGCTCATTATCAAAGAAAGGAAAGAACAGAGGCTTCAAGCACCTGTGGTGCCCACACCGGGCCAGTTCCTCTTCTCGCAACATCTCACCCTTGCCATGGTTACCCCAGCAAGGCCGATAACATAATCCTCACTTTACAATAAAATAGATGCCCAGAGAGGGTAAGTAACCACCCAAAGTCACACAGTGAACATGTGATGGTGTTCCAATGTAGGTCTTTTAGATTCTGAGGATCACACATTTTCTACTTTTTCCATCACAACTAAATTCTGAATGTGTAGATGCCTGCCACATGCAAGGATTATTACAGAGCTGTCAAAAGGTGCTGTTTGTAGACAGTTAATAGAAGTTAAGGCAGTATATGCTAAACATCAAAAAAGCAGCAGACATTTTATGCCCATGGGAGCTCAACAAGGGAGGGCGACTGACAGGGGATGCTAGAGGGGACTTCCGGATGACCACCCCATCTGCCCTGTGGCTTCAAGACAGCGAATCAAAGGCCTTGCAGTTGGCCTGGTGTGAGGAGAGGGAAGAGCATCCAGGGGCAGGGAACGGCAGGAGCATGTGCCCTTGGCCCGTTCTGGAGAGACAGAGCAAGAAAGGAGTGTGTTCGCAAAGGGAGAAAGCAGCGGCAGGGCAACCATGTTGAAGGGGGCTGTGTGGGCCAACAGAATCTCCGGGAAGGGCAGGCTCGGGGGAGACCAAGGTTTGGGAAGAATGCACCACCTTGCCTCCCGGGTCTCGGACACACTTCTGCTGCACAGCCCAGCTGGCCTGGCTCCCACCATGCCAGCTGCTTCCAGGAGCTTCGGACCAGAGCCCAGAAGGCGGGGGGCGCTGTGGCCAGGGGTGGGCGGCACACAAAAATCACTCTCTAGCAGGTGCACCTGCTTCTTGATCACCCCTTGAAAGTACTTTCCCAAGAAGGAAAGCTCCCTAACTTGCCCAGCCCCTGGGCTTGCTGGTGTGCGGGAAAACAGACAAGGAGCCCTCATTCACTGACTTGCCGGGTCGGAACAAGCCAGGGAGGCCCTGATGGGACGTACGGCCCCTCCTGTACAGCCAGCCTCAGATAATGGTGTCCGGGGGCCTGCCGCTGGGCAGGCGCATTTTTTGCCGGAGGGTGTGGGTAGAGCTGGGGCTGACTGACACTTCAGAGGGCATCGCAATTTCCTTTCACGTGTTCTCCGGTTTATTCCCTGAAAACACCAGGCCAGATCCATCCACACTGCCTTTGCATGCCCATGCTTTCCTGCCCAAAACATTCTTTCCTCTCTGCTCTACCCAAGGAAGCCATACTTTAACACCAGGGAGCCTACCCAGTGCCCTGCCACCCAGAGTCCACGAACCCTCCCAGGCTGCTTCTGAATCTCTCCCACCCTCCTGCACACGTCACAGGGAGCACGTCAGAGGGAACACATCAGAGGGAGGACCAGAGCCCAGACGCTGCAGAAAGAAGGCCCACATCAGCATCCCAGCTGCACGGAGAGCTGTGGATAAGGACCAACTTCTCCCTGAGCCTCAGCTTCCTCGTCTGTCAAATGGGGATGACAGTAGCACCTCCCGCATGATGCGGATTAACAGCACGGCCCCGGCACCCACGAGCGCCCACGAGCGCCCCGGCTCAGACAGTCACCGCCTTATCATCGCTGCAGGCAATGAGCTGGCCCAGCCAGGGAGGCAGTGCAAGGGAGCCAATTGGAGGCCTGTCCGAGACTGGCCGGGCAGCCGGGCACCCCCCTCCCCTCGCCCCGTCCCCGTGCCCGTGCCCCTGGCGTTCACGGGGCCCCGTTTTGTAACATGCCGTCCTGCTGGATTGCAAACACCCATGGTCTGTCACCTTCGTCTGGGGAGGGCCCGAGGGCCCGGGCGCCCCGAAGCCCCACAGCCCCGCCAGCAGGGCCCTGCCCAGTCCGGGGGCCAGGAAGGGGACAAGGGCCCACTGTGTTGTGTGAGGGGCAGCCCCAGATGTTTTCACAGCTGCATTGTGTGCGGCCAAAGCCGAGGCTGTAGCTGGAGGAAATCAAGCCCCGCCTGCGCCCAAGGAGGGAAAACAGGGCAGACTGTGCGGGAGCAGGCTCCAGGCAGTCTCCGAGGGCAGGCCCAAGACAGCCAGGCACACGGGACTGTGGGCCCCAGGCCCTGCAAGTGCCCCAAATCCAAGACTGGGGGCGGGGCAAGGACAGAGCACCCCTGAGAGCAGAAACCCCCAGATGGAGGCTCTGAGAGGGGAAAAGAATTGGAAGGCAGGACACCACAGGATAAGGCCCGACACCCACCTGCCCCTGCAGGCTCACGTCCATCCCAGGCTGACCCCAGTTCCCGCCCATCACGCCGTTTCACACCCTCCAACTCTGGTCCCACTGCTCCCTCCGCCAGTAACGCTGCTTCCCCAAAGCCCTCCCTGCCAGCCCCACACCGACCCCGACACCAGGCAGGACAGGGGCTCGGACCTGTCTCAGCCCTGAGGTCAGGCCCCCATGTCACTGTAGCTTCAGTACAGTTTACTTGCCTGCTCCCCTTTAGGCCTGCCCCAAATGCAGGCTCAGTCAGCGTTTGATGACCGACTCAGCCTGCAAATGCTTCTCTCCCCTTAGGCCCCCTCAGGCCTCAATCCCCACAAGGTCAGGGTGTCCCCTGGGATGCACTGGAAGTCTGGAGGTGGCGGGGCGAGCAGAAGCTGTCTCTTAGGCCGGGGAGATGCTGCAATCCACTGGTACTGTCTGCCCCAGGCAGAATCTGCCAGTACCGCCATGAAGACGGTCTTCAGGGCAAAGCTGCCAGTGGCATATGAACACACCTCTTTCCTTAAAACAGACTTTGCTATGCACAGCAGCACTCGGGTCTGCAAATCGCTGAGCACCTACTGTGCTAGAGGCACACGCCGTCATCAGGATAAGTAAAAACTCCAGTGCTTGTTGCTTAAAAGGTGCTCTTTGAGCCATTATGCCAAGGGGCTGTTTTCTCCCAGTGGAACGGCAGGCTGGAGAGTGGCATTTTGGGGTCAGAGGGACGGTGCAGATGGCTTTCCCACATCATTCCAGTAGTCACCCAAACCGCAGCCTCAAGAGGATCAGAGACCCAGGGCTTCGCCCAGGCCAGGGAGGGAGGTCTGCAGACCCAGGACAAATCCCGCCTCTTCAGACATCCTGGAGGAAGTGACACAAGTCACAGAGGCACTCCTGCGGAGGGGCTGGGCAGTCCTGGACCCCACCCAGGCAGTGGAGGACGCTCTGAGCTGGCTGTGGTGAGAGGAGGCTCCTACCCTACTGCTGCCCCTCAGGCTCCGGGATGGGCTCCAGGATGGGGTGAGCCAGCACAACGGGGACAGAACCTCGGCTTGACTTCTCTGCTTCAGCCCTGCTGAAGCCCCCGGAAACTATGAGGATGCTTCTCAAGGAGCCACCCCCAGGCCAAAACCACATCTTTCTAACTCTTCGGTCGTCTCCCTCTGATCCCGGAGTCTGGCACCAAGAAAGGCCTCCAGAGGTCATCTGGTCCAGTCCCCTGTCCAGGCAGCTCAGCTAGAGGGCAGTCCCTTGCCAAGGAGGCAAAGGGGCTGTCCTCAAGCTCCCTACCTCTTTATGCCTCAGCCAGCTGGTCTGAGCGGGTCTTACCACATCACACCCTCAGCCCTGAATATACCCTGACACGCTATGCAACTCTGGGTAAGTGTCTCTTCATCTCTGGGCTCAGTGCCCCACCAGTGAGATGGGTAGTCTGGACCCCCAGGGAGTGCCTGTCATGCCACAGTTGGGTGGAAACAGGAATTTCGGCATGTAGGGAGCACAGACAAGATGCAAGCAAACAAACCCAAGCCACCTGCCACCTGCATGCCTGAATCAGCAACTGTAAACTGAGCACCAGCAATCTCCAAGGACTGAGGTCACCCCTCCACGATGGTGCTGGGCCCGGGGCAGGGAGCAGGGAGCAGGGCAGGGGGGAAGGCCGGCTACAGGCCTGGGGCAGCTGGTCTGCCTCTCAGGCTCTGGGGAGAAGGAGGCCAGTGGGTGGCCTGGCATCTCCCAGTTCGGTCTGTGCAGCGCCCTGCTCTGACTTGCCCAGCCACGGCCCTCCCCACGCCTCCCCGGTGACGCCTGCACCCAGCTCTTCCGTCTGTGCCTCTGCCAGGCTCAGGCACCAGCTTTCCCCGGACTCTGCCAGCAACCAGCAGCCAGCACCACCCTGGCAAGTGAAGCCAACAGGAGTGTCCTGCCTTCAGCTGGTATCTGTGCGCGAGGCAGGAGGAGGGCACCCCAAGCCTGCCTGCTAAGTGATACCCCCCAGTGAGCCTCGGCTCAGCCCGCCCAGCCTCTCCTCGGCCTCACTCTTCCTCCTACATGCCCAGGAGCCCAGACGCCCTCTCATGCTCTCCCGTCTCTGGGCAGGCCCGTATCCCAGCCTAAACCAGGCATCTGGGGCCCCAGGCCTGGTGACCTGACATGACCGCAGCCCTGTGAAGGTCACCTGCAGCCTGAGCACCTGCCCGCCCCAGGAGGCCAGGGAGGTGGAGGGGCTCCCTGACTCAGGACAGGAGTGAGACTCTTCACTCAGGTGGCACACATTTCCCGAGGGCCTACTGAGTGCCAAGCCTGGGGCTGCAACCTCGACTACCGAGGTGAGTTAAACACAGTCCTGCTCTCCCAGAGCGCTCAAGCCAAGGGGGGGCACAGTCATCAAGGGAAACAGACAGCAACAACCCAGAATAAGCTTCCTAGAGAGAGATAAGCTCAGGGGGCTGCAGCGGGCCTTGGCTAGCCCGAGGGAGGTCAGGGAAGGCTTCCTGGAGGAAGGGGTAGATAAACATTTTCAAAGGGAGGACATGTCAGGTCCAGAATGGTTTGTTAAAGCAGAGGGGACCACAGAGGGTGGAGAGAGCACAGCAGGTGGAGAGCAGTGTCTGGGCAGCAAGCAGGAGGCAGGGTGAGCGAGAGGCCCAGCGGCTCTGAGTCCTGAAGGACAGTGTCCAGCGACGGGTGAGCACCCGCCCAGGTGGCTCCCAGTGTCTGTGGAAAACGTCTCACCTCCACATCTGGGCACAAGAAACCCCCAAGACCTCGGCCACCCCTGCCTCCTCGGCCTCCTTCCCACCAACTCCCACCATTTCCAGGGGATGCTTCCAGAAGCCTGTGCCCCCAGCCACTGCCCGTCAGGCCTCTGCCCCCACGCTCTTCCTCTCAAAACACCCGTCCCCCCACCCCTGCCCGATTAACTCCACTTTATACCTCTACGGCTAAGGCCGGTGACACCTTCCCCAGGATGCTGGGGACCCCGGCACCGTGTTCCTGCAGGTCCCCACGTTCCCCTGGGCAGGCCACGCACAGTGCTCGGGAAGAAGTCTCAACTTTCTGTTAACCATCTGCTCCCCTGGGTGGCTGGGCTGTTTGACCTTCATTCCCAGCCCCTGGCACACAGTCAGTGTCCCACAAATGTGCCAGGAGTGAGAGCCACCCGCGTGAACCCAGGGCACTGAAGTCAGGTGTCTCCTAACCATCCCCCACACCACGTCCACTAGGGGCTGCCACACAGTAGACAGCTAGTCATGGTTACTTAACTGACCCCGGGGACCCTGGCTGAAAGATGCAGCCTAGCTGGTTGCTTGTATCTTAGAAGGTGCCAGATGTTAGAACTCACAGGCTAAGAAAGACAGTCACTCCTACTCGCTACCTGAAATTCTACCATTAGAGAGTCACTTCTTTGAAGCTTTTTAGTTTTCAAGAACAGCCTACTAAAATGCAAACTGCCCTGGAATACGGTCAGGCCTTAAGTGGTTGTCATACAAAAAGTTCATTTCTCTAAGCAGAGGGGGCACAAACAAGACAGTGAGGAGGAGGAAGGGGAGATGCTATGGGGACGGGGTGCCAAAAGCCTTGCCCCGTTTTGCGGACGCTGTCCTTGGCTCTGCCAGCCCACACCCTCTGATAAGAAGGAGCCGGTCCCTCTGCTCGTCCCTGCACTGCCGCGGTCCTGGCAGGTGCCATCCGCAACACTGACTGGCTTTGGAGTGCCTGCTGCTTGGTTCGCCCTCCTGCCGAGGCAGCTCTCCAGGCACACTCGACTGGCCCCTCTATTCTGGGCCTTCTGAAGGCTTCCAGGAGGAAACGAGGGCGCTCTTTAAGGCCCAAGTCCTGGCCAGCCACCACCACGGCCTAATCTGTCCGTCAGGGTGCCGCCAGGGGGCGGGCAGGGAGAGGGCTCAGCTTCCGGGCCCCCCACCCAGGACTGTCCCAGGGAAGACACTCAAGGATGTCCCCAGCCCATGTGAGAGGCCAGGGGGACACACGGGACTTCCCCAAATGAGGGGTGTCCTCCAGACTGGCAAGAAGCCACAGAGGGGGTCCTCAGTTGAGGTGCCCCTTGGTCACAGGATGTCACCGCAGTCATTAGTGGGAGCAAGGCTCCCCACCCTGGGGCACGTCTGATGATTGTGAGACTGTGCCCCCCAACTCTGGGTCTGCACGTGGAATAGACAGCCAGGCCTCCCCCTTAGCCTGGAGCCCATGACTCCTTCCATGATGGCGCCAGGCCTGGGCCCTCCAATCACCTACCCACTGATGGGGACACAGTCTGCCAACGGGTCCTGCCAGGCAGGGAGCCTCGTGGGGGTCCCAGAGACCCTCAGAGATGCAGCAGCTAGCCTCCCGGACAGCTCAGGAATCCCCTACAGCACTGTTCTCAACTCGGGGTGAATCTGCCCCCCAGGGGACATTTGGCAACATCTAGAGACTTTTTTTTATTGTTTCCAAAGTGAGCTACTAGTAGCAAGGGGCTAGAGGCCAGGGATGCTGCCAGACATCCTACAATGACCAGGACAGCCCCCATGACAGATAATTATCCAGCCAAGATGTCTACGACGCCAAGGTTGAGAAACCCTCTCTAGAGTATTCTAGACACTTCCATCATCTAACCTCGGTTTGAATACGCCCAAGGGATGGGGAGCTCACTACCTTATGCTATCGGCGAGGCAATGCAATGAAGCACTGGATCCGAAGTCTGGGTCAGCCTCTTGCTGGAAACTGTGGGCAAGTGACCCAGCTTCCCCTCCCCTCAGAATCTCTCGATGGAAAATGGAGTTAGGAATTCGATGTTGCAGGATTGTTATGAATGAGTTCACAACCACAAAACATCTAGCGCACACCCTCACACACAGAAGGACTTAAACCAAAGGCGCCTGCTCAGTGGTGTCTGGCTTTAGAATCTGCCGGGGAGCAGAACTCCAGCCATCCCCGGGACAGCTGGGAATCCACCCCTGCAGGAAGACACCCGCTAGGGCCCGGGCCCGCCTCGCCGACAGTCACAGATAAGGGACGCGCCAGCTGTTCCCTCAGGGTTACCACACTCGCAAAACCCGGGAAGCAACCTCCACGCCAACAGGAGGGGAACGTTTTGAATACATCAGTCTTACAGCAGCAGAAGGGAGCAGCATGCAACTATCGTGAGTCACTGTTGTAGAGACATGGAAATAGAGGTGTTTGAGCTCACAGGGTGGGTGAAAATAAAACCAGGGGGGACGCAGGCTACAAATGCAACTAGGAGAACGAACCACATATACAAGGGGCGGACAATTTATAGGAAAAAAATCTTGTGTTAGGATGATTGGATTTGGGGTGATGCTGGGTTTTTGACAATGTTCTTTAATGTAAAGTTTATACAGTTTTTTCCATTAAAATGCTCTTTATGAATGACTGTAGAGAAAATAATAGGAGAAACTACAAACCAAACCTTACTTCTGACCATGAAGGAAAAGGGTGTGGGAGAAATCTCAGAAGGTGACTGTGTCCTCGGCCAGTTCCAGGGGCAGACCCCCGGGCCTCAGAATGAGGGGGCTGCTGCTTCCAGAGCCCCGACCCCAGCAGGCCAGAGGAGGCGGGTCTGCCCGCCTGGGTCCTCCGCCTGCAGAGAGGACTCACCCTTCGGCGTCCACCAGGGCAAGCTTCACTGCCTACAATGTCACTCGGAATTGTCCCCACCTCCCTCTTGACAGAGCAGAAACCAGGACTGGGAGAAGCGAGGCAGCACAGATGCAGCCTGGGGGTCTGATCACTTTCCACACCCCATGGGGTCCAGCTTCCACCAGGGTGCCTGGTTCCCCATCAGAAGCGAGGACCCTCCCCTTCGGAGGCCAGGATTCCCTCCAGAGGGACGGCTGAAGGATTCCTCCTGAGGAGGCTGTGACTCAGAGACCTTGCCCCAGGCTGGCCCCAAATCTTGGGGAGCAATAAGTTGAATTTATCAAAAATATTTTGAAGAAGCTTTTAAAGTCTCAGTCTCCCCAGAACACAAAGAGATAGCAACTCCCTCTACATCTCCCCTCTCCCAAGGGCTCCCTCCAGTCGTCCCCAAAGAAAATGTTTAAAAGCCAAGAATTGTGCGAGCTGCTTTATTTCTCCTTTTGTTCACCCAGACACCAGAGCCAGTGCCATCGAACCTTCCTTGCCTGCGACCGAGGCCCCAGGACGCCTGGAGCACGGCCAGGTTAGGCAGGGCCTGTGCCGAGCCCCTCCGAGGTGGAGGTGGACCCTCGGGACCCCTGCCCATCGTCCCCCAGCACCTCCTCCTCGTTTCCAGGAGAAAGAATGGACACATTCTCTGAGGTGGAAGGGGCTAGAACAGAAGCAGAGGATTCGGCAAAGGCAGAGTGGAGAGGGTTCAGGGAAGAGAGGGCAGGAGCTGATACAAACAAATCCCGTGCTTCCTTCCTCAAAGGGGACTGGGTATGCCTCTCCCGAACCCAATGAGGGGAGGCCAAGAAGGATAATGCATTTGGGGACTGCACTCCCACTCCCCATGGGATGACAGAATCACTAAGGGAGAAAGGAGGGCCCTCAACAACAAAACTGAGCGCGTTGTTCTTGCCACCAGCATCCCAGTGCCCATCCATCCACAGCCAGGGGGCACCTGCAAGGCGGGTACCCTTATCCCACCGCACAGGGAAGAAACTGCACTCAGAAAGACCCAGCAACATGCCTGAAGTGACGTCACACTCAAACCCAAGCCTCCCACGCAAGCGTGAGTGCTCCTTCCAACAGGCCCCCCCCATCTTCCGCAACTCCCGGCGGCTCCCGCCCACCCGGGTCTGAAATCCCACCGTTAAGAGGTTCTCTGTCTGAGCTCTGTTTTTCTGGTTCCAAGAGGCTTTGTTAAAATGCTGACAGCTTTGAGATACCCAGAGGAAAACCGAGGTGGGGTATCCACACCGACTGAGCCCCTTCTCTTACAGGGGTCCCTCACACGTCCCCTCACTTCGACCTCCCACAAGGATGGCACTCTGATGATCCCGTTTTACAGACCAGGAAACTGAGGCTCAGAGAGGCTGACAGTAAACTGCCCAGGGTCACAGAGCCAGGGCCAGTGTGGTCAGGTTTGGCGCCAAAGCCCCCGCCCTGTCCTCGTCAGGAGTCGTGACACCCACCTCCTCAGAGGTCACTTACCACACTCCTCCCCACTCAGCAGGCTGACCCTCAGGGATGGCAGGGAGGCTGGAGGATGGCCAGCGGCAGCAGCTGCAGGCCTGGCCTCTGCTGGGCACTTGGCTCTTCCCATCTCATCCTCCCAACAGCCCCAGAAGCAGGCACAGCGAGTGTCTCCTTTTCCAGACGAGGAAACCGTGGCAGAGAGAGGCTTCTGCCGAGGGCCAACGGAGGCTGTGAGAACTGTGAGTGAAAAGTCAAAGCTCCTCAGGACTCAGGGGCTCCGGGCAGACGGTGATCCAGCTCCAGGCCCCAGGACAGATGGGGACGTCATAGCTGTGGTCAGCCGACAGCCTGGCAGCCATGGGCAGAGGTAGGATGAGGGTTACCACACTGGCCTCCTGAGACTGTAACATTGCCCAGAAACAGGTGAGAAAACCCTCCAGAGAGCTTGACACCAGGCTTCCCTGGGAGACGGGGAACCGGGCTCTGCCCTGAACTGCTCAGAGAAGCCACATCCCTCTCCGGGCCCGTTTCCACATCTCCAGGATGTGCGTGTCAGACAGGATGGCCTCCAGGCCCCACGAGCTTTACACGCTGGAACCGAGGCACCGAGAGAAGGGAAGGAGCGTGGCGGTAGGGCAGGTGTGGGGAGATGGAGCCGGTGCTGATGGCAGCCCATGGAAACCGGGGAACCCGAGAGGCAAGGTCTAGTGGAGCTGGACCCCTCAGCCCATGGGCGCAGCTCCCAGCAGTGGCACTGAGGAAGAACCAGCAGGGAGCCAAGGCCCGGCTGCCGGCTCTGGCCCTGGCACATCTCCAGGACTGTGGGCCGGGCCCTGGGGACAGAAAGGACCCCTGGAGCCTGCGCACAGGGCACTCACAGCAAGACCGCCTGGCAGAAGTTGGGAAAGGTGAGACGGGGTGCTGAGAAGTGCAGGTGGCAGGGGACAGCTGGAGAGCAGGAGCACAGAGAGGGCAGGGCCCAGTCAGCCAGGGACCAGGCTACAGGGAGGGGGAGCATGTGCCAGGCCAGGAAGTCTGGGATTTATAGTGAAGGGACTGGGGAGCCATTGAAGGCTTTTGAGCAGAGGGGTGATAAGATCAAGGTGATTTACACAGCAAGCCTTGGCATCATGACACAAATGCTCCTGGACACTTGGCAAACCAATGGCATATCCCAGATGGCCCTTGGGTCCCCCACAAGCTCCTACACTTTACTTCTGCTGAGCCAAGGCCTTGACCTTACAGTTTCTAAACCCTGCAGGAGGTATGCAGCTGTGAGGGCGGCTGGAGGGCAGGTCCACCAGCAAGTGTCACTATCATTGTCACTCCTGTCAAAGGAAGGGCAAGTCACTGATACTCAGGCTGCTGCCACCCAGAGTATATGGAAGAGGCTCAGCTGAGAGGGCCCATCAGAGAGGGCCACGGGTGCCTGGACCAAGGGAACAGCGTCCTCCTACTGAGAGGGGACGGCTTGGCCAGAGTCAGGCGGATGAGGCTCCTAGGCCCCGCACTGCCACTAACCAGCTGGGGGACCCTGGCAGGAGACTCACCCTGTCCAAGCTGCAGTTCCTGTCTGTAATTGACAGCGATGCCATCTACTCCGCAGGGCACCCGGGCTCCCCACTCAGCCTCCCCCGCAGATCCCACACCCCCTGCCCGCTGGAAGCTCCCTCTCCAGCTGGGGAAGCAGAGTGCGCGGCAGGCACCCCACTGCCCTGTGAAGACTCCACAGGTTCTGCCTCCATCTGTCGTCTGTCTGTCTGTCTCTCTCTTTCCCCCTCCCTTCTCTCTCTTCCCTTGTTTCATTCCTTTCTCTCTCTCTCTCTCTCTCTCTCTCTCTCTTTCTCTCTCTCTCTCCCCTCCCCTCTCCCTCCCTTCCCTCTTTCCCATCCGGCAATGGGCTAGACAGCCAGGACCGCGCCTGTCAGTGGGGACGGCTGTCTCAGCTTCTCAGAAAGAAGGAATGGAAGATGGCATGGGGCTGGCATGGCCTCCACCCTCCTAGCCAGAGCTCAGCAATTAAGACTTTGGTGTCCACCCATCTGCCTCATCTGAATTCCAGGAGGGTCTGCTTTCCGGCTGCTAAAGGGAGTGTGTGTGTGTTCACACCAGGCCTCCTTTTTCGTGATAACTGCTAAGTAAGACCTGAGTAATAGATGCCTTTCTGAGAACTGAGAAACCCCAAGGTGTTTACGTACTATGAAGAAAAAAATGTTTTGCTGAACCCACATTCCTTCACCATGCAGTGATGTCTACTGGGCTGGAAAAGATGTATGTGTTGTTTTCATTCCCACTTGCCCAAACACAAACACACCCAAGACACACACAGAGACACACAGACACACACACACTCAAACACACGCTCTCACACACACATACTCTCTGACCCGAGACAGCACAGACCTGCACGCGGCTGGGTTTGGAAAGAAGAACGGAGCATGAGGCGGCAGGTCCCAGCGTGGGGAGGCAGGAGGGCACGGCAGTCAGGAGCAAGGCTTAGGACCAGGCTGCCTCAGAGTAGAACCCCCGCCCTGCCCTTATTTGCTGTGTGCCCTTCGAAAGTCGACTTATCTTGTCCATCAGTTACCCCCCGTAAAGGGTGAGTTGGAACACAGACTTGTGTCTAGCACCCAGAAAGCCCTCAGTAAATGTCCACCATGCCTAGTCTTGAACCACAAGGGTCTAAATCCTCTTGCTAGGCAGGGAGGGTGGGAGACACATTGGGTCTGGACCCTCCTGACAGTGGCCCCAGATCTCCCGGGCAGTGTCCAGGCTGGTTTGTCCTAACTGCTTCTCCAAGGCAGGGGTTCAGACCCTGTGGGACTTTTCTTCCAAGCACCAGCATGCTCAGTGCCTGCAGGTTTTGAGGCTGACCGCAGGGGCCTGGGAAGCCAGGGACTGGCTGCAGGAGGGCCTGGGCCCCCTGGCCAGTGCTGGCCGGGGTCTCACACACACTCCTGTGCAAGACCCACGGCCAGGAGGATTTTATGGGTCGTAGCTTGTCTTGGGAGGCAATGAGACCCGCTGGCCTTTCCAGAGGGGACCTTGAGAAACTGCTCAACTGTCTGAGCTGATTTGTAAAATGAAATGATAACTGTGCTGGCTTCATCGGGTAGAGATGTGTCCGTCTGTCTGTCAGTACATACCTTACACATCCAGTGCACATAAGTACTCAGTGCAGCACTGGCATATGACTGCGCACAGTGGACAGCACCTTGGTCTTTATTCTCTGGGGGGGACATGGATGGACATGGGTGGGGAGTACAGGGAGGGGAGTTTCTGTTCTTCCCTGGGCCATGCACTGCCCTGAGAGCCTGGCTCCCGGGACAGCCACACTGGGGCCTCTGAACCCAGATTTTCCACCTTCCATTTCCCCTGAAGCATCCTCCATCCCATCCCTCAGGCAGGGCTGGTGGCCCAGGTGCCCAAGCTCATTGCAGGCTGCCCCCAGGGCTCCGCCCTGCCTCTAGTTCAACCCAATACTTCCAGGCACAACCAGGAGCACAGTCTACAAAACTTCTGGTGTTTCTACCCCTACCTGGCGGCTTCCCTGTCACAGCCCCGAAGAGCAGGACGAGCAGGCCAGAGGCCCTGGGTTTGCATGGCGAGGGGTGCCAGCTCTCCAGCATCTCACCTGGCCTATGTGGAAGGCCCCTGGCCATGCCCCCCTGCCTGCGACACACCCACTAAACACAGGTCCTGAGGCAACCTCCCGCACCGGCCACGTGTACGACCTGAGTCTCCCATTGCCTGCCCCTCAGATGCCCCAGGAGTAGCAGAGCACACAGACCCCACTGTTCACCGCCCTGTCACTGCTCTCCTGAGGCACCACAGAGCCCAGGGCTCGGCCCGGCCCTGTGTCCCCTGCCCGGGGGAACAGGGCACACAGCCCGCCTGGCTCCCCAAATTACTTTCTCCAGCTGTGTGGGCAATGGCATGTGCGGCAGAGACGGAATCCCGACGACGAAAGGAGCAGCCTGAGTACCAGATGGTGGGAGAGTGTGAGGAGCTGCCCACGAGATGCTTCTGAGAGACCAAGGAATGGCCAGGAAACCCAAGAGCTGCCCAAGAAACGGGCGCCCCGTGACAGCAGGAGGAGGCCCAGCACCCGCGCCAGCCGGGGCCAAGCCGGCCCTCGGAGGATCTCGTCTCTCAACAGGGAAGGTGCGGCTCACAGCCACAGCCACGGGAGGAGAAACTTGAGGCCAGGGGCCGGGCAGCGCGGTCGGCAGGCACCTGGCCACCATCCCTCCTCCGAACCCGTCCAGTCCCACAGCATCAGCACCACGCTGACCCAACGGCCGAGGCCTCCAGCTCACACCTGCCCTGGCCCGGCCCTGCCCGGGAGAGCTGCCCGCCCCACGACCCCCAGCAGCTTCTACACCCCAAGAGTCTCTACTGTCACCACCCTGTTCCTGCTGAGCTCAGACACCCCACACTCGCCACTGCCCCCGAACAGGGCGTCCACCTGAAGGAACCATCTGCCAAGAACACCAAGTTCTCTCTCCAGCTGTTGCCAAGCTCCCCGCCTGCGCCCAACCCCAGGCTATGCAGGCGCAGGTCTGCAGGTCCCAGGGCCCCCCACCAGGCCTGTCCCAAGCCCACGCTCCAGAGATACCCTGTGGGGCAGAGAGCACCTGCCCTCCCTCCCTCCTTCCAGCACCCAGGCCCACAACCCCCTCCCTCACACATACTCAGAAACTCCCACTTCACTCACACACACTTACACCACACACTCACACTATCACTGACACACACTCACATGCTCATAAAGCCACACACTCATCTGCACTCGCACACATGCACTCACACACACACCCCTGACAGCACGGCTCCGGTGCTGGACACCACGGTCCCTCCCTGCCGACAGAGCTTCTGCTCACTGCCGGGGTGGAGGCGGAGGTGGGGTAAGGCCCCTCAGGGGCAAGAAGCTTCCTGGCTGGGAGAAGAGGGGGTTTCCGGGTGGGAGAGGCCCTGGCTCAGGGGCAGAAGAGACAGTCCCCTGGGTCCCCAGCCCCACCCACACACAGGCTGGCCCCCACCGGTTGGCCCCTTCCCTCACGCCCCCACGAACGCTTCTGGCCCCTTTGGGGAGAACATCTGCCAAGATGCCTCCACCCGCCTCAGCCCCAGGCTCTGCAGCCCCCACACCCCACCATTTCCTTGGAACTCACAGCTTCCTGCTCACACAGAGGTAGGCTAGACTGGGGATCAGAGGCCGGGGTCTTGGCCAGGCCCCCTGTAGCCTACCCTCCCATCCGCAGGACCCAGCTTCCGCCCAAGATTCACTGGCTGTGCCCAACCCCCACCAGATGCCACCCCCGCCCCATGCAAGCATGTCTAGGGCCAGGGAGCAGGCCCAGGGCCTAAGGAGGGCCAGGAGTCTGCTGGGAATGCTGGGAACCCGCCTGTTCCAGCCACCAGACCCACTGGGGCCAGTGGGTGGGCCAGGGCACTCCCTACTCTTGTCTGTCTTCCCTGGGAGGCCAGGAGGCAGAGCCAGGCCTCCAGCACACACCTGGTACCCTGACAGGGGACCCACCTTCCCAGAATGGCAACCTGGGGCTGGGACTGCATTGGTCACTTCTGAACCCTCAGCACAGACCCCATGGCTGGGTGGGCTCCCAGAGGAGGTCTCCTTCAGATTTTCTGAAGGAGTGAATGCAGTCTCTCTCCCATTCTAGAATGCACCTCGGTTCACAACTCCTTCATCAGGCCTCACGACCCCCTCTGTCTTCAACATCACACTGCCAGCTCACAACCTAGTATTTCCCAACTACAATGGACCTGTGGAGCCTCTCGCCCAACCCCTTCTCTTACAGATGAGGACCTGAAACCCAGAGAGGAGAAGATACTTTCCCAATGCTGCACAGCAGGACCATACCAAAACTCATCACATACTCCCAGCCCCGGCCCTCCCTTCACAGCATATGCAGGACCCAGGGTAGGAGGGAAGACAAGGAAATGAAAGGTAGGTTGGGGTCTAGAGCTGCCTTGTGGCGCCTGACCACCCATCCCAAATCCCTGAGGCCTCATCACCATCCATCCTGTGTCAGATGAGCCCACAGCACACAGCCACAGGTGCACCAGGGCTTCTCTCTCTCCCCAAAAAGGGGCACAGAGCATGGCCAACATCCCAGCACAGCAGGTGCCTCGAGAGGCAGTGGGGGAGCCCCATAACTGGGACACAAACATGCACACGGCCCACAGATGTTTCCTAGGAGTGAGGCCCCACCTTCCACCAACATCTCCATGACCCACCACCAGAGACCGTCCTGGACCAGAGCCCTAGGTTCCAGAAACCTTGACCCCCACTCCCATGCACCTGTCCGACCTTCTCAACAACACGGGGTCCTGACCCCATCCAGCCCCTCCCCAGGGCCTGAGGCGGCAGGCCTCTCAGTCCCCACCAGACCTCCCCTGAAAAGGTGACACAGTGGAAGGAGTCAGCCAGAACTGGATTCCCAAGTCAACAGTACCTCTTATAAGCTGTGTAACCCAGCCTCTAGGAGCCTCAGTTTCCCTCTTCTGGAAATTGAGCATAACATAACCTGCACTGGGAAGATTCAATGTGTTGCTATGTGTCAAACTAGAGCCCAGCAGGTGCTCAATGCCAGTGCCTTCTCCCCCACCTGACTGGGCACCTGACGGAGGTGGCCTGGGTTCAGGAGCTGCCATCGCTGGAAAACCAGCACCGGGTGCAGTCCCCATCTCAGAGGGCCTGCTGGGGCGCTGTCTGGCTGAGAGGACAGTCCTAGCCCCAAGCAGAGCTGAGCCAAAGAGAGGATTTGGACCTGCCTGGGCGAGAACATAAAGGCCCAGGGTCCAAGGGCCAAGGGCCATGGAACACTGGGTGACAGGAGTTTAGGAGAAGGGTCAGGTCTGCTATTCCATGTGCTGGCATGCCTCTGCCTCAGCCCAGCTGCAGCCGGTCCCCTGGGCCAGCTCCGGGCCAGCATCCCATCTGTGATCCGGCCATTCCCATGGTCTCCCCGAGGGTCTCCCAGTTTAAGGGGAGGAAGCTGGGGCGACTGGCCCAAATTCACACTTACAACCCAAGTCTACAGCTACTCAGATCCCAGGCTCTCTATGGCTTTGCTCTCCTGCCTCAGAGGATCAGAACTCCTAGCCAGAGAAGCCCTGGGCATTTGGATGAGAGGGCACAGGCAGCAAGGTGCCCCCACTCCCCAAGGAAGACACCACACCTCCAGCACCATGAAGGTGCTCTTGCCCACTCATGGAGCGTGAGCGTCTGCTCACACCTGCAGCCATCGCGCTGGGCAAGCGTGAGAATACCACCCGCTACGTCTGAATGGAGACCACCAAACGGCACCAGAAGAGGTAAAGTATATAAATAACACAAGCGTCACGGAGCATAATTATTAAACGTTGTCATTTCTGAAGAAAATTAATTAGCAATAGCGGTAGCTGTCTTGTGTCTGCCTAAGCGGCGTGCATCTCAATTAAAATTTAATTGCCACAGCTTCAATCACAGCAGGTTAAACGGCTCGAGAGGCCAAGCGGGCTCATGTCTACACAAAGCTTGGATCAGCAAGGAGTGGAAGCCGTGTCACGGAAGGGGAGGGCAGGTGGCAGGCGGGGAAGAGAGCAGGACAGCTAGGCCCTGACATATGCCGGTCTAGGCATGGACAGCATTTCCACGCTCAGAATTGGGCATGGAGGTTAGTTCCTTGACATCCCACACAGACCTGCTCTTGGGAAAACAGATTTTACGCCTGGCAAGAGTTGGGTGAACTCTCACGGGAGCCCTGACGTGAGCAGTGGGCCACATAACAGAACAGAATCTAGGGTGCAAAGGTCAGGAAATAGCTGACAGTGTGCCATCTGCTAGAGGAGGCAGAGATCTAGGGCAAGCACTGCTAATTCCCACGCCTACAGGGTCACACAGGGGAGCAGCCCAGGCCAGAGGCAATAGAGAGTGGTGAAGACTGTGGCAAACTGGAACGCGCAGGCCCACGGTGGAAAGCAGGCAGCCTCTGCTCCTGTCTGGCTGGCTCTTCCCATGCAAGGATGAGGGCCGGTGTGCTGGACTCTCAACAGAGTCAGGGATGGGGATTTTATTTCAAGTTTCATGAGTTTCAAAACACAGTATAGGCCTAATCTAAGGGCTATCAATATTTGACCTCTCATCTAGGAATTTCTGCAAATAAACACACACTAAAAGGTGTCATCTTAGAAAGTAGCTTAGTGATTGCCAAGGGATGGGGACTAGCTGCTAACTGGGTACAGGGTTTCTTTTTAGGGTGATAAAAATGTTCTGAAATTAGATAGTGGTGATGGTTGTTCAACTTTGTGAATATTCTAAAAATCACTGAAGTGTACATTGTAAGAGGGCGAATTTGATGGTATGTGAACTATACCTCAATAAAGCAGTTATTAAAAAAAAAGAAGTACGGTCTTTACCTCAAAAGCACACAACGGCTGCCGGATTTCTCAGCAATGCATCTTTCACGCCTCTCTCTCAGATGTGTCTGAGGGCCTGGCACAGGCTGGCCCAGGGTTAGGATCTGGGCAGACAGCAGGGGAGCCCTCCACCCATGCCCGATGTCAAAGGAGCTTATGATGGTCTTCAAATCGTCAGATTGTACTGACGAGGCTGCCGCCTCTCCTCAAAATTAGGACGCTTGTAAGCGAACGGTGGTGGGAGATAGGAGGAAGGGTCGCAGGGAAAGGAGGAGGCCAGGAAGGAAGGAGGGCGAAGCGCCCCTGGTCAGGAGCCCAGCCCCAGCACACCCCTAACGGGCCTCCGACACCCCGTAAAAACTCATCTCCTCCTTCACAAAGGCGGACGCTCTGTTTTGCGCCTGGAAGCTGTGCCACCCGCAACACAGTGTTTACGGCCCCTGCACAGGCAGTGCTGTCAATGCGGCCACTTCCCCCACCGCATGCCAACTGGGAGACCCCTGAAGGCAGACGCACGCATCAGGGGCTCCTGGAGGCCGCACAGTGGACAAGTGGTGTTTATCAGCTCTCTGTGGCACCAACCACACCCCGCCTGGCACAGAGGGCATCCTGCCAGGGGTGAGTATGGTGGCAGACAGCCGTGGGGGGCTGGCATGGCATCCACGAGCAGTGGACAGGAATGTGTCAGTGCCTCACCCTGAGCAGCCTGGCGAGACACACAGAGGGCTTTCCCATCTGACATGCCGCATCCACCCAGGCTGCCTAAGCTGTCACCACAGGTGACAGGATGCCACACAGAATGCTGGATCCCTCCCTACTCAAGCTGCAGGCTGTGCCTGTCCTTTCCAGAAAAGCAGAGTCTCAGAGCATCGCCTGCCATCAGGCACGCTGACGTCCTAACTCAGTAACTGACTCCACAGGTCTACACTCTGAGACCATCTCTCTCACACCTTTTCCCCAAAAGTAGCATAAAAACTTTCTCCAGGTCTGAAGAGCATTCCCAGTCTGACCCATTTGTTCCACTTACATTTCCCTACCCCCCAGAGAGACCCCACAGAAAAGTCACAGAAAAGTGCAGAACTCCAAAATACTGAGAACAACTCCAAATGGCCCAAAAGAATGGTTAACTAATCACAGCTTGTCCAAATGATGGAACATTCATCACTGAAAATAACATTTACAGACTTATGTAATAACATGGGAAGGGGTTCTGTTAAAATATCAAGTGAAAAAATCCAGGATGCACAGTGGCAAATGCAGCTGGATATCTTAACCAAGGTGGCATCCTGGAGGAGGGGTCCTGGAAGGAGATGTCCCTGTTGCCACTAGTTGTTGCTGGATAATGAATGGCATTGTTGATGGCCTTTTTCCATCTTCATTTATACTTTCCTGAACTTTCCACATTAATACTTTGTGCATGGTTTGTTTATAATTATTAAAAACAGACTGCACCATTTTCCATGGCAGCAGATAGTGATCTCCCCTCCCCACCATGTGGCAGGTGGTGGGTACCTGGAGCTGGGAGCCTGGGAGCCTGAGGCCAGGCCTCATGGGCCCCACACAGCTCCTTCCTATGGCTCAGCCTGGAACTGGCCACATGGGTGTTCCTGGGGACTCAGAATGAACTGTTTCCAGTAAAACATTCACTCTGTCATTTACTGAATGTATGCTAGGTGCTCAGTGCCCGACCAGCCCCTGTGGATGACAAAGTGAATGTGGCCCGGACTCTCAGAAGGCTTTGCTTCGTGGAAGCAAAGGACAAGGCGACAGTAATGAATTGTAGAACAGGACCTGAGTCTCTGGGAGCTGGGGAAGGAGTGGAGAGAGGAAGGGAAGGCTCCCCAAAGGAGGGAGGCCGTGGGCGTTACCAGAGGCATGAACACTATCCTGTACCAAGGTTTGCACGAGACCAAGAGCGCCAACACCTCTCCTGATCTATGGCGGACACTGCTAATCATCACGGCACTTCTCCCCAGCGGCCCTCGGGGTCCTTCTCACGCAGGACGTCAGACAGCCTCTCCCAATCAAGCCGCCCTGGCACGGGAGACAGACCCACCCTCCATCTGTGCATGTGGGCCACACAGCATGTAAGCAAGGGCGTGGCATGGCCACATGTGACACGGATCACTCTGGAGACAAGAGCAGAGACGAGGGTGGCCGGGCAGCAGGGACACCAGGCAGGAGACAGGTACAGAAATCCAAGCACTGGAGACATAAAATATGAGAGTGAAGTCTGCAAGCAACGTGGAGGTCCTCCTCGGGGATGTGATGGGGACAGAGGGGGCAGGGCCACACGGCGCACTCCTATGCCAGCTTCCTCCCTCCCTGTAACTTTGAGGATGCCGGGCCGGCAAGCCCAGCAGCCTTCTGGAAGGAAGAAGACTCAGCGCCTGGCGGAGCAGCTGAATGCACAGAAGGTCTGCATCAGGCAGCTTACCGTTGGGATGGGCAGAAGGTCCCCCAAGACGGCCCGGGCACCTGCCCAAGGACTCATGGCCCCCAACTATAGCAGCAGTCTGAGCTACACTCATCCAACCCACTCTTCCAGGGCCTGTGCTTCGGGCAGCACATGTCCTGTCTTCTCAAGGAGAATGCAAATGTCTCTGAGAAAGGGACAGGCCCCCGATTTACCCCTTAGACTCACAGGACGCTAGGCTGGAAGGAAGGGCCCTTGGAAACCAGCCAGCCTCACCTGGTCATTTTACAAACCTGGAAGCTCAGGCTCAGAAATATGGAGCCATTTGCCTAAGGTCACAGAGCTGGTGACAGGCAAAGCAAGAGTCGGCCCCAAGTCCAGCGCTGTCCCAGCGTGTGGCTCTATCGCCTGAGTCCAGCAGACACGGAACACAGGAGGCACCCCTAAACCTTCGCGGATTGGCCCACGGATGCAGGGAAGGGCAGTGGAGGACCAGGCACCCGCCTGAGTGCTGGCCCGAGGCTGCCAGCCACCACCCTGCAGTCCAGCCCGCCTCATCGCGCGAGCGCACATGGAGAGGCTGACGACCTTGAGGAGCAGGACTCACGCAGAGCCCAGCAGCAGCCCCCCGTGTCAGGACTGGACGGCTGCCCTGTGTGTTCACTCGGGCATGCTTTCCAAAAGACTCTCTCTGATTCGCTGCCATGGAGCCATATGTGGCCAGGCAGCACGAGGACTCCTGGTGGGCTCGGGGCCTGGGCATGCAGGGCAGAGAAGGATGACAAACCAGGGTCTGGGCTCCAAAGATTAACTCAGACTCAGCAGGTGGGAGTGTAAGGGGTGTGGACAGGATGGTGGGCTTACTAGGAGGCCTCTTTCCATCTAGTCCCAGCAGCCTGTCAGGCAGGTGGAGTCAGCACCGATGGCTGAGCCCTGATTATTACTACTGCGATTATTATTATTATTAGAGAACGCCCACCGTGCACCCGGCACACTGCTGAGCGCGGCCCATCGGTGACCCTTCCTGAGCCACACAACACTGAGGGCTCCTAGCCCCGTTTTCAAGCCAAGGAAACAGGATCCCAGCTTGCCCAAGACCACAGAGCAGGAGAGGGGCAGGCCAGACTTCGCACCCAGGCCCCTCCACGTATCATTCCTGCCTCAGATCGCCTGCCCATCAGGAAGCGGAGAACACGTGGCCATCCTCCAGCACTGATGTTCCAAATGCGGAGCCCTCCCCAGTGCCACTCGGTCACTCACCAACACTCCTGGAGGCCTTCATGTCTGTACCAGGCACAAGCCAGGACCCAGAGAAGGGCTGTTCACCACCCTCAGTGCGCCCCTGGTCCAGCTGGAAAGACAGACAGGTAAACGGTCACCAACACTGGAGCCGTGCCCAGGGGGCCCAGAGGTGGATCATGGAATAGAAGGTGACAGGGCAGGGGAGGCATTCCAGCAGGAGAAGCTGGCCAGTCAAGGGCCTGGAGAGGAGGAGGGTGTGAGCGGCAGGCGGACAGGCCAACAGTAAGCCAGTATTAGCAAGCACAGAGGACGTGAGTGTTTGGTCCAGGGGGCTGGGAACATTGAAGTGGAGAGTCAGGAAGCTTCAGATGGGGCCACCAAGTTGCACAATTCCAGCAGGTACCAAAGAGTGTACTCTATGCGAATTTGGCACCAACCAGAATACAGCATGAGTGGTACCTCAAGTCGGACCATCAGGGGCTGCAGCCTGGGGAACGGAGCCTGCTTGAGTTGGAAAGGCATGGTGAGATGTTTTCACCTCCACTTTGTGTGGTAGAGCCTCCTGACCAGGGGAAGAAAGGGGCCTGCCCAACCATGCGTTCAGGGTCCCAGCGATTCACAGACACCCTCGATGCTCCCTCCCACCAACAAAGCGCCATCATGGGCCACAGATCAAATATCAAAGGCCAGGCTCTCAGGGCTTCCAGCCAAGTCCTGAGCACCCCACCCTCCCAGGTCTCTAAGACCCAGCAGGAGCCCTGGCCAAGCTGGTTTCAAACCAGCATGCTCCAGGCAGCCCCCTCCCTCTGCAGGGCCAAAGGGAATGGAGAGGAGGTATGGGCACCCACTGGTCAGCCATGTGGACTTACAGAAGCTGTGTGTGTGCACTCAAACCTCCACACATTCTCACACACTCAAAACCCATGCTCAGTCAGACACACACTCCCAAACAGGAAGACTCACACACTCAAAACCCGTGCACGATCAGACATACACTCCCAAACAGGAAGACCCACATACTCAAATCCCATGCACAATCAGGCATACACTCCCAAACAGGCAGGGCCGCGCACTCAAAACCCGTGCATAATCAGAAATGCACTCACAAACAAATGCATGCACACACACACAGTAACACAGACACACTCCTACATTCACAAATACAGTGACACATAACATGCACACCAAACAGGCACACACTCACCTAGCAGCACACACACGCACATGCTCGCGTGCACCCGTACACAGGAGCATCACAGGGCCAAGTCTCTGAGTTCCTTCTATAACTCAGGGCAATAATTTCCCGGGAGGCGAGCACCAGATCTCAGCATCCACGTGGTTTACATCTGCCTTGGCAGCAGCCAAACCTGGTGTTGAACTGTCCCCAGACAGGCAGGGACGATCCCCCAGCACTGGGAGGGCTGGGCCAGGTCTCCAGGGTCAGGGTCAGGAGCTTCGTTCAGACAACTTCCCAGAGAACAGGCTAAACGCACATGGCCCTGAGTTTATAGGGGTGCCACTAGGCCCCAGAATCGGGAGCCCTGGAACCTTCCACTCTGCAGCAGAGAGAACCCACTGGACTCAGGCAGTGCTGGCGGCCCAGCACTGGCCGTGGGCTCGCTGTCGAGCGAGGGTCTGCTGGCTCTTGCCCCCGTGGCTGCAGAAGCCCCCAGGGCTGAGCGCATGCCCAAGGCCCAGGAGCCGCTCCTGATTTCCCTCCATTCCTCCATCTATGGATGCGCCCATTCATTCAACCAACACTAGCTGTGGGCGCCAGCGCCAGACACCAAGCTGCGGTGCTGAGGGGGGCTCCGAAGTCAGAGTGGACCCTGGGGGCAGGAGGTGGCCTCTGCGGGAGGGGAGAGCTACTTCCTGTCACAGATTGCTGTGCTATTGGGTCATTTCCCAATGAGGAACCCTCGTATGTCTCCTCATCACTGAGAAGCCACAGGAATAAGGCCCACCAGCCTCGGAGAAGCCTTCCAATTTTCTGACCGAATGAATGAACAGCAAAAAGAATGGGGGACCCCCGTGTAGCTCCCCCAAGTACATTACCCATTTGTCAAATGTTCCTGGCTGACTTCTCCTGAGACCCCCCACCCCAGAGACAAGCCTGTCCTAATGTGTGGTGGGGGGGGGGGGCGGGCGGGATGGGGACACAGCCATAGGGACATAGGGAGGATGCACCCCGCTGGGCCCCACAGGCATGTGGGAGGCTGCTGTGGGCAGGCAGACCCAGGCCCCAAGGTCCAGGCAGCACTGCCCCAGGCCTGGGGAGGGGCTCTGGGGGCGTGGTGCAAGGAATGAGCTCATCTAGCCTCAGGTGGCAGGCGGAGAAGGGGCTGGCAGATCCGCCCAGGGACGGGGGACCCCACCCTTGCGGGGATGAGGGAGAGCCCTGGGTTTTCCTCTCAGCTCTCCTGATCCTAGCCACTCAGAACACTCTCGAGGTCCAGGCATCATTCAAGCGGCTACTGTTATTTCATCTTCATGACAAGCCCATGAGGCAGGAACAAGACCTCCATTCCTTGTGAGGAAACAGGTGTAGAGGGACCAGAGAGTCTGTGTCACACAGCTAAGCAACCTGGTCGGCCTGACCCCAAAGGCAGCGGAGGGCAGACTGCCTCCTTGTCCCACAAGTCCCTGCGTAGATGGAGCCCGTCTGAAGCAGCGGGTTCTGTGGGCTCCACCCTCCAGCAGCCGGAAAGCCCATCACGTCACATGCAGTTAAACAGGCCCAACGTCAGCACCCGGAGCCCCACGGGGGTCCCTGGAGCCACACTCAGTGGGCCTGCCCAGAGCCCTGGCTCTGCCAGTCCCTTCGCCTCTCGGAGCTGCAGGGTCTTCCTTGTAAGTGGGGATAGGCAGCTGTGTGGCACTGGTAGAATGATGCATGGGAGGGCTGAGCACAGAGCCAACGCTCAGTGAAGGCCTGAGCATTAGTAATATTATCCCACCACAAGTGACGCCACAGCTTTTCATAAAGAAACGCCAAATACGTGGTTGAGACGGGAGTAAAAGGAGTTTAGAGAAGTGCCTGGTGGATCTGGGTCCCAGGAGTGCCACAATGGGCATGGACTGAGCCCTGAGCAGCACCCAGCAGCATGACGGAGGTAGTGGCAGTGACGGTTGACGGTGGTGCCAGCATCACCAGGAGAAGCGCGGCCACCAGTCATTGAGCCCTTTGACACGCCTGACACAGGGCCCAGCAGTTCCTGGGTGTCACCTCCCTCACACCTCCCGACAGCCAGGTGAAGGGGAACTGGACCACCTCTGTTTCCAGGTGAAGAACAAGAGGTACCGAGTGGAGCAGCACTGGAGGGTCAGGCAGCTCGCGAGCAGGAGCCGGTGGTGGAGCCCGAGCGGGACCCAGTGACCCAGGCCAGGCAGCCGGGCCAGGTGGGGTCTGCTGGAGAGAAGACGGTAGGGGGAGGGGCGGAGGGGCCGAGGGGGAGGTGGGGAGAAGCCCGTGTGGTTCCCATGCCCCATGCCAATTTGGTGAGGGTATTAAAAAGTTTCTTTCAATTACTTCTTTCTTGAAAATTACTAATAGTGCTCTGATGGAGATGCGACTTAATTTCCCAGTTGGTTTGGAAATGAGGAGACCCATAATTGTTTGACCCTCTCACCAGCAGCAGACGGGGAGAGGGGGGCTGGCTCCTTAGAGGCCGATGGAGGATAAAAACATCCCCACTGAACGTGCTCGGCCTCCGGCGCCAGACGGTGGTGCGGCGCAGGCGAGAGTCTCCCCTGTGCGCCCCACGCCTGCTCGGTGCACCGAGGCCCTGGCCTCACACTCTGCTCTACCTTGGAAGAGCTCTGAGCCCACCGTGCCCGGCGACCTCCTCAGGGGCCCCAAGCAGTGCTGCAGGAGGAAGTCTGCTCCAAAGCAGCCGGGCCTGCCCGCTCCCCCGCAGGGAAGCAGCTCCAGAGCCTAGGGCATGAGCTCCAGGCGGGGAAGCAGCTCCAGAGCCCAGGGCACCTGCTCCAGGCAAGGAAGCAGCTCCAGAGCCCAGGGCACCGGCTCCGGGCAGGGAAGCAGCTCCAGAGCCCAGGGCACGCGCTCCAGGCAGGGAAGCAGCTCCAGAGCCCAGGGCCGCTTCTGGGCAGGTGGGCAAGCCCAGCACACCCTACAGAGGAAAGGAAAAGTGGAGCAACCCTTTATTAGAGCCTGCATCTGTCTGTCAGGCCTTTCAGCCATTTCTGCATCTCATTCTTGCAAAGCCCCCTGATTGTACCCGCTAGACAGGTGAAGAGGCTCCAAGCCAGCTGCCCCCACTCCTACGGTGAGGCCTGGCCTGAGTGCGAAGGCCGAGTCCCACCCGGCCTCCTCCACCTCCACCACCTTCTCATGGACAAATGAACGCTCGCACCCAGGGACACTGCAGCCTGGGAACAGACCCCACACAGCGATTCCCGTGAGCAAAGCCTCCAGAACCAGCCCAGCAATTTCACTGGAACTTTTTAGAATCTATCCATAGAATATAACGATGATGGCCATTGGTTTTTTTAGATGCCAACTCTGTCATGTCACGTTATCTAAGTGACTCATAAAAATCACCCTGCAGGCAAGCACTATAACATCCCCATTTTACAGGTGCAGAAACTGAGGCACAAACGTCTTAAAGAGCAGAGCCAGGATCCCATCAGGCCAGTCTGAGCACAGAGATGCTCCTCCACAGTCCTCACCACCTCCCTGGCTTTCTCATACTTACGAGGAACAGAGAACTTCACACTACAGTGGAAGGAACTTTCTCCCCCATTCCTGAGGTATGGTCCCTTCTGGCCACGGTCTCTTCTCTACAGAGAGCAACCTCCATCATGCCCTCCCACCCTAGGACTCCTCCCTGAATCCTCTCTAGATTGGCTGGGAGACGCTCCAGGAACCACATTCCTCCCCAGGGGAGAGGGCTGGGGTCAGAGGCCAAGGGCGTGAGGCCCTCTGCCTCCCCGTCGGGTGGGCTGGGGCGTGCGAGGACCTGCTGGCCGCCCCTCACACTGCCCGGGGGTTGGGAAGTGACACGCTGCCCGCCGTGTCTCCTGGAGAGACTGATGTGTCCAGACCGAGGCGCCACAGCTGGACTGAAGGCTACGGGGTCAGGAAGGGTCAGCCGCTCCAGACGTGCTGAGGAACAGAAGGAAGAGCTCATGCCAGGCCAGCCTCGCCCCAGTGAACCTCTGAACCCTCCGCGGCACGATGTAAGGAAACACCCAGCGGCCACGCGGGAGAGGAGCTGGGTGAGAGTCCCGGACGCCTGAGACCCGTCCACAGAGGAACTTTTGTTTGGAAAAGAGGCGTGATGGCTGTGACAAATGCTGTCTGGATTCCAGGAGTGTTCTCCTGCTGCTTTTTACATTCTGAACACTCTCCCCACATCCACATCTCCCCTCTCACTCCCCGTGTCTCCTCGGGCCCACGCTGGCACACGCCAAAAGGAAACCAGGCAGCAGGCTTCAAAGACAAAGGGGTCAGCGTCTCAAAGACACCTGAGGACCTTCCTCCCACCTCCGCCCTGACTTTACTGGGGCCAGAGCTCTGCCCGCCCCAGAGGCCCCGTCTCGTCCTGCAGAATCTGCTTCCCTACAGCCTGGGCCACAGACTGGCCCTACTGGAGGGAGACAGCTCCGAGCTTTCCCCAACTGCATGGGCGAGGGCAAAGGTTAGGCACCACCTCCCTGTGCTGATGGGCAGGCAGGTACTAAGGCCCACTGCCCAGCCAGCCCCGCACACCCCACCAAGGCCCCAAGGCCATCCAAGGCCCTCTCCCTTGGCACCTCTCTGTTCCTCACTCTTGCAACATCTGCCTTCTCCCCCACCGCTGGTTCCCACGGCTGCCTTGGCCCTACTGCCGTATTTGGCTCCTCTGGTTTGGCTCCCTCTACCACTCATTCATCCATTTCGCATTTACTGAGCACCTACTGTGTGCCTGGAAACACTGCTCGGGACACAAGGGGCAAGCCACACGGACCTGGCCCTCCAGGAGCTCACGGCACATGGAGAGAGACAACAAGGCCAAAGGGGAAACACAGCAGTAGAGAGAAGCATGAGGTGCTCTGGAAGCCTGTGGGCACCAAATTGAACTTGGGGAGTGAAAGCAGGGAAGACTTCCTGGAGGAAGCAAAGCCTGAGCTGCACGGGCATTGAGCTCAGCCAGGAGGAGAGCTTTAATCATCCCTGTTCTCTCTCTGTCCCTCTGCTTCCTGCTACCCCAGCCGACCTCCCACCGCCGGGTCCCCAGCCTCCAAGACCTACCACCCGTTACAGATCCAGAAGAGGCGATGCTATTGCCCCTGCCTCAAGAAGCCCCCAATCTGTGGGGAAGACGAGGCTCAACACTGACCCTCCCAGCACGGACCCCAAGGGAGGCACAGCCAGGCCAAGGCTGAGCGTTATCAGCTGCAAATGCTTTAGGACCTGCCTCCCTGCATGGAGGGAGGAGGGAAAGAATGACATGGGACAGGGAGGGGTGAGGGGCCACTCCACCTGCTGCAGGGTGATGACTGAGAGCATCCCCCACCCCCACAAACGCCCTCCCTCACTCAACCCTTGGTCACACTGGGCCATGTCTTCTAGGGGCCCACACAGCCTGCAGACAGCAAGAGGGCAGCCCCGAGCTGGCCCACCCCAGGGTGCAGGCCCTGGCAGCGGCAAGCAGCTCCGTGGCGGGACAGCCCACTGTTCTGGTCTCACAGATTACCCGCAAAAGAGAGATACAGAGGAGGGTGGGTACTGCAGGAGCCTGCCTGGGTGTCAGGGAAGGCTTCCTGGAAGCGGCAGCATTGCCCCTGGCTCTCCAAGCATGAGGAGACTTGACAGGTAGAAACTAGGAGGGATGTAAGCATAGGGTAGTGCACGGTGTTCTATTTCCACTAGAGGGAACTCCACTTTCATCACCAAGAGCACCCCACGCTACTGGATCCCCAAACCCTAGCACAGGACGCAAAACCTGCAATCCTGAAGCTTTCTAAGGGCAGCGTAGACATACTCCCAACACACCCCCAAACCTCAACCCAGCCACTGGGACTGGCCTCATGAAAAGCCTAAAGGCCACAAGGAAGGACTCATCAATGCCTCACACAAAGGCTACCACCAAAGTCAGCAACAGGCCATGCAGTAAAAGGGGGCTCGGTCCCCAGAGGTGCAGCAGAAAAGGCACAGCCTGAGGTCACCCTCCACCTTCTCCCAGGGGCATCCAGGACTGGGTTCAGGGTGTGAACAGTAGGGGAGGGGACTTGCACCCTGAGGGCACCTGGGAGAGGGCCAGTGGTGCCAGGCAGGGATGTCTGGAGAGAGGGTGGGACTGCCAGAGATGAACGTGGGTGCCAAAGGCAGGAGGGAGGTTCGAGAGAAGACCCCTGGAAGGAGGGGCACTGGACTGGGGCCTTGGGGCAGGCGGGGGCACCGTGCCCGGAACCTCAGTGTACTTACTGCACCCCGGAGAGTAGAATCAGAAGCACTCAGCTACTTCCACTGGCCGTCTGCTGCACGAACAAAGGAATAAATGTTACAGCTCTTAACTTCCTCAGGAGAGACAAAGCAATAAACCCGAGCTAACTTAAAAGCCTGTCACTGGAGAGACACCTAAAAACAGGGAAACAACAGCTCCGGGCTCTGTGTGTTTTCGAAACGCTGGGTCAGCGTGAAACAAGGTTCTTCAGTGCAGGACTTCTCAAGGCCTTCAGAAGAGCACAACATGCATGGAAGAGCCCAGAAAGCCAGAGGAAGTGGCTTCTTCCAAGCCTGCTGGGCGCCGGCCCTTTCTGCCTGCAGCGCCTGTGCAAAGGGGAGCAGCAGAAAGCAAACTCCGGCAACCTTCCCACCATGCACGGCGCCCGCAGGTGCTCACCCTAGGTGGGCCTCAGGCTGAGGCCCACCTGCTGCCCAGCTGTGACCCAGCCCCTCACTCCCACTCAGGATGGGGGTACACATGAGTGAGGGTGACATCATGAAAAGGCTAACCTGGAGGCATCAATTCTTTAAAAAAAAAAAAATTTACATCCACATAAACACCTGTAGGGTATCTGGTGTTATTAGCAAATTCCTGGGACCCACCCGGCAATCTTGTCAGAGTGTGTTCTGGAGGTGAGAACCCTGCTCCTGACAACTTGGGCAGTGTGTCCTGGGTTACTGGGCTGCCGCCCAGGCCTGCGATGCCCCCTCTCCAGCACAGCCTTAGGTAGCACTGTGGAAGGGTCCCCCACAGCCCAAGCCTGGCTGACCCCGACACGTGGGCACCTCCTCTGTGCTGGGTGCATACGGACATCTGGGCAACCCTGAGGGTCAGCACCACCAGAATGGCTCTTCTTGGGACCCAGTAGGAAAGTTCTTAGAGTGCAATGTCCTAACAGGGCTATGGGATTATGTCCCTGGACAGAGGGACCAGCTTTGCAGAGCCCTGGCCAGCCAGCTAGCCTGGGAAAACCTAACAGGCCCTCTTGTTGACAAAACCCACTGCTACAACAGAACCTGCCACCAAATCCTTTACAAATGATTTTGAGTTTTGGCCCCGACTTGCCTCTCTCAGCCCCACCCCACAAACACATTACTGACACGCCAAATCCATGCTCCGCGCCTTTAGCAAAGGCGGTCCCGAGAGGGCATCAGAACTTCCTCCAGGGGACAAGATGGCACAGGCCGGCTGACAGAGTGTGGCTCCTTGTCATTCTGCCAGAGGCTGTAATTAGAAGGCGGTCCCCTGTCTGCAGGGCTCTGCAGCACCGGGTCTCCCAGCCGGCCCCTCCCTGATCCTTCCTGGAGAGCTCTCCCCAGGGGCCAGACAGCAGCAAGACCCCTGAACACCCACTGGATGCCCGGCCTTGCTGTCACCGGGCTCCCTGCTCAGGACAAGCCGCCCACAACCTTCACAAACTAGATTCTCACCAAGAGACAGGTCCTCTCCCTCCCCTCAGACCCTGGACCAGAAGCTCAGTTGCAGCGGGTCCTCCCAGGCCTTCAAGTCCCCTCAACCCAACCTGTCCCCTCTCCCTACTTCAGCAAACGGTGATGATGGCCAGTGGGTGCCAAGGCTCCACCAGGTGAAGGGGACAGAGACCTGAGACCCAGTTAGTCTATCAAAAGTGTGACAACAGTCAGGAGTCTGTCCTGGGGTATGGGGAGGCCCAAGGGAAGGGGGCCTGTGGTGGGTGGACACTCATGGAACCCAAGACCAGTCCAGCTGGAGCAACAGGTTCACACCAGGGCACAGTGGTAATAAGGTCAAAGAACAGGGCCGGGCGAGACCCTGAGGCTTCTCTGCCAGGCTTCAGAACCTTCCAGGGCCTTGCCCTGTGGACCCCTATCTGGAAACTCCTGCCTCTCTCTCCATCCAGTGAAACCCTAACCTTGGCCTCAAAGCCTATCCAGTCCCCAGCCAAGGACGTCTCCTCCTCAGATCCCTCCAGCCTCACAACACTCAGTCAAGGACTCTTGGGGTGTCTCTTTAGCCCCACCCCATCGCTCTCCAGATGGAGGAACCACAGCCAAAGGGGAGCTGGGCTGCTTCTCAGAGGGCCTTCCCCTTTTCTGGAAGGACAGGGCAAAGACGGGGGCCAGGAGGCCTGGGTTTGGTGCTGAGTCTGGATAAACCATAGGCCCGACAGCCCTCTCACAGGGGAGCCTCTGTGTCCATCTAAGGGCGAGGCCACCCCCACTGCCTGTGCCACCTCCAGCACAGCCCCTGCCCCTTGGCATCCTAAGGGTCCATTGATTTGCCCACCTTCCCCGGCCCCAGCCCCCACATTGGGGGCTCTGTGAGGCAAGAACCAGGTCTTATTCAGTGTTGTGTCCCCAAAGGCCAGCATGCTGGCTCCCAGTGGTGCTCAATAAATGGTCACTGGATGGCTAGATGGGTGGATGGATGGTGCAGAGAGAGAAGAAAAAAAGAGGGAGGGGCAGAGAGGTAGGAAGATGGTGGCTGAGTCAGTCACAGACGATGGCTATTGTCCTGAGACCCTCACAGGATTCTTCTCCTACTCCCTTCTGTGTTTCCATCTCGGTCACTGAGCTGGAGACCATGTGGGGAAGGAGCAAAGCCCCTGACACCAGCAGGCCTGGGTTCAAATCCCAGCAGACGTCCTCGCAGCTGAGGCCTCCAGCACGCTCCTTACAAACACGGCACCTCTGTTTTTCCATCTCTAAAATGAGCCCGCCAACAGAACTGCCCCGCAGCCAGCTGCTGAGCTAACTCCACGAGAAAGCAGGCCAAGTCGCAGGCGCACTCTGTACCCCTTGTTCCAGCCAGCCTTGTACCCTCTGCCTCCCAGGGCAGGGACCGCCCCCCTCCGTGGAGCTCCCTAACCTGCAAACCCCTCCTTAGAGGCCATGACTGCCACCAGCGTGGGCTACCCACTCTCAGCAGGGCACCTGGGTGCCCGTGACAACTGCCTCCTTGTGCCTGCAGCCGCTCATGGCACCAGACGACACAGCTCCGTGGGTGCCGCTGTGCACACCTCTGATCACCTGAATCTCAGCCACCAGCTGTGCTGCAGACACGGCACCGAGGCCTGACTTATTCTGCTATTTTGCCTAATTTGCTACTTTGCCCCTTCAGGAGAAGGGAAACAAACCTTTTCTGGAGGCCGTGCTCTCTGGCTGAGGGAGGATGCCACGGTCCAGACCCAGCGGGGGTGCCCCCAGCAATCACTCCTTCAGCTGAGCCCCACCCCAGCATCTGCCTGAAGCCACACACCAGGAAGGCTGTCCTCTGCACCGGGACACCCCAGAGCCTCAACGAGGGCAGGCCCGGCATCCCTGGAAAGCAGGCAGCTGACCCACCGGCCTGCCTCGAGGGCCCTTCACTGTGCAGCCCTGGGCGAGTTCCTCCTCCTCCCACACTGCAGAGCGCCCTCGGGGATGGGATACCCCGGGGGTGAGGTGCGCCAGCAAGATGGGTGACAGATGCTGGACCAATGGAGGTGACAGTGAAGACCTCAGAAATGGCCAGAGGGCCGGCACTTTCTCTAAGGACCCCTCCTGAACTCCAAGGACAAAGAGGCAGGCATTTGGGTCCGCAAAAGCCCAAAGTTCTAGGAAAAACAGCAGAGTTAACTTGAACCCCAGGACTAGAGGGATCACTGGCCTGGTCAGTGATGGGGACCCCTGCCCAGACCTGGCGGGCAGGGAACCAGGGCTCTAGGGAGGGGCCCTAGGATTAACGTGACAGCTTTCTGGTACCAGTGTCCAGTGGCGGGGACCCAGGCCATCATAACGCACAGACATCTCCATGATGGATGCGTGCACAAGCAAGGGCCAGGTGCTCCCTTCCCTTCCACCCCCTGCCTACATATACCTGTCACCTCTGATGGGGCTGGAGGAGGGGGGACGCCCGCACAGGGCAGGCGTCGGGCTGAATGTGTTACACACTGTCCTTAACCCTCCAGAGACCCCTCAAGCAGTGGCACCACCCAAAATATCACGTGGCCAGTTTAGCACAAGCATCAGAGGTCAGAAGGGAGGCTGACGGCCACACGAGCGCTGGCGCACGTTGGGTGGGTCAGTCCTCTACAAGGTGCGGACACAACCCCAGGGAGGTGGTGCCATGTCACAGGCCGATGTGGGGCTGAAAACCAGGTCAGCCCAGCCCACGCTGGTTTTGTCGGTGAGAAGGGAGTGGAGGAAATGAGCACCAGCAGGAAGGTGGAGGGGCAGAGGAAACAGTGGGCCAGGGGCTGGAGGCAGACAGACGAGGTGGCTCCTGGGCTGGGAGCAGGTGCTCCTGCACCCCTGTGCGCCCCTCTGCCCCACCCTCCACACCCCTCCTCACTGGGTTCCAGCTGCGACTCCCTCTCGCCCCAGCTAGCAACAAACTGAGGAGGGGAGGGGAGGGGAGGGGAGGGGAGGGGAGGGGAGGGGAGGGGAGCAGCTGGCCGCGGGCTGGGACCATGTGGCCAGGGGATAAAGTACTCCACGATAAAGACATCCACCACCCTGGCTCCAGGATCCCCACAAGCCCCAGGCTGCCTCTCTGGTTCTTTCCTCCGCTCACCAGCCCAGCCCAGCCAACACTGTCCCTCCCGGGGTCATTTCCCCAAGCTTGCCATCTCGCCCAGACTCTAGCCTGGAAGAGGCTGCTGAAGTCAGCTCCACAAGGTGAGCTTTCTCCTCAGTGACCTACCTTTCTCCGGACACCCATTCTTCTTTATTTTGAAAACCAATGAAATTGTACCAAGATCCAAACCAGCAATCTGATGGGAGGAAATGTCTGGCAACAGCATTGGCGGCAACCAAGCCGACACGTGGCCTGTCTAGACCGTCCCACCTCCCCCGGCCCGCTCTCCCCGGCCGGGACAAGGCCCGGCTCAACAGACTCCAGAGCGCCCTTTGGGATTGCACAACAGGGCATTCCGGGTCAGAACTTCCCAGGACAGGGTTTAGAGAAAAGTATGCCTAATGAAGAGGAACGACAGGGCGGGATTCCAGAAGGACCTGGAAATATTATGGCGATTTTGTTTTGATTTTTGCAAGGAGGTAAACACAGAACTTCAGGGCATGAGAACAGAGCAAAAAGAGACAAGGGGGAGGTCTGACGAACCGCCGAGAAGGAAAGATTGACTCTGTGGTCCAAGCGCTGACGGAGGCCGGGGGTGGGGGTGGGGGTGGGGGTCGTCCCTGGCCCGGCCAGCGGGAGGCAGGCAGGTGCTATTAGAGGCTCACAGGGACAAGTCAGCACAGAGCTCGGGTGATGATTAAAATGTGGTCACCTCCCCAGAACAACCTCAGGACAGGCCTCCCCACACAGGTGCCAAAGGGGAAAGTCCCCAAAATCTCCTAACACAACCTCAGAGGTCACTCCAGGCCCTGGGAGGTGCTCCCACTCCACCTCCTGGCCCTGGGAAGTCCAGCCTCTCCAAGCCTGGGAAGGCGCTGACTGCCAGGCATCCTCTCAGGGGCACAGTGATGCTCTCTGGGAGGCCCCAGACCCTCCCACAGTCCCTCCAGGGCCACCCCCCAGCCTGGCATCCCCAGGAGGGCCCAAATCCCAGGTCAAAGGGAGCCTCTGAGAGTTTCTAGAGTTGGTACGGGCCCTGGGACGATCCAGCACATCCCTTCACTTGATAGATGCAGCAACTCAGGCCCAGAGCGGCAAGGGCCTTGCCCAATGTCACACAGCATGTCTCAGCCTGCCCTTTGGAAGCTCACCTGACATTGCCCAGGACGACCTCTAAGACTGTGAGGAGCAGCCCCAAGGGCTGCATCCCCTCATCACTCCAAGGGCTCCATCTGGGTCTCTCACCCAAGAGTGCACAGGCTGGCCTTCCAGTTCTGCCGAGGCACTTGCTGGCCATGTGGCCTCACAGAGCCGACGGCTCCTCCATGAGCCAAGAGGCAAACCTGCAGAGGGGCCGGAGACAGGGAGAACCACGGCGCTCGGGCGCAGACAGGGCCCTGCCCAAGGCGCTGTGCCCCTGTCTCCCCACTTCCTCCAGCGGAGGAGGGAAGGCCAGGGGTACCCCAGCCTTGGATCAGGCTGCATGTCCCTGGAAAAGCCCCTGCCTGGCCTCAGCATCCCCTTTAGCATCACGAGAGGAGTGGCAGGGCTCTGAGGCCGCCCCCTGGCTCTGCCCCTCCATCTGGGTTTCTGGCCCCACAGAGCGGCCATGGCCAGCCTGGTCTTGGGATGGTGGGCTGCCCAGGGCCTGACCACAGACCTCTCTCGAGGCCAAGAAGTGCCGAGGTGGATGATTTACGGCCTCCTCAGCCGCCCTTCCCAAGGCTGCAGACCCAGCGGATATTTTCCACGGCCGCAGCGGAGTTCAGGCGTCCAAGGGGGCCCAGGGGTGGGTCTCGGCCGAGCCCCGGCTCCCCACCTCCCGAGCGCACAGGCAGGCCAGGGGCCCCGGCCCCACATCTGTGCCCAGGAGCCAGCACTCCACCACAGGAGGGCGGGACAAAGGCCAGCCCCGCAGCCAGACCCAGAGGCCCGGAGGCCCGGCCGGGGCGGGAGCCAGGCCTCCCAGCCAGCGTGATTCACACCAGGCCCTTCCCACTTCCGTTCTCCCCTCTCTCCCCATGACAACATCTTGAACGGGCGCCTCGCTGGCAAGCCCGAGCACTCTGGGGTTTCCTGCCCTGACGCGGCTCCCACGCTCGGCTGTGCACACAGCCCTTGGACAAGCCGCTGAGACTGTGTGTGGTGCTGGGAGTAAAACACAGCCTCCAGCCCACACAAATGTTCTCGGAGGCTCGCTCCCAAGGGGCGGGGCCGGCCAGGGCGACCAGTGAGGTGTCCCCGCCCCTCTGAGCACCAGGCCCTGCCCCAGCCACCCTCTGGACCAGCCAGACTCTCCCGTCAGGTCATGAACACATTCAGGGTAAGGACTGTCTGTACTGTGGAATTCTCTACACCGTCTTACGTGGGAAAGGTCCTTCTAAGGAGAAAAATACCAATTAAGCTCTCCGCTTCCAGCCAGGATGGAACAACATGGACTAGAGTTAGGTTCCCACCCGAAATCACCAAGTAACCAGACAAAACATCTGAAACAATGGTTTTCAAGACATCGAACATCAGGTGACAAAGGGACAGTGGTCACCAAGAGACGGAAACAATGAGAAGGTGAGCCCCAGCACGCCCCAGGCTGCACGGCAGGCAGGGGGCCCACAGAGCCTGGTGGGTTTCCTGACCTGAGGAGATGGAGCTGAAGTCCAGGGAGACCAGGGCAGCCAGAGTTTGCCTGACAGAATGCCAAGAGGAGAGAGCTGAAGAGAGAGGGAACGCTGGGGATCCACAGGGGGTCCCGCTGGAATTCTGCAGAACATAATCAGCACATGCAGTTCCTTCCCCAGGGCCAGGGAAAGATCCAGAAGAAGGATGAGGGGGAACAGTGCCCAACACACACAGGGCCAGCACTGTCCCCACCAGCCAGGCTGGAGAACCTCAAAAGTCACAGGGCAGGGGGCAGCCCCATGACGTAGTGGTTAAGTCTGGCGTGCTACACTTGGGCAGCCCGGGTTCGTGGGTTCAGATCCTGGGTGCAGACCTATGCCACTCATCAAGCCACAGTGTGGTGGTGACCCACATGTAAAATAGAGGAAGATGGGTACAGATGTTAGTTCAGGGCGAATCTTCCTCAAGGAAAAAAAAAAGGAACAGGGCATTGGGTAGAGAACTCAGAAGGATTTTGCCTCAATAGCAAGAAATAATTAGTCGCAGGCTCAAGTCTCATCTAACTAATCTTAAAAGCAAGATCAAACTTTCCAAGTAAATCCCCTATGTCCCAGAGAAAGCTCAAGACTCTTTATAGGAAAACAAAAATATTTAACACCCAGTAAGATAAAATTTACATATCTGGCATCTGTCAAAGATTACGAGGCATGCAAAAAAAAAGCAGGAAAATACAACCCAAAATGAGGAAAATTGTCAATTAATCAAAACTGAGCTAAAGCAGACACAGATGTTAGAATGAGAGGACAAACGCTTTAAAACAATTATTATAACTGTATTCCACGTGTTCAAAAAGTTAAGTGGAGGCACAGAAGATGTAAAAAGACCCAATTCCTCTTCTAGAGATATAAAATACACTGGATGGATTAGTTGCAAATTAGATACTGCAGAAAAAAGATTCATGAACTTGAAGAAATAACAATAGAAAACATCCAATATGAAAAGCAGAGGGAAAAAAAGAATTACAAAAGAAAAGAGCATGTGAGATGTGGGACAACTTCAAGCTGACTAATACACGTGTGATTGGGGTCCCTAAAGGAGAAATGGGGAAGAGAGGCCGAAAGAAGAAATATTTGAAGAAATAGTGGCTACAAGTGTTCCAAATTTGATGAAAACTTATAAATGCACGGAAAATCTTAAAAGCCGCCAGAACAAAGAATATTACCTGAGATCAAGAAAAGTAATTTCACAATGACACAGAAATGAGTTCATCAAGCAGAGACAACAATCTTAAATGTTTATGTACCTAAGAACAGAACTCCAAAATACATACAGTAAAAACTGAAAGAATTGGTTTAACATTTGAAAACCAATCAATGTAATTCTCCATATTATCCCATCCGAGATCAAGAACAAGACAAAGGTGTCTGTTCTCACCACCCTCCCAGTCTACACTGTACTAGAGGTTCCAGCCAGTAAATCAAGTCAAAAAAATAAATAAAAGGCATCCAAGATTGTAAAGAAAGAAGTAAAACTATCTTTATTCTCAGATGACACAATCATTTATGTACAAAATCTGATAAAATCTACAAAACAGGATAAAAGAACAATACACAAACATCAATTATATTTCTAAATACTAGCAGATTGAAATTTTAAAATACCACTTAGAATAGCATCAAAAAGCGTAAAATATTTCAGGATAAATCAGAATAATACATACAATACCTGCACACTAAAAATCATAAAACATTGCTGAGAGAATTTTTAAGAGAGGTAAATAAATGGAGGGACGTGCCTCATTCATGAGTCAGAATACTCAATATTACCAGGATGACAATTCTCTTCAAATTTATCTATATTCATCACAATCTCAATCAAAACCTTAAAAGCAGGGTTTTTGAAGAAATTGCCAAGCTGATTCCAAAATTCATACGAAAATACAAAGGATCTAAAATAATCAAGGCAATTGTGAAAAAAGGAGAACAAAGCTGGAGGGCTAACACTACCTGGTTTCAAGATTTATTATAAGGCTCAGTAACGAAGAAACTATGGTGTAGGTGTCAACACAGATCAAAGGAACAGAACAGAAAGCCCAGAAATAGGCCTACAAATATATGGAAAACCCTTTTTTTTCACATTGGTAGAAAGGCAACTTGGTGCAGAAAACAACAACCTTTTCAACAAATGGTCCTGGAGCAGTTAAATAGCAATATGCAAGTAAATAGATAAGTAAATAACTTGATTCATACTTTGTACTATATACACGTATGAGTCACAGACCTAAATCGAAAACCTAAAACTTTAATACTTCTAAAAATAAAAACGGTAGAAAAGTAAAAAAAGATTATATATTCATTTTCATGCTACTTCCATAAAAGTTATTTCTGGAAGGATACACAAAATAAGAATTGTGACTTCAGTTTAGGCAAAGATTTCTTAGATACAATACCAGAAGCATGATCTATAAAAAAAAAAATTTGATAAAATGGAGTTCATCAAAACTAAAATTTTTTTTTTTTGCTGGGAAAGAGTCGCCCTAAGCTAACATCTGTTGCCAACCTTCCTCTTTTTTTTTTCACCTCAAAGCATCAGTATCTCATTGTGTACTCTAGGTGTAGGTCCTTCTAGTTCTCGTATGTGAGCCACCACCACAGCACAGCTTCTGACAGACGAGCAGTGTGGTTCTGCACCCAGGCTGCGTATGAACCAAACCCAGGCTGCCGAAGCAAAGCGTGCCAAGCTTCAACCACTAGGCCATCAGAGCTGGCTCAAAATTAAATTTTTTATTCTATAAAAGACACTGTTAAAAGAATGAAAAGATAAGCCACAGACTGGGAGAGAATATTTGCAAAGCATATAACTGATAAAGGACTTGTATCCAGAATGTACAAAGAACTCTCAGAACTGAATAATAATAAAAAAAACCCAAGGTGAAAAAAAAAGGGCAAGAGTTGATCAGACACTTCACCAAAAAAGATATGCAGATGGCAATAAAGCACACAGAAAGAAAGACAACATCATTCATTAGGAAAATGTGAATTAAAACTACAATGAGGTACCACTGCATATGCATTAAAATGGCTGAAATTCAAAAGATTGATCACTCCAAGTGTTGACGAGGACGTGGTGGAACTGGAACTCTCATATACGGCTGGTGGGAATACAGCACGGCACAACCACTTTGTTAAACAGTTTTGAGGTTCCTTAAAAAGCCAGTCAAACCAACCTCCTGACTCAGACACACCTACCGTATGAGCAAAATATTCCACTCCTCAGTATTCACCCAAGAGAAGAAAACCCACATGCGCATACAATGACTTGTACAGAAATGTTCAGACCAGCCATATGCGTAATAGCCAAAAATCAGAAACAAACCAAATGACCTTCAACAGGCATCTGGATAAACAAATTATCCATAGGATGGAATACTACTCAGCAAAAAAGAAATGGACTACCAACACGTACAACGTGGATGAATCTCAAAATAATTGCACTAAGTGAAAGAAGCCAGACCAAAAAAAGAGTACATCCTGTATGGGTCCATCTGACTCCAGAAAATGCAAACGAATAGACAGTGACAGAAAGCAAATCCATGGTTGTCGGGCATGGTGAGGGGGTGGGAGGGACAGATTACAAAGGGGCTGGAGGAAACTTTTGGGGATGATGGCATATGTTCACTATCTTGATTGTGGTGATGGTTTGCATACATAAGTCAAAACTTATCAAATTTCACATTTAGAAAATTCCACCGAGATGTAGTTTTTCTTCCAACTGTCAGATGGGCAAAGATCAAAGATTTGATAATAACACTCCGTTGGCGTGGATATGGGGAAATTAACACTCTTATAAGTTGCTGGTGGGAGTGTAAACTTCCATAGAAAGTGACTTAGCAATATTTATCCAAATTACAAAAATTCCCAACCTTATACCCAGAAATTTCACTTCTAGGAAGTTATCTACAAAGATATACTCATGTGTATGAAATGACACATTATAAGGTCATTCAACGCAACACTGCTTACAGTGGCAAGAGTCCAGCTACAGGGACCAGACTAAAAAAACTCTGGTACAACCATACAATGGTATACCTCCCAGGCACGAAGAATGAGGAAGCTCTTGACGTGCTCACATGGAATGGGGAGTAAAAAAGGCAGGTTATGATACAGGTTGTCTACTATGCTTCCATTGGGTATAAAAAGGGGAAAAAAGATTATATTTTCATTTTCATGCAACTTGCAAAGAACTTATTTCCGGAAGGACACACAAAACCATTATCAGACTATCAGACTGGCTCTGGGAGAACTCTCTAGGTGGCTAGGCTACCACAGTGCCAGGAAGATTTTACATAGTATATAGAACCCGGTATGCCTTTTGAAATTTAACCATGTGAATGTGTTCCTATTGTAAATAAATACATATAAATAAAAATTAAAGACAAGTGAAAAATAAAATGAATGAGGTTGATCTATACGGACAGATGTGGAAAGAACACCAAGATATGTTGCTAAGTGAGCACAAAGAAGCAGGTTGTCGAATACCACTGGCAGTATGACCTCCCCTGTGTAAAGACAAATGCTAACAACAATAAAATATTGGTCTCTGTCTATTGAGAAACACTGGAAAACACACACATACCCGTTCCCAGAAGTCATCTCAGGGAGCTGGATTCGGGGGGAGCTTCTCACTCCACATTATACATTTCTGAATGTTTAAACTTTTTCACCTGTGTTAGGTTTGCATCAGAAAAAAACTAGCTCTCTGGGCTGCCCTCCCCTGGGACAGTTACATTTTTAACCTCTTGTCTAGAAAACTGAGTAAGGAGTCTTAAACATGACCTCACCTTTGACCGGGAATTCTACCTCTGGAAATTTACCCAAAGGATGTGATGAGCTATGGTCAAAGATTTACATCTTGGAGAAACATACACACGAATGAGGTAGTAAGCAAAAAAAGTAGATTACAAAACAATAGTGTGACGTGATCCATGAGTGCAGAAAATATTAGCAAACATAATTAGGAAAGGTCTAGAAAGACATCTGCCAAGGTGCTGAGGGGGTTCCCCACTGGGAATACAGGCCTGAGGTCATGGGTGGTTTTGAGTTTCTTCTTTTAAAATCTTTTTGCATAATTATTTAACAAACGATCTCTTTTCGTTTAAAAAAAAAAACACAGCATGGGGACTATAGTTAATAATACTGTATTCCATATTTGAAAGTTGCTAAGAGAGCAGATCTTAAAAGTCCTCATCACAAGAAAAAAAACTTTTGTCACTACATTTGGTGACACGTTAACTAGATTTATTGTGATGATCATTTTGCAATACATACAAAAATCGAATATTACGTTGTACGCCTGAAACTAATAGAATATTACATGTCAATTACACATCAATTTAAAAGAAAGTTAAATACACTAATAATCTTAGAGCATTTATATACAAAGGCGTTTTTAGAAGAATTACTTATGATAGTGAAAAAAAATAAAACACAACTTTTATGTCCAAAATAAAGGAACCAACACACACATTTCCACAGAGCCTACAGCAAACGCTTACCAAAAAGTAGTAAGTAAAAATTACAGGATGTAAAACTACAGACCATACAGTATCGAATCTGTAAAATATGGGGGAAAGGGGAATACTAACAGAAAAATGAAAACTAGAACTAAATCGACCAAAAATCAAAAAAGGATTTTTTAAAAATCCAGAAGAATAAATCTGTTGTTTTAGTATTTGGCCATGATGATCCCTAAGTCAGGGTGGGGATGGGGAGAGGACGATTTGGGGCTGGGGAGCCTCCCTCTGGCTGTTCTGTCTGGCAGAATGCCCGCTGAGCCGCAGGAGGCAGCTGGCCACGTGGGGGCCATGTGGTCACCAGCCTCACGAAGCCACAAGTCTCTTCTCTGACTGGCAACTATCTCCTTCCTTGAGTGGGTCCAACGGCTGGAGAACACAGCCACTGCCCTGGCTTCTGGAGGGAACCGGCCAGGAGCCCCTCTTTGGAGAGGCCTCTCCAAAGCCAGACAGGGCAGAGGCGGCACTGTGTCGTCACCCTCAGGCCCAGCGCAGCCTCTGGTAGCCCGCAGGTAAGGTACCATAGGTGCCTCGTTGGTCTGAGATGCAAGAAAATCAGGGAGCTCTTCGAAATTCCCTGCTAATGAACTAATCCCTTTCTCAACCAGGAACAAGGGCACAAGAGTCCAGGTTCTGGCAGGCACAGGCCCTGCCTCGCCAAGACGTCTTCCAGTAGAATCCGTGCTCTTAAGGCCCAGAAGGATGTGGACTATGGTTTGAACCAGCAGCACATTTAACACAGGGCTAAATGAAAATTAGAATTTGGGTTGACTGGAGCCTAAATGAGTTGCTAGTATGATGCAGCTACAAATAGATGGTGCCCACTTGGGCTGCCGTAATAATCATCAAGATTTATTAGTATGCACCATGTCCTTGACAACCCCTCAAAACCCCTGGGAGATGGGTCCACAGTCACCCTCACTTCACAGATGAGAAAACCGAGGCAGAGGGGATGTGCAGTCTGTCTCCAGTGCCTGCTCTGAGCCCCCTGCTCCACAGAAGCTTCCAAACTAAGGGCTGATGTGACCATCCCTTCCCAATGGCCATGCCACAGCCACCTGGGCAGTCCCCTTCAGGAGCGCTGGCCAGAACGCCAAGCAGATGCCAAGCTGGGTCCCATGGAACATGCAGGGCTCAGATCTGCCCAAAAAGGGAGTGGGGGGCTAGCCTGGGAAAGAACCAGCCCAGGGAAAATGCTCACTGTCTCCCTCGGAGAGCTGATGCCTAGAAGAAAGAAGTGGGCGGACCTCCACTTGGAGCGGGAGATGGACGAGGCAGGCCAGGACTGAGGACAGGACCACATTCCCAACTGCCAGAGCTGCCAGGAAAGGGCCTCCCAGACAGAGGGCGGTCTCTGCTGAGACAAAGGCTGTGCCTTGCCCTCCCCCTAGAGCATATGGCAGAACCCCACTGTGGATGGGACACCAACCCTGGGGAGGGGAAGGGACCTGTGACCCCACCTGTTCTAGATCTGGGACCTTGGGTAACTCCAAAAGAACAGATAGCATCCATAGCATCTTTAAAATGCAAATGAGAACTGCTGCTGCATCGGTTGTTATCCTGGCACGGAGCAGCATCCCATACCCAGTGGGGGTGGTGCTAACACAGCGCATGGTCTCTGAGGCCCTTCCATCTGAGCCAGTGCAACAGTGTCTACAGACACGAGCACTTCCTGTGGGAACTCTAAAGGCAAGAGCTGAGTCCTTTCTCAAGTCAGTCGGTGAAGTGACCATCAATGAGTCTAAAAACCCCAAATGCAACCCTCTCATCACTGAACTAGAGAAACTGTGATCCCAGGCACTGAATGTCACAGCTTAAAGACTGCTGGAAATGATCTACTCCAACTGCCTTGTTTGACAGACAAGGAATAAACTAGAAGCTCAGAGAGGGATAATGGCCTGCTGGAGGTCTCTTATTAACATCTGGGCAAAGGCAACCTAGAACCCTGGTTACCTCACCACATTTCCAATGCCTTGTCCACCAAAATATCCCGCCTCCCACCTAAAAACCCCTCAAAGTAGGCATAAAAGTACTGTACACAGAGATAATGTGTGGGGCCCAAATGAACTATAACACATGTTTAGATTATATAAAAATATGATTCTGCTCTATCACAAACTAATCATTTTATAAACAATTGCTCTTGCTGTCTCAAATCAAGGAGGCCAACCTAGACACTGCCTGGTTGGCTCACATTTCTTAAGAGAGTTGTCAAAGGAAAGCGAACAAATGCCATTTTCTCCCATTGAAAAATTTCCTAGAATATATCAACAAACATTTCCTAAGCACAAATAAACAGACAATGGCAAGACAGTACTAATGAGTGTTATAAGCAAGGGAAACCCCAGGGACATGTGAGAGCTGAGGTCTGAGGCAGGAAAGACTCCATGGAGGAAGTGACCCTCGAGTTACTGGCTTTGTGGATAGGAGAGAAAGGGTAGGCCAAGGACCAAAGGCAAAGACCTTTAAAATCCCTGTAGCCAATGGATGGATGGATGGATGGATAGATAGATGAATGAACAGAGGATGGATGAACAATGGATGGATGATGGATAATGGAGGGATGGATGCATTGGATGGACAGTTGGATGAATGGATGGACAGAGGGATGGAGAGATGGATGAATGAATAGAAGATGGATGAACAATGAATGGATGATGGAGAATGGATGGATGGATGTATTGGATGGACGGTTGGATGAATAGATGGATAGAGGGTGCACGACAATGACCACCCTTAAATCACTCAAAGTGTTCCTGAGGATCACAGTGGATGTTCTGAGAAACAGGTTCATCTTCTCGTCCTTTTCCACTAGCCATCCCCTCTAACAGGCCCAAGAGGTGATCCTGAGGGGGAGTTATCTTCAGGGAGCAGGTCGGGAATGGGGAGGGGAGGAGGGGGCAGACATCACACCCTTTGCCTACAGATGGGCCAGGGCTGGTAGGATGACAAGAGGTATGTGCACATTTGCCAGGAACTCCCTCTGGTCCATAGCTGTGTCTGCCTACCTGGCAGGAAAAAACTTGGAAACTGAGTCAGCCCAAACCTAAGAGGGAGAGAACAAAAAGGCAAAGCCAATGATACTTTGCTGTACATCAGGATCCCAAATGTTCTGGCCCCAGAGAGAACCTGGGTCCACTGCGCACTTATGTCTCATGACCTGAAGATAAACCACAGGTGACAATAAGTTGGTGGAGCCATCCTTGGGATCACCAAACCGCCCCTTCAGGGCATCCCAGTCTCTCATGAAGGGCCCCCCGCGCAGTGCTGGACGCCCTCCTCACACTTCACCCCCGAGGAACACTCACTCCCTGGAGGTTGCCAAAATGCCACACCTGTCCGTCATTTGCCCAATTTCCTCTGCCTCGACTGCCCTTCCTTCCCCTGCCCCTCTGTGGACAACGTTCTCATCCCGGAGTCCCAGTTCTGGTCTTCTCCTGCAGGAAGCCTTCCCGGACTACTCAGGCACAACAGTTCGGTTAATTAAATGAGCCACTGCCAAAGGACCACACCCCAAGGCTTTTCCTTCTTCTGACCCAGGACTCTACAACCTTTGACCAAGAGCTGCCGGGAGGAGCCTGGCACAAAACTCATTGTGAAGTAGGAAACGGATCAGCCTGGGGCCAGGAGATCACATATTCAGGTTCTCTTGGATAAGAGTTTGGGGCGATATCTGCTCCTGGCCAACATCACACGCTGGCCAACTCATGAGTGTCCGCCCCACTAGGCAGGGAGGATATCGGAGAAAGATGCACACTTGAGAAACCTGCTGGGATTCCGGAGGCCATCGGCTCTAAACCAAGTTAGCAAGGAAGATGTGCGCCCCCAGCCGCAAGCTCCGTAAGTGCCAGGCGCATCACAGATGTTCCAGTAAGTGCTGGCGGACTGACCAACCGACTGCACAGGGAAGTCCTCTTGGTGGAACTGCTACACTGTTTCAGGTTCAGGGCATGGAGAAGTTTAAGATTTCCAGCCTGGTGTGAGAACCAGGTGTGAAAAAGACACAGCCGCCCGCTGTGACAGCGCCAGTGAGAAGAGGGAGCCCCCCTACCCACTGGCAGGGTCCTATTGCGTCAGTCGGGGAGGGAAACCCCACACAGGTCTTGATGATGACCCCCGTCCAGGGTCTCCCAGTCCAATGTCTCGCAGCATTGGTGACACTTGGGGCTGCATAATTCTTTGTCATGGAGGCTGCCCTGTGCATTGCAGGACATTGAGCAGCAGCCCTGGCCTCTACCCACTAGATGCCAGCAGCAACCTCCCAGTTGTGACAACCAAAAATGTTGCAAGACAGTGACAAACGTCCCCTGGGGAACAAATAGCCCTGGCTGAGAATCAGTGCTGTAGCCTTTGTGTGTGGTGAGGGGGGCACTCAGAAGCCAGCTCCAGGAGAGGAGCCTGGTGCAGCAGTCAGCAAATCTGGCTCTGCTCCAGGCTCCACCCCCACCGCCAGGACAACGTGCAGATTCTCTAGTCTCTGAGACTCAGCTCGCCCATCTGCAACACGAGGACATATTTTCCAAATGATGAGGTTCTAGTGCAGCCCTCAAAACAGCTGCCCAAATATTTTGGCCAAGTTATTTCACTTTTAAGAATCTATTCAAAGGAAACAATCAGAATTTCAGGTAAACATTTACACAGAAAGATGTCTATTCTAGCGTCACCTATAACAACAAAACTAGAAACAATCTAAATGCCCACAATATAATAAACAGGGTGAAATAAAATATGAGAGGCAGACAAAGGAATATTACGTAGCCAATAAAAATCACATCAGGGCCCGCCTGGTGGCGTAGTGGTTAAGTTCACGCACTCCGCTTCAGTGGCCCAGGATTCGTGGCTTTGGATCCCAGGCACAGACATACATACGTCTCATCAAGCCATGCTGTGGTGGCGTCCCACATACAAAATAGAGGAAGATTGGCACAGATGTTAGCTCAGGGCCAATCTTCCTTACCAAAAAAAAAAAAAAAAAAAATCACATCAATAAAAATTATTCATTAAAAATGTAGAAAAACGTCTGTGCTATAATGTTAAGTGAATCGACAGTTACAAGACTATTTATAATGTAACTTCAACTTTGTAGAAAAATATAGAGTGAAAAAATATTTCATATAAAAAAATAGAGACTGGAAGGAAATCCAACACAATTTTCCTTTTAGTGCTGTTGCCCATTTTACAAGTTTTCTGTAAAAGAGCATGTCTTAGTTTTAAGATCTCTCGGGGAAAATAGTCGTTGTTGTTTTTCATCTTTTTACATCAGAAGAGAAGGCTCTGCTTGAGTCCCCAGGTGCTAAACTGAAGTCCGCACCTCGAACACAGAGCCTGGAGCCAAGCAAAGAGAACGATGTTCAAACCAAAATAAAAGGAAACAGAAGCAGACGAAAGAGGGTCTGGCAGGGCCTGGCCACTGAAGAAACCCGAAGTACCCACAGAATGGGCTGTGCTGGGCAGAGGAATCGGGCAGACCCAGGCCTGTCCCATGCGCTGCTCTGTGGGCCCGGCCAAGCAGGTGGCTGGGCAGCTTGCGGGGACATGGGGCTCCCTCAGGCAGCTAGCTCCATGAGCGGGCTAGCACATGCCCACGGCTGCGCCTTGGTCTCAGTCTTGCTTCTCACAGCCAAAAGCATCACAAGTAAGACCAGGACTCACACCACGGTGGGGCTGGGGGTAGGAGGGAGGATGTCCCTCAGGTCCCTCAAGCACTCCAAAGCTTCGAAGTGAGATTCCAGAGGAGCCATCAGCCTGATGCCCCCTCCAGCTTTCTGCCCGCCAGGGACCACCCATTCAAGGCAGGCCCCTTGAAGATGGGGGGGGGGGTGGCAATGAAGGACCACCGCACAAGAGCACGGGGCCTGAGCTGTTCTTGGTAAAACAGCTGGGCTGGGCACTGGGCACCAAGGGTCCTGGGACTGAGGGCTGGATCTGGAGAAGGATTCTGCACCTGGGTGTTGCACACCAGAAACTTGGAGATGGAAATGTCACCAGCCCGCATCCCACTTCCCATGGGGCTCCCGGGCCAGGGGAGCTGCTGGACGGTGTGCCCTCGATCTGCTTTATAAGTCCGCCCTCGGAAGTCTAGACCAAGCAGGGAAACTGAGCCAATGTGGACAGGAAAGCACGCCACACCTTCAGAAAAGCCCAGTCCCTCCACACGGCCACCATCCGAAGCAACTGCAGAGCGAGCGAGGACTGATCCACCAGACCCAAGTTGGAACGTACAGAGGATTTCTCTGCACACGCTCTCTTAAAGTCCTCGCTCACGTGCCCTTGAAATATGAACATAAAGCCAACAGCATCTGCAGTGCGGGGCAGTACAAATCACAGAGCCCCAAAAGCGGCCCCCACCATCAGAGCCCGAGGGATTCAAGAGCCCAAGTCTCCAAGGCCAGCAGACCTCAGTGACAAGAAAGGCCACTGTTCCTGGGACCCTGGCCTTGAGCGACAGCCATGCTGGGCTCCCACGAAGAGCCTCATCAATACCAAAACGCGTCTGTAAGGCAGCCGCCAGGTCTCCCTCTCTGAGCTCAGAGGCAAGGGCCATAGAGAGAAACCATGCAGTCCTGACGTTCCAGTGGCCCCACACACGTCAGACTCCTTCCAGGCTCTTTCCTGCCTTCTCATTCCAAAGCAGACTCTAGTCAGAGCGAGGAGACAGGATGTTCTCGAAATACGTTGACGCCAAGGCCAAGGTGCGGGGAGCAGGTGCCACGAGCTGGGGGGCAGGATACTGGGGGACAGGATGCTGCGGCACTGAGGAACCCATGGTGGCTGGTGACCTCCCCCTGTGCCCTCAGACAGGCTCCTTCCAGCTCTGACACCTGAGGCCACGACAGCGTGGGCGCAGCAGCCCACACCAGCTTGTCTCTCCGCACCCTCACTCCCGCCAGTCTATCTCCTTTCTGTCCTTCTTAGGGAACCATAAAGACACCACAAGGTAGGCCCTCCAGCCAAACCTCAGCATGGGGCCGAACTCCCAAAAGGCCTACTCAAACTGTGAAACACCAAACTGGACCCAAAAGAGTCCCACTTCCGGCCACTTGCGCCACAAAGCAATGAGACAGCCGTCACGATGCACACGCAGGTTCTTACACGGGAAAAGAAAGAAGCTACCCTAGGGACCCTCAGGCCAGAACCCACGGCATATAACCCAAGGGGCTAAGGGAATAAACTCACCAGTCTCTGCTTTCTCCTGGGGCCTGAAGGCTATCTTGCACAGCAAAACAGGCAAGCGTCAGAGCCACCTGACAGTCTCGGCCACTGTCCCACAGAAGAGCCCCTGCCCGTCCACTTCTCTATGACCTTCTGGAGCAGAAGCAGCTCAGTTCTCAGCTGGTTTGTCTGCCCCAACCTCCAGTCCAGCAAGAGCAGACTAGGCAGCTCAAAGTCTTAGAATCTGCCAGGCCAATCCTGGGCTGTCCATCCAGCCTTACAGATGCGAATGCCATCCCTTTGTTAATGCAAAAACCAGAAAGGAACTGCAGGGACATCAGGGCAAGAAAACACTAATCGACATCACCCCACCCTAAAAGTCCTAAAAAAAAATAAAACGCAGATCTCAGGCAAGACCCCACCCTGCAGTAGGCTCCCCCTGGGGCCTGAGAATCTGCATATTTAACACGCTTCTCCCCTGAATCCCATCTGGGAGGCCCAGGAACCCGACTTGGAGACACTCAAGGCCTTATTCTCAGATTTGCCTCTGTAACTCATTTCCAGTTCTGACTTCATTCTCTTATGCTTTTTCTCTTTTTTGATTAAGTGCATCTTAAGAGAAGAAAAAAATCTTCTAATTCATAAAGGGATCTGGCAGTTACAAGACTTACTGATACACGTGTATCAGTATAAATATACACATCCCACATTCACACTTAACAGGAAGAGTAACCTAAGATAGTCTATGGCGGATCGAAGTCACAGACTGCAGTGTGTCCTCTGTCTTCCACAGACGAGACATCTAAATTACATTCGACCCGACCATCCTGCCCCATCCTACCATCAGCATACCCGAAACCCCTGGCTAGGTAACTGCTGAGTCTGGTTTCTTCTTTCCCTACATAAACAAGGCAACGCATGCACACCCTCAGCCTGTGAGCACCAGGGACGTCCCCTCACCTTGATCTCCGCAGACAGCGAGGGCCGGCCCTAAATACGCTGTCACTGCCTGGACACACAATGTATCACCACAGCCCAGCCCAGCGCCGGCCGTGGAAATGTCTGAGTGATGTGCCTTCAACCTGTCATCAGAACACCATGACCTCAATTTTTGGAGGAGTCAAGTCAAAACTCTACCTTTATCTTCAGAGATCCACGACACATTTCTGTGTGAGCCCTCCCTTCAACTTGCCCGTAGCCTTCAGGAAAGTCTGAAAATGCCATCACAGGCTGAGTGCTTCCCCCGCCCCCACCAGTGTCCCCTAGTCTACCCCATCCACACTCACCCTGTGACCACACCCCAGAGGTGGCCCGAGCTCAACAGCTGGCTTAGGGAGAGTGAATGGCAGGGGACAGCAGAGGCATATTCCTTGAGAGGCGCCTCACCACACTCTCCCCAGAAGCAGAGGCAATGACAAGGCCCCACACCTTCTCCAGACTCCGGTCCTCCACCCTGCCTGCCGTCTCGCTCAGAGAGGGCACGAGGGCAGGTGTTCTGGCTTCAGGAGTTTGAAGCCGGAGGACCTGAGAGACCACATTTGCCAAGCCCCTCCTTCCACAGACAGGCAGAGCAGCTTGCACAGGGTCACCCAGCTCTTGAGTGACTGGTTTCGCTCTCCCGGAGGGTAACCCCAAAGGGTTCAAGCCAATTTCTCTTCATAGCGTACTCATTCATCACCCTTACTCTCTTCCTTGACTTTTTCCAGAGGAAAACAGCCTGAAAAGATGACACATATAAGAAAGTCTTCCTAGTAGTTATGAATGGGCAGAGGGCAATGGGGGTGGGGGTCCTCTGCCCAACTTTATACCATGCCACCTTCAGAGGCAGGGGTTAATGACTTGCTCTTAAGATGGTCTTAACTAGCGAACGACAAAGATGGGGGCAGGGGCATCAGAGCCCCTTCACCCTTCTCCACCAGGCTCAGCAATACTCATCCTTCAAAACCAGTTCACAGGGAAGCCTTCCTTAGTGCCCAAAGTGGAGCTCGTCCAGTCCCATAGGACATAGTACCTCGACGGTCACGTTGGAATTATTTAAGGGCACTGGTGTCCTCCCCCAGACGGAACTTGGCAAGACTTCTATCCCCTGCTTCTTCAGCCACTGCTTGGGTGAAGTGTAGATTCCCAAAGAAAGACGCAACAAATTAAGAGCTATTTTCTGGCCATCAAGGCCTGCCTACATTGTAAATACCTGCATACTAATCTCCCCATCTCAGGTTTAAAAAATATGGACTAGTTTTTTTTTTTAACTCCCAACATAATGAATGAGTTTAAATATTAGAAGTTGAAATTATTAAGTAAATCATTTCACCTGCAAAGCTTCTATTTGCATAGCATTAATTCATGATGGCAGCTAAAACAAATTCATCACATTCTGTATATTAGAAGTTGATTTATGCAGGAATTGAAAAAAATCATGAGCTCAAAATTATGTTGATATGATGTACGTGCTCAATGAAGAAAGATTTTTCTCTTTCCTTCTTTTCCTTTTTTTTGAAAAAAAATCATCTGAACTGAATTATGGTGAGAAGGAAAAGGATTTGAGGAGAGGAAAGAGGCAAAGGACCGGCATCTCAGAAAATGAATAATGCTACTGCCTCACGTGTGTGGCAGGCTCTCGGTGAGCGTGCGCGCACACACTCTCCAGTTATTAATGTCAAGTATGCCAGAGATACGCTGGAAAATCATTACCATTCATCGCCACTAACCGCCATTAAATTTCAATCAATTCAACTTAGCACAAGTGTACTCGAGCAGCCCTTACAGTTCCTTATAAATGTGGCTCAAAAGTCGGGCTGACTTATTGCATTGTCCACTACACAAAGAAGCATTGCTAAGCATCTGCTTAGAGCCCGGACGGATGCTCTTTTAACATCCTAAGCATTCAAAGATCTTTCTTTTCCTGAGCGCTAAGAAGTCTGGAATCCCGGGGCGGGGGCGGTAATTATTCTGAGCGACCACCATTTCTTTCCTAGCTTTGAGGTGGGGACAGGGCAAAAGGAGCCCTTCCTGGCTACAGTCAGTCTCGCAGATGCCTTACGGAAAGTTTCTGACGGCCACCACAAGTTTGGTAACGTGGCGCCTCTCTCTCCTGGTTCTAGTGAAAGGCTCTCAATTCACTCTGCAAACTGTAAACTCAACTCGAATCCTCTTGTCTGGGAAGAGGGCAGACAAGCTGATCGGAAGTGAGAGGGAGATTCAGCAGCAGCCCACTGGCGAGAGCACCTTCTGGAAAGGGCGCCTTTCCCAGGTGGGCGCAGGCTGCGCGCACCGGTCCCCGCGGGGAAGCCGGCCCGCGTGCTCCGGGTGTCACGCCCGGGGACAAAGGCGGCGACCCGGGCTGGTTTGTTTGGGTCTGGCCGGGGCTTTCTTCCCCACTCGCCACAAGCAGGGTCCAGCCTGCCGCCAGTCGCCCGAGGCGCCCGGTGCGCGGCAGGGACAATGTGGCCATTGTTCGGGCGCCGAAAACCAAGCGGGCGGGCAGGTGGGAGGAAGGCGGCGGCGCGGCCGGCTCGCGGGCACTCGGGGCACGGAATGTCCCCCGGACGCGCACGGTCGCCAGGGCCTGAGCACGCCGCCTCCAGGAGGCCTCCCGGGCCAGTCCTCCGCGGAGTAGAACATGGAGGAGAGAGAGCGAGGAGCGAGAGAGGACGGGGAGAGAAAGGAAAGACAAGACGGGGGCGGGGGTGGGGGGGAGACAGAGAGAGGAGAGGGAAGGGAGGGAGAAGAAAGGGGGAAAAAGAGAAAGACAGAAAAGAGACAAAGAGGAGAGAGAGGAAAGAAGAGTCAGGGGAGACAGACAGACAGACCTGTACAACAGAACTGTACCACAGGCTGCCTCGGACGCCCCTGGAAAGAGCAAGAGTTCATCCTATTTCACAGAGGGAAGCAGCTCCAAACCCAGCCGAGTCAGCAAAGCGTAATCACACCAGGGGCTTTGCTTAATTACGGGTTTGAGACTTGGGCTGGAGGAAGGGAGACACTTAACTGTGTCCCCAGGAAGGCCTAGGCACTCAGATGGTTTGTAAGGTGGGGGATTACAAATATCCCCAAGCCCACGGAGCCAGGATCCCAGAGGACGAGGCTGGGGTCTGCAGCGTGGTCCACTCAGGCCGACCAGAACAGCCATCGTGCAGGGGCTTTTAACGTTTAACTGGGACAGGAGTCCCAGCCAGGCCCGTGCCATGCCGTGAGCAGCGAGGCCACAGGCCTGGGGAGGCCCCGCCTCGGCCCTGCAGCGGGGCTCCCCGCCCTCCCCCCTGCTCGCCTCCTTCCCGCGCCCACTCGCAGGAGGCCAGGGGCCCTCGGCCCAAGGGGGAAAATCACTCCCGTACTAATGAATAAAAAGTCCCCTTTATTTCACTGCTGTTTTTGGTTCATTAAATTTTCCACAGATTTGCAGAGAAGAAAACATAATCAATAAACCTTGACAAAAGTGAACGTGTGAAAAAGGCCAGAGAATGGAAAAGCGAGATAAAAGTGATATCCGACCACAGATTTCGGCGGCAGATGACGAGCCCGGCGCTTCTGGAGAATCTCAATGGACCATCGCACTCTGCGGCTTCCCTTCCCTCTGCTGCAACTCTTCATGCCAGACAATAGCAAATGCACTAAAACTTTTTCTTATGCTAATGCATGAAACCGGGCACTCACAGTTAAAACACTTCCCAGCAACCTGGTTTTTTTTTTAAACAACACGCATGCACACACACAAAACCACATTAACTTTTTCAATTTAAACCAAAATCTGAAAAACGGTTTAGTGTGTACTCTGGTCACATCTTAAATGAGTTATTTTCCCCATCTGTATGGTTTTTAAGAAACTAGAATCAGATCACAAACTGGATTATTGAGGATGCTTTTGCTGATGAAGGAACTGGGGAAAATAAGATAAGGGAACATGCAGAAAGTCTGCTGTTCTCGTCAGTGCATTTTCCCAGGGTTTTATACGTAGTTCTGTAGGTTAAGGATGTTTTTGTCACCCTCAAAATCTAACAATAATGATCAATGATTTGTATTTTATAAATCCTTTATATTCCACAGCAAACACTCAAATTAATTTCAGAGAAAATGAGTAACATTGAATCTAGTGTCATGCTTATTTGAAAACCATGAAGCTATTGCTCTTTACCAAAGGACACCACCAAACGCCAACCATGACCCCTGCCCAGACCATCTTTTAAGGCAGCCTGAGAGAGTTTCAGAGCAGGTTTCCTCCGGGATCTTTAAAAGCACTGAAATCTGCTGCATGTTCTGGTTGCTGGTACAGTCACCTATTCTGCCTCTCTGAATTTTCTGGAATCTGAGAAAAGCTTCTCTCTTTTGCATTCTTCACGTGCCTTATTTGTCCATGCCTGTGCCACTCACTGAAAAGAAAGGGGGAGCTGCTTCCCGGGGTTCCTTTTCAAAGGGCCCTGGCCCGGGGAACAGTGCAGCTGTCCACAGCGAGGTCCACCTGGCCTGGCCATCCCTGGTGCACCAGGAAACAGACCCTGGCACAGGTAGAACCCTCCCCACCCCCCAAGAAGTAAGGCTGGTTTGCTCCACCTCCCTGGAGCCAGAGCCAGCATCATGAGCATCGTCACTGAGATGAAAGGAAGCCTGCTGAATTTCCCCAGGAAGAGACACGCGGCCCCAGCGCTAGAGTACACAAGGATGCAGGATTTGAGTTTTGAGCTTAAACAAGCCAGCTGGGTGTGTAGGGGTCACACGGGCTTTCAAAGTGCACATGACAACCTCCTGCTCTCATTTAAGGGGAAACACTGGCATCGGTGGGGTGAAGTCCCCCCCCCAGCCCCACGGTGGCCAAGGGAGGCCCCGATGGAAGAAGGGTGTTTATTAGGCAAATACCCAATTTTGTCTGCCTGCCTGCTGAATCCCCTGCTTTGCTAATCCAGCCCCAGGGGCTGCACTGTGTACAGGGCACTTGTGGGAGTACAAAAAGCATGAAGTATTTGTGTATTTTTCAGTCAGCAGTGCAAACAAGCCAGCTACAGTACACAGCCCCCAAGACCCCCGCAGCCAGGCAATGAGCCGCTGCTGCCCTGTGGCCCCCTCTTCCGACCAGGCAACTCAAAGGATTTCCTCTGTTCAATGCTCTCCCCACAAGTGGGCTGGAGCATCCCTGAGAAAGTGGAGTGGCACTCCACTCTATGGCCGCCTGCCGGGCCTCGCGGGCCAAGTCAAGAGTCCACTCTAAGGCCACGGCCAGGGTCAGAGTGAGCTGGGGAGCAGCCGGGCAGGCTCTGCTCAAGGAGTCTGAACCCCGTGCAAACTCCCCTCAAAACAACTCCCACGGAGGATAAAAACATCTCGGACAGTCCCACCTTGCTCCTGGCTTGGGAGTGTTTTTCTCCCTCTCACCCTCACCCACTGACCCCAAAACCAGAGTGCTCTGAGCACAGCCTCTCACTCAGATGCCAGACCCAGGGACAGCTGGTTCACCTGAGGGCCATTTCCTGGGCAAGGGGGCTCCTCACCTGGATGGGGATCTTCCTGCGTTAGTTTAAATCTCCCTCAAATGACTAAATAACCTCACGAAATTAGCATATTTCTGAAAGCAGAGGGGAAATACAAAACCATCCTAAATATTACAAAATATAACTAACTTTGAAACTCTCAGACAAGTGACAACTTTCCCCATGTCTGGGTGTAAGGGGAACTTAAATCTGGGAGAGCACATCCCCGCAATTTCCTGTAGCCCACGGCGGTGGGAGGAGGAAGCAGCAAGTCTAGAAAACGAAAGCAAGAAAGATGCAGGAAGAAAGAGGAGCAAGAAGAGAGGTCAGGGGCCCAGGAAGGGAGGGAGGCCCTGGAGGGGATGCATCTGCATGGTGTAGATTCTGCTGTCTAGAATTACTCCCAGGGCTGACCAGAAGCTGGGACAAGCCCAGAGAGCATCAAAAGTCAAAGCAGCCACGCAGAGCCAGGGTGCCCTGCCCTCCCCTGGGGAGACCAGCCCAGGTAGGCACACAATGCCTTTCCTCCCGACTGAGCACTGAGCACTGCAAAGCCGCTCTCAGGCCCAGGGAGGCCTGCCCCCACACGGGAAGACGGAAGGAAACTCCCAGCCTAGGTAAGGAAGTGGGCGGGGAGGGGGCTCCTAGGTGAGGTGGCTAGAACAAACAGATCTCATCTGGGGGACTGGTGACAAGCACGCCTATTCCGCCGCTTTCCGCCGCTGTATATTTTGGATTTCACAGTTTATTTACTTTACTTTTTGGCACCGAGCCCCCTGAGCATGCCAATACAATATTTGTTTAAACACTATTTTATGCCGCTTGCGAGGGAAACGTTTACTTTCAAATTCTCCAACATCCCCCAGAGCCTCGTCTGCAAACAGCGTATGAGCGTTTTACAACTGCTCCCTTTATCTGAAGCTGTCGGGATTAAACCTCCACACGCCGGCGGGGGCGGTAAGCGGGGGCCCGGGACTCGTCCACGGCCACCGGGCTGCAAAGCCCGCGCCAGAGGCCGTGCACCGAGCGGGATGCCCGGGCGGGGTGGGGGCAGAGGAGTGCAGAAAAGACCCCCAGGGCCCGGCACCAGACTTGAAGAAAAGGTCTACTTTCCCAGCCGGGATCAACTCTGAGAGCCACAAAAATTATACAAAAGAGAGAGGAATAGAGGGAGGCCCCCTGGGGGGACGGGGAGGGAGGACCCAAGGCCTTCCAGAGCCTCCGCGGCCGGTCACCCGGGGTGAAGCGCGAGGTCTCCAGTCCCAGCTCCTCCCGCTGTAAAAGTCGGGTTTCCTAGGAAATGACAGCAATTACTGCCAGGCTGAAAAGGCGCAGAGTTGGGTGGACTTCCAGCTCCCCGACGCGGCGGGCGCGCTCACACTCACACACACAAGCACACGCTCCCTTCCTCCTCCCCTCCCTGCAATCCCCCCCGTCCCCGCCCAGGGAAAACGCTCCCCTCTCTAAACCCTTAATAGGATTGGCGCCCAACTCTCTCCGCGCCTCTCCCCATCCATCACACACAGATCAAGTTGCAGTAGTGGATTTTTCAAATTCCTCAGCAAATATACTTGTTGAGAGATTGCCGGGCGGGGGAGGCGGGGGCGACGACTATGAGTGGGAGGTGGGGATGAAAGTGAGGGGTGGGGGGACAGGAGGACGGGGCGAGGGATTACGCGACGATCCCTTCGGGAAGTCAAGCGGATCTCGGGGCGGAGGGCAGGAGAGGAGAAGGAGGAGGAAAGAAGCAAGAAGGGAGCCGGGAGAGGAGAGCCTGACCGAGGGGGAGGGGGCGACAAGGCCGGACAAGGGGAAGGAAGAAGGGAAGAAGAAAGAAAGGCAGGGATCCGGGACGGATAGCGCGGAGAAGTGCAGTTAGAAGTTCGCAAGTGGCTGGCTGCAGCCTCTCCACACACAGCACACTCCCCTAAGACACACTCCCATCGCCCACCTCCGGGAGCTTCGCTGCATCTTAGCCTCTGGTGCCACCGCCCCCCCGCCCCCCGGGCCACCTCACCTCACCTCACCTCCCGCAAAAACAACCCTGGGATCGGGCGCCGTGGAGATGGGGCGGGGGCCGGCCCGGCTGTGCAGCCCGAGAAGAGAGACTCTATTCCCCAGGTAGGAAGGAGGATGCAAAATCGCCCCCTAACCAAGAATTCCTAGCCCCAGAACCCCTTTTACGTCCCCGCCCGGCTTGGCCAGAGCATAAAACGGGGCCGCCCCACTAGACCCCGGGCCCCCTAAGCCCGGTGCCCTGATCTCCGCGCAGTGGCGCGAGTACTCGGCCGAAAGACCATCCGAGACGGCGCAGCATCCCACTCGGCCTGGGCTCCCCAGGGTAGAGAGCACTTCGCAACGAAAAGCAAGCAAAAGAAGGCCAATGCAACTTTACCGAGGGAGACAAAAGTTTGCCTCTAGCACGCAGGTGGCCTCTCGGGCGCCGGGCGGTGGCTGCGGCCCCCCATCCCAACTTGGCTGGCGCGGCGACCCGCCGCGGGCTGCCGTGTGCCGGGGCTCAGTCGGGCCGGGGCGGGGCAGGCCAAGCAGGGGAGGAGACCCAGAGGCGGGCGGGGGCCTGGCAGCCCCTACCGCGAGCGAGCGGGCAGCTCGCCTAGGCTCCGGGGCGCCGCGCAACCCGCGCTCCTTCCTCCGGCTCCACCGGCTCCTCCTCGCCTTCCTCCGCGTCCGCCGCCGCCGCCTCCCGCTCCTCCTCGAAGTCTCATTGATAGGAGTTTGAAAAAAAGTCCGCGGAGCCGTGCTGCCTCGGCTGGCGAGCTCCGGCACTCCTGCAATCCATCAGCGCCGCCCGGACGGCGCAGCGCCCCCGCGCGCTCGACCGCCGCACACCCGAGCGCCGCACCCCAGCCCGCGCCGCGCGCACCCGCCTTGGGGGACTTGGGGGGACCCGGAGGAGAAGGGGGCGGCCGAGGACTCTGCTCCCCTGCACCGAGGAAAGAAAGCACACGAGGAAAGTTCGAGCAGAGAACGAAAGAACGCGCCAATCTCCGACACTTTTTTTTAAGGCGCCAGGGTGGGTGGGGGGTCGCTAACTCAAGTCAGATGAGCTACGGAGCTAAGGCGCAGGGACTGATCTGTTTTCAATCTCTGAAATCACCCTCCCTCCCGACCTCCCTCTTCCCCTCCGCCGGGAGATGCCCGGGTCGCCGTTCCCAGTGCGCCCGCTTCTCCGGGCGCCGGGGCGGAAGCCGGAGACTGGAGGGAACGGAGGGAAGGGAGGGGGGGCCCTGGCTCTGCGCTGCCCCTCTCTCAGCAAGCAGCGCGCGCAGGTGCCGGGGGTCCTGCCCTCGCCCCCCGCCCCCCCGCGGCTCGCGCGAGTCGCTATCCGAGCGCCTGTTGGCGAGAAGCGAAGCGGCCTTCTAGGTTTGGTGCATGTGTGTTTTGTAGGGAGGGTTTTTGTTTTGTTTTGTTTTGTTTAGAGACTCCACTCGCGCTGCCGCAGCCAGATGGAAATAATCAGAACCCAACAACAGAGGAAGAAGGAAGAAAAAAACCTCACTGAATTTTCGGGCCAAAATGTGTATGGGGGTGTGTGAAAGAACTTGCTTAAGCAAACTAGGTGATGAGCCCCAGGCGCTCAAGCCGCGCCACAGCCCAGGACTGAGCTGCCCGTCTTGGAGAAGCATGGGGACAGTTGGTTAAGGGGTCCCCCTAGCCCTCGGGGGCCACCAGCCTCTGTAGGGCTGAGGAGCGTCTCCCAAAGGATGCTTCATGGGAGACTGCTCTCTTTCTCTTCCTAACGTTTGTGGAGGACTTACAGTGTGCTAGGTGACACAGTGTATTTCCTTTATATTTTTTAACCGGCAGAACTTTGCGAGGTAGGCTGTCTTCCCCGCCATTTTACAGATGAGAAGGTTGAGGCTGAAACAAGTGAAGTAACTTGTCCGAGGTCCGAGCACTGAACCGCCACCCTCCACGAGTTTCAGCGAGCTGGGCCATTCGTTCAACTAAATTCGCCCCATGAGGGTGGCGGGGCCTCTCTCCCTTCAGTGCCTCTTCCTACAGTTGCGTCTTGTCCTCTTGTCAGGAGTGCAGAGGAGCCATAGGCCCAGAGAGCCGGTTCTCCCCTCCTCGTGGGGGTGTGACCTCTCAGGCCCGCTTTCCTGTCGGAATCCCTTTCGCCCCTAGCTCTCTCCTTAGATTGCCTCCAACTTCATTTTTCACCTTTTAATGGAAGAGGAGGCATTGTGATCCCCGTTCCCTATTACCTACCTTCCTTCCCTTCTTACATTCCTTTATATGAGAGAAGCTACATTCTTCCTGACCTAGAGAAAAAAATATGCAGGACAATATTAGAACAATTCGATGCTAATTTTGTTTTTCCCATCTTCTAGATGGGGAAAAGAACCTGCAGGGTTTTTAAAAAGCAAAACTTGCAGAAGTCAATGTATTTATTAAAGGGAAGAGAAGTTTGAAAGGGGCTTTTTCTTTACATGTGATCAGATTCACCATTCCTCCATGCAATTTGTTTAAATTCCTGCTGAGCTTTCAGAACACAGACTCTAAGGAGACAGAAAAAGTAAACTCTCCCTCCCGTCTTTGGCCATATTTTAATGACCCTATTCATATCTGCCCCATGAAATGTGGGGAATCATTTTATGTTACTGGAATATTAGCAGCATCGGCTGATTACTTCATTACAAGCTCGTCTCTGTTGGTTTCCTTGTGTTGTTAAGTTTGTGAAGAAGTTTAAACAAATCAACATTTTGGGATATTTCCTTTTTCTCTGTTTTTCTTCTTAGACCAGCTCAACTCCTGCTGGAATCCAGGCACTCCCATAACCTTTCTTGGCTTATTTTGGCAAGAACGCGGCTGTTGAGATGAAGATGGAATGTTTTCGGTTTGAGGAGAGGCTGAAGACACCGTGCCTTAATCTCTAGATGGTCAGAAGTTTGGGAGCTGAGAAAAGCAACAGGAGGTTTGAGGCGGAGGCGAACGGGTATAGCAAAGAAAGCCTTCACCTGAGTGTTGGGCACCGGGTCCTGGTCCCAGCTCTAGTACTAAATGGAGGATAACCTTGGGCAAGTCCCAGTTCATTCAGTCCGCAACTTTCCGAGTGCCAGGCTCTGAGCTGACTGATGAGACGTCACGGTGAGCAGGACTGACTGACAATATCCTTCCCCTTCGGGAGTTTGAGGCTTCAGGAATAACCACAAACAAATGCATCATCACTTACTGGGTGAAGAAATACAAAGTGCCTCAGAGCTTATGACCGGTGACCTGAGCTGCCATGGGAGGCGGGTGGGAGGCCCGGAGAAGGCTCCTCTGAGGAAGTAAGGTTGCACCGATGTGGGGAAGGAATGAGGCACAACAGGAGCAAAAATAAACAAGCGGAACTGCACCAACCTCAAACGCTCTGCACAGAAAGGAGGCAATCAACAGAGTGACAGGCATCCTGTGGAATGGGAGACACTGTTTGCAAACCACGTACTGACAGAGCTTGATTTCCAAAATACATAAGGAACTCTTAAAACTCAATGGCAAAAAGACAAATGACCCGATTAAAAAATGGGCAAAAGACTTGAATAGACATTTCTCCAAAGAAGACATACAAATGGCCAACAGCTACATGAAGAAATACTCGACATCTTAATCAACAGGGAAAGGCAAACAAAACCACAATGAGATGTTACCTCACATCTGTTAGAATGTCCACTCTCAAAAAGACAAAAGATGGCAAATGTCGGTGAGGTTGTGGAGAAACTGGAACCCTCAAACCCAACACTGTTGATGGGAATGTAAAATGGTTTTGCAATTATGGAAAACAGTATGGAGGCTTCTCAAAAAATTAAAAATGGAATAAGATCCAGCCATCCCACTTCTGAGTATGTCTCCAAAAAAAGTTGGAATCGGGATCTCAAAGAGGTATCTGCACTCCCATGTTCATGGCAACATTCTTCACAATAACCAAGATATGGAAACAACCCAAATATACATTGTCAGATGAATAGATCAAGATAATGTGGCATATACCTACAATGCAATATTATTCAGACTTTAAAAAGAAGGAAGTCCAACCATTCGTGATCACATAGATTGACCTGGAAGAAATGTTAAGTGAAATGGCAGTCACAGAAGGACAAACGCTATGTGACTTCTCTTATATGAGGCATCTCAAGTAGTCAAAGCTACAAAAGTAGACAGTAGAATGGTGGTGCGCAGGGGTTGAGGGAAGAGGAGATGGGGCGTTGTTGTTCAATGGGTATAAAATTACAGTTATGCAAGGGGACTAAGTTCCAGAGATCTGCCGTACAACGTAGTACCTATAGTTGGCAGTAAGATGTTATGTACTTAAAAATTCAAGAGGGTAGATCTCATGTTAAACGTTCCTACCACAAAAAAAGGGGGGGGGGTGGGCATGCTAGGAAACTTTTGGAGGTGATGGGTATGTATAGTGCCTGGATTGTGGTGATGGTAACACGAGTATATACCTATGTCCAGACTCACCAAATTGTACACATTAATTACGTGCGATTTTTTGTATATCAATTATACCGCAATAAAGCCAGGGGACAGGGAGGAGGAATGAGGGAGAATTAACTAGGAGAGAGAAGAGGATGAGGCGTGTTCCAGTTCTTCCTTCCCTCTTCCTGTGAAAGGAGCCTGAATGATGAGAAACTCTAGGCTCATAGAGAAATAGCTTGCCCATCACTGCACAGCATTCCAGTTGCTAGGGTTTTATAATAAATCGCCCCCAAACTCAGTGGAATAAAACAACCATTTGTTGTGTGCATGGATTCTGCAGGTCAGGATTTTGGAGAGAGCATAATGGGGACAGCTTGTCTCTGCTCCACAGTGTCAGGGCCGCAGCTAGACGACTTCAGTGCTGCCGCCGGGATCATCTGAACACACACTCACTCGCATGCCTGGTGGTCAGTGCTGGCTGTTGAGTGAGGGGGGGCCTCAGTTCCTTTCTGTCTGGACCTCTCCATGTGGTCTCTCTACTTAGGTTAATTTGGGCTTCCTCATAGCATGGTGGTCACTGGGTGCCAAAGGTGAGGTTAACAGGAGATAGGCAGGTGGAAGCCCTATCACCTTTTAGGGAACCTTGGAAATCACAGAGCATCGCTCAGCCACATTGTCTTCATTGAGACATAAAGTTCTGCCTAGATTCAAGGCGACGGAAAATAGACTCTACTTCTTGATGGGGAACAGCAAGATTCTGAAGGGCATATGGGACAGAAATGGTGCTGTAGCTGTTTTTGGAAACATGGTCTGCCACACAAAGCTAACTGGAGACACAGGGAAGGCTAGCAGGTAGCCCACCAGGTGTGTTGCTTCATGGCTGGGCTAGAAAGCCCAGAAGCGAGCGCTTAGGAGCACTAGAAAGAAGTGAGACCCAGTCCCCACCCTCAGGGAGTCCACACTCCCATCAGGGGATACACAAACTTGGCCACAGTGGAAGGACACAAATGACGTACTAAGTGAGGAAGGCGCTGTGGCTGAGAAGAGCTGAGTTGTAGACTAAACGGCCAGCCGGTGGCCAGGCAGGAGAGGGCGTGAGGGCTCAAACAGCAAGGGCCAGTCCCCAAAGTGGATTGACCACGTGTTCTTCTTTGGGGGCTCCCACTTTCAGTCTCCCCAACCCTGCATCCCAGTGCACCACCCACAGGCTCTGGGATCAGCAACGCTGTACCGTCTGGAGTCACTCCTACAATTGAAGGCTGTGTCCATTATTATGGTGCAGATACACACAGGAGGGCCGACACAGAACCTATCTAGGTAATACCCTCTCGGCTGCGAGTAAATGGATCAGATCCTTTCCAGAGAACAAGCTTATACAGGAGGAGTACAAAACATAAGGAGGGAACCTAAAGGGCACTGCTGGGGAACAAGTACACAAAAGGAGGATACCAGGCAGGCCAAAGATCAAGGAGCACTTCTAATTTGCAGCCCAAATCTTCAACGCCGTCCCAACAACATTGTGGAGGAATGCAACGTAGAAACGCATGCAGGGGTTTGTGCAGTTGGGAGATGTTAGGAAAGCCCCCACCCCACCCCCATACAGAAGCAACCGGTGAAGATGCTTTTCCCCTCAGGGCTGCCCCAGAGGACATGGCTGGGAGAGATTCAAGTGCAGAAGGACCAAAGCTTTGGCTGATGGATTCATTCATGCATACATACGTGAATACATTCGTTCATTCATCCCTCTTGAGCTTCTACCATGTCCCCTGCACTTTAGAGATAAAAAGATGAAAGAGGTGCAGTCCTTGCCTTACTTCACCTGCTGGTCCCTGGCTGAGCGGTGCTTCCACAGGCCCCTGAGTCAGCTCACAGTGGCAAGGCCCGTGAAGGAGGTTGCCCTGTGCAAGGTAGGTTGGAAAAGTAAGGAGCTGGGGAGGGGACTGTGGAACATTGATGCAGCCATCCTGGGGAGGGCAGAGGAGGACAGGGCAGGGGGGGGAAGAGGCAGGAAAATCAGCGGGGCTTAGAGATCCAGTGGATGATCTTCAGCCATTTTTCCCCCCTCAGGGCCAGCCCTCTCAAGAACTTTCCTCAAGATACCTTGTGGGTTTCTTAACCAAACTGAAAAAGACAGCATCAACTCACAGCCTCTGGTGATTCTGAGAAATGTCAGTAGTCTTCACCAATCACATAACAATGAAAGACGTTACTTCAAGACAATTTAAAAAGAAATCGTTGCTCCCACATCTATGGACAGCTGATCTTCTACAGAGGAAGCCTGGAACATACAAGGGAGAAAGCAAAGTCTCTTCAATAAGTGGTGTTGGGAAAACTGGACAGCCACATGCAAAAGGATGAAAGTAGACCATTATGTTACACCATACAAAAAAATTAACTCAAAAGGGATTAAAGCCTTGGAAGTCTGACCTGAAACCATAAAACTCCTAGAAGAAAACATAGGTAGTACTCTCTTTGACATCAATCTTAGCAGTTTCTTTTTGAATATCATGTCTCCTCAAGCAAGGGAAACAAAAGAAAAGATAAACCAATGGGACCACATCAAACTAAAAAGCTTCTGCAAAGCAAAGGACACCATCAACAAAACGAAAAGACAACCCACCAATTGGGAGAAGGTATTTACAAATCATATAGCCTATAAGGGGTTAATATCCAAAATATATAAAGATCTCATACAACTCAACAATGAAAAACAATCCAATTAAAAAATGGGTAGAGGATCTAAACAGACATTTTTTCAGAGAAGATATACAGATGGCCAACAGGCACATGAAAAGATGTTCAACATCACTACTTACCAGGGAAATGCAAATCAAAACTACAATGAGCTATCACCTTACACCCGTCAGAATGGCCATTATTAAAAAGATAAGAAACATCAAGTGTTGGAGAGGATGAGGAGAAAAGGGAACCCTCATACACTCCTAGTAGAATGCAAACTGTTGCAGCCACTATGGAAAACAGTATGGAGATTCCTCAAAAAATTAAAAATAGAAATACCATATGATCTTGCTATTCTACTTCTGGGTGTTTATCCAAAGAACATGAAAACACTAATTCTAAAAGATATGTGCACCCCTATGTTCATTGCAGCATTATTCACAACAGCCAAGACTTGGAAACAACCCAAGTGCCCATCAGTGGATGAATGGATAAAGAAGATGTGGTATATATATGTAATGGAATACCACTCAGCCATAAAAAAGCGAAATCTTGCCATTTTCTGCAACATGGCTGGAACTGGAGTGTATTATGCTAAGCAAAATAAGTCAAATGGAGAAAGCCAAATACTGTCTGACTTCTCTTATATGTAGAAGATAAAAACAACAAGAACAACAAACAAACACATAGACACAGAGAGTAGATTGGTGGTTACCAGAAAGGAGGGAAGAGGGGGAGGGGAGAGGGGAAGGGAGGAGGATGAAAAGGAGTAAAAGGGCACATTTGTACAGTGATGGATGGCAACTAGATTTTTGGTGGTGAACACAACGTAGTCTACACAGAAGCTGAAATATAATGTTGCACACCAAAATTTATGTAATGTTATAAACCAACGTTACCTCAATAGAAAAAAATTAAATAAAAACAAGAAATTATTAAAGACACCTGATTAAAATGTAAGGAACTTATTATAAGATATTGGACTGACTTACACATTGCTCTTAAGGATAGCCACTTCCTGGGGTGGGCCCTGTGGCCGAGTGGTTAAGTTCACGTGCTCTGCTTCGACAGCCCAGGGTTTCACTGGTTCAGATCCTGGGCGTGGACATGGCACTGCTCATCAGGCCATGCTGAGGTGGCATCCCACATAGCAGATCCACAAGGACCTACGACTAGAATATACAACTGTGTACTGGGGGGCTTTGGGGAGAAGAAGGAAAAAGAGAGAGAGGAAGATTGGCAACCGATGTTAGCTCAGGGCCAGTCTTTAAAAAAAAAACACAAGGATAGCCACTTCCTGCTGGTAGTGTATCAAATTTAACTTAGTCAATTCTCTTAGGAGTTCCTGAGAAGGAAGGAGAGGTGGTGTGGGAGATGACCAGTTTCCAAGATATCGAGTTCCTTGGGTTCCATGCACTCTGTTCATTGTCTCCAGCAGAAGGAAGAGAATGTGGAAGTCACTTGGGGACTGCATTAAAAGAACATTTAAACTCAAATCTCCCCAAATGTATATAGATCATTTATCTCCTTCGACACCTCCTTCGTTAGCCATTATTTTATTAATGTTTCAACGTGTCTTTTTAAATGTTGGGTGTTAGAGATTTGTTTGTGCCTGGGTTAGTTGGCGAGCCTCATTTTGCCAGAAATCAGCTGTGGAAAGGCAGGTTCCCATTGCCTTTGAATAATTTGAAGAAGGGGAGAGATGGCTGGAGAGCCGCCCCCATCAGTAAAGTGGAAGCAGGAGACTGGTTCTCGGAGGCCAGAGTTGGTGAGTAGCTGAGGCTAGCCCACGTGGGTGTGTTGGATAGAAGTCTTCTCTCCCAAAATTAACATACGAATCAAAAGTTTTCATATAGATAGGCAAAACCAGTCAGAAGATAAAATGGAAGATAAGAATGGTTATGATGGCAAAGAAGAAAGTATCAACTATCTAGGCTTAAATGTAAAAAGAAATGTCGAAAACTTGTGTGAGAAAAACCATAAAACACTACCAACGCCCATGGAGGTACACTCGAACGAATGAAACCGTGTGTTCTGGGTGAGGAAGGGTCAGCATCATGAAGGAGTTAGTTCTCCACAGGTCAAAGTCTTAAGTTATTGCAATCCAGAGAAAAATATTATCTTTTCTTGGTGGTGGGAGAGCACGGCTAGGTGAGTTAACGATTATAAAGTTTGTTTGGATAAAGAAAGAAACAAGAATAGCCAGGAAAAAAGCCTGAAAAAGAAAAGCAATTGTGGGGAAGGCGGGCAGCCCTCTCAGACCTTAAAACATATTATGGAGCCTCTCTAAGTGAAGCAATTTAGTGTTGATGGTGAATAAAAAGACAGACCAATGGAATGGAATACGGAATCCAGAAACAGACCTAATCGGGCATGGAAATTTCAACTTTGATAAAGGCAGCATCGTGAATGAATGGGTGAAAGATGTGCTTTTTACTAAGTTGTATTGGGATAAATAGAAATTAAAGCTAGACCAAGACACCATTTTCTCACCTATCAGGCTGACGAAAACCCAAAACTTGACAATATACTCAGACAGCAAGGCTGTAGGAAAACAGGCACCTCATACAGTGCTGGTGGAAATGCAAAATTGACGACACTTGTCAAGCAAAGTTGGGAATATCTAGCAAAATCACGTATGCATTCACTCCTTTCACCTACTCCTCTCACTTCCAGGTACCCATCTCAGTCACAATATGAGACGGCATATGCAGAAGACGAAATAATGGCAGCACTATTTACAATATCAAAAACTGGAAACCCCCCAAATATCTTCGTGTGAGGACAGATCGAATGAACTATAGCATATCCTCACAATGGAATATTATGCAGCTATAAAAAGGAATGAGGAATATTTCTTATGCTATTGTATGTATTGTCAAGTGAAAGAAGCAAGGTGGGGCAAAGTGTGAATAGTATGCTACTGTTTATCTTAAAATGTGTGATACAAGCATGTACAAGATTTTTTTATATTTTTAAGTAGATAAACCACAACATGTTTTAAGATTATCCATGTGAGGAAGGAGGGAGTAAGATGGAGGGGCCGGGGGTGGAATCTAGACTTGTTTTAATAGACATTGGGTTTTTAGACTTGGTTTTGGAACCATGAAAATATTTTACATTATTATATAACAAAAATTCCTTTTGAAAAAGTAATCCCAAAAGTTGATAGTAAAATGGAACAAATGAACGTAACTATGTGTCCCGTCAGTAGATACAATGAGACAGAACATCCTATCTGACTTTAAAATGGTAGTAATTTGACTGCACAATCATGGAGAGATATATACATTTAAGACAAAATGAACTGAGAGAAAGAAACACATTGTTTTCAGTAATTATATTGTTGGTGGAGCGCTGGTATTGTTCTGAGATACTGTATGCATACTATGAAATAATGCACACAAGTAATTATGTTAGTGTCACTGACAAATGGGCTTTTTCCTATGCGAGAAAGGAGATACAGATGTGAGATTAATAAGGTTAAGTAAAATGTATGGTTCTGAATCTGAGTTGGAAATGTTATGAACTCTTGAAATATCATTATAAATTCATATAAAACTTTTGTTTTATAATAATATCAATCATTTCTTTTTAAAAAATCATGTTTTCTAGCTCTGTCCACTAAGAAGTCCTTAAAACAATGATCAATCCAATAGCAGGGAGCACCCGAGGGCCTAGAATTTGATTCCTAATGAGCATTTCGCCCTAGGAAGAACCAGAGCTCCTTGAAGAAATGGTTGATTTCAGGTCTTGGGAGAAAGATGGTTAAGAAGACCCTGAGACATTGTCAGACAAGAAAGCAAGGCAGCTGTCAGAGACATTTAGAGTGTGTCAAGGGCTCAGGACTAAATAAAGAGGCTCCCCGGCCAAAGAGGTGACTGCGAGTTTCAATAAGGATAATAACAGCATGCATTAAAACACTTCAAACATGTTTAAATCCATGTGTATATAAAGGTCCTTGAAAGAAGACCCACCTCCCTGGTTTGCTTGAACCTGTGCTGTCCACTCCAGGCCCCACCCACCATCCATGGCTCCTGGGCACTTCCAGTATGGCTAGTCCAACTGAGGAGCTGAATTTTAAATTGTATTTAATTTTAAATTTAAAATCTGATATTCAATTCACTTATTGAAAAACTTTTAAGTGTGTTTGGAGCAACCTAGGTATGTGAATCTACATTTTCCACTCTAAATTTTGTGATATCTAAATGCGGGTAAAGTATTTCTGATAAAAATTTAACATCTGAATTGAATGTAAAATACACACTCGATTTCAAAGACAGAATACAAAAAAAGATGTAAAATGTCTCTTTTATTTATTTATTTATTTTTTGCAGAGGAAGATTCACCCTGAACTAAGATCTCTGCCAATCCTCCTCTATTTTGTATGTGGGTCGCTGCCACAGCATGGCTGATGAGTGGTGTAGGCCCATGCCTGGGATCCAAACCCATGAAGCTGGGCCACCGAAGTGGAGCAGGCAAACTTAACCACCATGCCACCAGGCCAGCCCCTCAATATTTTTTATATTGATTACATGTTGAAATGATACTATTTTGAAAATATTGGGCTAAAGAAAATATATTATTAAAATTAATTTTACTTGTTTCTTTTTTTTAACATCATGACTAGAAAATGTAATATTACATTTGTGACTGGTGTTATATTTCTATCGCATTATGCTGTCTTAGAGAATGCTATCATTGTTTTGATAAATGGAAAATAAAGGGGCAAAAGAACAAGTGTTCATCCCTCATTTCCTGTCCTACTGTACCTCAGAGGAACCAAATAGCAGTGAAGCTGAGTTTCTCTTTTTAGAAACGTTCCAGCTAATCAATGAGGAAAGAATTACAGAGTCAGAATATCACCATTGCACCGGTAACTCATTGGTGGATCTGGGCTGCCAATGCCACAAAAAGAGAGACCTCCCAACAGAGGACACCTTCTGCCTCCTGATAGAAGTGGACAGTGCAACTAGGAAATAGTCTTGTTAAAAAAAATCAACCCTGTATCTGATTGAACCTCTGAATGTAACTACAATTTAGCAGACACTTAGGGGACAGAGGTACATGCTAAACACCACCAGAGAGATGCAGTCTAGACTGTGGGAAACTCCAAGGCCAAGAATGTGGTTTCTTCAACAAATGATTTGCAGGGGTGAGGCCCAGCCTTTGGCCTAGTGGTTAAGTTTGGCGTGCTCCGCTTCAGTGGCCTGGGTTTGGTTCCCTGGTGCAGACCTACACCATTTATTGGGAGCCATCCTATGGTGGTGACCCACATACAAAATAGAGGAAGATTGGCACAGATGTTAGCTCACAGCAAATCTTCCTCAGCAAAAAAGAAAAAAGAAAAATTGCAGGAGGGAACAAAAAGTTGGAAGGGGTGCTGTAAATTAAAAGAGATTTAAGAGACATAACAACCAATCACAATGATGAAGCTTGTTTGAATCCTGATTTGAACCAATATCAAACTGAAGGGGAAAAAAAGTATAAGACAACAGGGGAAATTTGAACTCTGACTGGAGAATTGTTGATATTAAGGAATTATTATTGATTCTTTAGATGTGGTAATGTATTTGGGTTATTTTTTCAAGAATCTTTATCTTTTAGAGATACATACTGAAATATTTACAGGTGAAATTATATAATGTCTGGGACTGGCTTCCATATGATGTGGGATGGAGGGAGTTGGGGGGAGAGAGACGAAACAAGATCAGCTGTGAGTTGATAATTGTTGATCTTGCGTGACAGGTTCATGGGGATTTATTATACTTCTCCCTATTCTTGAAATGCTTGAAATTTTCAACCATAAAGTCTTTTTGTTTTTAATTTGAAAAAAAAGAAGAAGGAGAAGAAATGAAAATGGATGGGGGTTTGAGTAGGAGCCCACCGCTGAGTTGCTCAGCAGTCCGTCTGCTGGCTTCCTTCCACAGTACCGCCCCTCCCCCACCCCAGCCACCTAGACTTCCGCCTGACAGTGTCAGTCCCCTGCTCCAAATCCCTATCAGGGGACGTAAGGCACTTCAGGATGGGGCCCAAGCTGTCTCCTGCAGCACGCTGTGAGTCCTCTGTCCCACACTTTGGAACATGCGCTGCCTCTCCCTGGAAGGCCTGTCACCACCCTTTCTATTGGTAAGCTCCTACGCACCCCTCAAAACCCAGCTTGATGTTTACCTCCCCTGTTATGCTTTCCCTGATTCCCCTGGATGAAGTGAGGCAGTCCCCATCTCCTCACAGTGATTATAGCGACACTGTGCTGTTGATGTCTGGGGGTCTGTTTGCATGCCCCCATCCTCCTGCCCCCTCTTGCTCTCTGAAAGCAAGGTCCTGTTAGCGTTCAGCTCAGGTCTCTGTCTTGGAGGACGATGCTTACCTCGTGAGCGGCTCTCCGTGCGTGCCGAGTGAATGAACAGGCAACCCACTCTGACCAGCCCGCAGCCCTGCCCCTGCCCACTCCAGCTTTCCATCTCCTTCGGCTGCATCGTTAATGCAATAGCCCTGTTACATCTCATCCCATTCCTATTTAGAAAACTTCATTTCTTCATGCCTTGGCTGTATTGGGAGTGTTGAATTCACGGGCATGACTACAGTTTGAAATTCCAAAGATAGGGAACAGTGCCTTTCTACAGTGTGTTCAGGATGACAAAAAAGAACCGGGAAGGGACAGAGGCCATCCCGGTACCAGAGCTCCTGAGGGGGAATTGTCTCATTTACCTTTGTTTCCTGGATGGCCCTCAGTGGGTGCTCCATGATGGGTGATAAAGCACATGGGGGGAGTGGGGAGAGAATCACCCCATTCTGATGTCACACTGTTTTAAACAATGCTAATGATCTTCACCCTGCAGGGGACTGAAAAAAAAATATGGTTAAGAGGCAATTGACCCCAAGGTGGCTGAGCAGGAGTTGGAGAATTGAGCCAGGTTGAATAGTGTCTGGTACCCAGATAAATGACAGCCCAGAGAACCACGAGAGCTTGCATGAATAAATGCAGATTTGCACCCTAGACCTTTCCAGGAGGTGTGGAGCCTGGGAGAGGGGCCAGGAAACAGAACACATATCTGGGGAAATGCTGTCTGCTTCCCTAAACAAGGACACGATGGACTCTGAGAATGAGCGACAAGATGCTTTGGGGGAAAGTCCTGGCACAAGTCCGGGATGGAAGGGTGGTGGTAATCCCTTCACAGAGACTGCGCACCTGGCCCAGAGCAGGAGCGTGAGAGACCCGTCCGTGGACTTGTGGCTGGGGTGCTTCCATGGCCGTAGGTGGTGAGTGCCAGGCAAAGAATTGCTGCCCCGAGAGCCAGGGCAGCGTGCACCGGACTCTATGCTCAGCCCGCCCGACTCTGCAGTTCTGTTGGTGACTCCCATGAAGACAGAGCAGGGCTGCGGATCACATCTGGGGACAGCACAAAGCTGGAATCTAATACTAGCAATGCAGAATCACTAGTATTTTAAAAGATAAGACCTCATCACCCTGGAAGAATGCAAAGAAATTGGCAACATGTAACCTAAGATTTTGAGCTTCACAAAACCTATCCCATAACGAAAGAGTAGAGAGATATGGCTTAGCAGCAGTGCTTGTGGAAGAAAGAGAAACAAAAGAAGAAAATCTGAGGGTGTTCAGTTCAGCCCAGACTTTTAAATGCTGTCACAAAAGCTGAGGGGCTGTGGTCCCGAGCAGCACCCCCAAACCTCTGTTGTCATGGACGGCCTCCACGGTGTTGGTGACTGCAGACCACCTGTGCTCTTGGTGATCTTTAGGTCAATCAATTCCTCACAAAGGAAACGCAAGACAAGACCACTATGCTGCCATAAATAGAAGGCACACAAGCATAAATACCCGATTACCAATTAGAAAACATTTGTCCTTGTACACCTATAAGCCGTCTCCCACGCCACCGGGGCTCGTGTTCAGCCAGGGGCTGCATTCCAAGAAGAGAGTAACAAACTAGAGGGTTCTGGGAGTGACGTGGAAGAGAGAGGTTCACAACCCGACCTGTGGTCAGCAGCTGAAGGAACTGGAGATGTTCTGCCTGGAATAGAGAGACAGACGGGAATTCGAGAGCCGGCTCTCAGTACCTGACGGGCTGTTCCCAGGCGCTCCGTGCAGTCCTAGAGGGCAGAGCCGGAACTTCCCCTCCCCAAGGGGCAGCTCAGTGATGAGGGCGGGGGCGGGGGGGGGGGAGTGGGGGGTGGCACTCAGTCCCTTCTGGGTCTCTGACCAGATCACCCGGCTAAGAGAAGTTGGTCACGTCAGCCCTCCAAACCTGAGGCTGTTCATAGGGATCCCTGGGGGAATAAGACCCACCGTGTGCAGGCTAAAGGGACAACCTGTGCTCCCTGCCCTTGTCCCTCTTTACCAGCACATCCGGGCTCAGCTCTCCACCTCCCCTCCTCCGGGTGCCTCTGATAGAGAGATGGGGTGGCACTGAGGGGAGGCCACTGGGTAGGGGGTCAGCTGAGCTCTGCTGCCAACTCACCGTGTGATCGGAGAAGTCCCCACCCCTCCAGGCCTCAGTTTCCTCATCTGAAACACCACGGGGCTGGTGTGTAGGTACAGATTGGCTGCCACAGGCAGACCCTGACGCATAGGTGGATTTGGCTTGGCCTGGACAACGTTAACAATTGTTTTGTACTTTTAATTTCTTGACAACATTTAAAAATGAAAGCATTAAATATGTTTTATATACAATACCATATAATATAGTATAGTACAGTATAATATAGTATGTAGCATAATATAGTATAGTATAATATAATATAACATAATACAATATATAAGGAGATTTCTGTGTTCCCCCGAAAACTTCAGAAGATCTGGCGACCCCAGGCCCGCCTTTCCCACGGGACCCTGAGCTGGCCCTGAGAAGCACCGGCCCTTTGGAAGGGGCCACAGTCCACCCCCCACCTGCCCGGATCACTCAGCCAGTGCACTGCCAGCCCTTACTCACCGCGCCCCTGGGGCTCTGGGGTTTCTGGCCACCTCCCTGTGCACAGAGCAGCCCCTGAAAGCGCCCTCAGGGGTCATTTTTCTGGACTTAAGAACTTGGCCGAGGCCGGACTGCATTTCCCTGACCCTCCGTTTCCAAAGTTACCAGGGCGATTGTGACGGCTGACGTGATAGGGGAGAGGGTTACTATCATTTCCAAGAAGTTCAAGAGTCGCGCTAATGTATGCAGAAGAAATTTTCCATTTTTGCATTAAAAACTCTTCATTTGGACGACGTCCGCAAGTCCCGCAGCTCCCGCTGCCTGGTCCCTACAAACAAGTCCTCGCCGATGTGGCAGCGGCTAGGCCCTTGCCGCGTTCTGCAGTTTTTAAGCAGCCAGGACGGCCTGTCTGTTCTTTCCGCTTCTTTGCCCTTTCACAGACGTCTCTCCTGGCTAGTTCTAGAAAGACTGTGTCGCTTATGCAGGCCTGGGCGCCCCCTTGGAACCTGCTCCTTGAGGAGCCCGTCCCCCAGCAGCCCTTTGTATTCAGGCTCTTCTTGATCCCGTGGGGCCTGAACAGAACCCAGCTCATTTCAAACACCCTGTGGCAGTGTTGCCAACAGCCTTTAGTCTCATCTACTCCTTTGGTGACGTTTCCGAGCTGCCCTGTGACGTGCCTTCCTGGGGGGCTCACCCCTGCACCCCAGGGTCCAGCATGGTGCTGGCACGTGGTGGAGGCCCTCTGGAGGCTGATGGGGTGCATGAATGAGCCAGGCCTTGGGCAGGACCCGGAGACAGAGACAGGAGAGTGGCGGCCTCTGCCCTCGCAGGCCACCGTGCTGGAGCACGGTGATCAAGAGGAGAGGGACCCTTTGAATCCCCAGGGCAGCTTGTGGGTGGGGTGATCACATGATTTATCACTCAAACGGGGACCCAGAGTGAGAGGGAGCTCTTTCCAAAATGATGCAAGACTACAGGTTTAAGTGAGAAAAGTCCCAGAAGAGACGGGACATAGAGTCCCCTCTGTGTAGCAGAGGAGAACTTTGAACGGGTTCATGGTCTTAGACCCAACCATCCTTCTTCTAGGAAATGTATCTCAAATCTAGGGAATGATTTTTGCAAAAGATGTCCATCAAAATATCACTTACACTGACCGTATTAAGGGAGTCATTAGTCAGATACAGTGTATCCATCCACATGAGGGAATATTAGGTAGCCATTTAAAAAGGTCTTACAAATAATTTATTTCAATGTGGCAAAGAAATACCTAATGTAATGCTATATGAAAAAAGCAAAATGCAATTTTATTTGTATAATGATTATAGCTCCAGTCTTAAAAAGTCAATCCATGGGTAGAATGAAAGACTTGAAGGAAATTGAACAATGTGTTAACAGTGGTAATTTGAAGGCTTGGGGCTTTTTTTTCTTGTAGCTTTTTGTCTTTTCCAAACTTTCTTTAACGTTCATGTATTTCTTTCCTAATGGAAAAACCCACTCACTGGATGGCAGCGAGTAGCCAGGCAAAGGCCAGGGAGCCCCACGGGGCAGAGCCTGGGCGGTGGCAGAGCGGCAGCTGTCCCTCCGTGAGCTCTGCCTGTCCAGGGTGGCAGCACGAAGCTCTTGGCCAATGCTGGCAATTGATTCTTTTTTTGTTTTTGGTCCCCTTGAAAGTGAGCAGGGAGATGTGGGTGACAGAATGCAGCTCCCCGAAGATGCCCATGCCTTAATCCCGTGAAGCTGTGATTACATCACCTCACAGGGAAAAGGAGACTGCGGATGTAGTGAGGTTAAAGGCCTTAAGATGGGGGATTATCCTGCATTGCCCAGTGGCCCCAACCTAATCACGAGTCCTTAGAAGTGGAAGGGGAGGCTGATGAGAGAGTCAGAGAGATGCCCCTGGGAAGCACTCCACCCACCATTGCTGGCTGTAGAGACACAGAAAGGGGGCCACTAGGCAAGGAATGCAGGGGGAGCTGCTCTCAGTTTACAGCCAGCAAGGAAATGGGGACCCTGGCCCCACAACCATGAGGAGATGAATTCTGCCAACAACCTAAACGAGCAGGGAACAGATTCCCCGCAGACCCTCCAGGATGGGACGCAGACCTGCTGACACCTTGATTTGAGTCTGTACTGGACATCGGATCTACAGAATGGTAAATCAATAAATTTGTGTCATTTCAAGCACTGAGTTTGTGATCATTTGTTATGGCAGCAGTCGAAAATGAAGACAGTGTGGACAGAGCACTGGCTGAGGTCGGACGCAGGGTCCAGGCCTGGCTTTACCATCAGGTGTCTGTGTGCCCTGGGTTCTCTGACTCCTGCCACGTGAGGCAAGGGTGAAGGCCTAGCCCCTGCCCACTCTCACCCTCTGTTGGCATGTATCCTTTATTTGCCCTGAATTTCGGAGAGGGAAGAGGGTCTCATGGAAGTTCCTCAAAAAATTATAGAACCACCATGGGATTCAGCAATCCCACTTCTGGGAATACATCTGAAGGACACAGACACACTATGTTGATGAGTTATCCGCACCCTGTGTTCACTGCAGCATTATTCACACAGCCAAAACGTGGACGCAGCCTCGGTGCCCACCGATGGATGAATGTGGCATAGAGACACAGTGGAATATTATTCAGCCGTAAAAAAGAAGAAAATCCTGCCATTTGCAACAACACAGATGGACCTTGAGGGTATTATAGTAAGTTTGACTTATTTAAGCCAGACAGAGAAAGACAAATGCTGTATGATCTCACTCATATGTGGAATCTAAAAAGCTGAACTCATAGAAAGAGAGAACAGATTGGCGGTTGCCAGAGGCAGGGGTAGGGGTGGGGGAATTGCATGAAGGTGGTCAAAAGGTACAAACTTCCGGTTATAAGATACATAAGTCCCCGGGACATGGTGTTCAGCATGGTGACTATCATTAACAATACTGTATTGTATATTTGAAAGCTGATAAGAGAGTGGATCTTAAAAATTCTTAACAGAAGAGAAAAACTTTGTAACTATGTGAGGTGACGGATGTTAACTGGACTTAGTGTGGTGATCATTTCATGCTATAGGTATATATCAAATCATTATCTTACACACCTTAAACGAATACAGTGTTACATGTCAACTATATCTCAATAAAACTGGGAGAAACATAAAATAAAATAAATTTTCTAAAAAAGCACAGCACTGCTAGCCTCGTTCATCGGATGGGCTGCTGAGGTGGGAGTGAGGATGGGGGTGCTCTGGGGAGAGAGGCCGAGGCCTCCTTGTCCCAGAGCTGCCAGCAAGCTCTGACTGCAGGCCTGGCTGTGCCGTGTGTTCTCTGCACCTGCACGTCGAGGAGGGGAGTCAGTGTTTGCTTGTCGGCCACTCCCATACCGCCCCACAGTTTGCTGGCAGCCTGGGCATGGGGCCGTGGGAACAAGCAGAAGCTTGGAGAGGGCGGGAAAGCAGAACTCCTGAAAGAGTCCTGCTGGGGCCTCCCCACCTCGTCGTGCTGTCCTCCCAGACCCTTTGCTGGGGCGCCGAGCAAGAGGGTGGCCCTGGCGTGGGTCCATGGCAGTGAGGGGGCTCTCTGCAGGTCGCTTGGGGCCTCCCTGGCCCAGAAGCTGCTGCTCCGCATGGATCTCCTCTGCAGCGCCAGCGCTGGCGGCCTCCCACCCTGGCGCTTTGATCCGGCAGCAGACGGGCCCTGGGGTGCTCCCTGTCTCTTCCTGTTGCTGGGTCTGAGCCAAGGCGGAATGTGGGAGGCCTGTGTGTTTGGGGCTCCCCACCCTGCTAGAGCTGCACACCTCATCCTGGGGTGGGCCACGTGGGAACTGGAGCCCCTTCCTCAGACAGAAATCTCCCCAGAAGCTCAGAGCCATACTGGGGCAAGTTTCATTCTGAGCCTCAGTTTCCCCATCTGTCAAACAGATTGTAAATAGCAGTTACCTCAGAGGGTTGTTATGATGATAAAATCAGAAGTTTTCTAATGAGCACTTAATATACCAGTGCCTGGCATATTGTAAGTAAGTGTTCAGTAGGTCGTAACTGTTTTATTATTAATTGCAGCATTGATAAAATCATGAGGAAGTCATTCTGAGGACTGGAGCCATTTGCTTCTCTCCCTGGGCCTCTTTCTCCACTGCTGGAATGAGCAAGTTGGGCTGGACTACCCCTGGGGTGCTGTCGCTCTCTGAGATGCTGGGTTTCCTCACTTCCCCCGCCCTCCTCCCAGTCTGGTGGGCATGTGGTCCAGCACAGACAGAGCCCCGATGAGACAGCAGCACCCAGGGGCCTGGTTCCTGATCCACTGCCCGCGGCCTGGGGGGCCTCAGCTGGGAGCATTTTAGGCCCTCCCATGCGTGTCCCTGCCCGTCTTCACCAGGCACCCTGCAGGCTGGGCCGGGATGGCAGCTGAGGAATGGGGAAGACTGGGGAGCGATCATGGCCGTGCTGACACGCAGAGTGAGGCCTGGTGCAGCCCCCTCCCCTCGTCTTCCCTAAGATAGAGCCCCAGTGCTCCAGCGGCTGGGCCCCACCACCCTGCTCTGCACCATAAGGTGCCTTGTGGATGCAGTTTCCCTCAGAGAAATGAGAGCACCAGTCTGGCCATAGTAGATGGGGAATATTTATCAGTCTGGACAGGGCTGGTGAGGACCAGGGAGTCCCAACACCCCTGAAGTCCAGTGTAATGGTCCAACTGCGAGTTGTATTCATGAGTTGGGGGAGCAGGAGGCTTGGGAGTTGGGGCAGGGGCGGGGGTGACATGTTGCTGCCCTCCCTGCCCTCCCTTTCTTTCCATTTGGGGCACTCTGGCCTAGGCCTGACTTCCAGCCGCCAGCACCTGTGTCTGTTGGCCTGGGGATCTGTCTGGACACTGGGGACCACTCTGCCTGCTCCCCAGCTGGAAGCCCCAGGGGATTATGTCCCGTGGGAGCAGCCTCCACCACCAACAAACAGGGGCTGCTGGATAAGTGCCCCAGCGCCTGCACCCCTTGGGTTCCTCACCATCTTCCAGAATTCCCCGTGGGATTCCAGGCCCCCACAGTGGAGACCTGCTGGGTAGTATGCTCTTCAATGGCTCCCTTCCCTTCCATGTTTCACTTCTCCACCCCTGCTAGGGGCTGAATTGTGCCCCCCAAAGCTCATATGTTGAAGTCTTAACCCCCGGTACCTCAGAGAGGGACCTTATTTGGAAATAGGGTTGCTCCAGATGTAATTAGTTATGGTGGGGTCGTCAGGGGGGCCCCTAATTCAATACGGCTGTGTCTTTACGAAAAGGGGGGATTGGACACGGATGCACGCACGCAGGGAGAACGCTAAATGAAGATGAAGGTGGGAATCGGGGTGATGCTTCTGCAAGCCAAGGAACGCCACAGACTGCCCGCGAGCCACCAGGACCTGGCCCTCACGCGGAACCAACTCTGCTGACGCCTCGATTTCAGACCCCTGGCCTCCAGATCTGTGACAGGACGTTTCTGCTGTTTGCGCCACCCCATTTGTTGTACTGTGATGGCAGCCTCAGCAAACTAATACTTCCCCCACATTGGTGTTTTCTAGACTCGCCAAATAAAGTATTTGCACTTGAATCTTTGTCTCAGGGTAAGGAACTCAGGCTAAGGGACAGGGGAGCAGAGGAGAGCAGTCCCCTAGGGCAGGAAGAAGCCAAAAGGGAACACGTTAAAATGACCCCGGGAACTTAGGGCAGGGGCGTATCTCAGGCCCCAGCGCACCCTCTTGATCAGGACCTGGGGATGCTCAGGGTGACCCTGGGTGTCGCCAGGTGGAGGGTAAGGGTGGGGCACCAGCTTCAATGCTTAAGGCAATTGCCCATTCAAAACCCTCCCTTCCCAGTCCTGGGCTCCTGGATGATGGAGAGAGGGCCGTGCGGGCCCCCGCCCTCGCCGGGGCAGGGTTAGGGCTTGGTGGTTGGCGTGTGTGCCGAGCAGGGGCTTCGGAGAGCTTCCTGCAAAGAAGTCGGCCTCCTGCTGCTGAAGACAAGGGGCGAGCGAGGGGCCGACATGCCAGCCCCAAACAGGGTCCCCTGAGAATATTACTGTTTTAGTAGGAAGAGACCACTGGCAAAAACAGAGGGGAAAATCTTACGGTAGAGTCGTGGGAAAAAGAACAATTTGGGTTTTGTTAAAAATAATGTTAATTTTGGGAGAGCTGCATGTTCATCAAGAGCGGAATTATTAAGCCCACAAGAGTTCATCTCTGTGACTTCGCCAAGGTCCTAGCTCATCCTGCCCCTGTCTCCTGAGTCCTGTCCCTTCTCCTCATTAGATCACATAGCTCCGTTTACTGGCATGGGTGACACATCTGTCCTGGGTGGGTATCGAGGGCTGATGCCCGGAGAACAAGTCAGGCCAGGAGCAGGCCAGGAGGCTTGGCTGTGCCAAACCTGAGTCCCCATAACTCGGACCTCGGTTCCCTCGCCTCGGCATGGCGTCCCCCTAGAGAGGCAGGGGCCCTGCAGAGCATGCCCGCTCTGGGTGCGGCGCCTCTCAGCCCTTTTCCGGGGATCCTGCTGCCTCCAGTCACACAGGGCGAGGCCGGGGAGGTCCCTGAGAGAGGCGTTTGGTGGGAGGGCAGGTGAGGGGCGATGTGGTGGGTGAAGGCAGGCTTGAGGCTACATGGGCAGCCTGTGGAGGCTAGAGACCAGGAAGGGCCCCTGGTGGTTTGGGTGTAACTTGAAGTTCTGCCATTTTCCTTCTTATCGCATCATCAGAAGGAAATCAGACAAGAGAGCGTGAGCTCGTTCCAACAGAAGACGTTTTTCACCCTCCGGTGCCTATCAGTTAAACTCTCTCCCCTTTGTTGATGTCTTCAGAGATTTGAAAGGCCTTTCTGCACCCGATGGCACAGAGCGAATTAGGCCAGCAAGCGATTGTTGAGTGCTGTCCCCCAGGGGCTGCCAAACCGCTGCTCAGCCTTGGGCAGCACTGGGCTGGGATTTGAAGCTCAACTCTGCCGTTGACCAGCTGTGCCATGGTCAGTAGAGTACTGAACCAATCTGAGCCTTAACTTTTCCATTTGTAAAATGGGAACAGTGGCAGTCCAGACCCATGTGTCCAAGCCTACTGGACCTCACTCCTTGGGGTTGTACATCAACCTGAGATTCAACCTGTCCAAAATGGAGCTTGACACCTTTCTCCACTAACCTGCTCCTCTTTTGGCATTCTCCACCTCAGTAAATGGCCCACCATCAGCCAAGCCCCACCCCTGGATGCCTTAGGCAGAGAGCTGTAAACCTAACTCAAGTGTCACTTCCTCCGGGAAGCCTTCTTTGATCACTCTCCATCTCCTGGTGGATTAGATAACTCTCCAGCAGACTTCCGGGCCGTCGTGTGTGTGTCTCTTTGACATACTTGACATGTTACATTTTAATTATCCGTTGGTGTGTCTCTCTTACTAAATTGTGAGGCCCTTGAGGGCAGGGACAATGGCTGAATGATCTTGGAATCCCCAAGACCTAGTCTAGGCCCTACTTGGGATGGTTTGGGAGAGTCCAGACCTCTATTATCTCTACCACTCACACTCCCTCCAACCTCAAATACACAGGTAATTCAGATAAAACAGTGTGTTTGCTCCAAGACGAGTCCCCTAGCCACACCCCTGGACCAGACCGTAGTTCTGGAGTCTTCCAACTTAAAAACACATTGCTGGCATTGAGGGTCTGGTAGGCAGTAGGAACTCAGTGAATTGACATGGAGCGATTAGCGAATTTAAGAGTTATCCTAGTGTTCTTCCTTTCTTTCTGTGCCACATCCAACTAACTACCTATTCCTTTGGCCTCTTCCTCCTAAACAGCACTGCTGTGTCTGCCCTCCTCTCGTCCGTCCTGCCCTGTGCTGGTCCAGCCCACAGCATTAGTGCGAGAGCCAGGTGCTCCATAATCGCACTCACCTCTAGCTGTGGGAAATGCTCGTGGCCCTCTCAAATGACCGGGGTTCCCATGAGGGGAGGGAACCCCTGCCTGCCCTCTTTCTCTGCCTAGGCTCAGCTCAAGACGCCATTGTTCCTGACAGCCCTGCCTCCCTGTCCCTCTGCCTCGGCCCCTCTTCTAGGCTGGCCCCTGTTACATCCCCTCTTATGCATAGCCATGCGGCAACCGCGCTTCTGTGTCTTCCTCAAAGACAAGACAAGGTCCCAGTATCTCGCACCTAGTAGGTCTTCAACACGTTTGTGCCCTTTTGTCATCATTCTTCTCTTGACTTCTAGGTTTACTCAGTACAGGACCTGCTGTGTGATTTCAGCAAGTCACCTGAGCTCTGTCCTCATGACTCACACTGGAAGGTACTGCGTGGCCCTTCTGGGCTGACACATCATAGGCCTATTGAGGTTTTTCTTGTTTTTTTGTTGCTGAGGAAGATTAGCCCTGAGCTAACATCTGTGTCAATCTTCCTCCACTTTACGTGTGGGCCACAGAAGTGGAGTGTGCTGAACTTGAATACTAGGCAACTAGGCTGGCACCAGCCCTGTTGAGCATTTGCATCCACTTTACTGCTACCATCTGTGTGCTGTAGCGACAGGACAGCCCTTGTGGACCCACTGCTTCCTGGCTGTTTAGTGATGCTATGATGCTGTGTAGTCCTCCCCAAAAACATCTTCCTTCTGCTCTTGGCACCAGAGAACAGCCTCTTGGGGGAGCCTCCCCTCCCCTAGAGGGAGCCCGAGGTGGGCAGGGGACATAACCTCAAAGGGATATGCTGGGCTCACAGAGAAGGGTGCCTGCAGATGTTCCTCCCAACCCTTCACTTTACGTCCCAAATGCACTTCTTCTAGCTGGATGCGCACTTATCAAATCCTGTCTTCCAATTGCTCCCAGTTTCAGTTCCAACACGGGAGTCTCACAGAAATTTCAGTTTCTTAATCAAAGAAATAAAAAGGGATTCACGTGAGGGAGGCATTCTGCATTTGCCAAGGCCCCCTTGGGGGTTTGCTGCTTCCGGGCCTCTCCTGGTGTGCAGCAGCAGCAGCCACGCAGAACCTGCGAGCTCGTTAGAGATGCACACCCCGGGCCCGTCCCAGACCTGCTGAGTCAGAGTGTGTGGTTTGGGATGGGCCCAGCAGTCTGTCTAACCAGCGCTCCAGGTGATTCTGGGGACCCTCAGGTTTGAGAAGCATCATATGAATCTAAAGCTCCAATAAGAATTCAGCTCCCGTAAGAATTCAGGCAGGGACGATTAATTGTTCACTTTCTCTTTAATTCATGGCTAAACCAGTGGCCCTCAAATTTTAGCTGCATCAGAATCACCTGGAGGGCTTGTTGAAACACAGCTCGTGGGCCCCACCCCAGCGCCTCTGATTCAGCAGGTCTGAGGTGGGCCTGAGGATTTGCATTTCCAACAAGTTCCCTAGTGATGATGACCTGGTGGTTGTCTGGGGACCGCATTTTGAGAAGCATTGTTCTAAGCAATTTCCAAAATAGATACTTGACTGACTAATGGATAGCAACAGGGGTACTATATATCAGCACCATATTGGCTGATATACTACCCTTTCAGGGTTTTTAAAAATTCTGTTTGTTTTGTAAATAAGTTCAGAGGCTTTTAGTGGCAATTTCTCCTTGTGCCTTTCCTTCTCTTCTGTAAAATGGGCAGATCATAGTACCTGCCCCAAAGGATTGCTGTGAGGGTTAAATGAGGGAATCCACAAAACCGTCAGCCCAGAGCCTACACCCTGGGACATCCTTTCTAGACATTCCTCATTACAATTATGATCTCATACTTGTGTTGGAGTAGCAAATCGCTGCCGTGACTCCTCCTGCAAACCCCAAATGCCATGAAGCGCACGCCTGCAAAATGAGCATGAGCGGCATGCTGCTCAAAGCCGTGGGTGGGAAGAAACATTCCCAGGCCTTGCAGGCAGGGGTCTCTGTGCCCGCAGCCATACCAGCACGGGCCAGGGCCTGGGGGCCAGAGACGGGACAGCTGCTCAGGTCCAATGTCTACTGTATCTTGGATTATAAAAGTAATACGTGCTCATTGTATAAAGTTGACAGGTTAACGGTCCCTGACAGTGACCACTGACAATGTGCACGTGTCTTTCTCCTCTGTCTAGGAAGGCGGAAGTGCACAAGGAAAACATCCTTACTGTTCTCCTCTGGGGCGAGTTCACTATCAGTCAATACTGATCCAAGATTATCTGCTTGGTCTTCAGAGAGCCACTCTAAGTGACATGAGTTGGTGGATTCGGTGGCTTTTAAGGCATGAAAAGTGTCTGCTCCTGACACTTGCCCTGAAAACAGGAAAACCGATACCGCCTCAGAGCGGGGAAAGCTATTCTCTTCCCAGAAGAAGAAGAAACGTGTTTCAGCCCAAGGCGACTGCATGGACCAAGTAGAGATCAGCTCAGTGAGGGAACAAGGGTCAGTCGGGCCCCCTGGGGAGAGGACTTTTCTTGCAAAAGAACCACCTGCTTCATCTTAGTGACAAGCCGCCCACTCCTTTGAGCTACTTTCCTGATGCCTGACTCCCCTCTTCTCCCGCCTGCCAAGCCCTCCCACAGATGCCCCTGCACTGCAGAACCTGGGGTCGTGGGCACTGCACCTGCAGCCCAGCCCCTTGCAGGACCCAGCTGTCACTGTCGGGACTCACCTGAGCCTCCCGGTCTCCCCGACGGCTCCTGCCCGCCCTCCAGCCCGCCAGGGGAAAGTGCTTCCGCCACTGCTTCACAACGCATCCGTGTATTTTTCCTTTTTATGCGAGAGAAATTACAACAATTTTTTCAGCTACACACTAGCAGTTCCACATTTTACCCTCTCATCCCTCCGTTTACACTGTCTCCAAGGACCCTCTCATGCTCTCAGGACACAGGTCCTGGGCGATCCCAGAGCACCAAGCTGCCCGCCTCTCTGGCCTCAGATCCAACCTCCCAAACCCCCCAGCAAGTTCCCCGAGGACTGACCGGGTCCCATGGCTCCCACCTCTGAGCCTTCACACTTTCGTTCTCTCGGCTGGGGATCTTGTTCTGCACACTCCCTATTTCCTCCTCTGGTGTCGGCTGAGATGTCCGTCACTCACTCCAGGAAGACTTCCTCTCCTGTGTGCTCCCACGGCCCATCATCTTCCCCTTTGCTTTCTAGAATTAGCCATCCTTTCAAAGTATCTTTAGACATAAACTGGATGATACCATAAATACTGTTCTGAAACTTGCTTTTTCCCCTCAACATGACTCCTGTTCTAAGAGCTACCTCACAGTGCGCTCGTAAGGGTGTATGTGATGTGTTGGCTGACTGACTCCCCCGTGGATGGACACTTGGGGTGTTTCCACTTTCACTATTGCAGAGAATGTTGCCAAGAACATTCTTGTGCACACGTCTTTGCAGACGTGGGAGAATAGGATAGAAATCTGAAAGTAGAATTGCTGGGTCAGATGGAAAATACACACTTTAAATATTGAAAAGTAATTCCAAAGTGCTTTCCAAAATGTAAGGACCCTTTCACACTTCCGCCAACTGTGAGACGGCCCTCACTACTCGAGTGTAAAGGCTTGTCGGGAGTGAACACAGGCACATCCTTTTGAGAGAGCTATTCGGCAGGGTCTCCCCGCGGTCGAGGTTCCCAGCGACTTTCCCAGGGCTTTTTCCTACCTGCCCCCTCCTCCACCCCCCAACAGCAGTTGGAGCTCAGGTCTGCCAGGATCGAGAATGCTTTGGGGCGGGGCGGCATCTGAGATGGGGATTAGAACAGGAACCTAAGGCCTTTAGGAGTTAATGAAAAACCCTTTGTTTTGCTGATGGACCCGCAGGGGTTTTGCCATGCTTTTTGGTTTGGTTTTGTCATTTCTGGGGCTTTGGAGGTGGCAGGTGCCCAGAGAATGTGCATGTGAATCCGCTGGTGGGTGAAAGGATGTGGCAGGTGAGGAACCTGGTGGCGGCTGGTGGTAACAATGGCTTTAGCCCAAAGAGGTTGCTTTGGAGTGTTATTTCCTTGCATTCCCATGTCCATCCGCTAATCAATCCATTCATTCACAAAAAAAATTCTGAGCGCTTTCCGTGTGCCACACACTGTATCAGGCTTTGGAGGCAGAGTCACTAAACAAATCCGGGTTTGAGGGACAGCAAGGAAAGGGGTGTTCTTAGCAAAGGCCCCAGAGTAGGCGGGAACACAGTATGGGGAGAGAGGATGCTCGAGGGTAGGCGGTGGCTGGATCCCGCAGGTTTTCAAGTGTATCACGAGAGCAAAGGGAGACCACTGAAGAATTCTCAGCAGGGGTGGAGTAATGGGATTTGATTTGTGATATTGGAGGGTCCCTTCACTAGTACTGAGATGTGAGGACCTGGTTGACCAAGGGCTTGGAGGAAGGAGCCTGGCGTCAACCCTGGGCAGTAGACTCCCCGGGTTTCTAGTTCTCTGGATAGTTCAAATTCCTCCCTTGTCCTTGGGGCGCAGGGGAGGGGCTAGGATTAAATGACAGTGGCCTTGAAATTGGGTGAGTGCTGAGGGAAGGACAGGGGCAGGAGGCCTAGCTCCTGGTGGCCAGCCCCTAGCAATGCCGGGCCAAGGACTGCATGTTCCATTGGTCCCTGTAGAAGGGAAGATGAGGGGCCGGCCCAGTGGTGCAGCGGTTAAGTGCACACGTTCCACTTCAGTGGCCCAGGGTTCACTGGTTTGAATCCTGGGTATGGACATGGCACAGCTTGGCAAGCCATGCTGTGGTAGGCATCCCACATATAAAGTAGAGAAAGATGGGCACGGATGTTAGCTCAGGGCCAGTCTTCCTCAGCAAAAAAAGAAAAAGAAAAAGGAGGATTGGCAGATGTTAGCTTAGGGTTAGTCTTCCCCCCCAAAAAAAATTTAAAAAAAGAAGGGAAGATGAGAGCCTGGAGCAACCACATGGCCAGAATAGTGGCCCTGAGGCACCTGGTCCTTTCACACCCACCACCCCTCACTGCCACCCCCACTGCCCACCCAAAGGCCAAGAAGGATAGGGGAGGCTTTCCAAATTTGCTAGGCTGAAGTTTTCAAGATGCCATCGCAGAACCCACCTGACACCATGAAGTGGGCTAGTTCGCCATGTTCACAGCCCCTGTAACACTCAAAGCTGCCCTGCAAGGCGGCCACATGCCCCATTGTCCAGAGGAGGAAGCTGCCCATCTGAGAGGCTGAGTTGTGAGGGTGGGACCTGGGGTCTCATCCGAGGTCCCTTCCACCCTCCCTAGGCGCTCAGAGGCTTGGCATTAAAGACCTTTCCAGATGTCTGATCTCAGGATACTTGTGGGTCCCTCAGGCCCCTCACCTCCCCCTCAGCTGGGCCGCCCATACTCACTGTCCAGACGATCATCAGAATGCAGGAGACCTTGGGGACCTTGCACCCTGCAGCACTCAGGGCGTCGGTGCCCTCTGGGTCACGCACTGCTGGAAGGCCAGCGTCTGCTCTGGTTCACCTGTCCCCTCTCTCCTGCCACCCTGGGGCCTGACCTGCACGGAAAAGACACAGAGGGCAGCACAGCAAGTGTCGTGGGTCATGGAGAGACCCTGGGCAGAGACCCTGGTGACCTGGGGTTTTTCAGAGTGGTCAGAGAGAAGTGAGAACCCCCATTTCCTAGCCACAGCCAGGCTGTCCTAGATCCCAGGGACACAAAGCTGGAGGCACAAGCGTGCTGGCCTGGAGCGCAGGGGATGTGGAGGTTCATGCGTGGCCTCTGGGCCCCAATCCTGGCCATACGCTAACTCTGTGAGCTTGGACAAGTTGCTCAGCTTCTCTTGCCTCAGTTTCCCTGTCAGTAAGTAGAGATGTATTAATACCTATCTCATAGGGGTGGTGAAAAGGACATGAGTTAACACGTGTGGCATGCTTAGAATAGAGCCTGGCAAATGCTTAAACATGTTTCATTCTTGTCCTCTCCTCAGGAGACTCAGCGTCTGGCAGAGGGACTGACCCACGATGATGCTAGCATAGGACACACTCCGGGAGAGGGGACCAAGTACCCCACACAAGCTTGGACCCCACATTTTTGAAGCCACGGAGGCTCCAGGGACAAGTTCCCATCTTAAGCCTCTGATAGCTTCTGATTCATAATTGGGAAAAGGTTGCTCTTCGCTTTGGGAAAAATACTTAAAAGTTAAAGCCAGAAATTTATTCCTGAGCTAAAAGCTTTCACCTATGAGCTAAACCGTCCTGCCCCGCAGCTCTAGATGGTTGTCGTCACCAGGGATGGAGCTGCTTCTGAAAAGGCGATCTTGGTGACAAGTGAGCAGAGCCGAGAACCGGAAGGAGTGAGGGAGGAATAGTTAACTGCCCTTTTTGGGCCTGGAGAAGGCTGGCGGGGTGGGGCACGAGGATGGGTGTTTTGGAGGGTCTTGGTCAAGGGGGGGGGTGACCTGATGGTTGGCTGGCCCCAGCCACAGGGCAGCGCACCGGGCCGGGAGAGCACCCTGGGGTCTGGCGGGGCGTGTCCAGCGGGCAGTCCACCAGCAGGGGCGCTGCTGTCCAATTTGCAGCTTTTCTCTTCTGCATTGTAATTTCCTCCTGCCATTCTCAAACCTTTCTGGAAAAGTTTGTTTCTGGTCCTAGCCATACTTTGGGCAATCACGGAGGATCCTATGCCTGTGGCTAGTGGCGGGAGAGCAGGGAGAGAAGGGGTAGTGAGGAGAAAAGAGACGACAGGACAGCGGAAGTGGCTCCAGGAAGGTGTGCCAGCCACAGCGACAGCAGCTGGGCTGGATGTGTGGAACCAGATGACGTCCTCAGAAATACTTCAGGGAAAGAAAGTGGGCAGATGACTAGCCCTCTTGTGGTCTCGGCCCATTGCTCCTTGAGAATTAAAGGGAAGGGTGACCTTTCAGGCTGGAGAAGTTGTGGAATCAGGATTGACTTGGCTGCAGAGTGAGGAAGGCCAGGGCTCAGGGAGGGCTGCACAGAGGAGGTGACTCAGGAGCAGAGTTCTGAAGGATGAATAGGAGTTTGACAGTGACCTAGATGAGGAAAGCGATTCCAACTGCTCTCCCCAGTTTCCACCCATCAAGCACCAGCTGGGAAATCTCCGCAGGCCTTGAAGAGACCCCCAGATTCCAGCAGGACTAGGTTCTCACCCACTTGGAGCAGAGGAAGGGGGCAACCTCTGCCTTTCTGAGTCATCTGTGGGGAGGGCCTGGTTTCTGGCTCCCTTGGGCTCCGCTGGGCTTTCTGAGCCTGGCAGTCAACACCGTTCCCAATCCCATCGCAGGCACTTCAGATTCAGTAGAGTGCTTATAGATTGCTTTTGTCAAAACGTGTGAGTTCTCCCGGGGGCCGGAGATTTATTCAGTCTTCATCTTCGCAGAGTTGGCTCTTATTTGCCGTTACCTGCAAAAATATATTTCTTGGGCCCAGTTCCCAGAGGAGCAATGTTAGGTCATTACTCCGTGAATTGTTGGGCTGTAAAGAGCCATTCCTCACCCCCTCGCGGCTCAGCAGTGGTGGCTCTCCACCCGGGTCATTGCAGGCACGCCTGTTACGACCATCTGTTGTGGTGGCAGCCGATGATGGCTCTGCATGTGCAGAAAGTGGACGCTTGGGAATTATTTGTGGGTGCACATTAACCATTTCTCCCCTGCCTGTGATTTAATGCATGATGCAACAGAGCCAGCCACACCTGAGAAAGGAACAGGACAGGTCGGCATTCAGAGTGTATCAGAAACTTCCACTGTCTCTCCCTGAGGACCCCTCGAGGGGAAATAATGGGAGCCTGGTGACCTTCTGCATTCTTTCCTCTTCCGAAGTATGCGTCAGGGTCTCAGGACCAGGACCTGGGTAAGTTGTCAAGGCTGGACAGGGCCCAAAGCAGGTCAGGAACTTGGGTTACCTGTGTTGCCATCACCCCCTCACCCTGCCCGGGTAGCCCCCTCCCCAGGGATAACCCCTTTGCATCCTCCCCTCCTCCATGAGAGTTCTCCTGACTGAGGCCCTGTTGCCTCAAGGCCTGAGTAGGGACACTGGAGATGCTAATGGCTGAAACAGCCTCATCTGTACCACCTTCCCTGACCCCCACCCCCCGCCCAAGGATGCCTCCATCTTAAGATTCGCACAGGTCTTTGCAGTTAAACCAGTGGCTCAATCAGAGCACTTTGGTGCCCTCACCTCCACCCGAGCACATTTGGCAGTGTCTGGAGACGTGGTAGGTTGTCATAACTTGGGGGAGGGAGGTTAGCGGCATCCAGTGTAGAGGCCAGGGATGCTGCTAAACATCCTACAATGCGCAGGCCTCCTACAACAAAGAATTACATGGCCCCGGATGCCAACAGTGCCCAGGTTGAGGAACCCTGTGTTAGAAAGAGCTGGACTCCAATCTAGCCAAAAAAGCCACCTCCATCCCTTCAGAGAAGGGTGAACCTGGGAGAAGGAGCCGGAAGGCAGGGCAGGGGAAGGGGGTCTTTCATCCCTCCCTCCCTTCCTCTATTTGCAGGACATCAGGGACTCCTTCAGGAGCAGTGCTGCCCAGTAGAACTTTCTGCCGAGACGTGAACGCTCCACCCCTGCACTGTCCACTAGCCACCCGTGCCTCTTGAGTGCGGCTGAGGGCTGAATTTTTATCTTATTTATTTTCAATTAATTTACAATTGAACTTAAACAGCCACAGGTGGCTAGTGGCTACTCTATCGGAAAGCACAGTTCTAGAGTCCTGGAAACCGCCCCCACCGTGGGGGTCACACCCGCTGGGAGGACGCTTCATTCACAGCAAGGTGCTAATGGCTGGTGACCCAGTCCTCCTTCTGAGAAGATTTCTACCTGAGTGAGGGGCTCGGATGGAAAGTCTGAGAGCGAGAGAGGGGCAAGGCAGGGCCACCGCCCAGGCAGCAGGGCTGAGGGCTCCGTGCTCGCTGCAGTCTGTGGAAAGCTGGGACCCCACTCTGTCCCCGAGAGGCCTCAGGGCTTTCAGGGGCTTTCAGTCCTGGGCCAGGCACGGGAGAAGGTGGTGGATAAGAAAGGCCAGTGGGGGCAGGCAAAGGACAACCTCTGGCCAGATGCAGAAACTCAAGGGATGGAAAGGGATCTTCTAAGAGCCCCTAAACTGGCTCCCTGTAAGGAGACCGGCTCCAGCTTCACTGCTTCTGTCACCCCCGGGAGAGGGCAGCAGGATTCCCGGAGAAGCACAAGTGGCTGAGAGGTGACCCCCTGGCCCAGCGAGCAGAGCAGACCGGGAGTCCAGATGCACAGATGACAGCGTGAAGTCGTCTCAGGCTCCACTCACAACACAGATTCTTAGGAGATTTAGATCCTTTAGAAATCACTTCATTCTTACCATAATATGTACACTTTATACTGAAGTATTAATGCTGACAATGGGGCAAGAGTTGAATTCCTGGGCAGAACTTTGACGCTGGCAGAAGTGTTTTGGTCAGCTCGGCCTGTTTCTATCACTGTTCACAGTCATAATTTTAAAATGACAGAAAAAATCTATTGAAAGTCTGCAGATTTCTGCATAATTTCCCTTCCCTACCGCCTATAGGTCTTTGCTGAAACCACTTTCTCAAAGTCGCTGACCAGGACCACGCTGAGCCCTTCCCTCCCCACTCTGTTCTCCCCACAGAGCTTCTCACGTTTTAGGTCCCTCTAAAAGCTGCTTCTTGATTTCAGTTGATTTCAGTGGTCTGCCTTGCCCCACGAGCACCTACGCTTCGAGAAGGCAGGATTTGGGGCTGTTTCGTCTCCTCCGCAGCCCAAGTGTTGAACAGCCACATCTGCCGCGTGAATGACGCATGGCAGGCACCACGGGCACTGTGACCCGGCTGACGCTTGTTACATCTTTTGTCACAGCGGGAGGCAGAGCAAACAGCGAGGCCCAGGGCTTCAGTGACCTGCCCAGGACGACCTGGTGCCCGAGTGGCAGGCGGGGAGTGAAGTCCTCGTGCCTGCCCCCAATTCTCCTGTCTTGTCCTGCAGGGACGGAAGAGTCACAACAGACCATGGCTGCACTGTGGGCCTGACAGCCCACTAGCCCTCCTGGAGAGATTTCGAGCTTCCAGGAAGGGGCTGGGATCCTTTCCCTGACTCGTCCGAGGGGCAAAGGTGACAGATGCTTCAAGCTAAGCTACTAGAAGCCCTTGTCCAGTGGAGCTTAACCTGAAAAAGCCAAATGAACAGAGCACACCCCTGCAATAAGGACAGAAATCAGTGGGGAAAGAAGATTCCAAGTACAGAACTCTGAATTTACCTACAACCTTCCGGAGAAAGTATCTTTTTCCAGAACAGAATTCTAGACTTTTCCTTCATAATACAATCTAGGGTCACCCTCAGAAACATGTACTTCTTATGCATCTCTGTAGAAAGGTCCAGTCCAGGAGGAGTGCATGGGGAGAGGGGAGAATGTGCGATCTGCTCAGCTATTTCAAAGGGACACCCATTTTCAGGTGTGTTCTGTGTTCAGCCACTACTGCTGCAAAACCATAGACACTTAGAAAGTTGGCAGCTTGAAACAGCTGTTTCTCATGCTCATGGATTCAGCAGGGCCCAGGAGGGGATGGCTCGTCCCTGCTCCGTGCTCTCTGGACCTCACGCCCAGGACTTGAGCTGGCCTTGCTGACCAGAGCGTCCACACCAGACTGTCCATGTCTTGGCGGCTTCCTCACAGCATGGCGGCCTGGGAGGCTGTTCAGACTTCTTATGTGGAAGCTCAGGGATCTGAATACCAAGTGACCCAGCAAACAAGGCAGAAGCCAAATGGACTTTTGTGACCTAGGTTTGGAAGTCACTCCGTGTCACTTCTGTCACATTGTTTTGGTGACAAGCCAGTCAAAAATCTACTTGGAGTCAAGCTCAAGGGAGCCCATCTCTCAAAGAATCAGTAGCCACACAGGAGAAGAACGAACAGCTCTGAATCAAGTCACCCAGAGGCTGATTAAATATACATATATTTTTACTAATTGTCTTCAGTCTTTTATTGTTTATTTATAATGTGACCAATTTTTGAATTTTTTAAAATTGCAGTCAAATATACATAACATAAAATTTCTCAGCTTAACCATTTTTAAGTGTACAGTTCGGTGGCTTTAAGTACATTCACATTGTTGTGCAACCAGCGCCACCATCCATGCACGGAACTCTTTTCATCTTGCAAAACTGAAACTCTGTACCTATTAAACGCTAACTCCCCCTTCTCCCTTCTCTACTTCCTGGCAACTCCCATTCCACCTTCTGTCTTTATGAATTTGACTACTCATATCTCACATAAGTGGACTTATGCAGTATTTGTCCGTTTGTGACTGGTTTATTTTACTGAGCACATTGTCCTCAAGGTTTGTCCACATTGTAGCGTGTGTCAGAACTTCCTTCCTTTTAATGCTAAATAATATTCCATTGTGTGTATCTGCCACATTTTGCTTTCCTGTTCATGCAGATGAACACTTGGTGTGCTTCCACCTTTCAGATATTGTGAATAATTCTGCTGTGACCGTGGGGGTACAAATATCTCTTTGAGACCCTGTTTTCAATTCTTTGGGGCATATACACAGAAGTGGAATGGCTGGATCATATAGAAATCGTGTTTTTAAATTCACACCAACAGTGCACAAGTATTCCAATTTCTCCATATCCTTGTCAACACTTGTTATTTTCTGCTTTTTTTGAGAGTAGCCATCCCAACGGCTGTGAGTGACTAAATGTATTTTATTTATATTTAATCCTGATAAAACCTCTTGAGATACAACTATGATTATCACCCCCAGTCTTACAAAGAAGAAAACTAAAGAGTGGAGAAGCTGGTGTGTGATGGTGCCAGAATTCAAACCCAGCCCCGTCACTCACCAGTCTCTTTCAGTGGGGCTGGTTGGAGCTGTGGAGCCCTCAGAATTCTCCAGTTCTTTTGGGAAGCCAACCCTCACGCCCTTCCTTGACTCCCTTCCCATCTCTCTCTCCTCACCCAGGCACCTATCCTGCTGTCTGAACTCAGGGACTGGCAGACGTGGGACCCAGGCTCTAATCAGATTCAGTGATGCCCAGCCCGACTTGACCAACCAGGGGAAGCAAGCTGGCACATGTAGTAGGAAAGCACGGGGGCTGTGAATCAGAGGCCAGAGTCCCAGTGTGAGACTTCAGGCGTTTGCCCAAGGGACTCAGCCCCTCGGGATCCCTATTTGCTCTTGCATAAAATGGGAGGATACAAGGGCCGGGTGAGACCACAAGGAGATAAAATGAAGTGCAGACGCAAAATACAACATAGGCCTAAACACTTGTGTTGTATGTCTTTGCGCTGTTTGGAGATATCCTCCTCATAAGGGCTTCAGGCATCCCGCTGCACTCCTGGCCGTATTCTGTCGCTGGGCTCCATCCCCTATGCCGCCAAGGAAGGGGAAGGCCAAGCGGTCCCTGTCATTTCTTGCTTTTCAGAGGGGGCACGACTTACCGCGAAGAACCCGAGCGTAGACGGCGGACGGCAGCGGGTGTGGCTCCGCGGCCGGGCAGCGGTGAACCGTGTAGCCTTCGTGGAGCCTCAGTTTCCTCGGCTCCAAAGCGGGGTTCAAAGTGCCATTTCACGGGCCTGCTGCGGTTTAACGATTTCACATCTGCACAGGGCCCAGCGCCGTGCCGGGCGCCCTGCAGACGCTCAAAATGCTGGGTTCATTTCCCTTGTCCAGAGGGCCGCGTGGCGCGGAGTCCCAAACCCCTCACAGTCTGCGAAGCTGGAATCACATTGTTCCCCCTGCGGCGGGGTCCCAGTCTCGCTTTCTGTTCCCATGGAACGACTCGATTCTTAATTCTACCCTGCCACCTGGTGGTGGGTTTTTAAGATGCGCTGTGCGAGGTGAGGTCCAGTTTCAAGGTCCTGCCAGGAGCAAGGGCAAAGTTGGAGTCAGAGCGTCACTGGATGTCCCCACCCCCTCACCACCCACTTAATTATTTCCATTGCGCCTCCAGCGCCCTTCCCTTCCCCCAAGTCTGAGAGAGCGCCCCCGCCCCCAACAGACAGAGCTTTGAGGCCGTGTCTATACAAAAGCATCTGGGGGTGTTCTTCCTCACTGGGTTTTCTGTGCCCGGAGCGCAGGAGGAAGAGAGAGGGAAAGGGGCCAGGTGGGTCTGGAGGAGTGAGAAACCTGGACCTTCTTGGGGTCCGACAGTTCACTGAGGGGGTCTTTCTTGTTCCCATAGGGAGAAGCGACAGCCTGATTTGGAGTCTTCTCCTTCGTGGCACAGAAGCTCTGTCGGCCCTCCCAAGGGAGTCCTAGGCCCTTTAAGCCCAAGAACGGAAGCTGGGGGGCTTGGACACCTTCTGGAGAGATGGAGATCTCTCCTCCCTTAACAGAGACAGACAGCACTCCGAGAGGGGCCAGCAGCCGAGCACCCTGTTAGTGCATCTTGGGGTCTGGGATGCTGTTAGCTGGTGAGCCTGGGGTGTCCTGGAGTGCCCAGTGGGCAGCGTTTGGACCTGACCCAGTGAGTCTCTACTGTCTGGTAGGACCATTCCATTGGGCACTCCAGGAGTGAGAAGAAGAGCGTGTGAGTCCCGAGGCACTTGGACTTCAGGCTGGGTCTACCTGCTTCACAGGTGAGATGCCTGTGCCCCGAGTCAGACTGTTGGCTGGAAGTTTCCCCCAGGACTGGAGGAGGTAGGGATGTGGGGGTGAGGGGCAACCCTGGGGAAGGAATACATGCTGATGCACCCAAGGAAGAGGGGCCGCCCATGGCTGCCCTCTTCACCTGAGCCCCCTCAAAGTCAAAAGCCCTTTCCAGGTAGCCTGGAGAGTGTCTCCTGGTCAGGATGTCCTGTGAGTGAAGTCACTCCCGTTAGCAAGGATGACATTACCAGGTATTGCAGTTACATTGGGAACTGCTGCTTCAGAAACCCAGGTGGAAGGATGCACTTTGCCTAAAACTTATTTTGAAAAAATCCAAATATACAGAAATGTTGAAACAATGATTCAATCAACACTCATATACTTGTTACCTACATTGGCCAGTTCCTGATATTTCACCATCCTTTCCATCACTTTCCATAGAGTTGATGTAGATATAGATGCAGATATGTAAATACGCTAATCTGTGCATGTGGAACAGTTTGAGAGTTTCAGACCTAGTGACATTCCACCTCTGTTAAGGACTAAATGTTTGTGTCCCTCTAAAATTCATATGTTGAAATCCTAACCCCCAGCGTGATGGTATTAGGAGGTGGGGCCTTTGGGAGGTGATGAGGTTGTGAGAGTAGAGCCTTCATGAATGGGATTAGAGCCTTATAAACGGGACCCACGAAAGCTCTTTTGCCCTCTTTATGCCCTGTAAGAATCCAATAAGAGATCCACCATCCTTGACTCAGAAGAGGGTCCTCGCCAGAACATAGCCATGCTGGCACCCTGATCGCAGCCATCTAGCCTCCAGAATGGAAGAAATAAATGTCTGTTGTTTATAAGCCACACAGAGCGTGGTATTCTGTGATAGCAGCCTGACCTAAGGCAGTCCCCTAAGTACTTGAGTAGGCATCTCCTAAGAATAAGGATGGTCTCCTATATAACTGTGATGTCATTATCACACCTAAGAAAATCAGCAATCATTCAATAATATGAATATGCAATCCATATTCAAATTTTTATAATTATTCCCCAAATATCTTTGATGGCTGATCTTTTTGACTCAGGATTTGATCAAGATCACACCTTACATTTGCACATTATGGATCTTTATCTTCAGTCCCTTTAATCTCAAAGACTTCTCGAGCCCCCTTTTTTTTTTGTCTTTCATGACATTGGCATTTTTGAAGCATCCAAGACAGTTGTTTCACAGAAATTCTCTCACTCTGGATTTGTCAGGTCTTTTCTCCTCATGACTAGAATTAGGGTGAACGTTTTTGGTAAGAACACTATGTGGGTTCCTGGGGTCATTCTTAGTGCACTGCATCAGGAGGCACGTGATTCCAGGTTGTCCCACTAATAGCGATGCTGAGTGCCATCGCTTGGTTAGGGTGGTGGCTGCCGGACCAGCATGTTATTTTCCGTGACCATCATTACCACTCTTGATGCCCACATGGCCCCACACTTGGTCAGTGGGGCCTTTCACACCAGCTGCTATGTCCTTTTGACAGGACCCTGATTAACCGTTGGTGGTTCCCTTCTTTGTGGTGCAAGATAACCCAGGTTCACTGAGTACCTTCCAGCCCAGTCCAGGAACCAACCATTTCTCCAAGGAGGCCCACTCCTTGAGTGGAGGGGTATTTGCAAATCCAAGGTGGAGGCGCTAGGTGTGCTCATCGCTACCAGGCCCCTGAGCCTCCAGCCGTGTGTGTGGCTCCCTTGGGTGAGGTCTTTATGGCCTTCCAGGAGGCCCTCTCAGACAGGAGCTGTGAGGACTCCATGCCAGAGGCCTTCATCCCTAGGTGCTCTGAGCGCGGCTGAGCTCAACGCAGCAGCCTAACGGCCCTCCCTGCCGCCTGAGCAGGAGCAGTCCTCATCCTTCATTCCTGAGGTGTGTCTCAGATGCCTGTCTGCTGTCCCCAAACTATGGTGCTCCACGCTCTCTTCTAAAAGCCCCTTGCTTTCAACTTGTGGTAAAGGAAGGAGTGGCCACCACCCAACAACGTTTTCCAGAGAAATCTTGCCGTCCTCCCTGACCACCTCTTTCCTCAAAGTCACCGCTTTGTGTGCCTCCTTTGCAAGTCCTTTGCGAGCCTGTGCCCCTCACCTTTAGCATGAAGTGTCTCTTGTTTTGTGGCCCCAGCCCAAATGGAAACTAAAATGGCTCCACTTAAATCACCTTCACGCTGTTTGAAGCCGTGTGTCTCGTTCCTCCTCTGCACGCTGCACATTCTCTCAACTGTGGGCTGGAGCCTCTCCCCTCCTCGCGGCCTGTGGAGGCGGCTATGAGGGGCCTTCTGTGGATAGATCACTTTCTTTAATCTGCCGGTCGGACCTCAATGATTTTCAGCTTCCTGGTACATCTTCCTCCTTCTGGAACTGAGGGAAGAGCACCTTTCCTTCCACGGGGGTTGCTAGGCTGCTGAATGTCACCCTGGAGATGCTGTGGGCCGTCTTCCCCTCGTGAGAAGAGTCTGCCTGAGACCAAAGGCAAGTTAGAGAAAAGCAGAGGCAAGAGTTGGAGAGAATGAAATCCCATGCCTGACACCATTTACATAGCTGGAACAAGCTGTGCCTGAGGCCGATCGACCTACCCAGGACCTTTCATTGATGTGAGCTGTGATACAAACCCAAAGATCCTGAAAATCCAGTCTTTTCCTTATTTCTTTTCTTAGAACAGTCATAGAATTCAGCACTGGATGAGATCTGCAGTGTTCGCTCAGCAGGTGCTGGCTAAACCAGATTGCTCTGCGTCAGGCCCTACACTGGACAGCAGGATCCAGCAATGAACCAGACATGGCTCCTGCCCACGGGGAGCTCCCAGTCTAGTTAGCAGCAGGTGTTTTACTCCCTGATTCTATCCTGATTCGAAACCCTCAATTTTAAAGAATCGGACTTAGAACGGGTGTGGTTCCCACAAGGATTCCTACAGTCTACTTCCAAATTGACTTCACTCTTCATGGTCTTGCCTCCACCCTGTCAATGCCTTCATTCCCCACTCCAGCCCAGGGGGAGGGAGAGGAAAGCAGAGGGTCACTGGCTAGCTGGGGTCCTGTGTTTGGGGAAACTCCATAGACCATCCATAGACCAACAGTCCTGCAGTAAACCGTGATCGTGGCGGACAGTAGGATCAGTGACTGAACTCTCAAAGTGCGTGACATCATCTACGTAAACGGTGAAATGTGTCACGGTTCTGTCTGTCCTGGGACAATGCACACATCACGAAATTTTAATCATGAGTGTTGAAATACAAGTCGAAGCTGGAGAGGTGTGAAATCAGTGATGCAGAATAGAGGCCACGACTGCAGTCAGAGGTCAGCGGCACAGGAAAGGGAGGGAACAGGTGGTGGGGGGAGCCCCTCAAACCCGAGCATCTGGGGGCATTTTGGTCTGCTTCAACCCGAGAGGAATGAGAGGACTGAAAGCGGTTTGGGAAGGCCAGAGCCGTCAGGGATGGAGGGAGAGCACTGCCCGGGGCGGGGGCTGTTTGGCAAACGGGGTGAAGGGACTGTCTTCCCCCCAGCTGACATGCGCAGCCCCTCTGGTCTGGCAGAACAGGGGCAGCCTGTGATCCCCGTGGGCAGGTGTGGGCTGCCAGAAGCTCCAGTCAGGGGCCTGGAGGGGCTCACAAAGGCTCGCCCTCCAGGGAGGTGGCCGCGCTGCCCCCAGCTTCCCTGGCACGGTGCACTGGCCCTTGATCACCTCAGAGCAGTTTGTGCGTAATTCTAGCTTGATCCCTGTCAGCTTCCTGATGACGTCCCTGGGGGCTGGCATCCGTCATTTGCTCTTAAGGGGTGCAGACTCAGGGGCCCCGAAGATGAACAGCAGGGCCTCCTCTTGTTCTCCTCAGTCTCCGGGGTTGCCTCATAGAGCACGTAGCAGCAGACCGCGTCCAGCTGCCTCTTGACAAAGGCAGAGGAGGGGTCATCGACAGCCGGCCCACATCTCCTACCAGGCTGGGGGCCTGGTTGGTGGCAGGAGATTGCGTCCAAAGCTGGTGTGGCACAATGGGGTTCAGGGCAGCCGCTCCAAGATGCACCACTCTGGTATGCGGATTATTTCGAGCTGAGACTATAAAGGGTCAGAAGTCTCTGGAAGAACATTTGACCTTCCCCCAAACCGCCTAAAAGACTTTAACATAAAAGTCCTGCTCCAGGAAGGAGCTCACACCGTAAGATCGCTACAGTCTAATGTAAAACAGGTGTGACAGAAAGATGCCAGCAAACCCATTTTTCAGGCCCAGCAAAACTTGTTTAACAAACCTTTGTATTTCCATCTCCATGTAAATTGCCTTCCACCCCCTTGAAGTCCTGAGCCACTGCCCCCAGTGTCCTCCTTTGCCTTTAGCTGAAGATGCTATTTAAGCTGGCAGCTCGGCCATTTTGTTGAGTTACCCAGTATCCCTGGGTTTCTCCCATGTGTACCTGTTGTTAAACTTGTTTGATTTTCTCCTGTTCCTCGGTCTCATGTGAATTTAATTCATAGCCCGGCCAGAAGGACCTAGAGGGTAAAGGAATTCTCCTCCTCCCCCACAGCCTCCTCACAGACCTTTGCTTGAAGGGCCAGGGTGTGCGCTTGGCCTTTTGTGTTTGCCAAGGGTAAGAAGAAAGGAGACAGGAAAGGCCTGGGGAGGGGAAGCGGGTGGAAGGGGTCAGGTGTCCCTGGAAAGCTCAGCAGTGGGTCCTCTCAGCAGCCCACCCAGACAGGCCACCCTGCAACCCTGCTGCCCCAAGACCTTGGGGCTGGTTCTCTGAGCACCCAGCCTCACGCCCTCAACTGCAGTGCGGGACTCTCGGGCGTGACTCCACGGGCTGCCTCCCAATACAGTGTCCCGGCTTAGCAGAGGTTTCGGGAAAGCAAAAGAGGCTCCCCTTTCCTCCGGAGGAGCATGGGCCCCTGTTAATAACTGCTGCCACCGGGGGATGGCCCATCAGGCTCATTACTGTCCTCTCAACTTGTCTGTGTGTTTGAACATTCCCACAATAACACGTTTCCTTAAAGTACAACAAAAGGTGGCTTGTCCTCAGGAAAGCACTGAGGAGCCGCCTGGGGTCTGGGCACAGGAAGGTCTGCAGGCCGGCGGCCGGGCGCTGATCCCCCCCAGGTCTCTGGGAGGCTCTCGGTCAAGGCGGCAGACATCCCCTCAACTCAGGTCCCCTGACCTGCCGATGCTCCCCACCCCCGACCTGCTGACGGACGCCTGCAGCTAAGAGGCTGCTCCCCACAACAGGGGCAGCAAACGATGGCCACAGGCCAGATTTGGCCAGCGCCTATCTCTGCAAACAGTTTTCTTGGGACACAGCCATGCTCGTCCACTTCAGGACTGTCTGTGGCTGCTTTCTCACCACAGCGGCAGAATTAAGTAATTGTTACAGAGACCGCATGGCCCGCAAAAGCCGCAAACATTTACCACGTGGCCCGTACAGAGAAAGTGTCCTGGACTAGACTGCTCTAGAACATCATCGCTTCTGCTCTCACCAGCTGAGTTGTCTGCTTGTCAGCCAGTTGTATCTGGTTCTAAACCAGTTTGTGCCGCTTTTACTTATTATTGTAAGCATATAATTTAATTAAATAGTGTATGGATCAATGAAATAAGAGTGAAAGGAAAGTGTTATATCTATGAAAATTAGGTTAAATGCCTTGGAAAGACCCAATAAACGCAAATCACTATAAACAATTGCTCTTAAATCGGGTAAGGGCAAGTGAGTTGTATAAAGTTGGATGGGGGGGCGTCAGCACACAAATCAAGAATAATTTTGCATTCGGAGAGCTTTGTAAACATCTTTGAGGATGACTCTAAGGACACTGAGACTGGAAATTGTGGACAATGTCCTGTAGCTGTGGTTTACACGTGAAAGGTGACCCGCATTGAAGAAATCCATCAAAGTTTTGGAAAACTAAGGTGTGTCTGTGCTTTGGAAGGAAAATGAGGTGTAAGGAGGACTCACATGCATGTGGTTTTTGAAACATCTTTTATGGATCTCGACTTGAACTAATTCTTTGAAAATGGCCCAATTACTCGTCCCAGTAGAGTCAGATATGAGGGCTTATCCTGTAACAGAAACCCATCCTAAAACTGCTTTTGAAAGAGGAAGCTTCCCTTCATATCCTTCTGTTCTTTCCATCTTCCCTTTGCGGCCCCTCCCAGCGTGGAGAGTCTGACCTGAGGGAGCAGGGTGGGGGCGAGGGGAGTGGGTGCCTTGTGGAGGTGTTGGCATGGCCATTCCCAGGCTGCAAGGAACTGGGACGGAGGGGGCAGGGTGTGGAGGCGGCTGGAGTGGCCGGAAGATTAGTGACACTGAGCTAATTGATTGAGTTAATTGAGCAGAGAAGTAAATACGTCAAGGGAATGGGAACCAGTTTTCTCACTCTCTGAGGAGGGGATTCGAAACCTGAGACAAGAGAAGGCTGGTAAGAGCCCTGGGGGTTGGGTGGAGGTGGAAGCATCACAGAGCTTCTGGGCTTTCGATTGCATTTACCCAGATAGTTAACGGAAATAGTTATAGATACGTGGGAAATAGTTATAGATACGTGTGTATGTGCGTAGTGATGGATGCACGTGTTCACTGAGAAATGAGGAGCAATGATACCTCAGTAGCAGTGAGCATAGCTAGCACACAACCTTCAGAATATAACTGATGGAATAAACTAGGAATCCGTGAGTCCATATGGATACAAGCAAATAAATGCACATGTGAGCAATGGTCGGGGCAGGGGAAGGTCTTCCTTACAAGAGAATGCAGCTAATGAAGGGAGAAGGGCTGGTGGAAATAGATAATCACCAGCTGGCACCTATCACAGTGGTGGCTGACACAGGCAGGAGCCATCAGTGGACCCTGTGGTTGGTGGGTGAAAGTTTGATGAAGAGCAGAATATTGGCATAATATCGGGCTACCTCCCCACAAAGTGCTAATCAAATCCAGAGGGAAAACCATGGCTTTGTCGTGGAGAAACCAGGCGGACACCAGGCTGACCAGATGATGAGGGGTGGGATGCGGACATAGTGGGCCTCCTGGTGCGATGCACGGAGAAGAGCTCAGCAGGCGTCTCTGTAGTTAATTGCAAGAACGTAGGCCGGGTCTGCACGTGTGCACACCCCGAGTGGCCTGAGGTTGAGATCATCCTGTGGAGTGAAAGTCCCGTACTCTTAAAACTCTCAAGGCAGGGGAGACAGGGAACAGCCGAGGAACCGTTCTGGATGGAAGGAGACCGAGGAGACGGGACAATAAACACAACGTGTGATCTCGAACAGGATCCTGGGCCAAACAGAAAAAGCGATTCGTGGGATAGTTGGTGAAATTTGACTGAGATCTATGGACTGGCTGGGAGATTGGTATCAATGTTCATTTCTTGATTGGAGGAATCATTCTAACGTAGGTGACTGACTAGCTACACACTAGGGTATTTAGAGGTTATGGGTAGGAAAAGAGAGAAGGAGAGAAGTGTGGTAAAACGTTAACAATTGGAGAATCGGAATGTAGAGTATGAAGAAGTTCTTTGTATTATTCTTGTAACTTTCTGAAGGTCTGAAACTTTAAAAATAAAAAAAGTTATAAAAAAATTAAAATAAAATAGAAGAGCTGGCAAAAACTAAAAATTCTTGAGTCAGACAGGCTTCAGGCATGGTTTGCTCAGGGCTCCAGCTCACTTTTTCTCCCTCACTCTCAGCTCTGCCCTTCTCTGTAGATTTTGCCCTTGGACTGGTTTCCTTTTGGTCCCAACGTGGCTGCCAGCAGTAGTGTATTGGATTCATGAGTGTTTGTTACATTATTTCCTTTATTTTTCTATACATTTAAAAGCGTAATTATAAAGAAGAATAACCATTTATAAATAGATATTTAAAACATGTATGGATAAAATATTTTTAGAATGATGCCCAAGAAACTGGTAAATATTGTCACTGGCAGGCTGGCATGCGTTATGACATTCGTGGGCCCTAGGCAATGTTGCCTCCTGTAAAAAATATTAAAAAGTATGTTTTATAATTGCCTTGGTATAAAGACAAATATCATCCAGGCTGGGTTCCTTATTATATGTTCATTATTATTATACTTATTTTTTCTTGTGATTGTAAAAGAAATTAAAATTAAAACATTTCTGGAGCCCCTGAAGGTCATGTGGCCGTGTGTACGGTGCCCGTGTGCCCAGTGGAGTCGTCGGCCCCGGGCGCTGGGCGGGGGTTGGGAGTCAGAGGTGGAGGGAGACTTCCTTTTCACTCTGTACCTTTTGTTTTATTTGAATTTTTTAAATCGTGCATATTTATCCCTTTTTTAAAAGGAGGCAAAGCTTATACATGAATAAGTAAAAGAGAATGAAGCTAAGAGATCGGGCAAGGATGGAAAGAGACAGTTCACAGTCGAGTCAATACAATCGGCCAGTAGCCCTGAAAAGGTGCCCAACCAAACGTGATCAGGGAACTGCAAATCAGACAATAAAAAGTTTTTAACGGCTAAAATGAAAGATACTGATGCTGCCGCGTGCTGATGGGTGTGGGGAACGGGCGCTGTCAGTGTGATGGGCTGTCACTGGTTCAGTCTTTCAGGAGAGCAATTTATCGGTGTTTGTCCACACATGTGATGCAAATGCCCTTTGACCAGGGACAGTAATTCCAAAATGTCTAACATATAGAAATACTCTCACGAACGAAAAAAGATGCGTGCATAGGTATATGCATTGCAGCCTTGTTTATTTGAGTGAAAATTAAAAATAACGTAAATGTCCATAAATAGGGGAATTGATAGATTGTGGTGTATACATCCTGCAAAAAATTTTAGTTAGTTGTTGAAGTAATAAGATCAACACGCAGCAACAGAGAAAGTCCACCGTATTGTTATGTGAAAGAAGCCAGTTGCAGACAGTGAGTTTGGGCCTCTCTGCAGGTGTGTGTCTGTGGAAACAGGTGGAAGCCTTCTAGAAGAATCCATGCCCAACTCTGGAAGGGAGACTGATGGAGGCGAGGGCGGGGGGGCAAAGGGGGATTTTTAGTCTATAGTTTGTATATGTCCATAGTGCTTAATTTTATTACAAAGAGAATATGTTTATACAATACTTACATAATCTTTTAAACAGTTAAAAAAATTAAGGTAGTTAAAATTTAAAATTGAATTAGTTACAATTTAAGGCAGTTGCTGCGCGAGGCTGGATACGATCCTTGCCGACCAGGCCAAAGGGTTGAGAGGTTGGGATTTCGGAGCTTCAGGGTTTCCAAGCTGGAAAGGCCCCGGGCCCTTTGCCTGTGCAGAAATCCAGCTAAAATCCACGGACCGCTGGCCTCTTGTGGTCAGGTCTGCGCCAGCCAGTTTCACAGACGTGAGATGGCGCAGGTGTCAGCCCCACCCCGCGAGGGAGGGGTTCTCGTTCCCACTTACAAGATGAAGTCTCGAGGCTCAGGCAGATTGCCCGGCAGGAAGTGGCAGAGTCGGCTGGAAGCCTGGGGTAAACCCTCTCAGAATGGTGGCCTCACCAAGCCCCAGGGTGGTGGGGCTGGAGCCTGGCGGCCCCGGGACACCCCCATGTGGCACAGAAGCTGAGGGCAGGGTAGCAGGGCACAGGCCAGGGCCGATTTGGGGCAGTTGTGTCCTGTGTTCCAGGATATGTCTGGATTTCCACAGACCATGTCTGGGGTCTGATTAATATTCAGATTTTGATGCAGGAGTTCTGGAGTGGAGCTCGAGACGCTCATTTCTAATCAGCTCCCAGGAGAATTCCTCCAGATGCTGCCATCCTGACGCATCCTTGCCTGCTCCTTCCCATGCGTGTCTGGGCTCCCTACGGACATGGCCCCTGGGCACCTGTGCCTCTGCCTGGCCCTCCACCTGCCAGGCCAGCAGGAAACCCTTGCCTTGTCTCCACTCTGCCTGCCTCGGGCCCTGTCTCCACGTGGCTCTCAGTTCCAGGCTCCATAACCCCTGATGTCATATGTGGTTCTCGGGGGTTTTGAGTTGGTTTCCCGCCAGTTGTAGGGTGAACTTATCCCTTCAGATCCCACGATCTTTAAGCCTCATTTCTCAGATCCGTCAAAGGCTTGTGAAGTCTATGGGGAGAGTCTTCACTTCTTGTCCTGTCCAGGCGGCTTGTCAATGCTTTTCCTCTCGGGCAGCCTCCGCATCCCTCACGCTGGCTCTGGAGTGACATGCTTGGCCAGCTCCCTTGCCTCCACCTGCCCAGGTTGCCCTCTTGAGCAAGGGAGAAAAGCGAGCTGCTGGCTTTGAGGATGGGAGAAGGAGCCAAGAGCCAAGAAGGCGGGAGTGCTCTAGAGGCTGGAAAAGGCCAGGACACGCTGCTCCCCTAGAGCCTCGGGAGGAACGCGGCCCTGCGGACCCCTGGATTCAGCCCAGGAGACTTCCACAGACTGTCGGATGATCTGCTCGTGTTGTTTGAAGCCACCGGGTTTGTGGCGATTCGTTGCAGCCGCCACAGGAAACTACTGTAACGATGGAGCTGGGAAAGCGGCTCTTCTCGCGGCCCTGCCCCGTGTGTGCGCCCCGGGTGCAGAGTCAGAGCATCAGCTTAGAAGCCGCAGCCTTCCTCCTGTGTGACTCCAGGCAAGTCCCTTATCTCTCTGCCTCTCCATTGCCGCATCTGTAAACCGGGGTGATGGTTACCCCCACATTGCACCCTCCATGCGGGAGGCAGGGGTCCGCCTCAGAGAACTCCTTTTGTGTCCACCTGAGCCCCAGTTCCCTGGGCTCCCTGGAGAGAGACTTCCCCAGGATCCTGGACCCCATTCCCACCCTCAGTGCTGATGCCTGGGGCCCATTTTGGAGCGGTCCTTTGATTTCCTGTCCTTAGCAGGCCGTGTATGGAATTGTCACTTCTATCACCCAAATCCTGGGGCCTCCAGGTTCGCTCTTAAGGAACTTTGACAATAGCATCACGATCCTGGTTTCCAATATTAATTCTAACCCTGCATCCATGGCGTGCAGTGTTCTGCAGTTTGTTTGAACTTTTCCTTTGTTCCAGGATGGATTTCACTTTTAAGAAGCCTCTGAATGGAGAGGAGGGCAAGTGTGTTCAAAGAGGCTTTCCTCGATCAGGAGCGGGGCGGTGGGGGGGGGAGGGGGGTTGTCAGCAAGGTTTTGCCCTTTTGTTACAGGGTGGCCTCTGGAGAGAAGGGTGTGGGCGGAGGGACCTGCTCCGAGAGGGGCCAGCACCCTGGCTGGCTGTGGGGGAACTGGGGGTGGGCCTGGGTGGCAGAAGTCCCACCACTTCCCCTTGGAAGGTATACCCTGTCTCCAGGGGTGCCTCTCGTGTCTAAGACTCACCAGTCCTAGTCAGACAGAACAGCAGCCTTGGAAAGAGCTGGCTTTGAAGTCAGGCTGCCCAGGGTTCAACCCAGGCCGTGTCGTTCACCAGCAGATGATGTCAGGCAAGGGACTGCATCCTCCTCACAGTTTCTTCCAAATGCATGCAAGTTCCTATGTTTCCCTTCCTGAGAGGAGCTGGAAATTTAGACCTGCCCTCTGGGAAAGGGCTTCTGATCTGAGAGGAAGGTGTGTGCGGGGTAGCCGGGAGCACTCTCCGAGGTCGCCCCAGCCAGGTGGCCTCCTATTCTGTCTACAGATGAGACTGGCTGGCAGCATCACTGCGAAGCTGGGCCAATGGGAGCGAGCAGGGCCCACGTCCACGCAGCTAGGAACGTCTCTGCCAGGCTCCTGGCGCCCTCTGCTGGCCTCCTCAGGAAAGAGACTGCTGGTGGGCATTGCCCAGCTCTTTACCCTGGACGGAAGCCTGAGATGGCCAACTTGGCTAGGAAACAGGGATCTAGACTCCACCACCACCCACAACATCTGGCCCCCAGAGCAGGAGTCCTTCCCTCTCCCTACACCCAGCCCCTTTGTCTCCTGACTTCTCTCCATAGCCCGTCCCGCAGCACCTTAATTTGGTTTGCAGAAATGCACATCCTGGGAGGGCAGCATGTGGCACAGCATGGGGCATGCCCCTTCCTTCCTCTAGTCTCCATGTCCTGTAATCATCGGCTTGGCCCTCGGGGCCCACTGTAACCAAGGGCTGGCCGGGCTCTGCTCTTGAGGGTGGTTCCTGCACAGAGGGACGTGATTTGAAAATCAAATTGGTGGGGACGGAACATTCCGTTCCTGAGCTGATCAGTTTCCAACCTGGGCATGCAGACGAGCCGTCTGCAGCATAATGGCCCTTGGAGGGATGGTCTGGGGGCACCGCTGGGGAAGTGGAAGGGCCCTCGGCAGGAACATGGACCTAACACTTAGTTTTGAGAAGTGAGGATGGCCAGACTTCTTCTGCTCCACCGGAAGGGAACAAGCATTGATGGAGCATCAGCTGTGTCCTGAGCACCTGCCTGTACATTTATTCACTTACTCTTGCTGATCAGCTTGTGACACGGGTATTTATACTGTTCTGTTTTACAGAGGAGTAAATGAGGCTCAGAGGGGTGAAGTTAATGACCCCAGGTTACGCCAGTCTGATCTAAGCCCAGGATGTCCGGCTCTGAAGCCAGCATCCTTCCACTCCCTGCAGTGTTCCACCACCCTGCCTCTCTCCATCATCCTGCTGTTTCTAACTTGTAACTTCTGACACTTCCAGATGCTCTCTCTCTGTGTCTCTATCCTGATCTCACTTGCTCTCCAACCCACCCTGTGTCCCCGAGTCTCATGCAGCAAAGCCTTCCTGACAGACAGGCATGGCTGAGGTCCTGTCCAGCTCTCCATCTTCACAAACTCCACCGCATCTCCCAGCCCTGCCTCTGCTAGCTGTGCTCTCACTTACCCCCGAGCCCCGTCTCATCTGAGAGAGGAGGCATCCATCCCAGCCTTGTGAGATGGGCACAGGGTCCCTGGAGTCGAAGCCCTTCGCCACAGGGTGCACGTGGCTGGTGCTCAGCAAACACCATGCACTTTCCTGAGTGGGTGGTGGCAACAGCTGGTGGGGAGCAGAGGCTGTGGGAGGCAGGGCCGCTGGCTGTGAGGAGGACCTCTCATCCCCATATCCAGTGTCCAGCTGGCACGTCACTGTGTGCTTTTGACCAACTACTCCGGGCACAGCATCAGGCGCTGTCTGAGATAGAAAGTCCCGCTGCCTCTGGGACCTCACGCAGAGCAGCCTCTTCCCACAGAGATGCCCTGGGGTCCCCAGGGCCAGGGTTTGTAGCTGTTTCTCTGGCCTTAGAAGCCCTGTAGTACTTTGGGTCCGTGGAAAGTGAGGCCCTTAAAATCCATGCTTGGAGAGTCACAGGGCAAACCAGGAAGAAGCTCGGTGTTTCTAACACGTCCACAGCCCAGGCCTCTCCTTCTTCTGCGCCCACACCTCACCCGGCACAGGTGTGGCCCCTGCGAATGCTCTTCCCAGGCCTCAGGTGGCCCCAAGGCAATAATCAGGGATTATGATTATTGCCACCACTGCTTTATTTACCAACACGGTTAAAGGGGAAGCCACCTATCTCGAGGAGGGGGGGAGTGCTAATGCCCCCAGTGTCACTGTGTGTCCTGGAACACACTGGGCAGAGACAGCAGGTGCATGAGGGTCCAGTTCTCTGACCACCCTCTGGGGGCCTGGTGACGGGAGAGCTTGGATCAAGGTGCAGCTGGACACAGTGTGGGGCTGCTGTCCAGGAGCATCAGCTGGAGTTTCGTCACTTGCCTCCTCATCCCGCAAAGCAGAACGGAAACAATCAAGGATGCGCTGAGCACCTGCAGCACCGACAGCCTGCGTGCTTCGGCTCTGCTGCTTCCGGGTTTTGCTGAGTTCGCTCAGTGTCTTTGGCAATGCAGAGCGAGGGGCTGGGATGTCTCGCTGACTCTGGGTCACCGGACACAGAGGTAGACGTGTGGTGTGGTGGAGAAGGAATGGGCTCCAGCGACCAGCCAAGACGGTCAGGACAAGGTGGGGGAGACCGGCCTCGGCGCTGCAGGTCATCGGGGCTGCCCGTGCCAGGGCCTTTGTTTCCTCTCTACACCTCGGCTTCCCAGGCTGTCCAGTTTGACCTCGTGGTCTCTAAGGTTTATGCCAGCTGTGAAGTTCTGTGATTTTGGAAATCACTGAGAAGTAGAAAGAAAGTGTGATAAGAATTACTCAGGGGCTACAACCGGCATGACAGGGATCAACATTCTCTTTCCGGTGGAGACACCCCAAGCCGTGTGCTCACAGAAAGCCAAGCAGTCACATCCTTGTGGACTCAGGGAACAGACTCTGCCTGGAAGCCAGTGCATGGTTCACGGTGGCCCAGCCTGTTGTGTCTCTGACAGGTGGTCGGAGTCCGAGCCTCCTGGAGATGCTGGTGTGTGAGGGGCTGGGCTGGGGGATGCAGGGCGAGGTCTGGGGCTCAGAGGGCTGCCAGGGGCTTGAAGACCAGGAATAACCATGTTTCTCACCATTCCTGGAGACCTCAGCATGACAGAGTCCTCTGTTTTTGTGGGAAAAAAATGGTATAAGTAGCTTTAGCCCAGATACAATTCGAGTACCTACAGCATCTTCAAAGCCCTTGATTGTTCGAGGCTTTTCCACGGTGTCAGGTACTCTTCACACGGCTGTGTTGACAACCTCTCTTTGACCATCTCTTCTACTGACCCTGTCCTCCATGTGTGTAGCCTGTCCATGGCCACACACACAGACACACACAGATGAAAGCCTGGATTATCCCTCGAGTGTTCTAAATTACGACGATCTCCTTTCCACCTGACTTACCCCTGTGATTACATTAGCTGTGGGAAGTTTACTAATTCCTTTGCCGAGTGAAAGACTCAGTCAGTTATCCCTGGGGGCTGATAGCTTGCAAGAGGGTGTCCTGGAACGATGCTTTGGCATTAAGTAGGTGTCAGTGACGATGAGCCCATTAAACAACATTTGGAATATGTTCTGTGCATTCTTTGATGAAAGGAAACTTCGGTGTCCTTCCTCTTTCATTTTCATCTTCTTTTTCCAAAAATACTTATAGGATTAGCCTGTGGCACCGGCTTTGGGTGTATCTTCCTCTGTTACTCAGCGTGAGCACATGTGTGTACGCACATGGGGGCATGAGTGGATGTCTGCGTGTGTTTACACTTCATTCTGATTCTAAGTCCTGGCTCAATAATGGCTGACTGCATCACTAGGAGCCACTAAATATTGTACTACTTATAAGTAATCCGTTGCCCAAGGCACGGGGCTACTTAATGAAGCCTTGAATTAACGTGTAACTTGAGAAATGCATCATTCTACAAATATAGGTTACTGGAAGCATAATTTAAGCTGTTCTGTTTACTTCACTACTTGGATGAATACAAGGGAAGAAGTAATAAGTACAATAACAAATAAAATGTATGAAGCCAGGCATTGTGCAAATTAGTTTTTTATTACTTTTTATTAACTTTTCTCTTCGGTTGTCATAATAACCCCGTAAGAGAGACACTGCTCCCATTCCCACTCTGCAGATGAGGAAACCGAGGCTCAGGTGTGTGTCCCTAGTCCAGGGTCCTGCAGTGGATTCAAATCCAAGCGCATGTGACTCTTGTAACTACTGGATCCTGCATCTCTGGGTGGAAAGAGTGAGGCAAAGAGCGGGTTTGTGTGCTAGGATGTCAGTTATTTGCCTAAAGGTAAATGTGGAGTTTGTTGCCTAAGGGGCTGGTATTGATGGTTGGAGGATGCAGTGGTAAAGGGGACATTGAGGAGAACCACGCGGGTTTTATGGCAGAGACCTTGGGAGAGAGAGATGGTCACTCAGTGCTCAGCGAGGTGCAGCTGGTGACGAGCTTTCTACACCTTGAGGGCTGGTGGCTGGGATGACCTGTTCACTAACCAGAGGTGATGACGCAAGTAGAGCCCGGTTCAGGGGATTCGAGGTGAATGTGTGTTTCTGGAGGACGTTCAAGCCAGCCTCATAAAACTGTCTTGGACCTTTCTTCGGGGACAGCCTCCCAGGTTTAGCTGGGCGACATTCTCAGACTCCCAAGATGAGGCTGACCCTGTGCTGGCCCCTGTTCGGGGAGGGCTGAGCCCCACCCACAGTCACTCCCATGGCCTGGGATGACACAGATAGAGGCTCTGTTCTGTGGGCCTCAGGTGCTTCCTGCTCACCCACGATCACGTGGGACTGAGCTCTGCCCAGCTGTCTGCCTAGCGCACGGCTTGAGCCCTTGGAAGTGGTACTGCACCGAGAGGATGTACTGAAGACTGCGCAGGGGTATGGATGGGCAGTGGAGTGTTGGGGACACACTTGGTGGATGGGTGGGTGACAGGCTGGTCCATCATCCAGTGTGCTCTGGTCTCTGGGCCTCACTCTTTGGCAGATCATGGACTCATCTGGGAGATCTGGCAAGGATCTTAAAGATGCAAGCCCCTTGGGGAAGCTGGGGCCCACTGTCATTACCCCACTGGCTCGTGCCCCTGGCTGGTGACAGAGAAGACGAAAGTCCGGATCTCTTAATTCCTGGCATTTTGACATTCGACATGTTTAGCCAAGCACTTGCCATGTGGTTAGCACCATCGTCTTATTTCAGGAGGTCAAGAGCAGAAGTCAAGCATCCCCCAGACAGAGGAGGGCCGTCAGTGGAGGGCTCAGAGGAGACCCTTGTGTGTTTAGGACCAGGGCTGCAGACTAACTTCTGGATTCTGGAGCACCTGGAGCCTTGGGTGACCCAGGAGCTCTAGAATCTCGAGTCTGGAGGGGAGGGAGGAGACTCAGGTGAAAGGGGCCGGCTCCCTGGTTGGGGGCGCCCCACCCTGCACCTCTCTTGGGGAAGATGTGGCTGCCCTCCTCTCAGCTGCTGGTGGCTTCTCCAGGCCCCTTGAGTGCCCTGGGAACTGTCCAGCTAACAGTCGGCTGAACTGCAGGGGCAGCGTCCCATCTAAGTCACCCGGGCCAGAGAATGGCCTGTGGTGAGTGAACTGGAGACCTGCCCCTGGAGGCGGGTGTGGGGACCAGACTGGGGACCTTGGAGGGGAGCCACTGCCATGTTTGACCTGTAAGCGGTTGCATTCCTGACGGCTGGTTAGGTTAATGAAAAACAAGCCCAAGGGCCTGAGGAGGCCCTCAGTGGGGTGGGAACTTCTTGCTACGGATTCCAGGTTTCAGCCTAAAGTGACATAAAAGGGACAGATGGATCAAGCTCCTTCTGTTACGGATGTAAACTTGGAGGCCCAGAGAGGGACAGTGACTGACCCACGGTCACAAAGCTGGTTGCAAGTTGGGCCAGGAGCCAGATCTCCTCCCTGCTGTAGCCCACTCTCGGTGACAGTAGTTGCATATATTCAGACCCAGATGTTGTTACTACCAGCTGCCAGTGTATGGAGTCTTTCGGTATCATTATCTGGTTTTAGTAACGTTATTAAGTATTTAAGATGCGCCAGCACCTGTTCTCAGTGCTTCACATTTACTGTCTGACCCTTTAATCCTCTCAGCACTCCTCTGAGGCAGAATTGAGCCCCATCCCCTTTCCCAGATGAGGCAGTGGAGGCCCCGTGGGCAGTGGGAGGCTGGGGCTCGGCCGGGGGGGTCTGTCTTGGGAGGTGCCCTCTTGACCACCGCACTCGACGGCCTTGATGGGGTTCAGGGCAGCTGCCCCAAGATGCACCACTCTGGCATGTGGATTATTTTGAGCTGAGACTATAAAGGGTCAGAAGTCTCTGGAAGAACATTTGACCTTCCCCCAAACCGCCTAAAAGACTTTAACATAAAAGTCCTTCTCCAGGAAGGAGCTCACACCACAAGATCGCTACAGTCTAATGTAAAACAGGTGTGACAGAAAGACGCCAGCAAACCCATTTTTCAGGCTCAGCAAAACTTGCTTAACAAACATTTGCATTTCCATCTCCATGTAAATTGCCTTCCACCCCCTTGAAGTCCTGAGCCACTGCTCCCAGTGTCCTCCTTTGCCTTTAGCTGAAGATGCTATTTAAGCTGGCAGCTCGGCCATTTTGTTGAGTTACCCAGTATCCCTGGGTTTTCTCCCATGTGCATCTGTTGTTAAACTTGTTTGATTTTCTCCTGTTCCTCGGTCTCATGTGAATTTAATTCATAGCCTGGCCAGAAGGACCTAGAGGGAAGAGGAATTCTCTTCCTCCCTGCAGATGCAAGTGGCCCTGCCCTAGAGCTCCAGGTGATGTATGGAGTCAAAAATGTGGACTATTGGTTGAGCAAGCAAGCTTGGGGCTAGGCTTGGAGGTGAAGGTGGTGGTGGAGGTGCATGCTGGGGGCCATGGAAGAATGCACAGCCTGAGTGTGTGCCCAGGAAGGGCAGCTCTACTTCAAGGCCAGGGGCAAGGCCAGGCTGACAGGTCCCAGCCTGCACCCAGCACCGTTTCCTTTGCCAGAGAGTCCTCTCCCCTCCACGCCATCTCCCTGGTGGTGAGAGCTCAGGGCAAAGGACAGGCACAGAGGACGGTCCCCACGATTATGTCCACGAGAGCCCCTCACCCTGGGCATGGCACACAGTGGCACTGACCAAATGTGGTTTCCTTTGTCTTCACTGACCCTGATTGACCCAGAACAAGGTCAGGCAAGGGCGACAGGGTGCCCAGGAATCTAGCTGATGGTCAGACCCACAGGGCAAGTTCAAAGCCCCCAGGGCCTCAGACATTCCCAGCAGGTGCCCCATTGCCTTCCAGTCTCACAATCTAATTGAAAACAGTTCCTTTCTCTTTCTTTCCCCCTTCTTTCAATCTCACTACTCTTCCTCCTATCTCCTTTCTTTTTTTCTAAATTGTGATAAATTACATATAACATAAAATTTAACATCTTAATTTTTTTTATTGAGTTCATAATAGTTCACATTATTATGAAATTTCAGTTGTACATTCTTTCTTGTCTGTCACCACATAAGTGTTCCCCTCCACCCCCTGTGGGCCCCCTCCCCCCATAACCACTGAACTGTTTCCTTTGTCTGTGTCTTATATTCCACATATGAGTGAAATCATCTGGTGTTTGTCTTTCTCAGTCTGGCTTATTTCACCAGCATAATTCCCTCCAGGTCCATCCATGTTGTTGCAGATGGGATGCTTTTGTCTTTTTTACTTGCTGAGTAGTATTTCATTGTGTATATATATATACCATGTCCTTGTGCGATCATCAGTCGATGGGCACTTGGATTGTTTCCATGTCTTTGCTATTGTGACTAGTGCTGCAATGAACATAGGGGTGCATATGTTACTTTGGATTGTTGATTTCAAGTTGTTTGGATAGATACCCAGTAGTGGGATGGCTGGATCGTATGGTAGTTCTATTTTTAGTTTTTTGAGGAATCTCCATACTGTTTTCCATAGTGGCTGCACCAGTTTGCATTCCCACCAGCAGTGTATGAGGGTTCCCCTCTCTCCACATTGTCTCCAACATTTATTATTTTTAGTCTTAGTGATTATAGCCAATTTAACAGGCATAAGGTGGTATCTTAGTGTAGTTTTGATTTGCATTTCCCTGATGATTAGTGATGTTGAACATCTTTTCATGTGTTTATTGGCCATCTGTATATCTTCTTTGGAAAAATGTCTGTTCGTCTCCCCCGCCCACTTTTTGGTCCGGTTGCTGATTTTTTGTTGTTGAGTTGTATGAGTTCTTTATATATTTTAGAGATTAACCCCTTGTCAGATATGTGATTTGCAAATATTTTCTCCCGGTTCTATATATATCACATTTTGCCTATTTGTCCATCCATCAGTGAACTCTTGGGTTGCTTCACCTTATAGCTATTGTGAATAATGCTGCTGTGAACATGAGTGTGCAAATATCTCTTTGAGACCCTGCTTTCAGTTCTTTCGGGTGTATGCCCAGAAGTGGAGTTGCTGGATCATATGATAATTCTATTTTTAATTTTTTAAGGAACCATCATACTGTTTTCCACAGCAGCTGTACCATTTTACCTTCCCACCAAAAAGTGCGTAAGGTTTCCAATTTCTCCACAACCATTGATAATTTTTTTGATAATTTTTTTTTGATAGTAGCCGTCCTAATGGGTGTGAGGTGGTATCGCATTGTGGTTTTCATCTGCCTTTCCCTGATGATTGGTGATGTTGAGTATCTCTCTCATGTGCTTATTGGCCATTTGTATATCTTCTTTGGAGAAATGTCTGTGGAGATCCTTTGTCCATTTTTGAACTGAGTTGTTTTTTCTTTTTTTGGTGTTGAGTTTTAGGAGTTCTCTACATATTTTGCATATTAATCCCTTATCAGATACATGATTTGCAAATATTTTCTCCCACTCTGGGTTTTCCTCTACCAGTGATTTGCCTTTTTATTCTGTTGACATCGTCTTTGGTGGACAAGTTTATAAAATTTTCATGAAGTCCAATGTGTCCATCTTTTTCTTTTGCTGCCTGTGCCCTTGGGTCATATCCAAGAAATCGTTGCCAATCCAGTGTCATGAAGCTTTTGCCCTGTGTTTTCTTCTAAGAGTTGTATAGTTTGAGCTGTTATGTTTAGGTCTTTGATCCATTTTGGCTGATTTTTGTATATGGTGTTAGATGAGGGTCTTTTGCATGTGGATATCCAGTTTCCCCGGAACCATGTGTTGCAAAGACTGTCCTTTCCTCTTGGACGGTCTCACCACTCTTATCAAAAAGCATCTGATCATAATGTGAGGCTTTATTCCTGAACTCTCCGTTCTATTCCATTGGTCTATATGTCTGCCTTTATGCTAGTACCACACTATTTTGATTACCGTAGTTTTGTAGTAAGTTTGAAATCAGGAAGTGTGAGTCCTCCAGCTTTGTTCTTCTTTTTCAGGATTGTTTTCGCTATTCAAGGTCCCTTGAGATTCCATATGGATTTCAGGATGAATTTTCCTATTTCTGCCAAAAACACTATTGGGATTTTGATAGGGATTACCTTGTATCTGTAGATTGCTTTGGGCAGTAGTGACAGGTTAACAGTAATAAATCCTCCAATCCACAAACATGGATATGTTTCCATTTATTTAATCTTCATTAATCGCTTTTGCTCTTAGTCCATCTAGCTAAAGACTTGTCAATTTTATTAATCCCTTTCCTCTCTTACTTGATTAATTTATTACAAAATAAAGTTAAATGGCTAATATAACACCTATCTACCACAACATAACTTCATAAATCAATCTACCCACACGGCGACAGCCCCAGGCATCTCTCCCTGTCGCCTCCCTCCCCAGAGGTAACCCCCATCCTGAATGCATGCTATCATTCACAAGCATTTCTTCACGCATTCTCTAGGATACATGCATCTCTAAGATACAAAATGCTGCTTGGCAGGCTTGTAAATTTTATATAAATGGCACAGCCTTTATTCTTCGGCAGCTTGCCTCAGTGTTATGCTTGAGAGCCCCAGCCTTGCTGGAGTGTGGAAATCTAGTGCGTTATTCCCATTGCTGCATGACCTTGCAGGGTATGAATACACCACAAATGAGTCCCCTATTCTACTGATGGTAGTCATTTAGATTGGTTGTGATGTTTTGTTATTACAAACAAGAACACTCTGATTATTCAGGCACTCATCTGCTGGCACGCGTGTGTGAGGGTTTTGCTAAGGTGTGTACAGAGGAGACGCTCTGCTGGGTCTAACCCCCAGTAGCCGGTGCTACTCTTCAGCTGCACCCAAAGGCACAAAGTGTTCTAAAGTGATTGCATGACTCTACCCTCCCAGCAGGGGGCGCAGGAGAGCCCCACGGCTCCTCTGCATCTTCTCCCACCTCAGTGGGGCCAGACTTTTGAACAGTGGGTTGGTTATAATCCCGAAATATTGAACACAATTTAACTCAGCTATTCAACGGAGCACTGAGCAGCCATCAAAATGATGTTTTCCACAAATATTTAATGGCTTGAAAATTGCTTTCAATATAACGTTAAGTGAAAAAAGTCTGAGAAACTGTGCATACAGCCTGTGTATATAATAACCAAAGAACAGAGCGAGACATGAGGGAATGTGATGGTGGGTGAGTTTTATTTTCTTCTTTACTTTTTTGTATTATCTAAATTTTTCGCAAGATGACCCCATACTGTTTTTGTTGTCGGAAAAACAGTGCAAATATAATGATTGTTTTTAACCAGCAACAACGAGTGGGTTGGGAGACAAGCCTGAGAAGCCAGGAAGCTGGTCAGAGAGGAGGGCGCAGTGGGGGCAGACTTTGGGGCGAGTGCTGGAAGCAGTACCCTCGTGGTAAGATCTCCAGCTCTGTGTGCAAATCCTGCTCTGAACTGACAAGCTTGGGCTCTGGGCCAGGGCCGTAACTGCTCTGTGCCTCAGTTTCCTCAACTGTGAACTGGGAATCGTAATGGTTTTTACCTCACGGGGCTGTTGTGGGGCTGATAAGATGTGTAACGTGTTGAGAACCAGGCAGACGGTGTGGGTGCTCCACGGCTGGTGGCACTGTTGTCAACAGCGGGGCGGTGTCCTGGCAGGAGTGGGATAGAGCAGACCTAGGATCTGGGGACACTGAGATGGACTTGAAGGGATGAAGATGCTAAAACGGCCTTAACACACAGTGCGTGGAAAGGGGAGGCTGCGTTCCGGTGCATGCAGCTGGTGGAGTGATCGACGAGGACCCCATTCTGCCGACTGCCATCCGCACAAGCCCCACCAATCTCAAGCTTGTCCCACGCCCCAGGCTCCACACTAATTCCAGCCCTCACAGTCTCCTGGCAGGTAGGGGTGACGTAATTCCCGGGAGGTAAGTGGTTTCCTCAGAGTCACACAGTCGGGGTCACACAGTCCAATGCAGAGGGTCTCTCCACGTTCACACCCTGCCACCTGCCTCTCCATGGGCAGAGAAAGGACAACGGCAGCTTCACCAGCCACACTGCCAACCGAGCTCAGGAGGTGATGTGCCTTCTCTCTGCTGAGGGGATCACGGTTGAGGGTTGAGAAGCGGAGGCTGCAGGGGTCTCTCTGCCTTGCCTCCCACATCCCCCGGGGCATCTGCTGCTTCTTCCTCATTGGGGAGGAGCCACCAGTGTCCCGCGCTGCACACATCCACCCAACAATGCCCACAGCGTGGTCCTGAGTGCCCAGCCTGCTCCGGAAGAACTCGGATGAAAGGGACACAAGGCCCCTCCTCAGCGAGGGCTCCAGGAGAGATGCGTTTGCCTGCTCCTTCGCTCCTTCACCCACGGAGTAGATTGGGAGTGTTCTGTGCTGCGGCCCAGGCCCTTCTGTCCCCTCCACTCTGCCCCCACCCACACCCCGTGGATGGAGTGTGGGTGGCCTGGGACCACCAAGGCCTGAAGCTAACCTTGAGCCCACTTTCGTCACAGAGGGTGACATGAGTCCAAGAGTGTCAAAGGCAAAGGAGGCCCTGGGGCCCAGCCAACTCCTGGAGGCTCTCCCGGGCCCCTGGTCTGCGGGTCGTCATAGTGCCAGTTGGGGACGTGAGGGGACGAGGACAGTGTGGCAGTGCAGGGGCTCCCATGGTCTCATCTCTGCTCGGGCCTGGACCCAATGCGGTGTGGCTTCTGCTCTGCTTTCCAGACACAAGGCCCAGGAACACCCTCCCCCCACCCTCCGCCCCCGAGCCCCCGCCACTGCCCCCAGAGTGGAGAGGCAGCTCCTTTTAGGAGGAATGTCCTGGAACCTCTCACAAGTTAACAGCCAAATGAATAACAAATCACCATTTACAAAGTGAGAATTTTCACTTTAGAATGCTGCTTGTTTTCCATTCAACAAAGCATTCGTAAGGTGATTTTTTTCCCCCAGAAGGATGACAATTTATTTATAGCTCAACATAGAGGAAGCCCATCAGACATGGAAGAAATTGGAAGCCAAACAAACAGATAGCTGGAAATTCGTTCGTTAGCTGTAAATGTGAAGGTAGTGAAAGAATTTGTGCAAAATGAGTATTTTTTGCCAGGGCCCAAGACCTTGGCATGATGGATAATTCAGCCCAGTTCCTTTATGTCTGCTTCTGCTTTTCCAGAAACTCATGTAAACCTCGTGAAATAAAACACTCCTCTCCAGATAGCATTTCAACCGAACTGTTCAACAGTCAGGCCTGGGCGCCGGCTGACAGCGTGGGAAAATGTTAAACAAATGTCAACACAACAGGATTCAGTGGAATCCTAGCTACTGCCTTCCACTATGAAATTATGGCCCTTTTTGGCTTAGCCATTCCCATTCTGATGTTTGAATTGTCCCTGAGATGGGCAACAGCTGGGGGCATATGACAGATCGGCAGGTGAGAGGAGGTCTCGAACCATCATTTCAAGTGGAGTTTAAGGACTGCCCCTCTCTCTTCTTGGCCACATCCAATTCGCCCCTTGGGTCTCAGCCGGTGTCCTCCATGCTGACCTCCCAGGCTGGGTCAGATGGCCCTCCGGCTGTGTGCTCACTCTCCTCTCGCCTACCCGCCCCGTGGGCCCTGGGAGGCCACTGACTGTCTGCCTTAGTCATCTTTGTATCCTCAGCCCCTGCTATGGCACCTGGTGCACAGGAGGGGCAAAATGAACGCTGGGGGGTGAGTGAAGCGGGTCTCCCCGGGAGTAGGGCAGGGGCCACGTGCCCAGCTGTGAAGGGTTGGGTCCTGCATCCCTGCCTGGCCCTCCCCTTCTCGGCTGCCCCTCCTTTCCCTGACCCCTCCCCACCTCCTGCCCTGGTCAGCTTCCCCTCTCGTCTCCTCCAAGGATGACTCCGGACATGCCTCTTCCTCCTCAGACAACACGCGCAGGGCTCGTCTCTTCTGTAAAGAACACTTGTAGGTCCCCTTACAGATCTCCTCCTTGCTCCTGTCCTCTTGGCCGCCGAGCTTCTTGGGAGATAATTCACAGCCTCCAGCCCCGTGCAGTGCCCCCTCCGCCCCACCTCATCAAAGGCTTCGGCGTGGTCAGCAGCAGTCCTCGGCTCGGCCTCAGCTTCTGGGCCTTCCTGGCCGCATCCGGCATTGCCAGTCAGCCCTCCATCCTTCCTCGGCTTCTCCTTTTTTTAAGTACAGTTTTCCTAGAAGCGTAACTCACATTAAGATGCAAAGATCACAAGGGTGTATTCTCAGATCGGGGAAGAGCATCCGTGGGACCCAGAAGGCTCTGGGGACCCTGTCCAGTTACGACTCTGCCCTCCGCCCTCTGCCCCCTGGCAAGGCTGGAGAGCCCCCCCCCCCCCACCAGGCTACCGGCTGCATGTGGCAACGAAAGCTGGTCCAGTGTGATGGAGGAGCAGCCTCGCGTGCCCTGAGACCCCGCCCTGCGCTTGCAGGTGCTCAGCAGGACCTGTCTGAAAGGGTCATTCCCACAGGCGTACTCGCGTTCCACCAGCGGATCAGCGACCGCTGGCTCAGGGGGTCTCAACCTGGCTCACAGACCTGAGGGTCCCAGGAGAGAGGCCAGGGCTGCCTCAGTTGGATGGTAAAAAATGACACTTTTACACTTTTCTTTTCATGAAACTCTAACTGAAACGTAACATTTCCTTCCAGTATGTGGGTTAATTAAAAAAAGAAAAACAGTTTCACTAGCAATACCCATGGCTCTGTCCTCAGCCAGAGATATTTTCATCTCGCAGCACAGCCCTTGCAGACGTCTTCAAACAGCATTCGCAATTGCCACTACCTCGCGGATACAAGACCGTACCACGATTTTTATATATTTCAACAACTGTTTTTCTGTATAATTGGTTTCCTCTGTAGCCCAATTTATTTCAACATGCAGGAACTCTGACCTGAGGAGGGTTCCATAGGCCCAGAGTAGGGACCAGAAGGTCCAGGAAACGGGACAGGCTGGGAGCTCCTGGTGAGGGCAGAGGACACTGGGAAGTGACCGCGGTCGTTGTGCTGTGATGTGCGGCCGGCCGGCCTGGGATGGTCAAGGAGACGGAAGGGAAGGGCCATTCTGAGCCATTTGAGGTCAAAGACTGACTTCAAAGCTTCAGCCTGAAGAAACACAGACTAACCGACAGATGTGTTGATACTCTGCTAGAAACAGAATGGACTATAGTGTAACTGTGTGAAGAGAGGTGAGAAAAGTAAGGGAACTAGAATGTTCAGTTTCAAACAGCTCTAGGAATGCAAACTCTGAATGAGCCAGAAGACAGTGTCAGCTCCCACCGTGGGCCCTTAATCCCTGATCCAAAGCTCTGGGGGCCGGCTGTGGTTTGGAATCCGGAAGGTGCAGATCCGAAAGCTCACAGCCTGTGACAGGACTCCCTCAGTGGGGCCTGGGCACCCCTCGTTAGACTCCCCAGGCTTCTCCACCCAAACGCTGACCTCGCACGGCGTGGGGTGAATCAAGACCAGAGGCAGCTGGCGGGGCGGGTTGGGGGAGGAAACGCAGGTTTGCTGTCAAATGATTTCCAAAAAAACAAAACTGAATGTTTGGGGCACTTTTTGGATTCCTGCTTTGAGGGTCAGGAATTGAGGATAAGTCGACCTGTAACTCTCCAGGGTCTGACGCTAGCCGAGCTGGAGCCAAAATGTTCCCATGGTATTGATCAGTGTTTCCAATTCACAAAACAAATATACCAGTGGGGTCTCCTCTGATCACCCCCAGGCAGATCAGAGGAGAAACCCCAAGCGGATGTCTGGGGCTGAATCATTTGCAACCTCACATGAGCACTGGCAGGCCCTCCTTGCTCCCCTGTGATTGCCACCCTACACGACCTCTGCCCCCTACCTCTGCCCGGGGGGTCGCTGTGAATGCCTGTCCCTGTCCCGCTTTGTGCAGCCAGCGACCTCCCACCTGTCCTTTAAAGGGGCAGCTACCTCCCTGCTGCTGGGCGTGTGACCAGGTGCTGTGTGGGAGGATGAGAGACTGTGAGGTCTCTGAGGTGACCTGGACTTCATACCAGCGGGCAGAGCAGGGACGCAGTTTCTGCTCCTAGGAAGTCAGTGGAGGGTTGAGTGGTGGCGGCAGCAGCCAGAGCCATGGAAACTGGTTGGACAGCACACGGGGCTCCCGCCTCCTCTCCTTTGAGAAATGAGTTCACTCCCGGTTCCCAAGGGGAGAGCTCTCCCTGCACTTCCCCGCTCACTGGCCACCTCCTCCAGTTCTGATGAGACACAACTGTGGGCAAGAAAGGGGGCCTGGAGGCTTGTCAGGAAAGGAGACTCCACCTCCGACTTTGCATTTGGGGCCAGCATTTTCACTGGTTCTCCTCTCACAGGAAGGCCGCGTCCAGCCCCCAGTAAATCTGGCCAGCCCACCCGCCTTCCCAGGCTTGCTCTTGATCACTGGTGTCCCGTCCCTCACATGCTCTGTGCATCTGCAGAGGCCTGGGCAGCCCCGCAGGACACGCTCTGGCCCTGCTCAAGCAGGCCCAGCCCTCACGCTGGGCTGGCCCTGCCCTCCCTCCTGGTGAGCCTCAATTAATGCTGTTTGCTATGGAACCAGCTGCAAACAGAGACAGCAGCCCTCAGTTAAAGTGTGAACAAAGAGAGTCCTAGACCGAGCTCAGGAGCCACAGCTTGTGCTGGACGCCCACGGACAGTCATTGTGCCCCTGCTGTGCACTCGGCATTGCTCTGGGTGGTGGTGAGACGCAGCAGGCAGGCTTGTGGCTGGGCAGCTGCTGGAGGAGCCGATCTCCTTGTGTGACTGCATCACCGCGGACCACGGGTAGAGGAATCTGTAGTAGCTTCAGTTTGTAACCCGCCTCCCCTATGCCACATATACTCACCCAACAGCCCTGCAAGCGAGGGAATGTTATTCCCATTTTCCAGATGAAGAGACGAGCTCATAGATTTATCCAAGGTCAATTACTAAGTAAGTAGCAGAGTTGGGATTTGAAACTAGGTTTTCCAGACAATAAAGGCTGCTGCTTCTCAAACTGCTCCTTACCACCCACCCCTTGTGGCCAGGCTCACGCGCACAGCGGATGGCCTGGGGGAACCATAGAGTGCATATTGACCACCAGGTGGAGCTCTGGTGCCACCGTTGGGACCCCTGATCCGGCTGAAGCTCTCCTTTCAGAAGAAAATGAGGAGCCGGCTGGAAGGCGGGGAGGAAGGAGGCCCTGGGCCTGCGGGTCTTGTGATGGAGCCCTTCTCCAGCGACCCAGGTGTGTTTGAGGGTTGGGCCAGGATGAGGATGGGCCCAGCACAGAGCTCGATGTCGAGTACAGAGGGCCCGCCTGTGGTCTATGTCCAGTTGCCTTCCAGGAAATCGACCACAAGGAGGCTTAAAAATGGGGGGATTGTTTTTGTAATAATTAATTTCAAAAGTTCAGTATATTCCCACATCCCCACCTTGCAACACTTCTTTCCATCCACACTGCCCCAAACACATTAAATGACACTTAAAAGCCATGATATATGAGAAAATAGTAAAAACCTTAATTACACACTTTTTTCTTCTCTCAAAGTTTACATACATCAACCCACCTTCATGGTACACTGACTGTCGGCACTGTGTGTGCCAGACAGTGGGACGTGGACCCCTGGGGGCAGCATCTATTTCCAGCCCCATTGTCTGTCTGATTTCCAGGCTCTGGGCTGACCCCTTGGGCCGGCTCTCTCTCCATGACAGGCATTTCCTGATCTGCTGCTGCTTCCTACTTTTAATCTTTTAGAGAGCACAAACTCAGGTATGCAAGATGGGTCACGTGCTTTATTTTCTGTAACAGCTCAGTTTCTGTCTCGTGTCTGTTCCACGGGGGCACCGGACCTTATCCATTAGCATTCCCCCTGACCACTGGGATTGGCTCTGCGTTTGGAGTTGGGGAGTGAGTGCGAGAATGAGTGGGGTATGCATGGGCGTGCGTGTGCTGCATGTGTGTGAGAGGAGAATCTGGTCCTGGATATCATCTGTGCCCCACTTTGTGAAGCTCCCTTGTCACTGTCCCCAGGCCCCTTAGGGTCACAAGCTCTCCCTGTGGCTTCTATGCCACCCTTGGGGGGTGGGAGGGGAAATCACAGGGCAGCTTCTGTGAGGGCACAGGATCTCTGACGCTCAGGGTGCAGCCCGTCCCTCCCCGGTGCTCTCCAGGGAGGGGTGGGCTATGGGCCCCTCTGCCCTTGGGTCCTGAAAGGCCATCTTGGGCTTCTCCATTTGGGACCGCACATCCATCCTCCTGTCTGTCTTCATCCTCAGCCTGGGCAACCATTTTCTGGTCTTGGCTGGGGGTCAAAAGGATAATATTCTTCTCCCACCTCCTCTTCCCCTGCCTCTTATCTGACCGGAATGTGTTCTCTCCCATTACAGTCGACTTTGGGAAGACCAGCGTGGTGGCTCTCAATGGTGTGGGCACATTTTGGTTGTCCCAGTGACTTGTGCGTGTGGGCAGCTTTTAGAGGGAGGGTCCAGGGATGCTAAGTATCCTGCAGTGCAGAGGACGGTCTGTACAAAGAGACGGCTTCCTCTCAGCGTCCTTAGCGCCCCATCAGGGGACCCTGGACGAGAGGACACTTGCTTCCCACCCTGCAGCATCCGTCCCCAGCTGGAGTAAGAAGAGGGACAAACGTGAGCCATCATTCAAAGCATGTACGCTTCCACTGAACAGGGTGGCTTTGGGGGATGGGGTGAGTGGTCCCAGGTCTGAAGTCGGCTCTCCTGCAGGGTGGGGGCAGGCTGGTGGGCATGAGGACTCTCGACTGAGAGCCTCTGAAATCAGGATGCAGGCAGCCCGGGGGGACTCGGCAGGGTCAGCCTGGGGAGGCGTCTGAACAGGCCCTCGGTCGGCCCAGGGGACCGAGAGGGAAGGGTCCGAGGCCAGAGCTGGGAGAAATACTGCCATCCTAGCAGGCTTCCTGCTTTCGCCCCTTCAGGAGGAGAACTGCCTCTGGGCTGCGTTTTAAGACATGTCTGATTTTGGAGAATTTCAAACCTACACGAGTAGATGGAGAGGATAACGACCCCCCGTGTGCCTCTGCGTCAGCCTCATCAGCCACGAGCCCCTGGCCAACCTGCCTCGGTCACACCGCACCCAACTCCCATCTGCCATTATATTGATTCAAATTCCAGGTGTCATCATTTCACCCAAAAGTATACCAGTCCACCCCTCTGAAAGCCGGCAGGGCCACAGCAGCAGCCGCAGACACGGGCCCAGGGTCAAAGCAGCTTCCTGAGAGGGGGCAGAATTTCCTTTCCAGTTTGTTCGAGTCAGGATCCAAATAAGTGGATCCACCCAAAGTGACTGAGTGATGCATCTCCAGGTCTCTCTTTTTAATCTTTTCATGTTGAAATAATTTCAGACTTACAGGAAAGTCGCAAAAATAGTACAAAGAATTCCCATTATACTCCTCACCCAGATTCTTGCACGGTTACCGCGTTACATAACCACAGCGCAAGGATCAGAATCAGGACATTAACATGCTTGCAATACTATTCTCTTATCCACAGAGCTTATTTAAATTTTCCCAATTCAGTTGTCTCCTTTAGTCTGGAAGGGTTCCTCAGTCTTGCTTTCTGTTTTTTTGGAACAATACCAGCCAGTTGTTTTGTAGAATTTGAGTTTGTCTCATGTTTCCTCCTGTTTGAATTGGGGTCATGCATTTCGGGCAGCAACACCACAGAAGGGGCGCTGTAGCCTCCTTGGGGTATCGCTTTGTAGGCACCGAGGTCCGATTTCTCTACTATGAAGTTACTATTAATGACCTTTGTAATTAATAAGTACCTGTGGGGAGAAAATTTGAGACTGTGTAAATGTTTTATTTCCCATCATATTTTTGCCTGCTAGTTTTAGCATTCATTGGTTCATGATTCTTGCTTGAAACAATCATTACTGAGGTGTTTACTAAATAGGGAATTTTCTATGCCCGTCATTCCTTCCACATTTAATTCTTGAAATTCTTCTATGAGGAAGAGCATTCCTTTCCTCCCTTTCACGTATTTATCCATTTGTCTATTTATATCTGTGTAACTCACGGGTTCCTATTTTATTCTCGGGTTTATCATTATTTATTTTGTTTGTTCGAACTGTCCCAGATTTGGCCATTAGGAGCTCCTTCCAATTGGCTTCAACGTGCTTTTGACATGTCTTTATCATTTTTTGAGCATTTCCTTGCTCTCTGGCATCACAAGATGTTCCGGGCTCATCTTGCACTTTTGCTGACCCAGCCCAGGAATGAGCAGTTCCCCAGGGAGCCCTGGTTCCTTTTATCGAGAATGGTTTGTAGAAATCAAGATCCAGGTGCTGGGTGTGCTCATTGCTACTGGGGTCTCGTTGCTTCTGGACCCTCTCAGTGGATGGAGCTAGGAAACGTGTATGTGCAAATATACACTCATCTGTGTGTGTGCATATGTGTGTGTGTACATATGAAAAGTTCACCCCTACCTAGGGTGTAGTAGATGTCTAGAGGCCTTTATGTCTCTAGCCTCAGAGGACAGAATACAAATACAGTTTTCCAAAGTTTCTTAGATTAGTTCACCCCCTTCAGTGTAGGTGTGTAATTCATTTGTAAAACTACTAGTTTCATTTATTTCTGGTCATATTCCATCCTTGCTGATTTTTTAAAAATCTGAGTACATGCGATATCAACATGATGCTACAAGTCAGACCATTCCCGTAGTCACAGGCCGTGTCACCCCTCCGTCTCCTCCGCCTCACTCCCACGCACCCCCAGTGGTCACCGGTCTCATTATGCTCAGTTTATCCTTCCTGCACTTCCTTCGCACCAATGAGTGGGTATGTGTGTATTTTCTTTTTCACCCTTTCTTCCACGAAAGGTACAGACACTCTTTCACACTTTGCTTGTTTTACTCGACACTGTCCCCCGGCAGTCACTCCACTCTCAAATGTCTTCAGTCTAAATGTTCCTCTCCACCTTTTATCGCTCCCACACATTTGCTTCCTGGAGAAACTGGCTGCTTGTCCTGTGGGGCTTTCCCGCTGTCTGGACTTTGCTGGGTGCATCCCCTTGGTGTGGTTTCACAAGTCCCTCTGGCCCTGTGCTTTCTTCGATGGTAACTGTGTCTGGAGGCTCAATCAGGTTCAAGTCTGTTTTCTTGGGCAAAGACTCAGAGTTTAAAGGAATCCCTGGAGAAGCACAGATGGGCTCTGCGGCTCCACAGTGTGCCCCCAGGGCCTGTTCCAAGCCCTGTGAGTGCTCCCCAGACATTGTCAGGTAGAGGGTGGGTCCCTCTACACCACCTCTGGCCTCTCCCTCTAAAATCAGTGTTGCTTCCCTGTGTGGGTGAACTTTTTGGTGTCTGGAGATAATTCTGGGGACTTGCACTTCTTATTCCTTAAAGCAGGTGGGTCAGATCCACCCTTGTTTTCATCCTTCCCAACCTGTGGGGATAAGGGGGAGAGGCGTTTTTAATCTATCAATTATTGTTGTGAAAACGCAACGGGTTCAGCAATCCTGCTTGCAATACCTGAGGAAACTAGTAGAGGAGGATGTTACTCAAGAAAATTCGCTCTTGACCCGTGGGCCCTGCGACTCTCCCTTTTCCTGTCTAGCCTGTTTATCTGGACCTGGAGACAGGGCTTTCCTCCTTACGCTCCAGGGATGTGACTGCGCCCACCTCACCTGGGGCTGCCCCTCATCCTTCCCCCACCCCAGCCCTTCTTCGTAAGGCGTGTTACCGGGGCTGACTGCGTGCCTCACCTCCTAGTGTCATAAGGAGAGCTCGACAAGGACTTGGGGCGTGAGTGGCCCAGGACAAAGGAGGCCGACTGTCTCTGGTCCTCCTGCGCCGAACCCACTCTCTCTGCTCCACTCCGCGTGCGCTCCCGCCTTCTCCCAGGTCTGGTCTGATGCAGACTGAGGTGGGAACGTGGAGAAGTGAGAGACTCTATGTCAGGAATAGAAACTTCTTGCTTTTAAAGGAGAAGGTGTGGGTCATCTTACACATTTAAAAAACCCAATAGAATCAGTTTTCAGTTTGCAGACCCCTCTGTGAGAGAATGGCTTTTTATAGAAAAACAAGAAACAAAGAAAGAACAAAGCCCCCAGATGGCCCTAAGTTCCATCAGAATCAGCGTCCCCCTTTTAGGCGGGTGTATGCATTTCCTTTGATCACGAGCTATCACGGAACAGGCAGCCCCCAGGCTCCCGACCCCATTTCCAGCCTTATTTGTTGTCCCCTTTGCAGAGGAAGCTCCCTGAGGCCAGGGCTACACGACCCTAGGGGGTAAACAGCCCAAGTGAGAGAGGCGCCCACTTTGCCTGCTGGCTCCGTGGCCTCTGGGATGTGGGCGCTCAAGGCGCGCCACTGTGGCCCGCTGGTTTGGCACCCCACACGCCACCTTACTAAGTTACAGTGTCTGCCAAGGGGCCTGGACCCGCATGTCCAGCCGTGGCTGTCTCTCCCTGTAGGAAATCAGTGTGAGGAGACGATGCTCCGAGGCGGATTTGTGAGTGGGGCCTCCGAGGGTGGAAGGATCCAAGGCTCAGGCCCACACCCCAGCCTACCCGCCCCCCCCCCCACCCCTGCCCCGCCGGCCGCGCATCCCCCTCGGGGAAGGGATTTCAAAAGGGCCAGGACCAGTAGCCTCGTCCTTCCAGAGCACCAACCGCTGCGTGAGGCTGCGCGGTGGCCGCAGGGTCGCAGCTGGGCAGTGGGGCTGGCAGCAGTGCCCCGCGGACAGGGCTGCTGGAGGTTGAAGTGAGAACAAGCCTGAACCGCCCGAGGCCCCACCTCGCCCACAGTCCGCCGCCGGGCTCGGGGGCTGCCGGTTTGGGGGCGTCCCTCTGCGCCCACAGACGAGGCCAGTCCTGGCAGGGAGCCCTGGTCTGGAAGTTCAGCAGCCCCACAGGGTGGGCAGTGGTGTGCGGGGGCTGGTACCAACTAGTCGTTAAATAGTCAGGGATGTTGAGAGATGTCCTCACAGATGAAATTAGGTAAACCTAGATTAAACAAATGTTAAAAACTAAGGTAATAAATACTGCAAGTCCAGCGTGTGCTGCTCACTGCCCTGTCATCCGCGCTCTCGCAGCTGCTCCTGTCTGCGCTGATACAGACGTGTATACACACCCATTCACCGTGCAGGGGAAGTGCTTCAATGTTGTGCTGCTCATCTCTGTGTTCAGTGGGGGCACGAGCATAGTTTGAAATGACAATGCACAAATCAGGGCTTCCTCTGGCCCCTCAGAGCGGGCTGATAGACATCTCCCTGCCCACCAGCGGTGGGGCTGCCCTTCTGAGCTCCTGGGGTGTGAGCCTGGCCCCCAAGGCCAGGTGAGGGGCCTGGACTGCCATGTGCACACAGCCCCCCAGGCTGAGGAGGCAAGTGGTTGGGGCGCGCTGGGGCCTGGCTTTCGGGATCTCGGACCACCTGGGCTCATCCTGGGTCGGCCAAGAGCAGCGCTGCGGTAGACACGCGTCTGCTGAGCCCCAGCCATTGCGGCCCTGTGCAGTCCCCCGCTGGCTCGTCTGCACAGCCACTGTGTGAGCGACCTACGGCGGGCCTGGGGTTCTGAGAGGGGAACCTCCCAAGGCCCCGCGGCTGGAAGTGGCAGGCCGGGATCCAAACCCAGCTCTGCCGGGCTCAGTTAAGGTCAGTGCTGGCCCAGTGCACGGCTGAGCTTCAAGCCCCTGGGTCATTGCTGGGTGGGAGGCTCCTCTGGGGCCACCACACTGGTCCAGGCCTCTTGGTCCGGCCGAGGAAGCCTGTGGGCTGACCTGTCCCCTCCTGGAATTCCGCTGTTAGAGACTGATCTGTCAGGGTGTGCACAGTCTTCACTTGAGTCCTCTTCCCACACGTGTCCCTGAGAAGAGGAAATCGTCAGAGCCCGCAGGGTTCTTTGGGGAGAAACCAGCAGTGGGAGGCTCTTGGCTGGAATGGGCCTCGTGGGGACGCTTGTAGGCGACCTGCAGCGGCAGCTTCCCAGGGAGCCACGGGCCCAGGAGGGGCCTCGCCAGGGGCAGTCTCCCCAGGTGCGTGTCAGGGCAGGGCTGGAGCTGCACAGAGCCGGACCCGGTGGGGGGCATGCTGTGCGAGGGCCAGGCCAGGGCAGGCTGGCCACTGGGAAGGCTCAGCTCAGGGCACCAGACCCGGCTCAGCGACCCAAAGGCAGAAGCTCGGGGAAGGATGAATGCATAAACACAACATGGTGTAACCGTACAATGGGATATCCTCATTCTTAAAAAGGAATTGCAATTCTGACACGTGTGCCAACACGGATAAGCCTGGAGGACATTATGCTAAGTGAAACGGGCCGGTCACAGAATGACAAACACTGGATGATTCCACTTTGGAGGGGTCCAATTCGGAGAGACAGAAAGCAGGATGATGGTAGCCAGGGCTGGGGGAGGGGGATGGGAGTTAGCGTTTCAGGGGGACAGAGTTTCCGTTTTACATGATGAAAAAGTCCTGAAGATGGACGGTGGCAATGGAGGTGCAGCAGTGTGAATGTACTTAAGGCCACTGAACTGTACCCTTAAAATGGTAAATTTTATGTCATGTATATTTTACCACAATCTGAAAAACAAGTTAAAATATGTTTTAAAAAATGCTGAGTTGAAGGAAGCCATGGAGGTGTTAGGAGAAAATCCAAAGGCGGAGGGCCGGGCCCAAGCCGAAGGGTCAGTGGGGTCCCGACCAGCTGGCTCCGGGCGTGCGGCGGTGGGCATCCGTCTTCTCGTCTGTGAAACGGCTCCCGAGAACCGGCGAGCCTCGCTTACGAGGCTGCGGAAGGTCCCGGGCATGCGTGGGAGGCGGTCCCAGAGGTGGACCCGAGCCGGGGAGACCCCGAGGGCCCATCCAGAGCTGCCCCCAGGGAGCAGAGCAGCTCAGCCCTGGAACCGCCTGCCGCCACCTGTGCAGCCTCTCCCTTGAGAGGGACACTGTGTGTGGGGACCTGGCGTCCCGAGGGCTGCCCGGGGAAGGAAGCAGCGGGTTCCTGAGGTCGCAAGGGAAGCAGTACCTGAAAGAAACCGCAACCAGGCCCAGCAGCTGCCGCTGAACCGACAGCATTTTATTTCTATCTGTGAATTCTTGCCATGTTCCTAAAAGGATCTGAAGAGATTTGCAATGATATGCAGAACAGGGCAGGAGGAGAAATCCCAAGGGACACTGGGGTTGACCCCATGTCACATTATCCCCATTACACAGATGGGAAATGGGGCTCAGCAAGGAGAGGTGCCTCGTCCAGAGGTGCACAGCTGGGGTGCAGTTTGGGTTGTTGAGACTCCAGATCCCCAGTTCATAGTCCAGCCTCTGTGGCCTGCCTCCCCCCCGCCCCCCCAGGGCCAGGAACAGGCCTGTGCTGCTTGGCTGAAGATCAGCACAGCCTCCTGACTCCAGAGTCCGTGACCAGGAAAGAAACTGCTCTTGGTGGGGCCTGACTTGGTTTTTATTTAAATTGGATTTTTAAAGCACAGTTTGCCTTATAGATTTCACAGCAGGCCTAGGGCCCCTGCAGGTCACCACAGGGCGTTCACTTCTCCCTGCCTCCCATCCCCTTCCTTCCTCCCCACTTCATTCCCTCCCCCTCCTCCTTCCTCCGCCTCCTCCCTCCCTCCTTCCTTCTTTCTTTGTTTCCTTCCTTCCCTACTTCCCTCACCCTTCCCTCCCTTCCTTTCTTCCCTTCCTTGTCCTTGCCTTCCTCCTTTCTTTCCTTCCTCCTTCCCCTCCTCCCTCCTTCCTTCCCTCCTTTCTTCCTTCCTTCCTTCCTCTTCTCCCCCGCCCCGCCCCCTTGCTTCTTCACGCATTTACTGAGCCCTCCACAGTGCCAGCTCTGGGGTCGCTGCCTGGAGGAGCAGGCAGTCTGACGAGGAGACAGGCAAGCAAGTGGAGTCTGTGCTTTGACAGAGGCCAAACTGGGGCTGAGGGGCACTGATGGTGGACAACCCAGAAGAGGCAAGAAACCGCCCTTCCACCTGGGCACAGTGAGGAAGCTGGGAGAGCTGTCAGCCTGCTGCCTCACTCCACCAGAGGAGGCTAGCCCATCTCAGCGGGGCCAGCACGCCCAGTGGCCCAGAGTTCAGAGTCCTTCCTCTAGCTGTGACAGGCCCGGTGTGGCCCAGGCAGAGCTCTGCCTTCCAATCCCTTCTCTGCCTCTTGCTCCCTGCGACCTTGGGCATTCGGTTATCAGTTACTCAACGTTCCCAGCCATAAAATGGGTCCAAGAAGACCCACCTTGGGGAGCCGAGGCTGCGGGCAGCAGAAGGAACTGCCCATCCTGGGTTCATGTATTTCCTGGCCAGAGGTCCCTCTTGTCCCCCTGGTCAGTGCAGGGGGCAAGGGGATGGCCCTAGGATGTGCACTCCAACCTGAGGGGCTGCAACTGTCCGGGGGGCCAAGGGGGCGGCCGGGCCCTCGTTCACACCCAGGTTGGTCCCCACGCCAGCGCTGGCGCAGAGCCTTGCTTTCTCAGGAAGGCCAAGTTACCGAAACCGATAAATCAATCTGTCAGGAAGAAGCCTTGGAGAAAGAATCTCTCAGCTCTCAGCCAAGGAGCTCAAAAGGGGAATTGTTCCCAGAGACAAGGAGGAAACAACAGATACCTTCTTCACGGCCCTCGCCCGCGGGCCCCTCGCGAGGCTGCCGCCCATCCTTTCCGTGTGCCTCAGGGAGCACCTGTGGCCAGGCAGCCCGACCACGGCCTCCCCGACTTCCACGCAGCGCCCCAAGCCCCGAGCTGCCCGCTGGGGGAAGTGGGGGCCAAAGCCACCATCTGGCCCCGTCCCGATTCTGATCAGGTCCCCTCCTCAGAAACACAGCCCCCTGTCTGTTCAGTGGAGGCCTGAAGACCCTGACAATGTGTGAAGGCACACGAGGAGTGAGCGCCCATCCCAGGCACCTCCCAGTCAGCTCGACCGTCAGAGCTGGGAGGATGATGGGGACCAGGGCATAATGAGGCTCTGGAGACCAGAACACCTTCCTGTTTCCTCAAGATGGAAAAGGAATGCTTTTGGAGAATGAGGACGACCTCTTCCTGGAGGGAAGGCAGGCCGATGCCTGGGTTCACAGCCAGCTGGGCCGCTTACCAGCTGTGTGACCTCGTGAAAGTTACTGATCTCTCTGTGCAGCGATTTCCTCATTCGCAGGATGGGCGTCTTGTGGTATCTTCCTCGTAGCTGGCAGTGAGGATTGAATAAATTAACCCGTGAACCATGTGCCTTGCACACTGTGAGCATGTTGTGAATGTCAGCCGTCATTATCTTGAGGGTTAATAAGGATGTACTGTATGTGGACCATTGCTCTGCACACCTTTCCTCACTTAATCCTCCCTGCCCTTCTGTAGGGTGGGTGTTAGTGTCCTCACTCTCCAGGTGAGGGAAGAGAGAAGGCTATAACTGCCTGGGGCTGCACAGCTCAGGTCTGCAGCCGTGTCAGAAGGGGCTCTTTCTGACTCTAAACTGCAGCTGGTTCTGCTGTGCCCCACAAGCCGGAGGGTGGGAAGAGCAGCAGGAGCAAGTGAGGGGGCAGGAGGGGCCGGACATGAGCCCAGCCCCCATCACAGAACCTCGACCCCCAGGTGGCTAATCACAGCTTTGTGAAGGGACTGTGACCAGAAGTGGCCGCTCAAGAAGAGTCGTGGGGAGGAGGAGGCGAGAGAGTGGGAAGAAACGAACGCTGGATGCACAAGTGAGCCCGAACTGAGGGACAGCGTGGATCTCACTGCAGACTGGGGGCCTGCGAGCTGTGATTCGACCAGACAACCCGCCTGCTCCCCCACGCTCCCCCAGGGCCCCAGGAAAGGGCTGTTGTGAGCAGAAAGGCACTCGTTCAAAACTGGGAGGATTGCCCGAGAGGCAGAGTGGGAAGCCCTCCGTGGGTGGAGAACCCGTGAGTCAGAGGGTCGGGGTCCCCGGTAGGCAGGAAGGGGAGGCAGCAGGGACACCGCTTGGCCCCCTGGAAGCCCAGGCAGAGACATCTGCTCACACATGAAAGGTGACTGCAGAGTGTCATCAGCCTGGGAGTGCCAGCATAACGTCATCGGGCGAGGGGGGCTGTGGGGGTGTGGCACCTGCCCCCTAACTTCCCAGGGGAAAAAGCTTGCCACTGTCAGGGACATGAAAGAACTATCAAAGAGCCATGAAACCAGCTGCACGGATTGTGAAACATAACACTCACTTCTGTTTGTTTTGTGACAATGTAGAAGCCACAGATGTTTTCTCGAGATGAAAGAGAAGAACTACCAGGGACATCTCTTGGTGCGACCTCCATCACCTCCTGCATGTCACCTGTCCCCATCTCCTGCTCCCCACCCCCACTCCTGTTCCAGTGGGCCCGCACCCACTGAACCTGGAGTTTATGGGTCAGGGGTCACAGGAGGGGATGGGCAAATCGTAGAATCTTGGTGAGGGGAGCAGGTGTCATAGGTTAAGGATCAAGGGTCAGATGGGAAATTATACCATGGCAGAGATGTGGCTATTAAAAGCTAGAGGCCAGGACTGGACAGTTAGCAGATGTCAGGGGCAGGCCAGTAGTCAAAGAAGAGTAAGATCTTGAGCAAGAAGCCACAGTCAGCAAGAGAAGAGAGAGGACAGGTCCCACCCAGAGGGTGACTCTGAGCTAGGTGACGTGCCTGGGCTGCCTCGGTGATAATTCCATTAATAGGTCCTCCCCGACCTTAGGACGTGAGCATCACTATCCTGATCTTGCAGATGAGGGACTGAGGCTCAGAAGTTTGAGTGAATCACAGAGGTCTTGCAGCTGCTAAGCGGCAGGGTTGGGAAGCAGTCTGTCTGACAACACAGCGAGAGGCCAGGTCATAGCAGCGAGGATGGCCTGTATCCTGAGGACAGACCCAAAGGATGAGGGCTCACCCTGGAAAGAAGGGGCGTGCCTGAGGTCTGGGGTCATTAAGGCATGGATCAGAGGAATATGAGATCCATCGTATCCAAGACCAGGGATCTCCAAAGAGGCGCCAATGAGAGTTAATGACTCCAGTAACTGACAAGGCCCTACTTTAGAGAGTGGATGCCACATTTTGGAGCTCCCTATTCTAGAAGATGGTACAAGCTGAAATGAGAGAAAAGTTTCAAAATAGATCTATGGATAGGAGACAGCAGAGAAACCAGGCAGTGTCCATGGAGTGGTGGGACTGTGAGCGGGCGGCTGACTGGGGCTTGGCAGGCTGAGCTGCCCGACGAGAATGGGCTGGCTCTGGGGACTATGGGTTCCCCTTTGAAGAGACAGCTCCAATTGCTCTGCCAGCATCCTTCCACCCTCTCTGGTGTAAGCACCCACCTTCCTTAGGGACCACCCCTCCTGCACTCTTGACTGTGTGGCTCTGTGGGGTTGTCTCCACCCATGGCTGTCCACCCCTGGCATGGCCTGGCAGAGTGGCCGTGTTGAATTCAGGGAAAGGCCTGAGGTCCTTCTCAGCCCAAAAGACTCAGCCCCAGGGCTGCAGTGGGAACCACTGGGAAAGGGGCCTTCTGGGCTGCCCTTGCTCATCTACCAAGACAGGAGATGGAGCTGTCGCCAGGGCAGTCATCTTGGTGCACGTGCATGTATGTGCATATGTGTCCGCAGTGTGTGTGTAGGGAGATGTGGTATAGAAGAGGGACTCATGAATCAGGTGAAAGTCAGGCTAAATAATTTAGCCTCTTGCCATTTAATGAAACTTACTGTCACCTGCACATCAGGGCTTCTAGCATCCATTGTCCTTTCTTCCTCCAATGGCTCATTTGGTGATCCCCTTTCCTCCATATGAGGTGAGGTGAAGCACATCTCACTCCCATAACTACAGTAGAAGTGGGCTCATGATCTAAGCTAGACCAATCAGAGTCAATCTTATGACTTTTGTAGGAGCTACAGGCGAAAAGGTTCTCTCTTGCCAGCTAGATTTGAATCTGAGGGGATGACAGTGCTTTTGTTTCTGCAGCTCTCTTGTCACCATGAGGAGTCATATGTCTAAGAATAGAGCCAGCACAGTGGAAATGGATCCAAGGCATAGAAAAAGAGAGAAATTAGGCCCTGGGTTTTGGTCCTGAATCAAATTGTGACTAATGTCAATATAACCCTAGAATTTTCAGTTATATGAGCCTTAACTTACTTTTTCTTAAGTCTGTTTTATGTGGATTTTTCTGTCCCTTACAATTAAAATAGTCCTGAATAGAGTCAATGAAGAAAGATTCCCGTTCCAAGAACTAGAAATAATTGAACAATATAGAAGTCGTCAAAAAGAGACTGTAAGATAAATATGATTAAAACATTTAAAAAAGACAAGAGAAACAAACGTAAAATAACGTGAGACAAATTTGATCAATGATCAAATAGCTCTCAAGAAATAAAAAATGTAACATTAACAACTCAATGGCTCAGTTAAAGAGAGAAAAGTAGGAAGTTGATAGATAGGTTTAAGAAAACTGCAACAAAAAGAGATAAGCAGAAGGAAAATGTGACTGTGATGCTAAGAAACTGGTGAGCAGAATGAGATGATCCATTCCCTATTCTCTGTAGAAAGAGGGACTAATGAAGACAGATCAAAGAAGCTCATCAAGTTCCCAACAGGTGAAATAGGAGCAAATCAACACCAGGACACATCCTTATAAAATTGCAGACAGAGTGAGGAGAGGAATGAAAAGACATGAGAATTTGGCTGACAGCAGACTTCTCAGCAGCAACACCTGATGCCGGGAGACAATGGGATAAGACCAGGACAGAACAGAAGAAAAATAAACCGTCAACCTGATCATTTATGTCCAGCTGAAGAATCCTTCATGGAGGAGGATGGAATAGACAGTTTTCAAACAAAGATTGAATGAGTTTATGACTCACAACCTCTCACTTAAGAATTAATGCAGGATGTTCTTTAGTAACAAGGAAATCGAATCCAGAGGAAGGGGTGTGATGAAGAAATTAGTAAGCATGTTGGTAAGTCCAAATAAGCATTTACTATTTAAAAAGGTACTGAATTGTGGGAGGGGTTTAAAAATTAAGTGGAAGTGAAATACTATACAGCAATAGCATGGTAAACATGAAGTGGTTGATTGAAGTTAAATGAGTATAACCTCATGTATCATTTGGCTGATGGATGGAGACACTGATTAGCCTCAGATACACATGTTAAAATGTCATGGGTTAGCACTAAAAGAATATCAACAGAATGCATAATCTTCCAACCAGTAGAATAGGAGAGCAGAACGGAACAAAGAGGTCTCAATCAATACAATGAAGACAGGGAAAGAGAGAAAAAAATACGCAAAGGAAAAGCAAAGACAAAGAAAGCACAATATTAGCAGTAGAAACAATTCCAAATAACTCAGTGATTATAAAATGTACGGCAGTCCTAATGAATGTGACCTCGTATCTTTCCCTGCATGCCTGTCGTCAGCCTTTTGGTCCAAATGTTTGCGTCCTTCTCTGCCCACCATTACCAGAGGGTCAGTCCCTCCAGGACAGAGCCCCGTTCCACTTGATTCTGTGGCTCCTGTCCCATGTATGCAGTGCCTGGCCCTCAGTCTGGTGAGGCTTTTAAAAAAGGATTTTTTATTTGAATTAAATTGAACATGGAAGCAAGAAAAAATGGAAATTAAGGTCGTAGCAAGTTATAGCCGTAAAGAAACAATACACAAGAGAGGATATTCGAATGTTAGTAAACATTAAAAATTCAACCTCACTGGAACTCAGAGATAAGCAAATTAAAACTAAAGATAAAATTTTACTGTTTTGCCTATCAGAAGCAGATTTCAAAATGACATTACTAATGTTGGAGTGGGTGTAGAGGCCCCACATACGCTTCAGGACAGATATGGTTCAGTAGTTTTACTTCCAAAATTTCATATCACTTAGGGTGGCTTTGGTTGCAGATGTCCACAAACTGATTTAAACTGGCTTGCAAAACAATTTATTGCCCCAGATAATCAGACAGGGGTGTGTGTGTGTGTGTGTGTGTACGTTGTTGGCTTCAGGAGTGCCTTAACGGGGGGACCTAATGAGAGCAGGACCCACTTTCTCTATGTCTGTGGTGTCACCTTCCTCCTAAGACCACTTTTTTATGCTCACAAAATAGTTGCAGCAGTTCCAGAGCTCACATCCTACTGTCCAGGGGAAGAGGGAACTCCCTTCCCAGAGTTCCGAAGCCCCCAGAAGATGCAGCCTCCTGATTCACCAATGTTGCATGTGGCCAGTATCTGAACCGTAATCATTCTCAAAAAGTACCAGTTAGGAACCAAAGATGATGGGAAATAGAGTGGGGAAAGCAAAGACAAACGAATCCAGAAACTTGAACTATTTGAAATGAATTAAATTCATTCAAAACACACATGGGAAAATCCTCAGCCCTTCTCTCTTCAGATGGGTCTCCTGCCGCACCCTCCCTCTGCTCGCCTTCCATTCCAGTTGTAGGCCTGGCCTCTTCACCATAGCCCATATGTCTCTATGCTCTTTTTCATTTGTCCCTCCCTTTTGTTTCATGAGCTTTCCTCTGATAGCTGCTTCTGTTGTATTTTCCAGTTCACTAGTCCTCTCTGCAGCTGTGCCTGATTAGCTCTTAAATCCATCCATTGTGCTCTCAATTTCCTTTATTTTTCAGTTTTAGAATTTCAATTTTTTTTATGGTTTATATTCTCTGCTAAAATTTTAATCTTATCTTTCATTCCCTTGAGTTTACATTAAAGAGGAATTTGAAGTCTGTGCCTGATAACTCCACTATCTGGATCTCTTGTGGGCCTGTTGTTTCTACTGTCTGTTTTTTCTCCTTGTTTTTGGTCATATACCTGACCTTTTCAAATACCTCATTATTTTTTATCGCATGCCAGATATTGAATTTTAAACAGTGTTAATTTGAGACTCTGGATGCTGTTACAATTTTTTTTAATTATGTATTGTGGTAAGAACACAACATCAGATCTACCCTCTTAAACATTTAAGTGTACGATGCGCTATTGTTGACTGTTAGTACAGTGTTGTATCGCAGAGCTCTAGAGCTTCTTCATCTTGGACGATGCTACAATCTTTAAGAAAATATTTATATTTGGCTCTGGCAGCCTCGAGGCCAGGGGCTCCGCAGTCCCACTCACCTAGATCCGATCCAGTGTTGGGCCTCAGACTCAGCAAGGGTGGGCAACACACCTGGTTCACTCTTACTCTTAGAGTATAGCCCTCTGGGTTTCAGCCAAAAGCTGATGCTCACCAGAACGTCCTTCGTGGGCTCTGAATTCCAGTGTTTGTCCCAGATCTCTGTGAAGCCTGACTCGGTCTCTCATCGCGTTCTCAGTTTCTCCAGGAGCTCCTGGAGGAAAGTAGCTTCACGCTGGGATCGCCACTCTGGGCTTCTCTCTGCCCTCAGAGCTTGGCACCCTAATTCCACATCAGTTGGGAGCTCTCTGAAGCCTTCTACATGTTTATTTTCTCTCTCTCTCCCTTGCTGGTTGTTCTTGCCATCACCAGAGAGAAGATCATAACGAACTTCAGAATCTGGTTAGAAATGGCTTCAAATTTCACCACCACCTTTTAACTACTTGGTAGCCTCGGGCAAACTGTTCAGTCATTCTGATAGAAAGGGTTAATACCTGCCTGCAGGAGTGATTTGAGGCTTAGAAATAACATAAGAATGTACTTAAGAATGTCGGACATTTGGTAGCTACCCAAGACACTTAGCTTTGTTGTTGATGTTCTCAGTGAGCCTGCCTGGCTTCCACGCTGGAGCTCTGCTGTCCTGCACAGGGCTCTGGGAATCTTGTTTGCGTGAGATCCAGGAGGCTGCTAAGGGCAGTGATGAGTGGCTGGGCTGGGGCAAAGATGGTGGGAACCATGCTTGCTGGGCTAACATCACTTAGATGTCGTTTTAGTGCCAATGACCTCTAAGTCTGGGCCTGGGGAGGTGACCAAGAGAGCTCTTCAATCATAATCAGAGGGGAGAGGACCAGGGAAACTGTGAGGTATTAGGAGGCAGAGGGTGCGAGGAGGCTGTGAAGGGGAAATGAGTCTGGAGGCCAGACACGGGCTGGGGTCTGGATCAGGAACAGGCTGCGATGCAGGAAACGGGCTGGGGTAGAGGCTCAGGTTCGAGGGTGTGCACCAGGGGGCCCAAGGGGGTGAGACGGGGAGTCAGGTCCTCAGTCTTCCGGCTCGGACATTTTGACTCTGTCCCTTAAGTACTGAGGATACTTTGACCCCAAAATCATTTTAATATTTACATTTTAATTGAATTATGCCAACATTAATGAAATCTCCTTGTGAAACTATTTCTCAGACCAAATATCATGCCAATTTAATTCTAGATTTTTATATAGTATAATTACTATTTCTGTTTTTTTTTCTTTGGTATTATTGAAATTATATTCATCAAATAAGTTCTTTTCTGTTTAATTTTTATAAGAACATTTTACAACTAATTCATAGATCCATTTTTTGTCCGTTTATAATTTCCCTCCTGCTGTCACGAGTGTGTGTGTGTTTAGCTGGTATTTCCACCCAGCCCAATCCCTCTTGGGCACATCGTGCAGATCTAAATGTCATCAGGAAGGTTTAACTCTTTTGTTAGTTGCTCATCAATTGTACTTTTCTCCTCAAGTGTTGATTTATACATTGTGTTGATTATTTCTACTGGTGATATTTCTTATTAACGGTCTAGAAAGCAGGCAATTGTATTTCTTCCTTTGGTAATCTATCAGAAATTTGTGAACAATTTTGTGAAATGGAGAAACGAGAGGGGCAAAGAAAGAAGTGAGAGGTTAGTGAGGAGAGGAAAGGACCAACAGATCAACCGAGAGGCAGACCCAGAGACAGAGCAGGGAAGGGCTGAGATGAGCGGGTTCAAATACCATTGAGTTCAAAAGGCCCTGCTGCCGCGTTGGACAGCAAGAGTTTTAGAGAAGTGATGGCCCCCTGTTGGCACTGACGGGGCACAAGGGTGGCCCAGTCTCTGGGGAAGACCCGGGGGGTCGGGAGTCTTGAGCTGAGTAGGAGTGCCTGGAGGAGTGTCATGTTGGTGCTGGGACAAGCAGGGTCGACAACAGGGGTGGCGGTTGTTACTGGACCCCATGAGGCTACCTACCACCTGTGACCATGGTCCCCCCAGGAGGCAGTGCAGCTCAGCAGAAAGTGCAGGGTTTCTGAGAAGGACGTGCCTGTCTCTAATCCTGCTTCCCCACTGACCAGCGAGGGCTTTGGACAAGTTACATAGCTTCTATCACTTCAGTTTCCTCATCTGAAAAGTGGGGATACCTTCCTCAAAGGTATTATGCATAGGTAAAATGATTGGCCGGAGAAGACGCTGCAAATGGTAGCTCTTATTGCTACTATCAGTGCTCCCTAGCAAAGCCCAGCCTGGGTCAGGAAACAGGTGGCAAAGGAATGTAAGGAGACTTTAACAGAGGCACTGGAAAGGCCTGGGCAGGGTGTAGGGAAATCGCAAGGACTAGCGCAGCAGCCTGAGGCTGGTCACAGAGGGGCCCTGACCATTGAGAGATGGGGGGCACTCAATGAGACCTGGGTGGAGAGGATTGCTAGGCTGGGGGACCTGCTTGGAGAGAACCCTAGAGAAATAAACACCCCAACCTCAATCTCCTCCCTCCTGTCTCCTGCTGGGGCTTCCCATGGCCAAACTCAACAGGAAGGCTGAGGGCCAAGGAGCCTGCAGGTTCCAAGCAGGCAGGTCTGTGTCCTGGGGCAGAGAGCAGGGTGGGCGAAGGGTGGCCCTGGGCTGCAAACTGAAGACATCTAGCACAGACCCAGGAGTGAACACTTCCATGTGCCTGCCCTTTTCAGAGCCACGAGCTCATCTCCAGGCTCTGGGAGCAGACTCGGGTCACAGAGCCGGGTGAGGATGTGGAACAGCTCGTCCAATTAGACTGTTTCCCAGTGGACAGGGCTCGGCCATCGAGTTCCTCTTGGAAAGGTCAGGGGTAATGTATTCCTCCTCTTGAGACTCAGGGTACAGTCAAAGCCCATTCATCTGGGCCCCTCAGCATTTCAGGCTTGAAATAATTCAGATGGGAATTTGCCTGAAATTTATCTTTGCTGTATTTACACAGAAAGACCTTAAAAAGCTAGTCGATAGCGTAAACAAGGATAATTATAATATTTCAGAGAGAAGGTTTAACATACCAAAGGAGGGAAAAGGAATTTTTTAAGCACAGCAGCAGAACCCATTTCTGAACTATGAGAGAATTAAAAACTATTCTTTTTAATAACAGTCAGACAGATGTGATCCCATATGATCCTAAAGGTGATTCAGGGATGAGGCAGACCACATGGCCCTGTGGAGTCAGTGCCCCAAGAGGTTGATACCCAGCAATAGTCAACAGGGAACTGGGTCCCTCTGGGGTCAAAGTCAGGCTCTCTCCATGCAGAGGCAGCGTGGGGTGGCAGTGGGAAAGCACAGACCTTGGAGATAACAGGTCAGGGATGGAGTCCGCACGCCTCTTGGGTCCTGTGACCCTGACGAACCTTTATTTCCCTGTCTGTGAAACGGGTGAGGAAATACCCATCTCATGGGCTTTCTGTAAGGATCACCAAAACCCTGTGGGGATGGCCCTATCACATAGTAGGCCCTCAGCATTTAATTTCCAATGACCTGCCCAGGCTCCACATCCTCCATGTCTGCCTGGGCCCCACCCCTACGCTGGAGGCCAGCCGGGGAATACTGGCTAGGGGGCGGAAAGGCCCAACCTCTGTTATTTGGCTCAGGCTGACCCGGTTCTTCCCGGGCCTTGAATCCTGCCTCCTGTTTCTGTCACAGCAAATTCTTCCCCTCTGAATGACACAGGTAGTGTCACTAATAGGAGGAACATGGTGGGCTTTGGAACCAAACAGACGTCTTTTCAAATCCCAGCTCTGCCATTTGCTTACCAAGCAGTAAGTTTCTTAACTTCTATGAGCCTCTGGACAAGCAAGATAGCCAACTCTGCTTTGCAGGTGGTTTCAGGTGCCTGGCATAGCCCTTGCTTGTTACAGTGACTGGGTAGTTGGTGACCATGCTTATTATTGTTTGTGTAGAGAGTTCAGACATTTCTAAATTGATCAGAAGTCTGGCTTTGCCTGTGGGGTTTTTCCCTTGATGGGCAGTTGCAGACTGTTGGGATAATCTGCTGATTTGCGGGAGCAGCTATGGTGGTGAGGGAGAGATGGTGGGGTGACATGGCCACAGAGGCCAGGAAGGGCCCCTTGTCTGTTTTGCCCAAGCCCTGCTTTCAGGCAGAGAGGCACTGAGTTGTCAGGGCTTTTCAGAGATAGACCATTCCGAGGTCCTGCTCTTGCATCCTTCAAGGATGCTAGTGTGGTCCCCAGAGCATGTGTGCTGGCCAAAGGAGCACCAGACACTCTCACATCGTGACCTCCCCGAGGAAGAGATGAGTAATAAAGCTCAACAGCTTGCCCTAGGCCCCATGGAAAAAGGCGTTCATCATCTTAATGGTACCTTTTAGATGCCTGGCTGACGTGTAGCCTCTTCCTCATGAACTCCCTCCTGAAAGCACTCTATGTGAACTATTCCTGGCATGTCCTGAGGTACAAAAGTGTGGTTCATCTTTTCAAGGAGACGTGGGGAGGTTGAAAGTCAAACCCATTGGAACAACCTCAGCTTTGGAGACGAGTCAAGTGCTTATTATGCAAGTCCTCGCTCTCCCTCAGGAGCAGTCAGCATGATGAGCAAAACAGAGTTTAGGGGGATTTGGAGATAAGGATGAAAAGGGAACAAGATCTGTGCAGTACATCCCGTCTCTGTGGGGAAGGCTGCGGCTATTGGGCAGTCGGCTCCTGGAGGAACTCACAGGCTCCAGCACCATGGGATAACCCAGGTGGGGAGGGGCCGTGCTGGGTCACTCAGTTCCAGTGAGGACTGGGGGAAGAGTTGGGGTTCAGCGTGGCTTGGCTTTGGAAGAGAGCGGTGTACCCTCCCCTCAGGCCCACGGCCACCGTCTTCCTGGAGGCAGTGGTGGTGGAGCAGCTAAGGCTGCGGTGAAGAGAGGCTTGAGCTGGGGCTGAAGAAATCTCTACTCTTGCTTTACCAAGAGCTTGAAGTTCTTTGGGCCTCAGTTTCTCCGTTATGGCAACAGGGATCATATATACGTGCCTCTTCTCTACCTGAAAGGTGGGCTGGAAGCAGAGGCTGATAACAACGTGTCTTGATAACAATGTCTCTCGGCGGAAAAGATGTTCTGACGTCTCAGCGGGGCTGGCTGGCCTGCAACTCCTGGTGTCTGTTGGTAAAGGAAGGCAGGGCGTTGCCAGAGGACGCGGGTGCTGGGGCTGCCCAGGGCCTTTCCCACCTGAGGAAAAAGGGAAGATCCTCAGAGAGTGTAACTTTCAGGTGTGCAGGAGGCCCCATCAGGGCCACTGTGGGCGCAACTCCGGGTATGGCCAGGATACCCTCTGGACCAGGGAGAGTGGATGAAGAAAATCTGTTGTAGGTTTTTTTCTTTCTTTTTTAGGAAAAAAAGAAAAAAGAGCAGGAGTGAGAGTCCTGGGAGGTCAGGTGGGGTCTCACTCCCTTCTCAGGGGCTGCTGCAGGGGCACGTGGGGAAAGGGGAGGCTGGCCAGGGCCTCCCGCCTTTTCAAAAAGAGAGTTACTGTGCTTTTATTTCTTTGACATATCAGAGCTCTAATTATGGTTTCCCGTGGAGAAAAGGCTCCTTAGCTGAACAAGTTTGAAACCAGTGCTCGAAGCCGTTGGCCAGCTGGGTTGGGGAACTCCTTGTTCTTACTTCCGCACGCCAGGATCTCTGCTCTGGGTTCCTCACGCCACGTTACAAAATATTCCCGAACCCAGTGGCTTATGATAGCAATACGTGATTTTCTTTCCTGAGGTGATGGGGCTCAGCTGGGTGGCTTTCACTTGGAGTCTCTCTGGCTGCTACAGTTCGATGATGGCTGGAGCTGAAGTCCTGAGGCTCAGCTGGGCAGGTCGTCCCACCTGGCTTTCTCACTGGCCTCGCTGTGTAGACTTCCTCCCAGCATGGCGGCCTTGGGGCAGTCAGACTTCTTACATGGAGCCTGGCTACCTCCAGACGTGTGCCCCAGGAGATCCCGGCAGAAGTTGCAAGTTTTTTTATGACATTATCAGAAGTACAAGCATCGCTTCCATCACATTCTACCAGTCAAATGCTAGTCACAAGGCTAGCCCGCATTGAGGGGGAGGGGACTCTGAAACTAGGTGACTATCAGTAGGCTGAGCTCACTGGAAGCCATCTTGGGAGCCTGGCTCCCACAGTCCCAGAAGGAAGCAGGGGAACACAGGCCTGCCCCTTCCAGGCCCTGCCCCTGCAGCCCTGCCGGAAGCTGGATTTGGGGCCTCGGTCCAGAGACCAAGCTGCAGATTTGGGAGTGGAAGAGTGGACCAAAGGAAGCCCACTCTCTGCGTCTTGTCTCAGTGCTGTTCACAGGGGATAAAGAGGCCTGTTTCCCGATCACTGAGATGAGAAATGTCACTGCCCCTTCAAGAACAAACCCAAACCCCAAACTCCAGCTGTCTGCTGGGGACGTGAGGTCACGCTTCCAGACACGTCTCTAACATGACTCGACAGGGAGGTGTGCTCCTCTGCCCAGGCCGAGAGTCCCCCTGAGCTGGTGTCTTGTTTCTGACAACTGTCCCCCTGGCAAATATAAGAGCAGGAGTCAGCCCAAAGCTGAGCAGGAGAGAGAGGCCGGTTTGGTCTGGTCTCCTTTGCAGGACGCACACCAGCAGGAGACTTCCGGCTGCCTGGAATTCTTGCTAAAACTCAGGCTCTTCTAACAGTAAGTTTCAAACACTGTAATTTCTCGCTGGTCCTGTGGGGGCCCAGCTGGAAATGGAACCCCATCTTGCTTTAGCTGTCGTATTTCCCAGCGATTTCAAGGACTCCTTCAGACAGCCAGGCACAATGGTCATTTGGCAAAAGCAGGTCTAGGGAGTTGTTAGGAGTCTCAGTGGCTTCTCTGTCACCACCACTACAGAGGTCGTCCCCGCAGCTGCACTTCAATGCCTGAGAGTCCACCCTTAGGGGGAATGATTTTGCTGGGTGAACTGGGAACACACGAGAAGAGCTGCCTCACAGTGTAAATGTGGCAGCCCGGGTGGGGAGTGGTCGGAGCCCAGGGATAAAGATGCAGGGTTATTTCCCCTCTTGCTAAACTGCTGGGAGAGCACAGGTGGGCTCCTGGCTGCTGCGGGAGGCGTTGGTATTTTCAGGGTTTCCCCCGACCCCTGATTTCCTGGGGCCTCACCCCCTCCCACCAGCAGAGGGAAAGCGTCCTTGCAGCAGAGTTGCTGTTTGGAAGCAAATGAGTGGAGAAGGGAGGGCGTGGGCGGGAGGGGGAGACTCCCACGGCTCCATGAAAGCAGCTGCCACTTTATCCTGGGAGGGGACCCCAGGGAGCCCTTGAACTCGATGTCATTTCTGTCATGCATAGGGAGAGGCGCGAGTGAGCGTGTGCGAGGAAAGAGAAACGCCGAAGAAACAGTTAGCCTCTGTTAATATTTGATAGGCAGCCAAAGCACTTTTGTTCCCAAGCCCGGCGAGCTACCAGTGAAAAAATAAATTGCTTTTCAAGAACATTCATCACAACAAGTGGCTCATTTCCTTGTCCTCAAACAACCCCATTCCTAGGCCCTTCCTCCCATTAAAAACTCCTCAGATGTGGTAAAATAAATAAAGAAACAAAGGGGAGGTGTGGGGCAGTGGTGGCCCCTGTGGGGAATGTGGAGGTGGGGGAGGTGCTGTGGGCAGAGACGCAGCAAACGCTGGGCCTCAGGCCTTGTGATATGGGCCCCACCTCGGTTCCCCCTCCTGAGCAGAGGGTCTCGGGCGCCACAGGTGTGATTCTGAAATTCAGGGGCAGGTGTGCTGACCTTCATCGGCTCTGTCCCTCTAAGAGAGCCTGTCCCGTCACCTGCTCAGAGGGGCTCTCCCGACCACCATCTGCAGGAGAGCTCTCCCTCCCCATTGCTCTCTGCTCGTCACCCTGTCTGTTTCCTTTAGGGTGCTTCTCCTGATATAGAATCATTAATTCAACTATTCATTGTCTCCTCCCCAGCTAGAGTCGCTGTCTTGTTCACTGGTGTAACACGTGGCACACCAGGCACTCAACAGATCCTTGCGGGATGAAGGAATAAAAGAGCAAATCCAAATGTGATGCTTAGGACAAAAGGTACCATCCAATCTGAGATGTAAATTTTCTGAGATTTTTTTCAGCCACAGATTGCATGGTCCATTGGCCAGGCAGATCAGATCCCAGGGCCTGTCATGTGCTCTCTGCGTGACAAGGGTTGGCTAGCAGGTCTGAGGGGCAGCTTACTGCAGGAGGCCACTGACCTTTGGTTTACTGTGAGACCGTGCATAAGTCACATCACCTCCCTGCGCCTCAGAGTCCTAGTAAATGAGATTAACCACTTTGTGGCATTTCCATGGCTCTAGAAAATTCCTAAGGGCTGAGATGTTGGCAGGAGTGCCTCCTCCCTTCAGTTGTGAGAGAGCCACACAGACATGTTTAGACCACAGCCTCACTCATGCTGGTGCTTAGCAGAGGATGCCCACATCCCCACCACCAGTGATGGGTATTCCTTCAGGCAGATGTGGAGAATGAGGCTGTTGGTTGGACATATCAATCAGGAAGAAGAAGGGTTCCAGAAGGGTCTTGGGCACCTAAGTACCATATTTTCGATCCATTCATTCATTCAACATCTGTTTGTTGAGTGTTCAGTGTGCCTTGGGAGACACCAGTGAACAAGGCAGCATGTCCCTGCCCTGGTGGAGCTGACCCTCTAGTTGGGGAGTAGACAATGAACAGATGAATCAATGATTCCATATTGGGATAAGCACCCTAAAGGAACTGCAGAATAATGTGATCGCGACTGACGGGGAAGGAGAACGCTCCTGCAGATGGATAGTCAGGAAAGCCAGGCCTGAAGGAAGAGAAGCAGCAGTCACGGCCTTTTGGGGAGAGGCTGGGGGTGGGGGGTGGCAGAAAGGAGGCCTGAAGCGGGGGTGCTGGTGAAGAGGACACAGGTGGTTGGAGGGCCCTGAAGCAACTGGCCCAGGGCAGGGTAAGGCAGGGGTTCTGGGGTCCGCGGGGGTCTCTGAGCCCCGCCCCTCCCTGGGTGGGCTCCGAGGCGCTGCCAAGGGAGGGTTGGGAGACAGAGCCGGGAGGGCTGAAGCCTACCGCCGCCAGCACCCCGGGGCTGCCCCAATCCCACAGATCTGGTCTCCTGGCCGAGGCCTAGCAGAGCCGAAAGCGCCTGCTCCTGCCCGTGAGGCCCCTTCGGACCCCAGCGCCCTGCAGCGCAGGCCCCGCCACCGCGGACCCGGGCCACCCCCTCATACCGCGCTGCTTGGGTTTGAGAAATAGGTACTGGTAAAACTTTGTCTTCTTATTAGGCAGACAGGGCTCTTTTTCAAGCCCTACTAAGAACAGCCTAATTTTGGGGAGCGGGTGGAAAGCCGTGGCCCGCCTGACGCTGTGCCCAAGAGCGGTCCTGGAAGGGCTGCTGGGCCAGACGCGCCAGGCGTTCCTAAAAGGCGGGCGCCACGCCCTCTCGGCCCTGCGCCAAGCCCATTGGCTCCTTGGCAGCCTTTCCGCGCTCTCATTGGCTCGCACGGGCCCCGCCCCCGCCCCCTTAGAGCGTGCCTTCAGTTCCCTGGGAGGAGGGGCAGCAGGGGAGGCGCCATCTTTAGGGTATGCAGCGGGGACCGGGGAGAGAATGGGCTGCCAGGAACATGAAGATGCTGCCGCGGTCCCAGCACCGAGCTAGGCACGTGGGCACAGGGCTGTCAGGGAACTCAGTCAGAGGGACAGTTGCCATTTACGGATATCTGCCGTGCACACCAGGCTTCCCATTGTGGTTTCGTTCAGTCCTGACAACGATCTGGCGAAGTAGTTATTATTGTCTCCCCCTCTATAGATGAGGAAGGTGATGGCAGAAAGTTTAAGGGACTTGCTCAAAACCACACACCTAGTGGGTTGCAGAGGTGGGATTTGATGGATGTTGTGTGTGATTCCCAGTGCTGTGCCGCTGTGGCAACCTAACGGGGCTGGGTGGGCATTTGGCGGGGATTAGATGGATGACAGTAGCCGCCTGCGCCCTGAGGGGGCGTGAGGATCAGCACTCGGGTGCGGCTTGGTCAGCTCCGAGGAGCCTTCCCACCGGCGATGGGCGACGGCTGCTCTTTGAAGACGGATGGAACTGAAGATGGCGCTGATAGCGTAGAGGCCATAGAAACAAAAGTGAACCAGAACGGGCTTTCGACTTTGCTATGAGATCAGTCACTTGGTGACTCAACCGCCAAAAGAGTCACCTCTGACACGAGCACCAGAGCTTTTTGCACAGCATTTTACATTTGCAAATCCCTTCACCGCCATGGTCTCGCTTAACTACAGAATCAAAACAACTCTGTAAGGTTGGCACCGTCTTGATTTTGCAGAAGAGTAAACTGAAGACCAGCAAAGACCAATGAGGACAATGTATAGATTGTTTTGTGTTTGGCAGACTTTATATCTCACATAATTCTCACAGCAGCCCTAGGAGATAGGCGTTGTTTGTCTTATTTTATAGAGGAGGAAACCAGAATTTAAGAGAGGTTAAGTAATTTCCTTAAGGTAACACAGAGGATGAAGAGCAAGGCTCTACCTCACTCCAAACTCACGCTTTCAGTTATGCTACTGTTGCTTCAGATCCTGAGCCAGCCTGAGGAATAGATGGAGGCAGTAATTGCCAAGCAGGAAAGATTTGAAGGATGAAAATAAGACCTCATGCTCAAACATATCTTCTTTTTTCCTTCAACTCATAGCAGATAGCTGAAACACCACTGTTGACAATCATTTTGTTGAGTTAAACATTGCCTGAGCCCTGAGAGTCTTAAAATTCAAGTCTCCCTGTATGGGAGGAAGGCATTAATTCTTAGCACGATTGAGAAAGAAAAATCTTTGGAAATTCCACTGGAGCTATTCAGCTAGCTAAAACATCTACTGAATAGTATTGTTGACCACATTCTTACATTTCTCCATCTCGTACGTGAAGGTAGTTCCATGATCAGTAGCAGTAAAAATGAAACAGCCAGAGAGGTTCTACTTTTGGGTAACATGTAGTAGGAAGCAGTAAACCTTTTCTCATGCTGCACCAACTAGAAAAAAAACTGGATAAATTGCATAAATCATATTTTAAAGACACTGAAGATCTGTGGAAGGTAAGAGGGCAAGATGAAACTAAGATTCCAGAGATGGAAAAACTCTTCTTAAGTGACTTGAAATTGCTAGTCCTTTTCTGCCATGAGATCATTTGCTGAGTCAGTGTCCAGACTGAGTGTTGGGCAGAGAGATCACTAGAGGAAGGAGAAGCCAGCCGGGCATTTGACAGCAGTGTGGACTAGCCCGAATGACCAGAGAATAGCGGAGCTCCAAACTTTCCCCATGGAGCACTGAGTCCTAGGTAGTTTAGCATGCTGGAGGCGGGTGGGCTGTCAAGTCCTTGGGAGACAAAATACAACTAGAGGAAAAGGCCTTCAAGAAATATATGATAAATGTTCTCCTCAAGACATTTGCCAGATATTTTGCTTGCATGTGAAAGGAGGGGAAAGAGCTAAGCTCAACATCTCAGACTAGCAGAACTTTCAAGTCCAAGGAGACAAAGATCTGTCAGTCTTGCGGTCCAAACCTCAGGAGGACCATGCCTGAGAAGGAAGCTGCAAGAAAGAGAAGCTGCAAGAAACACGACTCATCCTTGGGACAGCTGAAACCAGAGGTGGGCTGATTAACACTGGAATCCAGCTCCAGCCAAGCTCCGTTTCTGTCTGGGTTGACTGGATTGAAGCGATCAGCCCCTCACCTTGCCTGCCTAACAGAAAATGGGGGAACCATTTCTGGGGAAGAAGAAGAATGGCTTTAAATTCTTTTGTTTTCTTATATATAATATCTGAAATTCAGTAAAAAAAAAAAATTACAAGAACGTAAATGGATAGGAAAACATGACCAATATGCCTGAGAAAATAATACGATGGAAGTAGACTTGGAGTGTCTCAGTCAGCTCAGGCTGCCATAACAAAACACCATAGACTGGGGGGTTTACACAACAGACATGTATTTCTCACAGTTCCAGAGGTTGGGAAGTCCAAGATCAAGGTTCTGTTCCTGGTGAGAGCCTTCTTCCTGGCTTGCCACCTTCTCACTGTGTTGTCACGTCAGAGAGAGAAAGAGCTCTGGTGTCTCTTCCTCTTCTTCTGAGGGTGCTGATCCCATCAAGAGGGCACCACCCTCACAACCTCACCCAAACATAATTACCTCCCAAATGCCCCACTTCCAAATATCAGGACATTAGAGGTTAGGGCTTCAGCGTATAAATTTTGGGGGGACACAAGCATTCAATTCGTAGTACAGATTGTAATAAAGAATCTGACTCTATTTTTGATATTTGACTGCTGACAGCTTTCAAGCCCCACCGCTCCCTCTTCCCTTCTGTCTTAGATCTGTCCAGCTCATAAATAAGCCCAGGTACTCCCTTCATTAGCATTAGCAGGAAGGTCAAATCTTGCAAGCCCTGGTCTACACATGGGAACTCTTACCCCCAGCCCCACTGTTAAAAAACAAAATTCAACTGAGCAAATTTGAAGATTGAATTGACTTTATTAAATAATTCATGAATCAGGTAGCATTTCATCTGGCAATAGAGAGATAGTTCAAGTGACAACAGATTCTCATTGACTGGGCTGCAGTGTTTTCCATTGGTTGTGCTTATTGCTGGGCAAGAAGGAAGTCTTCCCCTTACTGGAGTAGTAAAGTAGTTGCACTTCCTGTTTGGGATTGTAAGGCACATCTCTTCCTCTTGAGGTTGGTAACTGATGCTTCTTCCTGTTGGGGTCTGTAATTGACATCTTCCTGTTTGGGGTAATTGAGTGGTAGGACATGAGAGCTCCCTCTACCGGCCTTCCTGACTCCAATTTTATTTGAGATTTCCTTTATTAATTTTAACACTGCCCTCTAATGACCCCAAAGCCAGTCTCCTTTCTCTGCTCTCTTAACCCATTTTTAGACCTCCTTGGGAAGTTTCCAGGCTCTCCCCAGAAATCTTCGTATGTAAATAATAAATCTTTTCATCTTCTCTTGGTGTGTGATGTCATCAATCTTGACGTTTGAACCAAATTTTGGCTGGAGGTGTTCAACCTACCATCACAACACAGATAACTTAGCTATTGGAGTCATCAGACAAGGATTTAAAAATAACTAGTATAATAGAATACAAAAAGAATATGTAGAAAAAGATGGACAAAATGAATGAAAAGATGGAGAATTTCTACAGAGAATTGGAATTTATAAATATTCAACTAGACATTCAAGAACTGAAAAAGTTGGTATCTGAAATTAAGAATTCATTGAGTGGATTTAATGGCAACCTAAACACAGGAGATGATAGGATTAGTGAGCTGAAAGACAGGTATATAGAAAATACTCAAACTGAAGCACAGAGAGAGAAAACAATTAAAATAACAGATCAGAGTATAAGACAGATAATGGAACACAGTCAGAGGTCTAACATGCATATCATTGGATTCCCAGAAACAGAGGAGGGGAAGAGAATATGGCAAGTGAAATCTGAAGAGCTAAAGGACAAGAATTTTCAAAATCAGATAAAGACATCAACTCACGGATTCGCAAAGCTCAGTCAATCCCAAGGAAAAGAAATACAAAGAAAATCACACATAGGCACATCATCGTCAAACTGAAAATAAGACAAGCAGCCGGAAAGATAAAACACATGACATTCAAAGTAGCAACGATGAGTTGTGGCTGATTTGTCAACTGTAACTATGAAACCAGAAGACGATGGGATGGCATCTTTGCTGAAAGAAAAGTTGTGTAGCCAGCATAAATTTTCTTCAAAAATAAGGGCAATTCATGCTTCTCTTTCCATTCCCTTTCTTTCTCTACCCGCCCTGAACAGTTTGGTTCTAAAGCTATTAGGTATTTAGAAAGTACGTTTTAAATATAGGACATAGAAAGGTAAAAAATAAAAAGATGATAAAAGTTATATCATGCAAATACTCACCAAATAAAAGGTGTGGCTCTATTGATATCAAACAAAATAGACCTTAGAGCCAGAAGTAGTAGTAAGGGAAGTAAAGAGCGACGTTTCATAATGATGAAAGGGTTAATTCAACGGAAGATGTAACAATCGTAAATGTGTATGCACCTAATAACAGAGCTACACAATACACAAAATAGAGTATTTCCAGAATAAAAGAGACAAATAGGCAAATCTGTAGTCATAGCTGGAGATTTTTAACAAATCTCTCAGCAACTGATAGAAAAAGGAGATGAAAGATGTAAAAGTATATAGAAAATATGAACAGCAGAATGAATCAACTTGACTTAATAAACAGTTACAGAGGGCTGCACCCCGCAAGGGGCGAACACACTTCCTTTTCGAGGGCATAGTTACCAAAATAGAACATGTGCTGGGCCATAAAGCAAGTCTTAACAAACTTCCAAAGGTGAAATCATGCCGGGTGTGATCTCTGACCAAAGTGGAATTAAACTAGAAATGAACAAGAGAAAGATTCTTAGAAACCCCAAACGTTTGGATGTGAAACAGAACACTTGTAAATAACCCGTGGCTCAAGGAAGAAACCACACAGGAGAATAGAAAATATTTTGAACAGAATGAAAATCAAAATACTGCATACAAACGCCTGAGGCAAATAGGCAAAGCAGTGATTAGAAAGAAATTTATACCTTTAAATGCATACGTTACACGAGAAAATAGTTTAAAGACAGTTATCTAAATTTGAACAGCAACTTAAACCCAAGGAAAAAAGAAAGAAGGAAATAATAAAAATAGAATCCAAATCAATGAAATACAAAGCAGATATACAACAGAGAAGATCAACAAAGCAAAAAGTTTGGTTATTAAAAAAATGATGAAATTGATAAACTCCCAGATAAAAAAAAAACAAAATAAGTCACCAATATGAGCAACAAAAAAGATCCTGCAGATGTTAGAAGATAAAAAGAGATTATTATCAAAAAACTTTATGCCAGCAAATTTAAAAACTTCGACTAAATTTCAATGGAGTTGAGTTTATTTTTCCTTTCGTTACCTGCACTTTTGGTGTCAAATCCATGACATTGTTGCAAAATTCAATGTCAAGAAGATTTTCCCCTATGTTTTCTTAGAAGAATTTTAAAGTTTTAGCTCTTAAGTTTGTGTCTTTGATCCATATTGAGTTACTTTTTGTGTATAGTGTTAGGTAAGAGGTCCAACTTCTTCGGCATGGGGATATCCAGTTTTCCCAGCATCATTTGTTAGAAAGACTGTCCTTTCTCCACTGAACGATCTTGGCACCCTTATCAAAAATCAACTGACCATACATGGGAGGATTTATTTCTGGGCTCTCTATTATATTCCATTGGTCTATATGATCATCCTTAGGCCAGTATGTTTTAATTACTGTAGTTTTGTAGTAAGTTTTGAAATCAGAAAGTGTGGGGTCCTCAACCTAATTCTTCTTTTTCAAGATTGTTTTGACTATCGGAGGTCCCTTGCAATGCCATATGCATCTGAGGATCAGCTTTTCCATTTCTGTGGAGAATGCTCTTAGAATTTTAATAGGGATTGCATTGAGTTTGTACGTAGCTTTGGATCATGTCTGTAATCTTTGAAACACGTAGAATGGTGTTATCTATTATTTATGGGTGAACACATGTGTGGGAAGAATAAAACCGTGGACACAGCAAAGTCGAGATGGTGCTTTCCTCTAGTGGGGAAAGAGTTAATTAAGCTTAGGAAGGGAAAAGGAACTGAGAAGGCAAACACATGGGACTTCAATTATACCTGTAGGCTTTCATGTCTTTAAAAAAAAATTGGAAGCAAACTTCGTTAAAATTATCACTACCGAGCAGGTGGTAAATGGATGTGTGCTATTTTGCTCTCTACACTGTTCTGTAGTTTTGAAATTTCTCATTATAGAAAAGAAAGATGAAATGAGCGTCCTTGACAAGCTGGAGGAGCAGACTTAGTAGGTGGCAGAGGGCTGGAAGAGTGGGAGGTGGCGAGGTGAGCATGGGAGGTCAGGACTTCAGAGTCCAGGTGGGGCTGCACCGTGGGAGCGGCCCAGCCCGCCTGAAGCCCGGCGGGTGGATGCTAGGCAGCGTGCTCCTGAAAGGCTCTCTCCTGTCCTGCTGCACTCCGTCTGCCTCCCTTGTACTGTCGCCTCTCTGACCTGTCCATCAGGAGCTTATCTACGGAGTTGAGTTTAAACACAGGTGGGACTTGGCTCTGATCACGTGTCTCCTCTCATCTGTGTCACCTCCCAGGTTAAAGCCAAGGGGAATGAAGTCTAGAGAGAGTCAGAGTGTTGCCCAAGTATTCACCAGACGTATGAACTGAGCTCTTTCCATGGTGTCAGATAGCTTCTCTGCATTGGGGAAGGCTCGCAAGAGAACGTGGAACTGTATTTGCTCAGAATTCTGGGATCAGCGAGCCGGCTGATGTATGAGGAGGAAGGTGTTTAGAGCTGATGCCAGTCAGGAGCTTCTGCAAACCCAGGGTTGGGTTGTGCCTTGCAAAGGAAGCTTCCAGCTGGAGGGTATAAGGCACTCCAGGAATAAGGATGAAGGGTGCTTGTGTCCACTGGAGCACTCTGCCAGGTGTGAAAGATACGCACGAATCACTAATTGATTAACTGCAAAATCACTAGGCAATGAGTGGCTCCACGTGCATGATTATGGTATACAGAATAATGTCCCCCCAAAGATGTCCACATCCTAGTCCACAGAATCTGTGAGTATGGGACCTTACAGGGCAAAATGGACTTTGCAGGTGACAATGGAAGAAAAGGTTGGAGTGATGTGCTGTGAAGATGGAGGAAGGGGCCACAAGCCAAGGAAGGTAGGCGGCTTCTAGAAGCAGGAAAAGACAAGGAAATGGATTCTCCCCTGCAGCCTCGAGAGGGAGTGTGGCTCCGCCAAGCCCTTGATTTGGCCCACTGGACTTCTGATCCATTTTGGAGTTCTGAACTCCAGAACTGTACAACAATAAATTTGTGGTTTTTAAAGAACTAGGGGCTGGCCCCATGGCTGAGTGGTTAAGTTCGCGCACCCCGCTGCAGGCGGCCCAGTGTTTCGTTGGTTTGAATCCTGGGCACAGACATGGCACTGCTCATCAAACCACGCTGAGGCAGCGTCCCACATGCCACAACTAGAAGGACCCACAACGAAGAATATACAACTATGTACCGCGGGGCTTTGGGGAGAAAAAGGAAAAAATAAAATCTTTAAAAAATAAAAAAAGAGGGGTTGGCCCCGTGGCTGAGTGGTTAAGTTCACGCGCTCCGCTGCAGGCGGCCCAGTGTTTTGTTGGTTCGAATCCTGGGCGCGGACATGGCACTGCTCATCAAACCACGTTGAGGCAGCGTCCCACATGCCACAACTAGAAGGACCCACAACGAAGAATATACAACTATGTACCGGGGGGCTTTGGGGAGAAAAAGGAAAAAATAAAAATCTTAAAAAAAAGAATAAATAAAAATAAAGTCAGAGTTTAAAAAAAAAAAAAGAACTAAACTTGTGATTATTTGTTATGGCAGCAATAGGGAACTGATACAACGAATTTTCTAGCACACAGTGTACTTAAGTATTATGATACTTTGTATCAAAAATGGCTATAACAATATCTCCGGTCTCATATGCTCTTCCAGAATTTTGAGACTTCTCCTATCAGGAGGTGGGGTCTATTCTCCTTCCCTTAAGACTGGGTGGGCCTTTGTGACTGCTTTAGGGAAAGAAATGATATGACCTCCAATGCTGGGTCATAAAAAGTGATACGTCTTCTGCCCTGGCTCGTTGTTTCTCTTGGGCAAGTGTTTTGGGAGCCCTGAGCCAACATGTAGGGAATGTACCTACCCTGGAGCCACCATGCTGGAGAGAGCACACAGAGATGGAGAAAAGCCCAAGGAGGCCCGGCTGTGTGAGCTCCACCTGTTTGGGTCTCCCCAGCCCAGATGCCAGACAAGTGAGCAAGCCTTCATCCTCCAGCCTTCAAGCTATGTCAGTTGTTGCTGAATGGGGCAGAAACGAGCTGTCCCCACTGAGCACTGTCCTGATGGCACACTGGTGAGCAATTCCCGTGCTGTAGTTTGAAGCCACAAAGCTTTGGACACAGTGATGGATAGCCAGAACAAGGGCCAACAGTCCATCCACAGTGGTCCATCCACATCACCCAAGGTGAGGCTCAGGGGAACAAATTCAACCCCATAAAGCCTAAGAGCTTCCAGTCAATTCTTTAGTGCTCCACTCTTAAATGTCAACAGAGGAACCAAGGTTGCCAGACATCCACACGAAGGAGAGAGATCAAAGAAAATAAACAAGAGAAAACAACTTGAAAAGACAGTGACTATGCAGAGGAAGAAGACTTTTGAAGAAACAAACCAAAAAGTTCCCCTAAAACTCTAGTATTGATATTTCTAGAGTGATAATAGAAGATACTGCATCCTTGACATAAGAACAAGATGCTATAAAAAGGGAACACTCCGTAAAAACAACAAAAGAAGAGAACACAGAATAAAAACGAAAATAAAAAGCTTTACTAAAAGATTGGAGGATAAAGAAATGACCCAGAAAGCAAGACAAAAAACACAGAAATGGAAAATAGAGGAAAAGAGGGCAGTGAGTAAGAAAATAAGGACTAGTCCAGGGGATCCAAAATATGAACAAAAAGAATTTTAGGAATGGAGAATAGAGAAAATGAAGAGGAGTAAATTGTCAATGAAATAATTCAAGAAAAGTCCCAGAAGTGAAAGAAATGAATTTCTACACTGAAGCAGCCCACCAGGGGCCCAGCACAACGGAACATGGAGACGCAACAAGACGAATGACTGTCCAGTCTCAGAACAGATGGGCTGAAGAGAACGTGCCGCAACTTCCAGGGGAAATGGGTCATGTTCAAAGAATCGGGGTCAGAATTGTTTTGGATTTCTCAACAGAAACGCTGGAGAGCTAGAGCTTTAGCCATAGAGCAAAGCTTTCAAAACTGTGAAGGAAAAGGATTTCCGATATTTCTTACTTTTGCTGCATAACAAATTACTCCAAAACTTAATGGTTTCAAACAACACAATGTTATCTCACAGTTTCTGAGGGTTAGGAATTCGGGAGCAGCTTAGCTGGGCGTTCTGGCTCGGCATCTCTCAGGTTGTGTCCAGCTGTGGGACAGAGTCATGGTCATCTCAAGGCTCAGCGGGAGCTGGAGAATTGACTTCCGAGCTGACTCATGTGGTTGGCACCAGCCAGCAGTTCCTTGCCGCAAAGACCACTCCATGGGACTGCTCATGACACGGCTTCCCCCAGAGTGAGTGATCCAACAGATCTGGAAGGCCCAAGATACTCTGTTATAATCTAATTGCGCAAGTGGTATTTCCATCGCTTCTGCCATATCCTATTACTTCAGATCGCTGTTAGAATCTAATCTCGGAAGTGATTTTCCATCACTTCTGCCATATCCCTGACTTCAAACCAGTTCTGCTGAACCACAGTTAGTCACACGGGCCAGCAGTGTGGGAGGGTATTACACAAGGGCCTGAATACCAAAATGTAGGGATCACCGGGGCCATCTCAGAGGCTGCCCACCACACCACCGAGAATTCTGTAGGCAGCTAAAAGCATCAGTCAAGTGTGAGGATATACTAAATGTATTTTAAGACATTCAAAGTCTCAAAACCTTTCCTTCTTAAACACCCTTTCTCAGAAGGCTACTTGAGGACAGGCCCCACCAAAACAAAGGAGTAAACCTAGAAACAAAAGAGCTGGCCCAGAAGAGAGACGGAGGGACTCCCCAGGGTGAGGAAGGGAGATAGCAGGGTGGCAGCTGCTTTGGGCACATAGCAGCTGCGCCCAACAGGGTTTTTGAACGGAGCTCAAGTGCTTGTTAGCAGAATTTCTTCTCCTTCTTCAGTATCAGTCAGTCAGTGGTAACAAGGTGCCTGCCCGTCACTTCTAATCCACAGCTTTAAATAAGTGAAAGACAGGGACACTAGAAGAGCAGGTTGTTACATAGTCTGTGAGTCTAGGTTCTGAGGAGGGCCCAAATACTCACAGGAGTGGTCTGTTCAAGTCCACGTCACTGACTCAGTGACGTCCCACTTTTGTATCCACTTTGAGCTCTGAGTACACTCGGTCTAACCGAAGCTGCCAGCATGCAGGCAGACTCGGACCCCTTTTGTGGATCTGGGGCTTTCAGTTTCCAAAGCCCCTTCTCAGCACATTGTCGTTCATCCTCAGCATCACTGTGAGGTTGAAGCGGCCACTTACTGCAGAGCCAGCCTGCAGCCTCCTGCTCCCACCCCGTCCGTCCATAGCCTGGGGCTGACTCCCTGAGCCAATCCTGGGGCTGCAGATTCCTGCAAAGGGGAGGTTTGGGGTGGGTGGGTCTTCAGGCCCTGTCCTGCCTGATGCAAGCACACCGAAATGGCTGCTCCCCCGCCCCCATACCGCCTCTGCAGAGAGGCTGCCCTGCCTGACTGTTCCCAGGGAAGAGTTAATTTCCCCGAGTTCCTTCCTCCTTTCAAATTAATCCCTTTTAATTCCTTTCAAATTGTGTGAAGTGAGTAAAAATCTCAGGCATGTAAGAGAGGTGACTGTTTTTTTTTTTTTAACAGTTCAACTTACTTCTCTCTTTAAGCCCCAGTTATTCTAAATAGTAGACATTTCATCTCTGTCAATCCAGAATTTACTAATTCAGCACACGGTTTCCTTCACCACCCCCCAAAGCTGCAATGGAGCAGAGCATCTGGTCCTGCTTGGTGTCATCTTTCCGGGCAGACTTCCATTGTGCTGCCTTCATCTTTGCTCTGGTCCCAGACTTCAGAACAGGCCAGTTCTGCTAAACCAGTAGAGTCACAGTGACCCTATTCTTGTCTGCATGGGAGAATGTCCTGCTGCAGCCTGTTACATGCTGGAGTATTGGGGGATTTGGGAAGCCACCTCATTCTGTGTCCGCCGCCGACAGCCACGTCACCTCTGCAGCCCCTGCATTTTGCCGAGTGTAGACGTCCCTTCCCAGTCCTGCTACCTATCCAGGCCCCACTTGGGAAGTGAGGCATGGGGACACAGTCATCTGGGGAATTCACGGTCAGCCTCATATCTGAGGTAAGCCTGGGGGACAAGGCCAAGAAATGGGACAACATCCGGTTTCCCGTTATCTGAAGGCTTGGTGCTTGTGTGGTGCAGGGATGGGGAGGGGGCAGGGACGACAGAATGTAAAGATATTCCCAAAGCTATTCTGTTCCTTCATTCATTCCGCATTTATGGTGCACCTGCCAGATGTTCCTTTGCTAGAAATGCCAAGATGAAACGTGGACCCTCTCCTTGGGGGCTCAAGGAGGAAGCAGGTAGCTTATAAATCAATAATTCCAGTACCAGAAGGTGAGGGTAGCATGGATGTAAGAAAATAAAGGGCTTATATCCCTAACATACAACAGGCTTCTACAAATTGATTAAAAAAATTCAAACACAGTCTTCTAATTTCTCATTGCTGCTCTAACAAATTATCACAAACTTAGTGGCTTCAAACAACATAAGCTTATCGTATTACAGTTCTGAAGGTCAGAAGTCCAAAATGAGTCTCAGTGGGCCAACATCAAAGTGTTGACTGGGCTGGCTCCTTCTAAATGCTCCAGGGGAAAGCCGTGTCCTTGCCTTTTCCAGCTTCTAGAGGCTGCCTGTATTCCTTGGCTCTTGGCCTCTTCCTCCTTCCTCAAAGGCAGCAATGCCAGGCTGAGTCCTTCTCACGCTGCCGTCTCTGGGTCTCTCTTTTCTTCCCTTTTCCACTTACTAGGACCCTCGTGATGACCTTTGCTTCACCTGGATAACCCGGGATGATCTCCCCATCTCAAGGTCAGCTGACAAGCAAACTCAGTTCCATCTGCAACCTTAGTTCCACTTTGCCGTGTAAAGTGACATACTCACAGGTTCCGGGGATCAGGACGTGGACTGTTTAGGTGGGTCGTTATTCTGCCTGCCACACATGCCAATAGAAAAATGGGAAAACGTTAGGAACAAGTAACTCACAGGAAATGTGCAAATGGCACATGACTCTATGAAAAGATGGTCACCTTCCCCAGCAGTCAGGAAAACGAAAGCTAGAATCGCAATGAGATCCCGTGTTCACCCTCCAGATGGCAAATATTAAACAGGGTGACACTGTCCAGGGCTGAACAGGATGCGAGAACGGGCACTCTTATGTCCTGCTCGGAGGAGGGCAACAGCTACATTTTGGGGAAGGGAATCTGACGGTCTATCAGAATTGAGAGGCACTTACATTTTGACTCAGCAATCCCACTTATAGGAATCTGTTTCCTTCAAAAATTAACAAACTGTCACTTTATTCAAAAACCATCAGTGTGTCAGGCACTGAGGACGTGGCCACGAACAGGACAGACAAGGCACCCGCTCTCATGGTGCTGACGTTCTTGTGGGAGAAGCAGACCACAAATAAAGAAAGAAAGAAAGAGGCTCGAAGTGTGCTGGTGGGGATGAAGGCTGTGTGTTAGTTTCCTAGGGCTGTTATAGTAAATTACCACAAACTGGGGGCTTAAAACGACAGTGATATATTCCCCCCCAATTCTGGCAGCCAGAAGTCCAAACTCAAGGTTTGGGCAGGGCCAGATCCTTCTGGAGGCTGAGGGAGAATCTGTTGCTTCTCTCCTCACTTCTGGTGGCTGCCAGCATTCCTTGGCATCTCTTGGCTTGTAGACGTGTCACTCCAATCTGTCTCACCTGGCCTTCTCCTCTCTGTGTCTCTCTGTCCAGATGTCCCTCCTCTTATATGGACGTCGGCAACTGGATTAAGGTTCATCCTAGTCCAGTATGACTTCATCTTAACTTGACTACCTCTGCAAAGACTACTTCCAAATAAGGTCACATCCCCAGGTAGTGGGAGTTAAGAAATCAACATATCTTTTTAGAGGACACAATTCAACCCCCAACAGGCTGTGCAGAGACTTGACATGAGATGATGTTAGAGAGTGAGGGTGGCCACTTAAACCGGCCGAGCAGGAGGGCCCCTCAGAGGAGGTGACCCGCAGCCTGAGCTCTGAACGGTGGGGAAGGAGTCCTTGCAGATCCAGGAAGAGCGTTCCAGGGGCGGGACCAGCTGTGCGGTCTCAAGGCCGATTGGCTTTGATGAGTTCAAGGCCCTGCAACCAGGCCAGCGTAACTGGAGCTAATGGGCACGGGAGGGTGCTCCAAGGTGAGCTCAGAGAGGGCAGCGGGGCGAGGTCATGCGGGAAACCCAGGGTAAGGAGTGCGTGTTTATCTTGGAGGAGGCCAGTGACATGATCTGACCTGTGTATTAAAAACTGCAGTAAGGGAGAATGTGTGTACACGGGTGTCTGTCGCATCACTGTTTGCCAAAAAAACCTGTAAATGACCTGCATGTGCACTAACGGGCTAGTTGGACAAACTATTATATCTGTTCCATGGGTTATGAGTTTGAGCTATCCGTGTTCCCCTGGAAAGAGGTTCTTGGTGATGAGATGAAAGAGTAAGTTGTGCAGTAAGGTGTCCAACACATCTGGGTGTGTGTCTCCTTAAAGCAATAAAGCCACCTGCGGGCTTGACCACGATCAGGCCACGGAGACGCGGGCTGTCTCCAACCAAACCCTTGCCAGCCAGTGGGTCTCCAGAAGGGCTCTCGTTTATAATGCTGGCCCTGATCGTAACAGTCTTCTTCCAGTGTACACTCTCATTTATGAGGGCCTCTCCTCCCCGGAGCATGTGCAGAAGCATACAACGTTGGAGGATGAATGACTACAGATCTAGTCTAGCTCCCACTTTACAGATAGAGGAGCCGAGGCCCAGAGAGGCGAACCATTGCTCAACAAGCCAGTGTCAGGGGTGGGGCCCACATCCAGATCATGTCTTGAATTGATCCCTCTGGCCCTGCTGGAATGCCACCCCTTGTAACATGGGTTGTCCAAGTCCCTTTCCTGTGGATGTACAGACCGCATCCCACGCATTCACACACAGCATCAGCAGAGCCCAGCCTCAGGGGCCGTGACCTACCTGCACCACGCTCTGGTTTCCGTCACTGGAAGCCCGATGCCCAGGTGCCCATGCACAAGAACTCCCGCTGTTATGGGAAGTTGGGTCACTTGTTTGTTTCGTACATCTCCTTCCATCCCGAGGCGGCTCTGTGACAAGCTCCTGTCCTGTGCAATCCCCTCCTACTGGTCCCCATTGCTCTCCAGGTGCAGACAGTGTGTTTCAACGTCCACACAGGTGTGAGCCAGGTGCTACTTTGGACGGGGATGGAGGAGGTCCCCATGCCCACCTGGCTTAGGGAGACAAGGAAGCCAGGAGACTCAGACGTTGGGAGGGTTTCTGTACAAAAGACTGAATCAAATAATTTCCAGTTTACTCTGAACGAATTCTCCTTCTCAGACCATCCCAAAGACTGCTTCCTCCTGGCAGTCCTCTCCGCTCCCAGAGCCGGAGGCACCGTATTCCGTGGCCTCCTGCGCATCGGGGCCTGTCCTCCTTTCCTTTCAGACGCTGTATGCTCAAAAAAATCTGTGTTGATTTCTTGGCCCAGAAAGTGAAATGAATCTGAACCTCTGTTCTCTGAGAGGTCCAGGATCCAGTCCCTAATAAGGACTCAGATTTCTCTGGATTTCCCCATTTTCAAGTCGAGTGCTGTTTCCCCATGTTCAAGTTGCTTATTGGTGGTAAAAATCAGAGGTCTTCTTAGGACACCTAAAGGACACAGGTGGCAGGCCGGGGAGAGTTATTTGTGTCTGCCCACAGCAGAATGGATGCGACCATTGCAGTGTGGTGTACCATGCAGTAATCTACAGCACTGAGAACCGGTGATCTAAACTACAGGCAACATGTGATTCAATCTCAAAAACTGTTACATTAAATGGGAGAAGCTGAACTCAAAAGAACACGTAGGTATGTTCCATTTACGTCAAGTTTAAAAGCTGGCAAAATTAAACCATAGTCTTTAAGGTCACATGCTTAGCTGGCTGTATAAGATTATGAAGAAAAGCCATAAGTCCTGATTCTGGCCAACTTTGGGGGGAAGGAGGTAGAGAGAGAAAGAGCTTTAGAAGAGCTGTAATCCCGATTCTCGAACTGGCCTATACTTTAGCTCACTGATAGTTTGTTAAGCTCTATGGTTATTTTTTATGTGTATTTCTCTATATATTTCAAAATACAAAAGGCTAAAAAAATAAAGTCCAGGAGCTGGCCCCATGGCCAAGTGGTTAAGGTTACATGCTTTGCTTTGACAGCCCAGGGTTTGCCAGTTTGGATCCTGGGCATGGACCTACATGCCACTCATCAGGCCATGCTGTGGAGGCATCCCACACAGAAAAACTAGAATGACTTACACCTAGGATATACAATTATGCACTGGGGCTTTGGGGAAGGAAAAAAAAAGAGGAAGATTGGCAACAGATGTTAACTCAGGGACAATCTTCCTCACCAAAAAAATGAAAAAAAATAAAGTCCATAAATAAAAGAAGCATAGGATTTAGTGGAAGCATTTGTGGGGACTGATACTGGGACCCTCTGGGGGGATTTTAGGGTGGTTGGTCTCTCTCTTTCTCCTCCTCGCCTTCCTTCCTGCCTCCTTCAGCACCTCTTCATCTTCCACTCTCTTTTCTACCATAGAAAGCCTCTGCACGCCCCCCTGCCCCCGCACTCAGCCCTTTGCTGCACAGGCAGCCACTCTACACCCAGCCTTTCATGTCCTCTGAGACCTTGAAAATTCTTTCCAAGTTCAGATCCATGGAAAAGAGCATCTAATTGGCCACTGTTGGGTACCGGCCACCTTTGGACCAGCTGCCTGGGTCAGGCCCTCCCTGGTCCCTTCATCTCTGGCCCACGGGCCAGGGAATGTGGGTGAGGAGGACCAGCCTCTCGTCAAGCCCTGGAGGCTTTGGTAGAGGGACTGAGGGTGGCCAGTTTCTCTGAGAGGGCCGAGCAGACAGGACAGTTGCTCCCAACACAAGGACAGGAGGTGGAGCTGGGCGCTCCCAACCTGGACAGGTGGGCAGAGAGAAGCCAATTATCTCAGGCCGGCAGGAACCAGAGGCCCAACTAGACGGGAGAACCGGGGACCCCGGGCCTCCCGGCTCTCTGTGCCAGCTTTGAGCTGCCCAGGGCAGCGGAGCCCCCAGACTGTTTTTTCCCACCGTCATGTGGATCCGGTTCCCAGTCCAGGTCTACACGCACAGCTGAAGCCAGGTCCCTCCCCTGTTTGTGTGAGCAGCTGTCTCCAGCAGCCCGGCCCCCAGCCCCTTCCTGAGGGAACATGCCCACAGGTTAGTAAATATTGGCAATTCCCCAAGAACTGTCATTTTTTTTGTTTTTAAAACATCTCTCTTCTTCTCGCCTTGCCAACACCTCCCCTCCCACACCTCTCCTTTATCGGGAGTCTGGGGAGGAGGGTTCTCCTCCCACGGCCTCTCCACCTCCTCTAAGGGGCTCTCCTTGACTCGGGTCCTCCCTGAGCCCCGCATTCTCCTGTGGGAGCCTTTGTCACCATATGCCTTCTCTGCGCCCTGCACGCTCTGGTGTTTCCACAGCATCTCTCTGACCTTGCAAACTGCGAGCGGTCGGGGCCAGGCCTTCTGAAGTAGGTTACTGACAGCAGCAGCATTGGTGGCCATCGCTGCTGAGAGCCTGCTTCCACATACGGAGCCTTGTTTCACAGTCACAGACCCCCGACAAGGGGCAACTTCCTCTCCCAAGTTTGCAGCTGAGGCTTAGGGGGGGTCAAGCAGTTTCCTCCGCATCCAGTGGTACCTGAGCATCTCTGCCTGATTCAAGGCCCGGGGCCTGTCCACTCTGTGTTCCTCTGAAGCATATTCTTTTATGCTGATGCTCCATTTATCCCCGAGAGGCAGACCCTGCTGTTATCATTCGCTTTTTACAGAGAAGACAACGTAAGCTCAGAGAAACTGAATGGCAAAGAACACATTGGGCCCTCTAGTTTCAAGCCCTGAGCCTTCGCTGCGTAGTGTCTTCCCCCAGCTCCTCTGTTCTCCTCGGGACGAGGATTGCCCTGGATTCTGCCTGCCTGCCTGCCTCCCACAGTAGCTGAGACCGTTACGAATAAATCACCCTCCCAGTCAGAGGGGATGGACAGCTGGGTCTGTCTACTCATACATCCGTCTATCCACCCACTCACCTATCCATCTACCTACCCACTGTCTGTCTATCTATCTGTCTATCTATCTCTCTCTCTAGCATCTATCTCACAGCCCATGTCATGAAGGAACTCACAATCCAGTAGACAAAGATGGGCGTGCGCACACACATACGTAGGAATATTCACATAGTATATGAATACTCACTTATACACATGCTTAAAGTACTGCCTGAGAGAGGTACACGTGCTGCGACAGAAGACTTTGAGCCTGCACTTGGTGAGAGGGAGTCGGGAAAGCTCCCTCAGAGCCCCACCCGGCTCCTCCTCTGGACAGACAGAGTGCTGGACACCAGGAAAATGGAGAAGTGAAGCAGACTTGACTCCAGCTCTCACAGAGCTCCATCCTTAGGAGAGAATCTCAGATGTGAGCAGATCTGGATTTTGTAGGGAGCAGTGGGAGGCAGGGCCGCACATGTCCTGATAGAGGCTGAGAACGTCTGGTCGGGAGCTGGCCCCAGCCCGCCCTTTGCTTCCTCTTGGCTTGAGGACGTGGCATAGCATCTATGAGCTTGGAGTGTCCCTTCTGCAGAATGACACAGTTTGACAGCAGCTGCTACCAGAGGAGCCTTCCCTGCCCGGCCATCCTGCAGGGGACAAGGCACGCTGTCCTTGTCCTGGGGCTTCGCTGAGGCCAGCAGGTAATTTCAGTCTCCCAGCTTGCTGGAGTTTCTTCAACGAGGAAGCAGGCACAGTCAGCCTCTGCATCCTTTCCCCGCTGGGGACAGGAGACCTGCAGACTTCCTGTGTCTCTCCCGGCTCTGCACCTTCTCTCCACTCGACACGGTGCCAGGGTGCTTTCCCCGCCGTGGGAGGAGCTCTGGACCTGAGCCACCTTCCCAGAACCAAGGACTCTGGGTTTAAAGGGAGGAATTGAGGGGCGAATGAGAGAGGGGAAGCCCACCAGCCTCAGGGGCCTGGCTCAGACCCGGCACCCTCACATCCACTGTGTTCTCTGGTCAGAACAAGCCTCAGGCGCACCTGGATCAAGGGCAGGGAACAGGCGCCCCGCCCCCTGAGGAGGGAGCTGCAATGTCATTGTGAAGGGCTTGGAGACAGGGAGGAGGAAAGCTTCCAGCCGCTGTGTGCGGTCCACCTCCAGCCACCTCTGAGGGCTCTGGGTCCACACCCACTGCTCCTCCTGTGAGCCCGGAGGGTCAGCAACAAGAGGCGTCACACGTGGGGAAGAGGCTGGGGGGACCGCACCAGGTCCTGGTGACCCCCGTCCAGACTTTCTCAGACTGGGAGCAGCATCTTCTTGAGAATTTAAAAATGGGGTGCTGTCATTTTGATGTTAACCTAAAAACGCATTTGAACACGCTCAGGGCCATCGGCGTGGCCCTGAGCCTCTCCAGGAATTTCAGTGCACCAAGGTCTGTATTTCTTTCCAAGCCACAGCACTGGGGCCAAGCGGCAAAGCCTTGACGGTCATGAGAGACCGATGAAAGAGGCAGACAGACGCCCTCAGGGCACAGGGCACAAACGCGGCTCCTTGGGAGCTTAGGAAGACAAGAGCAGAGGGAAGCTGAGTCATGACATGGCAGAGCTGAACTGGGAGAACCCTTTCCCAGCACCTACGATGTTTCCACAGCCTCAGTGGCCATTTCGTGTCAGCCAACCCACATCGCCTGATGCCTTGAAGCAGTGCTGTTCAGGTCTGGGAGCAGCGAGGCTGGGGGGAACTGCCGCACGGCAGTGAGAGTACATGCTGGGATAGAATCGATTTGTGAAGGAGACTGAGGGTGGTGGCTGGGCCTCCAGAACATCCGAGTCTCCAACAGCCTGACCAGATGAGGACTTTGTTACTAACAACAGCCTCTGCCTGAATGCTGGCTGCCAGGCAACCACTGCCAATCCTCCAACCACCTAGCAAGGGAAGTATTGCTATTTCCACTTAGCAAATGAAGACAGCAGTTCAGAGAGGTTAAGTAAGTCGCTCAGAGACACACAGCATTCCTACCAACTCTGTCCTACTCCGCCACCAGGACTCTTCCAGCCGGAACTCAGTCTCTTCCGGGTTGCTCTGTCCTGGGTTGGGCCGCGCACCTCCTAGGACTTCTCAGGCCCAGGTGAGCAGCAGATGCCTCTGCCCCACCTTTACCTCTGCCAGCCTGCCAGGCAACCCAGCTCGTACTTAGGTAATTACGTCCTCAAGTAAACATTGGAGAGGTCCAACCTGTTTTTGTACCGTTTCAGGAAAACAAGGTCCCAGGAGCCTTCCAGTAAGTTCAGAGGGTTTCTGGCTCAACCATGAGCAAACAGGGACAAGTGGCTTCAGTCCTGTCCCTCCCCGCTGCCACCTGCCCTGCCAGGTTCCTTCCCCACCTCGGTCACCAAACCAGCGCAGTTTGTTCTCCAGAGCATGTCGGCGTGAGCCCTGGGCTGGTGAGCACAGCTGCTCCCTGGTCTTTGTGTTTCTGGGAGTCCCCAGGCCAGGGCTGCAGGACTTAGGAACGCCAGGCAGGGTGTTTGTAACACTTCAGGGGTGGGCTCTGCTGACCAGCGATGGCGAGAGGGGCAGGCAGGGCCGGGGCTTGGCGAGTGTCTGGATCGCCAGTGACCAGCACAATGACGACACATAGTCAGCCTCGAGAAGGGCTCGTTGACCAAAGTGTGTTGCCGATGCCTCACAGAGCAGTGTCCAGGGCTGTGCGAACCCCTCCCGGGGGCAAGGCCTCAGGCAGAGTGGAGAGGGCGGGGCCCCTTCAGAGCAGCTCCCGGCTCCTCCCTTCTCATCAGTTCATTGCAGAGGAGACAGATCCTCATCACCAGAGGGGACACGCGGAAGCCATACAGGACACCAGGTCCTGCAGCCTGAGCAGAGGGCAGCAGGGAGGCCAGTGGGCATGGAGGGGAGCATCCTCCCCCTCCCACCCCCCCCCAGACTGTTCAGGGCTGGCACTGCAGGATGCTCTCGGTCCACAGATTCATTCCAGGGCTGTGTGCAAGAAGAGCTCTTCAAGAGTTTCCTCAGAGCAGATCGGCGTTGGGTATCTCGTGGCTGCCCCACCCATCCCCTCCCTCTGATGTTTCATGAGGGGCTGGCTTCTGGGGCCCACAGGCTTCCATGCTCGCTGTCCCCTGACCTGGGCACTTGCGACCGCATGTCAGCGCTGTCTACAGACATACCTGTCTCCTCACTAGACTGTGGGCAGATTGAGTGCAGGACCCTCATGTGATGTGGCCCGAAATCCCCACACCTGGCCTGGCAGCGGACAGCAGGAGGGTCTCAGAAAGCCTCTGTGGTGGGAATGTGTGAGCATTGATGGAGACCGCTGCACAAGGAGTGCTGGCGCAGGAACTGGGGATGCGGGTTCTGGTGGCTCCTTGGTCACTGGCCATCAGCGTGACCTTGAGTAAAGCAGCATGCCTCTCTGGACCCCGGTTCTCCCAGCTGTGAATAGGGGATTGGATGGCAGGCCAGTTCCCCTGCCTTTCCGACAGTACACATACGAGTCAGGGGTCTCCACTGAGCCCCTGAAGCAGAACCAGTGGGAGAGGGCAAGATTTTAGATAGAAAACTAGAGAAATAAACAGTTCGTTATTACAGAGGATTGGCCAGTTGGGGGGCTGGTTGGATGCCTCCACGTCTGATGTTGGAGCTTGAAGTCCCCAGAGTAGCAGTCCGAAAAGGGAGGCTGGTGAGCAGGCTGGGACTCCAAAAGCGGGTGCTGGAACTCTGTAAGGATGGATGGAAACCCGTGTCTGCTCCCGTTGCCTCCGACCTTGGTGACAGGGAATCCCGCCGGGCCCCGGGCTCTTCATCTAACACCGACTTCTGTGCCTGTGCTGCTTCACATGGGTCGGCAGAGGAGCGCTCTGTGTGTTGACCAAGCACGTGCTACAGAATGCCCGCTGCCTCCCTTCCTCCTGCCCGCTCGCTCCTGAGAACCTGCCTGGTATAGTCCTAATCAGAAACAGGCCAGAAAAGGAATTCGGGAGAATGGAGTTCCACCTGGCCAAGGCGATACAAAGCTATCACAGTAGAGTTTTGGTTCATTTCTTCTGCAAAAAATTCATTTGAAGAAAGTCCAGAAGAAAATCATCCTGAAATTTTCTTAGCAAACTGAGAGCCTCTCCAAATAAATGGCTGGTCTTCCACTGTGTAGCCCCAAGGTCATTCATTCAGAATCAGACACAGCTATAAATTGTCAGCTCCTCCAGGACGGCCTTGGGTCTCCGCCTCCTCCTGGCGCTTCCTCGCACACAGAGCACACAGGGTGTGGTGCACGGCAGGCGGGTGAAGAGCACTGGGGCGGCCTCGTTTCCTCACCAGGGCTGGTGTCTGTTGGGTGCTCATCGGCGGCCTCTGCTCCTTTCGTGCCCACACCAACACGTGGAGAGAGACACCAGCGTTGTCCCCATTCACAGATGGGACACAGAGGCACAAAGAGTTGAAGTCACTTGTCCGAGGTCATATAGCCAATAACCAGTAGAACCAATGTGAACCTGGGCTGTCTGCCCGCAGGGCCTCAGGCTTCGCCACGACTCATGCTGCCTCCGAGCTCAGCATGTGCGGCTGGTCATATTACCAGACTTGCCTTAAAGTGGACTGAGAGACGGCGGGCAGCAGTGGGGGCCCGGGCTCACTCTCATGGTTGGTCCCGGAAGACTGAAAAAACTGGCACTGCCAGCAAAGGTTCAGAAATGCTCACATTTCCGTCTCAGCCTGCTGTGTGTTGGAGATTACTGACTGCCTCCCAATGTCCTTTATCTACTTCCTCAGCAATTGAACTTCCAGTTTTCAGTTGGGCACATGATAGCCCCCAAAAAAGACTACTTCCCAGCTCCTTTGCAGATGGACAAAGGTGAGGCCATGTGACTTCACTGTGGCTAGAGGCATATGCATGGAAGTGTGCAAATTCCGATGTATTCCTACAGGCAAGGGGCAAGCACTTCTTCTATCAGTTCTTGCTTTCTGAGAAAGTGCAGTGCAATGGCTGGAGCTCCACCAGCCATCTTGCATCAAGAGAATCACCTTGAAAATGGAAATCACACGTGGTAGAGCAACGAGATAGAAGGAAAGTGGGTCTCTGAGACCGTGGAGTGCCATCCCAGCCCTGGACTGACTCCTTCTGGACTTCAAGAACATGAGGGAGAAATAAACGATCTTGTTTAAACTCCTGCTCTTCGAGGCGCGTCCCAAGGACCAGCAGCACTGGCATCTCCTGGGAGCTTGTTAGAGATGTACGATCTTGTGTGCCACCCCGACCTACTGGATCAATATCTACAGTTTAACTAGATCCTCAGTGATTTGTATGCCTGTTCAAGTTTGAGAAACACTGGTTTAACCCACTGTTGTTGGCTGAACCTAATTCTGACTGATTGTGGCTGCAGTGGCCTTGCTGATGCTGGTGACTGAGAGCCCCTTGTTATTTCCAGAGACTATGGAGTCAGTGGCTTCCAGGGAAGCCATCCGTGACTCATGGAGTACTGTCCTCCAAACGGTCCTCATCCCAATCTGGCCTTGCAGAGCTCTGTGCGAAAAACAGACCCACCAGAAGCACTGGGAGAAATCAGAACTCCGCAGCCTGTGGGTGCGTCTCTGGTGCGTATGTGTGTTTGTAGTTGTGAGCGGCTCTGTGTGCTTGCATATGTTTGCAGAGAGGCTGGAGGGGCTGGTGGAGCATTTTCACCCACTAGCTGTTGATGCATCTGTAAGGAATATAGAGGAAGACAAGAGCGGGGGGACATCTGGCCCACAGAGGAATACAGTCAAATCAGCTTGGCTCTGTGGTACGTGCCCACGGGCAAGAATCATGTGAAGTCACCGGCTGGGCAGGTGCCATTGCGAGAAACAGACCTGGGGACCTAAGGAGGAAAGGGGGAGCTGGCCTGTTCTGAGGATGGAAGCCACGTGGGCTGAGGGTCTCCCTTGACACTAGGTGTGGGATTGGCACCCAGGAGGGCACCGAGGATGGACGGTGACAGCTGGGTGAAGGTGGCTGAATCTGGGCAAAGATGCATGATTTATGAAGTACGTGGCTTATGAGGACGGGTCAATGTTTCCACTGTCGCTCTGTGTTGTCTGCATCTTTCTTGCCTCTCCCTGGTCCCTCTTCGAAGAACTCCTTCACGCCTGAAAGCCGGAAGGGCAGCCAGTTCCGAGAAACGTGGGAAGTGGGGAGCTGGGTGCTGTTTGTTTTCTTGCTGCCAGAGTCTGTACCCTGCTGTCACCTCCTTGTCTCTCTAGGAAGGGAGGGTAGCAGCCCGGGAAGCAGAGGCGACGTCCTGTGACTGGTGTGACTGGTGTGGTGGCTGACCTGTGGGGGTTCCCGGATGGCTGCTTGTTTCATGGGCCAGTGTGCACGCTTTGGTGGACAAACATCCCTTGGACTCTGGCCCAGAAAGGCATCATGAAGCCAGATGGGGAAGGCCAGCCTGGAGACCCTCCTGGATGGGAAGGGAGTCAGACTTGTAAACAATTACAAGAGTGTTTTGACATACAGGAAGTAGCTGTGTGACCTTGGGCAACCTGCTTAACTTCTCTGCACCACAGTGACCTCATCTGTAGGATGAAGATACTAGTGTTTCCATATAGAGTGGTGAAGATAACATGTGTTAATATCTACTACAGTATTACAGTCAGGTCAGGGTCCTGGAGAAAGCGGAGGAGGGGCCCTCCAGACAGTCTGGTGAGGGGCTCAGAGAAGGTGATGCTGCACAGAGGCTGAGGAAACTAGGAGTTTGCCAGGCAGGGGACGTGGGGGAAGAGCATTCTAGGCCCACTGGCCAAGGCACCAAGTGATGAGGCAGTGGAGCGGGAAGAATTCAGTCACGACTGGAGTGGAGGGGGACAATGAGAAGTGGGCGGGACCTCAGAGAGGACAGCCCAGACACGCGGCCGCCTCTGCCCCACACCAGGGCTTTGCTGGGACCATCCCCGTAGTCCAGGCCGCTCTCTCCCCTGTATTTTCTTGGACAGAAAACTCCTGAGGGTACAGTCCTACTGACCCTGTGGTCTGTTCTCAGCAGTAGCAGGGGACACACACAGGAGCCCTTGGGCAGTGACTCTCCCCTGCGCCCACGGAGCTCCTGCCCCACTCGCACTGCCCTGCCTGCTCCTCCACTTGCCCTGACCCTTCTAATTCTTTGGGACTCTACTGCCCCCTGCACGAAGCTTTCTGAGAAGGCTCCAGGCTCTCTCTGACCTCCTGTCTCTCCTTCGCCATTCTCTCTGAGCCTGGCCTTGAGCCCTTCCCTGTGTGGGCCCTGCAGGGAGTAGAGGGCTGGGTGGAGCCAGGGAGAAGCGTGCGGCCCTGCAGGTCCTGCTTGTGCACAGTCCCGCACCCGACCCCACGCAAAGCTTAAAGACGGGAAATGATGGAAGCTTCTGAGGACCACGGCTGGCTTTCCCGGCAGACCCACGTCACTGTGCTTCAACGCATGAGGCTTTGTTTCCATCCTCAGGCAGTGACTACAGGTGGCTGTGGTCACACTGCTGGAGCTGACTGCTGGGGCCTGATGTCCAGGGACATTCAGCCATGCGGCCTGGGCTAATGCCAAAAGGAGTATCTGGAATCCTCCCCACTCATCAACATCTGACCTAGTCCTGTGCTTCCTGCGGGAGGCGTTTTGTTTTTCAAACCCATTTCTGATGGACTAACAGCCCTGACTCAATTAATCAAGCCCCAGGCTGAAAACAGCTGCCCCACATGGCAAATTCGCTGGCCTCTAACGGAGAGGCACATTCGGGCTGTGAGCGCTGGGTGGTCTTGGGACAGGGCTTTGCCATCTGGTCGCCGTCCCCAGGCGTGGGAGTGCTGTCACCGAGCTGTGAGTCAGCATCTCCTCCTTTCCTCTCTGCACCGGCTGCAGGGCCCAGGGTGACAGTCCACGCTAACCCAGGGGAGCTGGGAGCTGGCGCTTGCTCCCTTCTGCAAAGGGCCATGGGAAGCGGTGTCCACCTGGGCAGGCTGCTCTCCAGATTATCTAAGGAGGGGTTCACAGAGGAGGGTTAATTTAGAGAGATTTAACTATTAAACCCATCCCTGTTTGCAAGCAAGTTTTGTTGAATCCTTAACAACATGGCAAGCAGATCAAACAACATTTTGTTACTAAAAGGTCCCTCCGTGGTTTAAACCTTCCATCCCAAACTCAGTATATCTTACTACATGCCCCCACTCAGATTTGACCTCTTAGCTGGGAGGACCTGAAGTGTGGTGGGAGGGTCTGGCCCTCCTGCCTCACCCCACCCAACTTCTGGACATGGCTCCCCTGAGGTGGGGGCCAGGAGAGAAGGACAGAGGGGTGAAGTCACCTGGCTTCACAGTGGTGACCAGAGGCGTCTCTGCTCCGGTCTCTGGCTGGCTGCAAGCTGACATGGTGGTCTTCCGGATGCACAGTGTTTTCCTGAGTGTTTCTCTTTACCTCAGATCCCTCCTTATTCTAGGAATTGGCTCACATAATTACAGAAGCCAAGAAGTCCCATGATCTGCCGTCTACAAGGTGAAGAACCTGGAAAGCCAGTGGTGTCGTTCAGGCCAAGCTGGAACGCTGAGACCCAGGGGAGCGATCGTGTAACTGCCCGTCTGCAGCTGAAGGCCTGAGAACCCAGCCGGGGGTGTGGGCTGCTGCTGTAAGTCAAGAGGCCGATGAGCAGAGAGCCAGGAGCTCTGATGTCGGAGGGCAGGAGAAGACGGGTGTCCCAGCTCGAGCAGAAAGAGCAAGTCCTCCCTTCCTCGCCTTCTTGTGCTATTCAGGCCCTCACTGGATGGATGATGCCACCCACTTTGGTGGGGGTGATCTTTAGTCAGTCTACCAGTTCAAATGCTAATCTCTTCTGGAAACAGCCTCATAGGCACACCCAGAAACAATATTTTAACAGCTATCAGGGCATCCCTGGACCTGTCAAGGAGACATGTGAGATCAACCATCACAAGGCACAACCTGTTTCCTCCCACCAAATCCACAACCCTCGATTCTTCGCCCCTCCTCCTGGCCCGGCCCTCTCCCGTCTGACTGGGGTGAGCAGAGGGTGGCGCCTGGCGGGCCCAGGGCTCGACCCCTCCGTTAACACTGGCACTGGGAGTTTGGCCGCAGTTGTGCGCCGCTCTCTTTAACTTGTGGGGTATAAGCACCTTCTCCCGTTCACGTGTGGATCCTCACCAATGCCTGAGCAACAGGAAAAGTCTCCTTCGACATAGTAGTCACCAAGGTTTGCTGAGCCGCCAAGCAGCAAGCTGCTGCAGAAAGTACCAGGGGTAGTTGTGTATTATACCAGGAGAAGCTAACTTTTCTAAAAACTTTCACAAACCCTTTCTCTTTTGATCTTCCTAATAGCCTGGTAAGATCAAGCATAAGAAGTACCATTAGTCCTTGGGTAGAGTTAAGCAGTTAATTAGCTTGTCTGAGCTGGGGTTCCCCCATCTGTAATGTCGGGGATAAGAGAATCTACCTCACAGGGATCTTGAGAGAATTAAATTTTAAGAGATGTGCAAAGTGCTAGCATGGAGTTCTCAGAATGCACCCTGGAGACAACACCTGGGCAGGGCAGACCTGGGTAAGAGGCTGGACGGAGAAACAGGAGGGCAGGAAGGAAGGCGAGGTGGCAGAGCGTGGGCTCTGAGATCAGGCGACGGGGACTCAGGTCCCACGCTGTCACTTGTTAGCTGTGTGATCCTGGGCAAGTCACTTAAATCCCTTCCTCATTAGTTTCCACTTCTGCCAAGTGGGCAGAACAGGAGCACTTCCCTCAACCCCGCACCCGCTTCGGTTTACCTGTCATTCAACGACACCGCCCTCCACCGGTTGCTCCTGACGCTTCCTGAGAGTCATCCCTGAAACCTCCTCTTCCTCATGTGCCACATCCCATCTATCAGCAGGTTTTATCGGTTCCATTTCTAAGCATCTTTCAAACTGATTGACTTTGGAGCAGGTGGGGTTTACCAAGACAGGGGACCGTTCCGGAGATGCTGGAACCAATGCACAGCCTGGGCAGCTAGATGCAATCCTCATCTTCCTTTGGCTGGTTGATGGAAATCTGGACTCAGTGGTGGCCCACACTGAAACCCCAGAAATTCCTTGTAAAACTAGTTTTGAAGAGAATTTATTAAGCATGAATCTTCCCTAATTTTATTCCCCAAGAGGGCACCACTTTCACCAGAACACCTTGGGGAGGGGAGTGCTAGCATCTTTGGCAAGTGCTGAGATGGCTGCTCTCTGAAAGCCAGAGATGCAGGTCAGAGATGGTGTGGTTTCAAGATGGAGGATGCGGAGGGGCAGAGGCCAGGCAACGGCACTTGACCACCAGAGGCACTAGGTGTGGTGACCATTACAGAAAGTTGGGCTGGAGTGATGACAACCTGACCCACAGGGATCTTGGTTATGGTTATTTGACTTTAGAGGCCTTAGGACTGAAATAGTTCAGTCTACTAAGATCCTCTTGGACCTGGCTTGAGTCATCATGAGAGCTGCGGCCTCTTAACCACGTCCCTAGACCACATCCCTAGATGTGATTCAATTCACAGACCCAGAACCCGAGGAATAATCCATTAGCCTTAAAGCAGGACTTCGTAGTAATATGACTCTTCCTCCTGGCCTGTCACAAAGTGACCTGGGACATCTGCTGGGTAATTCTGCATTGGAGAAAGGACCACTGAACGTTGGCTCTGAGCTGAAACTGACTCCTGGAAACTCAAAACGCCACTGTGGTCTCCCAGCTGGGGGATTTTGAGGCTAAGGGGATAATTGGATTTCTGACCCAAAACCACCTCAGTGAAGGCAATGGGAGCCAGACCACATCCCATATTTCTTTGCCAAGATTTTGAGTGGAGTGTTTGATTGGACATGCTTGGAAATTGACAGAATCTCCACACCGACTCCTTGGTTTGTAGAATAATGGCTAATGTAGCGAAGGGCCAAATGGAAGCCTCTGGAATTCCACCTCCCTATCAAAGTGATTAGCCCGTAAAGTTCCACATCCTAGGGGAATGTCAGATATTAGTGCCAACATTGAACATTTGCAAAACTGCAGCAATGGTGATCCCTGTTATGCTCTTAGAGAGCTTGCCTGCTTAGTTGGTGCAGAAGACAGATCAATCTTGGAGAATAACTACAGATCTTTGTAAGCTTATTCAAGTGCTGACTCCAATTTTAGCTGTTATCTTAGATGAGGCATCTTGATAAATTTACCCAGCCCACGGTATCACAGCTGGTAAATCTTTGCTTTTTTAAAATCCCTATGAGCATAAAGGCATCAGGAATTCAATAGTTAGATCTCACCTGAAAAGGATAGCAGTGCATCTTCATGATGTGTTCTCCGGGCGACATCAGTCTTCTGGCTCTGTGGCACAATTCACCCCCACTGGCTCATCACCCTACATGATATAATCCCAGTCTCCTACATGGCTGACAACAAGCTCACAGGTCATGGAGAGTAGAAGGTAACAGGTACTTAAACGTTTTTGTAAGACATCTATGCGCTACAGGACAGACAATAAATCCCCCAAAATACAGGGACTTGGCCACCTCGCTGACATTTTGAGAAGCTGGTGTCTGGGACATATTGGGATATTCCCTCCAAAGTGAAGGAGAAATCGACTCACTGTGTCCCCTGCTACAAAGAAGGAGGTGTGATGCTTTGTGAACTGCTTTGGACTTTGGAAGGAACGTGGAAAGAACCAAACATCACATTTGGTTGTGCTCTTCTGATTCATTTACTGAGTGAGCCGCAAGACTCGCAGTTCTGGGCAGGGCTCAGAGCAAGAGAAGGCTCTTTAGCTGGGACAGACTATAACGGAAGCAGCCCTGCTCTTTGGGTCTTATAACCCAACAGGTCCAAGGGTACTAAGTTTCTTTAGTAGATCATTGACGGGAAAATCAGCAGAAACACTAACATTTTGGAGCAAAGCTATGATCTCTTTAGCAAGCAAATAGTCTCCTTTTGACAAGTAGCGCTTGGCAGTATTCTGGGCCTCGTAGAAAACCAGTACACCTGACCAGAGGATGTCAGATGGTCCTGCAACTTGTGCTTTCCCCTGTGTTCTCTGCCCCACCAAACCATAAAAGTGAGCACGGCCTGCAACATTCCATCACCACCTCAAAGGTTCATGGGTTCATGCAGTCCTTAAGATCAGTGGTATGCCTAGCGTATTTGGTACTCAGAGTTGAGGGTGTATTGGTAAATATTTAGCAATCAACTCTTTTTGGGGTGAGAGCCCTGGTTTGCACAGTTTGTAGATTTCCATGGTGTAGATGCTACCACTGTGGCTGATTGCAGGCTACCAACAGGACATCGCTGAACACAGTCAGAAAAGATTTCACAACTGGTTCTCAGCAGCCAGTGCAAGCTGGCTCCAGCACGCCACCACCCAGAGTGGGCCATTTTCCAAATCCCCTTTCTCTATGCAGTAAGATTATTTTCAGAAAACGATCATGAGATGCAATGAATAATAACTTCAGAAAAAGCACAGACAGCGGAAATTTTCTTTTATTGTAATCATGCTGGTAAACATTTTTTAAATAAAAAAGAAAATTAATATCCAGTAAAAAAGAGGAGAAAAGGATTGGCCATATGGTTTCTGGGCTGGCATTTAAGGAGCTTAGAAGTCCCCACTCCATCCTAACGAGTAAAAAGCTGAACGAACTGAAAAGCCAACAGCTCTTCTTACATCTCTCAGAGAAGTGAGGTCACAGGGCAAACGCTGCCCCCCAAATTCGAGAGACTGACAGGCACACAGAATGACAGCGTACCTGAGCAGAGACCCGGGAGCTGCATTTTTTTTTTTTCCAAAAAAGGGAAAAGAATTTTCCCTAAATATTGTTCTGTCCCAGTAATGAAGAACATGACAGTTTCTGGTTTCCAGCCTTGGCTTCTGCAAGTGTGTCAGTGACTTCATCAGAATTGAACTTGTTTGAATGCTGCTCTTCAGTGGACCGTACAGCCAGATTCGACAATCCATCTTTGTTCAATGGTTGATCAAAGAACGCTTTTTGTTAATCTTAATACCAAAAACTTTCTTACATGTTAAGTAACATGAACGAACTGTTCTGTAAATACAATTGTGTTGGAACACAGCCACTCACATTTGTTTACATCTTATTTATGGAGGCTTTTTTTTGCAGCCACGGCAAGCTGGGTAGTTGTCACAGACCATGTTGTTTACGAGCCTAAAATACTGATCAGGCCCTTTAAGAAAAAGTTTGCCAGCCCCGACCTAAAGGATTAAAAATAAAATGTAATTTGTATTTAAAGTGTACAAAATTTGAATATATTTTCATCAAAAATCCTAAACTGTGGTGAATATAAAAATAATAACATTTGAACTTACGTGTTTTCAGAAAAGTATTTTTCTGAATACTGACTAGATAATATTCAAAATTATCTATTATAATTGAAGGACGAAATACAATGATAATTAACGACGCTTAGAATCTTAAATCAAAATCAAGTAAAGCTGAAATATGTAATTTAATTTTTTGAAAATTCAAGTAAATCATATTGAATGTTTCTATAAAATGAAAACTACTACCCACAATTCTGGCATTCTATCTTTATCTAGCTGTCTATATAAAGAAGTGGTATTAGACTTCATTGTGTTATTTCTAATGTGGGCCCATATGTACACCAATTGAAGAGCAGAATGAATTGTTTCATACTGCAAATATTTCTCAACCACTCATGCCAAGTATCAGTTCCATTATCGTGAAAAATATACTAATTATCTTGTACCTTCAGAATCATGAATTGAAACAGGAAGACAAGAAGAAAATGGGTGCTCAACAATATTTTGTTACTAAAAATGTTATGGAAAATACATATTGCATTCACACTGACAGGATTTAACAAGTTCAATAATTTGCGTTTTCTCTCAGTTAAGAGCTTCCTCTGCTCAAATCCTCTTCACACTTGGAAGCAGGGTCTGTCTCGGACATCAGCAGGGGTGTAACCCCCGAGCCTGCACACATTCACATTCCTTTCGTTTCAAGGACACTGGGCAAGAGACACAGAGGCGTGTTTCCCTGGGCCTGAGCAGCGTCACGCCTGAGGACAGATGTTGAGGCTTACGGGCTGTGATCTGCCAGCACTGAGCCCTGGGTCTCGTGTGCTCTCTGAGTGTGTGTGTGTTTAGAATCTGTAGGGTCCTTGGCAGCCCGGTTCCTGGGGCAGCAGCCCTTCTGGTGGGTCTAAGGGTGTATAGATATCCCTCTGCTCTGTGTACTGCCACTGATCTGGTGCATGCCCAGCCATCCACAGCAGCAGGCTGCTGGCAGTCATGACGCCAGGCGGGACCTGACCCCAGGAAACAATTAAATAAAGAAAGCGCAGAATTTTGACTCAAGTTGCCCAATCATGTTCTCTCTCTCTCAGGAATCTGGGAAATTAACTGAGGGACTAGAAGACAAATGAATTTAATGGCAGAGTTCTGGATGGAAAGCCTTTTCGGGGGGTCCTCAGAGCTGTCCCAGTCAGTCCTGGACTCTGTCCTTCTGGTCTGCCTGTTGGGACTTCCAGCTGCTCGCTCAGATTCCACCAGGCCTCTCAGGATCCTTCTAATGAATTTTTTTCTTTTGCTGTATTTGTCACCGCTGCTTGAGATCAAAAGAACTCTAACTGACATCTCATGCAAGGGGTGATCTGCATGCCCAAATCGTAAGGCTGGGTCAGGCCTGAAGCAGCCTGTGGAGAAATCCTCTGTCTAGACCACTTTGTGAGGCCACAGCGTGGTCTAAAGAAAGCCTGTCTGTGCCACCAAGACTCTGGAAGGGGTGGAGTTGGATAGACCTGAAATTGTGTCCTGGCTCCACCACCTTCCTGTGGTGTGACCCTGAGCAAGTTACTTAACCTCTCTGAGCCTCAGTTTCTCCCTCTGTAAAGTGGCACCATCCCTCAGAAGGGCTAGGTGTCTGGGCACTGCCAACTGATAAAGTACCTTCGTATGAATGAGAAGAAAGTGCCCTTCTGGGCGCGGGGTTTGGCGAGTGGACTGCAGCCTGGACTTGAGCCCCCACGGTCTCAGCTGGGCGTCCCGGTGCAGTGTCCAGGCTGGACATTGAGGAGTGGTGGCCCTGGGCGCTGGGAGCCATCGGTGAGGTGAAGTCCTCAGAGTGCCTGGGCGCAGTGACCATGGTCCCCTTTTCCTTTTCCCTCCCTGAGTCTCAGCCTAACCACAGACAGCACAGAAACCAATCTGCAAGGCGTGAAGGATTACAGAGAGGGACGGCAGGCGAGCTCTCCTCACGGCTGGGCTGGACTCCACGTCACGGTGGCCCTCATAGCTGTCTGTGTGCCTCTGGGCCTGGGGAAAAAGGCAAGGGTGCTTGGATCCTTCCGTCCTTCCTTCCTTCATCCAGCCAGCTTTGGCAACCACCTGTGTCCCGGCTGGCTCTGCTGGCTGGAGGGAAACCCAAGTGAGCAGTGCCTGACTCCAGCCCTCCCCGGAGGTGACATCTGGAAAGGGAGGCCAGACGAGCTGTGGGAAACAGTTCAACATCACCGTAATGGTAGGCTTCCGCTTTTGTGCGCCTCCTCAGGGCTCACAAAGCTTTCCCAACATGTTCTCTGGGGCATCCTCACCCCAACCCCAGGAGATAGGCAGGATGGGGCCATTGGTGACATTTTATAGACGAGAAAACCGAGACTCCTAGGACTAAAATGACTATCCACTTAACAGTAGTCTCTGAAGTCGAGGCTGGAACTTAACTTGCGTGGCTCGGGTTCAGCTCCAAGTCAGGGGCTACTGTCCCAGTCAGATGGAAAACCCACCAACGGGCCACATGTGTCATCAGGCAGGATCCGGCCCACTTAGAGGTGTGCGGTGGACGGGCTGCCTTCTTTCTGTGGTCTTCTGTCTCTCGTGGCCCAGGAAGAGGGCTCTGCCTTGTCCTGGACTGTTTTCTTCTCTCACGCTGACTGAGTGCGTGGGCTTGCACGTGGCCAGCCAGACAGATTTGGATGCCTGTTTAGGGGGTGGTAGGAAGCTCCCTGTCCTTAGGATCAAAACACATTCTGGAACCAGCTCTCCTGGAACTGTGCATGGAGACACCGGACAAGAGACAAGTTTTTAACACAGCAGCTCTTTCTTGGTTTCCTGTTTGGCTTATGTCACAGGGGGTTCCCCAGGAAGCCGGTTGTGATGGAGATCTGCCACGGAAAGTTTATTAGGAGCGGTTTTGGGGACACACACCTGTGGACGGAAGGGATGACGCAAGAGTGGCCAGAGGGAGGCGTTCAGCAGCCAGGCTGTCCCCACGGAGGCCTCGCCAACTCTGAGGGGCGCCCTGAAGATGTGACCCCAGCCCCTGTATCCCTCAGTGGTTGACGTGGTCCCCCTGAGGAAGGGGCGTGCCCTTGGGTGGGGTGGCTCTCCCTCCACCTGGGGAGGGCAGGGACAGCTGACGGCCCAGCAACCCCAGTGGCAGGGGAATGAGCCCTTTGTTCCTGGAGTGGGACATGGGTGAGGTGTCCACGGCTACCCTGTTACTGTGCTTTGTGCTTCTCTCCTCAGAACCTCAGAGGAGGCAGGGTGATTGACAGCAGGACCGGCACTGCTGGGTCCTCTAGGCAAATCAGAACTTGCCCGAACTCCACAAGATGCAGGCCCAGCCACAGAGAGGGGTGATGATGGTGGGTCCAGGGCTTCCTGGGGGACAGGCATCTCGGAGGGGCCTTGGAGCGCTGTGATGAATCTGGAAGAGGAACAGGTGTTTAGAATATAAAGGAGGTGACCTGCGAGGTGGGCTGGGATGAGCACAGTGGGTCCTGGAAGGGGGCTTTTGGGGGTCCTTCCATAGCAGGAGGCCTTGCCTGGGGAGGAAGGCCTTCAGCTTCTGTGGCCCGGGGAGGGTGCCCTGCGGGCAGCAGGAGCCCAAGCAGGACAGACCTAGCTGAGGAGGAAGGCCTGGGGAAGACGAAGCTGGACCCCTGCTGGGTGGCGGATGGAGACCCTCCTGCCCTCCCTCTCCCCTCCGGGAGGCCTGGATGCTGTTGCAGGGATCCGAGGGGGCAGTAGGACTACAGCCTGAGGGTGGCAGTAGGGAGGGTGAGGAGGGGCAGACATGGGGGAGGGCGCCCAGCTGCGCGGGGGCTGAGTGCCAGCTGCAGGGACCTAGGAGGGGAAAGGAACGGGTGACCGCGGTGGTTTGGGGCCAGCCCGTCCGAATGAGCACAGCCAGTTTCCTCCAGCGCAGGTTTTTCCACAGAGGAAAGAAGATATGAGATGCGGGGCACAGCTGATTGCCTTTGGGGTCCCTCCGTGACTCAGAGCATTTTGAACTGGGGCCGTGCTGTGTGGAGTTTTCTCCTGAGCTCTGGCGGATGCAGCATGAATGGGGAATTTCATCCATCTGCGGACGATTCCTTTACCCTGAACTCATCCGCAGCCAGCTCCTCGAGAGCCTTTGATGTCCAGCAGGACTCCGAGCCCACCCATCGCTGGCCATTTATGTTTAAGGAACGGAAGTTGTGTTTTTCGGAGTCTAAGCAGACTCAGCCTTTGAAAGCTTCAAGTTCTAAATTCTAAGCTCGTGGGGTTCCCTTGGACTCCAGCCCTGGCAACCTTTTCTCTTCCAGCCGGGGATCTTGCAGCACAATCCCAGAGGCCTGGCTTTGCACGCACGGATCCCGGGCGGGGTGGGGGAGAGCTGGGGCCATCAGGGGGCCCAGGCTCTGGTCCCTTCTCCTGATCCCCAGGCCAGGGCTGGCCCTGGGCAGAGGCAGAGTGAGGGGGGGATTGATAGAAAGAGCCTGACCCAGCCCCATGCCTGGTGCCTCTGTTCCTTTGGGCTAAGGCATTTCCCCCCAATCTCGAGTAGCATTGCAAATATTTCCGATCTGGGCAGTCATTAACACAATGTTATGGGTTCTCTGTTCAGCTGGGAGATCGCTCAGGAGAGGGACAGAAGAGGGTAAGTTTTGATGGGAGAAGAGTCCCTACTGGGAAAGAGAGTGGCGGGACAGAAAGCAAGCCCCTAGGCCTCCCCACTTGCCCTGGCTTCCCAGGGGTCTGGACAGGGCCCGGGGAGCAGAGCAGGGGTGGGACTGACTCGGGTGGCGCTAGACAGAGGGATGGTGTTCGGGAGAAAAGACGAGTCTCTGAAACGGGGTGCGTGTGTGCGTGTACACGTGTGTGTTGGGGTGGAGGGCCGTTCCCTGAGCTGTGGGTGTGACTGGAGCTGCTTTTCATAGCTGCCCAGCACTTTAACCTGGGGGAGGGTGGGAGCTGGTCACCGCAGGGACCCCGCGGGGCGTCAGTAGGCAGAGCTCAAGCTAACCCTGGACAGGGAGCAGGGAAGCTTTCCGAGAGAAGGGAGAGGTTGGGCCCAAAATTCGGAGGAGGCACGAGGGTTCTCTTGGGACATGTGAGTGGAGGACGAGGGGGGAGGAAGAAGATACCAGAGACGAGCAGCAGGTGTTTGGGGGTGGTTCATGTCGGGGGAAGGTATTCTCGGCCCCCGGGGACACTGAGGGAGGTTGCACCTGCCACTCAGAGGAAGCTGGAGGTCTGGAGTTGCTCAACTCCTTCTCCTGGTTTGCCTTCTCCACTGGCAAAGCCACCGGCTCTGTGTCTCTGGATGCATCTTGTTCAAATTTGGGGGAATGTTAAAAATCCTGTGACCCCATGTGGCCTCACTATTTCATGTTATCATCACAACCCCACCCAGAGATGAGGACAGGGGCCAGAAAGTCTCATCCTTTTCCTTATATAGCAGATAAAGAAATGGAGGCTAAGAGACATTGTGTAGCTTGCCTAAGGTCACACAGCGAGCCAGAGGCAGAACTGGGGTTTGAACCACCCATGCCAGAGCTTGTGGCTGCTCCTCACCTCCTGCGTGGGTCTCCTCATTTCCTCCCCAGGATTCCCGGTGGCTCTGTTTCTCTGGGGTCAGGGCTATCCCGTCAGTCAAATCTGCACACGGAGATGTGTACCATGCCAGACAGCCGGCAATGTGGAGACGAACCCGAAGGCTCCTATCCTCAAGAGCCCACGGTCAGTGGGGGCGGACACAGGAACAGACACAGATGTCAGGGCATGATGGGTACGAGGAGAGAGGCGAGCACACAGAGGGTCCCTGGGGCCCAGGCTCGGGGGAGGCTGGGGGAGGGTAGTCTGGGATGCTTCCTGCAGGAGAGGGCTCAGCTGAGTTAAAGGGCAGAGGGGAGCGGGGTGAGATGACGGAGACAGAGGGAATGGCAGCGCTGAGGCATGAGGGAGAGAGTACGTGGGCGTCCCGGGTCTGAGCAGGGCGGTGTTATAAAGGGGACGTGCACTGGCGGTGGTGAACCTGGAAGCTGGAGAGAGAGGGCGGCTTCTCCCTGGGGAGGAAGCGCCTTCTGAGCCTGCAGGGCCTGGATTTGTCCTGAGACCAGGCAGCCTGCAGGGGCTCCTGAGCAAGAGGGAGCCAGGGCTTCCCCTTCTCACAGGTCCAGATGGGCAGCCCGCGCCATGGCTGGGAAGGAGGCCCCACACCACGGCAGAGAGGGAGGCCGGGAGCATGCTGGGGGCCCAGGCCCCAGCTGGAACTGGGGCCGCCCCGCGGTGGGCACTCAGGATGCCTGGAACTGGGTCTGCCTCACCTGGGCAAGGGCAGCACACGCCAGTGGGTTCAGCTATACAAGTGCAGCCTGGGCGGGCTGGACATCTGGCAGCTCTGGGCGCCCCAGAGAGATAGACTTCGTGTCCTTTCTGTTGATGGAGCCAGCTGGGCCGAGACCTGCCTCAATTTTGAGAAGAGAAGTTTGGGCACCTCTGCCAGGCACAAGTGGGCCCTGACCTCTTCTGCTCGTCTACAACTATGATGCTGGGAAATAGCCCCCATCTTACATTTCGATGTGGCATTGGCAGCCAAACCCAGAGCACAGCTCCACAACCAAGACCCATCAGCCAGCTTTGCTGGTGAGGCTTCCACACACTGAGGGGCAGCCTGGTGCCCTGGGAAAGGGTCTCATGACAATGGGGCATTTGTCTGGGGGGCTGAGTAGCAGGGCTACGACCTCCAGCCCCCTCCCGGTGCGGGGCCCGCTCACTCCCGGGCTTGGAGAATTCTGACCTCAGTTCTACCACCCACCCAAAGTGGGACCCTGGGCAAACCACTCAGTCTTCTCATCTGTCAGATGGGTATAAAAGTCCTGGGTCAACTGTCTTAGAGGGCTGTAAAGAGAATCAAATGAGCTTGTGGGTGAGAAATAACGTCAGGATTAAAAAGAGCTTCGATACCCAGCTTTCCTCCCTAACTCTGCCTGAGCCGGCCCTGGCACCTCTGAAGGCTGCAACATTCACCCCTGTCTGGGGGCCGTTCTGTCACCTTCCTGGGCTCCTCTTAAAAATCAAATGACACTGCAACCCCAGGCAGTGGACAGAACCAGCCCTATTTCAGCCTCGAGAAGAGAGCAAATGGCAAGATGAGGAAAACGGGCTCTAAAGGCAAGTACATTCCTCCACAGGCCGCCTCCCCCCCAAGGCTCATTTGACTTTCCATCAAAAGCTAATGATGTGGGGGGATAGGACCCTGGGGGGCCGTTCCTCCCTCTTCCCAAGCAACCACACCTCATGGTGGGGCCTCTGCTCCAGCCTCAGGAGTGTCGGGGAAGCTGCCGGCCTGTAAAATGCCTAGAACATTCCTTGGCAGGAAGTGGATCTGCCCCAGAGGGTGGGGCTTTTCCCTCACTGACCGCCGGGGAAGCTCCGGTCTTTCCTGGGAGCGTGGCAGAGGCCCCAGCTGCTTGGGCTGGGGGCTTCGAGGGAGGAGGAGGTCTGGCTTCAGAGCCAAGGCCAACCCCAGCGGCTGGTATTTATTCCCTCCTGTGGGTGCTCCTTTGGCAAACGTTTATGGAGCCCCACTGAGGAGCAGGCCCTGCGTCCACACGGAATAGCAGCTGCCCCGTCTGTCTGACCCCAGATTCACAAGCTCCCTTGGCTGGCAGTTCGCAGCGCTGGCCCCAGCGAGGTCCCCACTCAGCATGTTCATCAGCCCCACATGGTCCCAGGCATGTGCTGTGCAAACCGGGGGCCAAACCAGGCACGGGCTGGGTTTCCTGTCTTCCTCACACCCAGCATGCTTGGCACTTGCAGGCCCTGTGACGCCATGGTTCTGAAGGCTCCACCTTGTGCCCTCTGTCTTGGAGGTCTGTCTCTTCCCCTACAACCCTCTTCCTCACTAGTAAGACTTGGATTTGCTGGTGTCCACACCCATTCCACCTGAGTTTCCAGGGTACATCCTAACTATTACCGCCAAACAGGGTAATTCCATGCTGCTTCTCAGTGATTGATCTAAGAGGTAGGCATGTGACATAATTCTGACCAATAGGATGTGAGGGGAAATGAGCTGGGGAGGAGCTTCTGGGGAAGGGTTTCCACTGACTACAGGAGACGCATAGGAGAGCTGGCTTCTCTCTCCCTCCATAGTGTTATGTCTGTGTGTGATGCCTGGAACATTGGCAACCATATTGAAACCATGAGGGGAACAAAGCTAACATACTGAGGAGGAACAGAGTTGAAACATAGAAGGACTCTGGGTCCATGATGATGTCACCAAATTGCTAATCAACCCTGGTGCTGTCCTTCCTCAAGATTTCTTGTCATGTGACATTTTCTTCAAAGCCATTTTGGGTTGGGTTTTCTGCTCCTTGCAGCAGAAGCATCCTCACTGATTAAATCCCCGTCTCCATGTGCAGCCCCCTTCAACCTCTGTGAGCCATAGAGATTGGAGTCGGGCGGCCTCGTACTCTGCAAGAACTAAGCTAAAGCTGCCACAGTGTTGGGGCTGCCTCCTGGGATGGCCTCAAAGCTGTGTGGTTTGGCGATCTGGGGACTAGTAGTACTGACCCCTGCAGCCTGCAAGGCCTTCTCCAGAGGCGAGGTGGGCCCAGGATGCTCCCTGACCCCTGGCTGCCCCGGGGGTGAGGGCTAGAGGTCCTCATGCTCATCCCCTGCCCGGGTGGGGGTCGTCCCTCTGCAGCTAGCCCCCACCATGACCTTCCCCGTCCCAGGTGTCCACCCTCCGGGGGCCTTGCAGCTCTAGCTTGCCTTCCTGAGGGCGGAGGCTCTCCCCACTCAGCCGCCCCGGGAGTCTGCCCTTCTCCGGCCGTTCTGCCCAGGATTGGTTTCACACAGGATCTCCTCCAGCCGAGGAAGAGCAGGGCTTGCAGGAGCAGCAGGCCCAGGGCCTCGGTGGAAGGCTGGATGTGTGAGGAGAGTGCAGAGGGAGGCCTGAGGATCTTGCTCAGGAGGCCCCCCAGGGACTAAGGCAGAAGGAGGGGTGGGGACGGGAGTGCGGGGGGCAACTGGGAAGCAAGGGAGAAGGCTGTTTGTCAGGTGGGGACAGGCCAGCAACAGGGATGACCCCGGCACTGGGAGCAGCTTAGAGGTGGGGACCCGTCCTGTTCACCTGTGCTGCCCTGTGCCTGGCATGTTCCGTAGATGCTCAGGGAATGTCTGCCCAGTGGATGCAATCATTCTTTCATGCATTCATTCGTTCATTCAACAGAGACACTGTGCCACTTTGGACTGAAAAAGGAGATCAAGCGCTGAGTAAGACAGAGAAGGTCCCTGCCCTCTGGGTCCTTGTGAGCAAGGGGTGGGGGGTGGATATAAACCAGGAGCTAAATAACTGATTAACCAACTGGCTAAGTCACGAACATATTTAGTCAATTATATTTGCTACAACGTATGACAGCCTGTGTGCGCTGTGGGGAGGGAGGCCTGAGGAGGGTGGAGGCGTTAGGAAGGGCCTCGCTGCAAGCAGAGCCAGGAGGACGAGAGGCAGCCGGCCACGCAGCCTCTGCAGGAGGAGTCCTCAGGGAAGCGGCTGGCACCAGGCTCCGAGGGACCAGACACGTTCAAGGCCTGGGTGTCTTGGAAGTTCCCAGGGGAGCGGGGGAGCTGATGCTGAAGAGTGAGTGGGGAGCTGGCCTCAGAAGCCCTGTGGACTGTGGTCTGGGGTCTGCAGAGATGGTTGAATGGTTCTGAGTTCCAGCACGTTAGACCGGATCACCTGGACCCTTTCCTGCCTAAGGTCACAATTAGTCCCAGAGACCTCCACGGAAGTGAGCCTGCATTCAGGGACAAAAGGATGCACCGTGGCAGAGGAGGCCCGCAGGGGCTGAGAGCCCGCTGACAGCCAGCACGCCAGGGCACCGACTTTCATCATTACCGTGGTCGTAGTCTCTGACGTCCAGGGCCGGGCTCTCCTGTTCCTCCCTCCTGCTCCCCACCTCTCTCTCTCTGTGCAGTGTGGGGGGTTTTGTCCTGGATGCCCTGCCGCCCACCTCACTCCTGAGTGCTCCCCTCCTTGAGGCCCTCCTGATGTGGGAAGGCGAGGGACGCCGGCCCTGGGGCAACACCTCCATGGGAAGCATGACCCTCAAGGCTTGGCCCGGGACTGTCTAGTCCCACGTTCCCTCTGTCCCATGCCGCGACACCTGCCAGGCTCATCTCTGCCTGTTCAGGCCCTAGTCATCATGGGCGACCAGATCCCAGACCTCGGGCACCTGGCCTGGCTCTCCTTCCCCAGAGACCCCTGGCCAGGGCTCCCCAGGAATGGCCTCGCCCGTCTGCCTCTGGTGCTGATTCCAGCCTTCCCTCCCTGGCCCAAGGACCAGTAAAGATGAGTCACAGGAGGCTTAGCTTGCCACCTCTTAAAACAAGTGTTAACAGAGAAATGGAAAGGGGCGTGGAGACAAGCGTGGGGCCTGGCTGGAACCTCAGCATGCGGGGCTGCGCAGCAGGCGCCTTTGCCAGCCCTCAGAGCTCCCGGGCACAGAGCAGGGCAGCTGAGCCCATGCCGGAGGTGTGGTGGCTCCTTAGCCTGGCGTCAGGCTTTGTCACGACTGGGATCACACAGTAAGGGAGAGGGCTGCAGACCACCAGTGTGGTCAGTGAGCTGTGTGGTCTCCAGAAAGCCAGGGAACCACTCCAGGCCTCAGCTTTGTCACCCTCAGTCAGGATGACAACAGCTCTCTCATGGGATAGCTAGAGGACAAAAGTGAGATAGGACTTGTGAAGCCTGCCTGCTGTGGGTCCTGCACCCCATAGCACCCTGTCCCTTCTCTGTTCCCTCTTCCGGCCTCCCTCCCTCCCTCTGCTTTAATGTGTGATACCCCCCACCCCCACATTCCCCCATCTTAGATTCCAGAAGAGAACCATCACCAAAGCACGCAGGAAAGCCCCTGCATGGGGGGTTAGGCACCAGGACAGTCCTTGGCGGGTGGAGTGTGATCCTGTGGGGAGCAGCTCAAAGACCTTCCAGCTGCCCCCTCACCATCCCAGGTGGGGACCCTGAGGGCTCTCCTCACAGCCCTGGGGCAGGGGAGCAGCTGTCACCAAGGAAAGGCAGCGCTCAGGCCCTGCGGCTCCTGGGCCCAGACCGCCTGACTTCCAGTGCTGAGCGCCAGCCAGGGCAAATGGCCCATCCCACAGGGCGGCCCCAGTCCTCCCGGGGCCCACTGCCAGGGGGCAGCCAGCTCACCTGTGAACCCTGGGCCTCCATCCCAGGAGAAGCCAGTGAGGCAGGGACCAGAGGGGGATGCTGGGGGTGTCCCAGGTGGGGTCTGTGAGTCAATGTGTGTGTTTGTGTCTGTGGTGTGTATGTATGCAGGTGGGCTTTGTGGGGTATGTCTGTGTGTGTATTTGCATGGATGGTGTGTTTGTATCCGTGATATGTATCGTATGTATGTGTTTGTGGTGTGTGTGTGTACATGGTCTGTGCAGTATATGTGTGTCTGTAGTGTGCGAGTGTGACGGTGTCTGTATGTCTGTGGTGTGGTTGTATCTGTGGTGTATGTGTTTATGTCTGTGGGGTGTGTGTGTGTGAGTGTGTGCACATGTGCAGCACTGGTAAGGCCAGGACCCCCCGCCCACGGAGGACGTACACCTTTGGTGAAGTTGTGATGTTGTGGAGTCGTTCCTTGTCTCCCCACTTTTCTGAGTCCCTGCTCCCTCTCCCGGGCCAGTCCCTTTACTCCTCTGTCCCTGCTGAGGTTTCTCCTTGCCCACCTTCCTGCTGCCTCTCAGGGCCCAGGACCAGGCCAGCCCTGCTTGCTCCCTCCACCTCTCAGTGTGGCTCTGGGCCCCCTCCTCGTCCTGGACTGCAGCAAGGCATCGGTGACATCTCAATCTGGCCGACCCTCTGTCACAATCTAGCATGTCAAGGGAACATTGTGGAGCCAATGGCTTGGCCTCCTCCTGGTCTAGGCGGTAGCATGTTTGCTGTCCCTCTGCATGCCCCATGTGGCCGGCTGGTGACCAGCATCCGTTCCTGTCACCTTCTCTAGAGACTGGGCAGAGAGGGGCAGAGTTCATGCCAGAACATGTTGAGTATGAGGCTCCAATGGTCACCTGGAGGACAGAGGTCAGGGTCACTGGAGACAGAGGCTTGGGGACCAGGACAGGGCCTGGGCTGGAGTTAACATGGGTCACTCTCAGATGCTCATGGAGGGTGACTATGTGCCAGGTGCCATGCCCAGTGCACCATTGCACACTGGTGGTGATTAAGACCACAGGCGTGAGAATGAAGTGGGAGGAGAGAGGTGTGGGTTGGGTCCCGCCACACCCACACTGAAAGGCTGACAGAGAAAAGAAACAGACACACCCACCCACCTCCTCCCCACAGGCCTCATGCACCCAAGGCCATCATCAAAGAGCCCAATCACTCTCAACACTGCCCGACCCTCCCCGGTGGGATCCAAGGCCCCCATGATGTGGCCCACACTTCCCCCAGCCCCCACCTGCGGCCACAGGGCCGCCTTGCTGTTCCTTGACCTGGCAAAGCACATCCCTCCTCAGGGCCTTTGCACGTGCCATTCCCTCCCTCTGGAGCTGTCTTCCCCAGGCAGCCACGGCACCTGCTCCCTCCTTGCCTAGCATCTCTGACTTGGGCTGTCTTCTGAGAGGGGTCCTTCTAGAGCACGTTGTTCAGAGTGTCACCCCTGTGTTGACCCTTTGCCCCCTCATGCCGTTGCATTCCCCTGTGTCACCTGGAGTTGCTGTCTAACTGTGTGTCCATTCATTTGTTGTCTGTCTCCACCGGATGTCCTCTCTCTGAGGGCAGGCTCATGGTCTCTGCTGCATCATCAGTGTTTGGTGCATAGAAAAAGCCCAGTACATATTATTGGAGTGACTGAATGGAGAGATGAGCGAATGGGAAGGTAGGACCTGTTGGAGCATCTGTATTGCCAAGGGCAAGACCAGGTTTCTCAAGAAAGAGAGTGCCATACTGCAAAATCCATTTCAGATGGATCAGGGCTGTAAAAAGGAAAAACAAAGCTGTAAAACCAGTGGATGGAAAGAAAGGAGAACAATTTCCTGAACTCGGAGAGGGAGAGCCTTCCTAAGCAAGACACAAAATCCAGAAGCTATGAAAGAAAAGCCTGACAGATTTGACTACACAAAAATAAAAAGCGTACGCATGGCAAAATGCATGATATACAAAGTTCAAAGACATTTGACTGGGAGAAAATATTTAAAACATGTACAAGAGCCAACAGATTACTATCATCACATATGATACGATTCCATGAGCCAACAAGTAAGACACATACAGCCCAGCAGGAAAAAACGGGCAATGCATAGAAACAGAAATACTCTTGGCCAGTGAGCAGCTGAATGGAGCCTAACCTCGCCAGTCACCAGCGAGAACCCACTGTGGGCAGGACTAGAGGAGGGGAACTAAAGGCAAGGCGGTGGGGCTCCCAGTGCCCCACACGTGGGACGGCTGTGGTCCCCATGGACAATGGAAGGCAAACTGGGCGGACTTAGCAACACTAAAATGCACACTCATTTTGACCCAGAAACCCCACTTTTAGGAAGCTATCCTTGCAAAATGCCAACGATGCCCGGTGCCTCACGGCTTGTACTTGCAGAGGAAGGAAGCAGAGCCCCCTGCTTGTCACCACAGGGAGGTGGCTCCACGACGGAGGACTATGCAGCTAATAACAAGACCCTGCTCTGCACTGAGAAATGCTCCCAACTTATTAAGTGACAATCAAAGTAAGACTCAGAACCACAGGAGTGGCCAGGTCCCATGTGCGTTTGTTAAACTCCTGTATGTGCATTCACGCAGCTGGATACACACACCGGCGGGGAGAACGTTGCATGAAAAATGCAACTGTCAGCAGTGGGTGGCTCTGGGGAGTGGGGCGGAGCTTGAGGAGTGACTTTTCATTTTTCTTGCTTCTTTATCATAGAGTTTTAGCAACCAAAATATATGACTACTGTAACTTTTTAATAAAGAAAAAATAATGTCATTAGAGAAGGATGTGTGTGTGGGGGGGTGTGTGGTGCTGTGCATCAAGATGAGGAGGCCTGAAGAGGGTGGACTGGCTGGAGCCCCCAGGAGACTGCAGGCACCTTCGAGGCAGGCTCGCTCGCCGTGGGAGCCAGGCAGTAGAGGACACGGGGTGCCCACGGGCCCTGCCCTCCTCCAGGCCTCCCCAGAGCACTGTGCGGCAGGTCCCCCAGCCCCACTTCTCCATCTGCAGAGAGATGAAATCCGATCTCTCAGGGTGGGAATCAGGGCCCAAATCAGGCACGGAATCAGGGCCAACCCCACCAGGGAAGCGGCAACCCCACCCCCTGCACGATCAGCGACACGACGTGGCAGAGCTCCAGCTGCAAAGTCACCCTTTCAGCCCAGCCTTCATGGGCGGGGTAGGCAGTTCCTGTGCAGCCTCCTCCCACCCCCACCGCGTTCAGGTTTCCCTTCCTGGGAGGCAAGGGCCCTTCATCTTGTGGAAGCCTCCCCAGCACCTGGGCCATCCCCGGGGGTGCCAGGAGCTCAGTTCTGGACACATTGATATAGAGATGGGTGTGAGACCTCCAGGCTGATGTCCAGCTGATAGATAACCATGTGGGTCTAGAGTTCAGGGGAGAAGCCCAGCAGGAGGTGGACCTTTGGGTCACGAGTTGGTGAAGATACCAGGGAGTGAGGGGTAGAGAAGAGCTGTGGGCCCTGGATGGAGCCCTGGGCTCCCTACATGGGACACTGCAAGAATAATAATAACGGTAATAATAGTCACTGCTGTATTGAGCCTGCAGGGGCAGGGCCTTGGGGAGGCGAAGGCCTTGCCCGAGGCCACCCAAATAGCACGTGGGTCTACCGGGCTCCAAGGTCTCGCGTCTCCTCTCTGGTCACTCTACTCCGTGTTTCTGTGTCACACCTAACATCTCATCTTTGTTTTTCTGCCCTCCTCCCCACAGCTAAGGGAGTGATTTAAGACAGCTAAGTTGTTTCGTCTCTATTTCTGCCTCTGACCTCGGTCCTTGAGCTCATGTTGCTGATCAGCTGCAGGTTTGAAAGGTCGGAAGGAAACTGAGAACTGTGAGAGGCCAGAGCCGAGGAGGCCCAGCCGGGGGTGAAGGGCAGACGCTCCGAGGTCCAGGCCTCGGTGCAGCGCTGAGCAAAAGTGGAGCCCGTGGAGACCGTCCACTCGCACAGCCGAGGAGGAGGCTCTGATATGGACACAGGAGGCCACGGCTACCGCCCATGCACGTTCTCTTCCTCCAGGTGGCACTACCTCATTTTACCCTCAGGGCCCTGGAGACGGGCACCACGGCTCTCTTGCTATCTGCACAGGAACTAAGCACACAGACTGCCAGGGGAGCTGGGAGCTGGCCCAAGCCTGGCTGACGTCATGTCTCAACCTCACAACCACCAGACAGAGGCTCCCCGTATTTGGTACGTGTCTGCACTTACATTTTTTCTACGTTTTCACTTAGGCCTCACAATGACCCTGTGAGTTGGGTCTTATTAGCTCCATTTCACAGATAAGGAAACAGAGGCCCAGGAAGGTCACCTAAGGTCACCCAGCCAGTAGGCTCCAGATCTCGCCTTCTGATCTTGCCAGCTGCTCCCCAGACCGAGGCCTCTCTCGGCACAGCCTGGCCAGCCTGCCTGGGGCGGGGCTCTCCTCAAGATGGCGCCCACCCTCTTCCCTTGTTTCACCGTATTCCAAGGACTCCAACACGACATCTTTTACATTTCGGCATCTTTGCAACCTGGGTGCATCTTACAGTCTTTGGCAGGCCAGGCAGCTGTCGTGACCTTGTTCTCTTTTCCCGCACACACATCAAAACCTGCAGGATGGGCAGCAGTTTCTCAGAAGAAAATCCTGGAGCCAATAGCGGAGGACACTTAAAAAAGACACGCTGGGGCTGGCCCCGTGGCCGAGTGGTTAAGTTCGCGCGCTCCGCTGCAGGCGGCCCAGTGTTTCGTTGGTTCGAATCCTGGGCGCGGACATGGCACCACTCATCAAACCACGCTGAGGCAGCGTCCCACATGCCACAACTAGAAGGACCCACAACGATGAATATACAACTATGTACCCGGGGGCTTTGGGGAGAAAAAGGAAAAAATAAAATCTTTAAAAAAAAAAAACAAAAATGACATGCTGCACCACCGTGCTTTTGATGGTGCAGAGGACAAGACCTGTAGAAAACCCCGGCTTCAACAGCTCTTGAGTCGGAAGAGATTCCAAAGAGTTGGACTCCGAATACAAAGCTACTCTAGGGTTCCTTGATCCGAAGTGTTTCCAGCTATATCTCGTGGAGCACGGTGCATGCTCATGGCTCCCCCAGTCCTCCTGTGTGATGGTGGCCCTAGGAGACACACCCCAGAAGCCACACAGCCAATGTGCAGACAACCTGCCAGGTGCTCATGTTCCATCCCAAAGGCGGAGGGGAAAGACGTCCTCTTGCCTACCTGGGTGCCCACAGGTGGCAAAGTGGGGGAGTTGGGTGATTGGTCTGAGGGTCTGGAGGGCTGAGAGGGGCACCACCTGAATCTGAGCCACAGCAGAGGGGAGGCTGAAGCCTGGGATCCCTGATCCTGCACCCTCCGCTGAGCTGGTACCCACGGCCTTTCATGAGCTTGGCTCACTGCCCTGTCACTAGGGCCCTGCCCAGAGCCCAGCACACTGTGTGCATTCAGTCGGTGTTTGCTGAATGAATGAACGTTGCACATGGCTTTGGACCCTCTACAACATAGGTTCAAATAAAGCACCTTCCACTTTCTTCGCCTCAGTTGTCTCATCTGTAAAACGTGGGTGAGATGCCATCATGATAGTGTTCTTGGGAAGACGGATGAGCTGATGCACATAAAGTGCTGGGTTACTGGCCAGGGATCAACTGATGGGAGTGATTAGGAACATTTCTGAGGAAGCTGGTTATGATTTTTTGTGCCATGGCCTCAGGCAGAGTCCTCATGTCAGCTCTTGTTCACAGCAGGATTGGGGAAAAGCACGAGTGGCTCAGTGTAAATACAGCAGGGACAAATGCCACAGCTGTGCCCTGCAGCTGGGCACCGGGACTTCTCACCAGCTCTGGGCGTGACAGAGTCTGCACCGATCTCGTCCTCACCTCAGCGAGCGTCCTGAGCCACCAGCCTCTGCAGGGCTGTCTGTGGCCCTAGACGGGGCTCCTCCAGGGCTGGGCCTGGGCTTACTCACCAGTTGTCAGCTGGTGCATAGAAGGTGCTTGACACATTTTGATGGATAAATAAATCTTCGTCCTCAAGATCAGGCCCTCAGAGAGAGGGCCCATTCTCTCTCTCCCCCTTGTATGTGTGTGTGCATGTACACACATGATCACACACATGCACACACAAACACACGGGTTCACTCACCCGGCTGGGGTCTTTTTGCAGGTCTGGGGCTTATAATGTCTGTCTTCCCAGAGCCAGCAGTAAGCTCCTGCTCTGATGTGGGGCACTGTGGAGCACTTGCCTTTGCATTTTTCCCAGTGACCAGCACAGCAAATGCTCAGGAGCACTAAGTGGATGGATGGATGAAAGAATGGAACTGATCTGGGGTAACGATATGAACAAATCCCACACACACAAGATGACGACGGTAAGCCATGCGTACTCATTAGAATATGGGCTGGGCATTGCTGTAAAATACAGGTTTGCTGTAAAGATGCCAAGGGAACAAGATCCTGGTCTACTGCTCCTCACATCATGGGCTGATTATGCCCTGATGGGCTGCTATGGCAGCTCCATGGTATCAGGGACCCGGGCTCTGCTTATCGTAAGAAATGGCTTTCATCTCTTGGTCTAAGGTGGCTGCCCCACCTCCTGCCATCACATCCACATTCTTACCCACAGGAAGCAGGAAAGGGAAGTGGAAGGAACTCCTTTTTCCCTTAAGGGCATGACCCAGAAGTTGTTCCCATCACATCTGCACACATCTGACTGGCCAGAACTTAGTCCCCCAGGGCCACACCTTGCTGCAAAGAAAGCTAAGAAAAGCAATCTTTAGCTGGGTGACCTTGTGCCCAGCTTAAACTTAGAGGGTCATTTACTAAAGCAAGAAGAGGAGAACCAAAGTTGGGGCAACCTGTTTGCTCTGCCTTGCCTTGTTTTGGAAAGATGGAATGGCCTGTTCATCGGTCACGTGGGTGTGGGAGAGGGGTCACACCAGCTTGAGTGAGTCTGGGTGAAATGGTGGGAGAGGCAGCGAGAGGCACTGGCTTGAATAGATGGATGCTACTGAGGGGTTCAGGGCTATGCAGGGTCTCTCGGGGGTAGAGTGGAGAGCCAAGAGCACAGAGGAGGAGAAGGTGGCGGGAACAGTCAGCCTGCAGTCTGACCCAGGTGGCCTGTGTTCTAGCCCAGACATTTGCACAGGGGTCGTGGATGGCGGAGTGGGGTCGTGGATGGCGGAGCATGCTCGCAGCCCAGTGGACAGCAGATGTGTGTCAAATATCGCCCACTGTGGGAGCTGCACAGTGTTGTCAGCAGCTTTGAATAAGCCACCAACATTTACAAAACTACAAGATTTTCAGTTTTCCTGAAAATATCAGGGGCTCAGGCGAGGCTGGTCTGACTCTCCTTGAGGTGACACTCGGTGGGCCCTGGGCAGTGGCTGTGAGTTCTGGCTTACCAGCCTCAGATGCTCCCTGCTAGGCCTGCTTCCCTGGTTTACATGTCCTGCCTGCCCGTCTAGAAACAGGAGTGGGTGGCCTTCTCCACACCACAGAGAGCCCCAGTATGTCCCCCCAGGGCACAGTGTCACTGGGCACATCTGTTCCTAAAGGAGCAGCCTTTAGCTGGGCATGGCTGTGGCTCCTTCCTGTACACTGTGTGCCAGGCCCTGTGCCCAGAATGAGGGTTAGCAGCAGTGGGCAGAGAACCCTTAAATACAGGAAAAACAAGTTCTCTGTCCTGGAAAAGAAGCCCAGAGGGAGGCAGGCAAGACCAATGTGGCGGCTCCTCCAGGTCCTCGAGGACCCGAGCTCCACCATCCTCCAGATGCAGCGCAGGTTCTCATGGTCCACGATGGGCCCTGGAGCCCCAGGCAAGCTCTCCACATGCCAAGCAAGAAGCCTGAGGGTGGGACAAAGAAGTGGGCAAAGGTCTGCACTTCCTGTCTTTTAAGGAAATTTCCAGAAGCTCCACGCAGCCCTTGTGCTTACATCCCCCTGGTCAATCACATGGCCACACCCAAACACAAGGTCATCTGAGGAATACAGCCTTGAAAACACCACAAGCGAAACACCAGGATTGTGTTACTAAGGCAGGTGAGAGAATGGATGGGGTGGGCCACCCGTAGGCTCTGCCATGGGCCTCACATAGCCATCTCATGTACCCTTCCTCTGCCTTGTGTACAGAGGAGAAACTGCAGCCCGGGGAGGTTCCGTAACGTGTGTGAAGCCTCCATCTGTGGGGGACCGAAGGTCCGTCTCTCACTTGGATTTGCCCCCAAAGCAGGAGCCCTTATGTGACCCTGCTTCCTACTGCTGCATTTTGCTCCCCGCCGTGGCCCCCTCCCCACCCCCAGCTCTCTAACACAGCGTGAGCTCAGAGAGGTCCAGACACCCAATAGTCACCATTTGCCCTCTTGCCGCTGGAGGGACCTGGCGTTATTACTCTTTTCTTATTCAGCAGAGGCTGTGGGGTGTGATTTGGCCCACACCCCGGTGGCCAAGTACACGTGTGGGACACTGAGGCCAGCCCTGGACCCCCAGGTCTGTGGAGACAGCATCTCTGGAGGGGAGGAGGAGACCAGGTCATGATGGGGTCTTCCCCTGGGGGGCAGGAGCTGCTCCTAGAGGCAGAGAACCCCCACAAACCAGTTGGCAATTGGTTACTCGTCAGCTCCACTGTTTTCAATATCGCCCTTGGCCAGAGCTCAGAAGTCGCTTTATTTTGCAAGCCCTTTGTGCGTGGAGACACAGCCGGGGCTGATAATGCCACAGACTGGGGTGTTTTGGTTCTTCCTTTGGGAGAGGGAAGATGTTGCTGCCACCCCTCCTCACCTCACCCTCCAGACTGGAAATATGTGACCCTCACGGTGGGGTGTCAGTGGGACACTGCAGGCCAGATTTCCCAGCTAAGAGGAACACAGGGCCGTGCCGGGGCCAAGCACACGCTCTGGACAGCTGGCTATGATGTTTTGTCCTGTCCTTTAAAAACAAAGCTTAAATGGAGCAAAGAATTGCTTTCAAATCAAATATTTATTGGCACATGAATGTGTTCTGTTTGTTAGAAAACATGTTTTTTGTTTTAAAATTAGATTTCCCTGGAAAGAACAATGACAAAATCAAAGGAGACGGTTTGGCAGGGCAGAAAAGAACAAACTCTGTTCCCAAAGCGTCTTGAGGTTTGGGGAGCACCAAGCTGCTCGCGGCGCCTGGCTCCCCGGCTCGCGTCGGAGGACGGGGCTGAGAGCTTGTGGGTCAGCGCAGTGGCCACCTGGCTCCCTCCAAGGCCCGAGTGCAGAGTGTCCCAGGAGCAGAGTCCTGCACGGGCGGGCACGGGTTGGGTCAACCTCTGTTTCTGCTGGCGGCCACGCTACCCGAGGGTGCCAGGGGCCTGGGATCGCCGCAATGATCCTGGATGTGAGGGGTCCTGAGAATGAGCCCCCCACACACGCAGGACTCTCAGTGCCGCTGTGCTGCCCCACTCGGGGCTGGCACCTCCATGCGACCTGTGACTCTGGCCACGGCTGGGGAGACCAGACTTGGAGCCCTGACCCAGGGCAGCTGTCAGTAGCCTGGCTCCAGAGCATGGCCCAGGGCCCAGTGTCTGTCCAGCCAAACAGATGCTGTCTCTTGGGGCTTTTGGATGCAAAACACAGAGAGAAGGATCCAGAGAGCATAGAAGGACTCACTGAGAGCAAGCAGTGCACAGGCCGAGGACCAGCACAGTTGTGAGGGGACAGTACCAATCCTGAAGGGCAGAGAGTGGTGGGTGCGGAGGGTGGGGGAGCCGGAAGAGCAAGGAGCTGAGTGAGACACAGCAGCTGAGGCCGGGCCCAGGGAGATCCAGAACTGCGGCCGGGCCTCCCAGCTGCTGCCAGGCGGCCAGAGATGCACTCCCCGGAGAACAGCTCCTGCAGCCACTCTTGGAGAGGCTGCACTCCATGCCCTGCGCTACCTGCCCAGGTGTAACGCTCGTTTGTGCTTGAGGGGGCATTTTCAAGACTGGGCTCTGAGGAAGGGGTGAGATGAGAGCAGCAGGCATGTACACAAAGGACAGCTCGCTCCTTCCAGAGTTGTGGTCCCTTCCCCACCTCTTCCAGGAAGGCCTTCCTGACCACCTCTCCACCCACAGTCCTCGGCCCTATCCCACCTTGGCATATCCACAGAACTTGTCCCTGAGGGTCCCCAGCCCACTACAACTAAGTCTTCATCTTTGTGTTCCATCTCCCACCCTGGCCACAAGCTCCCCAAAGGCAGGGACTTGCTCTGGGCGTCCGTGAGTCCCTGCAGCACTGAGTGTGAGGCCTGGCGCGTGGCTGAGGCTCAGGATGTACTAGTAGGCGGGCCGGAGGGTTCACGTGCACAGCCCATGGCGGGGTCCCACCTGCAGACAGCCCCACCTGTGTCCCCAGACGGCAAACGCCAGCCTAATGGCCTCTTAGGATGGACAGGAGGGCTCTATGCAGGCTCAGCTCCAGACAGAGCCAGAGGGAGGCCTTAGCCCTGGGGGCAGGTGGCACAGCCCAGCTGGTGAGTCTGCTGGCATTTCCCAGAGAGCCTGATGTGCAGGCTGGGGCTCTCAGCTGGACAAACTTGGAAAGGTGGAGACACTGTCTCACTTCTCAGAGACCAGCTTGTGCCTGCCGTGGCTATCCGCCTTGGCCATGAGCTAGGACACCCTGCAAAAGAATAGGCCCTTGGGCTCCAGGGAGCTGGAGACACCAGCTGGGGAGTAGACAGGCTGCACCCCCAGCCCAGCCCCACCTCTCTGCATGCCTCCCTCTGCTCTGCCTTCTGGTTTATCTGCCCTCCTCTCTTGGAGACGGTGAGCTCACTGAGGGCAGCAGGGCCTGAGTCCTGTATTTCAGTGTCCCCAGAGGCCAGCCCCAGGCCTGGCACGCAGTGGAGGAGGTTTGCTGGGCAAAAGACGGAGGCAAGGCATGGAGCGGGTAGGCTGATCTTCTGGGGCCTGGTGGGGGCAGAATTAAGCATGGGGGGTGTGCTGGGCTGGTGAAGGGGCCCTGGGGCCCTGGTAGAAGGGTCTTGGTGAGTGCCCCAGGAGGGGTGGGCTCCAGGGTTGGTGGGGGCTGCCATGGATGCGACTGCCCTCACCACGGCCAGGGGTCAACCGCTGAGTTTTCACAGGCACGCTTCCCCCACCCGCTGCCCCTCACCCTTAGCACACACATACACACACTCCCTGAGAGAGTCACCTGGGCTGAGAAGAGGAAAGAGCCCTCCTTGAGGGTGGGAAGAGCCTGGGCAGAGGTAAGGAGCCACCACGCATCGACTAAGGTGGGGCAGTGAGGGCCGGCCCTGGACCCATGCCGTGAAGGAAGTCACCTTTGTGAGCTGTGAGGGAGGCCGCGGGCTGGAAAGGCAGACTTTGTGATTCCTAACAGTCACATATGCAGGCCATGGTAGACGCTCAAAAACTTGCAGTTATTAGTTCTCACCACAAGCCCATTTGGTGAGTGCTCCTATTCCTGTTTCACAGATGAGCAAACCGAGGCCCAGAGAGCTTAGAGTCTTGCCTGAGGTTGGACACCGCTAAGTGTGCAGGCCGAGATTTGAACCCAGGGGTCTTGGTTTCCAAGTCTGTGCTCTTCCCAGCCTGTCCTCAGCCCCGTTCTGCTGAACGGTCTCGGGGAGGACACAGAGGTGGGACTCGGGAACACGGTGCCACGCACCCTCCTGCCCTGGCTGGGGAGTAACCACCCGCCCAGCAGACTAGGCCGCACAGGCTCCGTCAGGCCAAAGGGACTTGCCTTCTCCCAACAGGTTCCCCCTCACGTCAGGCCTCCAGGATGTGAAGTCAGCATCCTTTTTAATTTTTGTCTTCTTAATTTGGGGGGAATGGAATGAAAAATGAACATGAAAAGCAACTGCCAAGCCCCAGAGGCAGGTGTAGGGGTCACCTGGGAGCCCTGCAGCCATCATGAGCTGGCCCTGAGGGTGTCCTGTGGCTGGGCACCTCTGCATTTGGCCTGACACAATCCCAGCTGCCCAGGCCTGTCACTGAGGACACTGCAGACCCCTACTGACAAAGGGTGAGACACCCAGAGACTGGGTGTGGTGAGGCTCTGTCACGGAGACCCCACCCTCTCTGGGCCTCATCAGATGGAAGTGACGACACTTGCCCCGTGTAGACCCACTGTCAGCATGCGGTGACACTCCCAGAGTGATCCACGTACGGACCTGCGACCTCCCCTCGGCCACCGGTCAAGCCACAGCTGTCCGTGTGCAGGGCTTTGAGGGTGGGACAGTCGTGGCAGGAAGGATGGAGAGAAAGGCAGCTCAGCTTTTGAAAACCCAGGTGCCACTAATGACAGAGAGAGAAAGCTTTCTGAATTATAGGGTTCTGGCCATTTTCAGTCCTGGGAACCAGAGTCACGACCTGCCTTCAACAGAGGATCTGGGGGACCCAGGGTGAGTGACAGTCCACTCCAGAGTGCAGGGGCTATCCAGGTTCTGTGTGCATGAGGGACAAGGGAGAGTGGCCAGGGGGCTCAGTAGGCACCTAGACTGCAGCAGGCACAGCCAGGGTGGGAGGTGGCGCTCACCAGAGTCAGGGTGCAATGGGGTTAGAGAATGGGACCCTGCCGCGGGGCTGTGGCCTGGCCACTCCTGGGCCGAGGGGCCCTCATGCCAGCCTCCCGCTGCCTGGTGAGGACCTTCTGTCAGCAGCAGTGTGGTGATCAGCCAGCAGGCCCGTCACTTATCTGTGCCCAAGACCTTGCCGCACCCCATGTGCCCTGCCTGCACCCACATCCAAACTCTTGATAGCCCAGGGCAACCACACATCCCAAGACTGAAAATCCGCTCTTGAAGGGGTGTTAGAGTCAGCTGAACTGCTGTAGCACAAAGACTCCAAAACGTTAGGGCGTAAACCAAAGGGAAGTGTGTGGCTGTCTCACAGAAGAGTCCGGGATGGAGGGCCTAGGAGGGCAGGGGCTTTGCTCCTCACAGCCCATGAGGCAGCCAAGCTGACGGCAGCTCTGTGGTCTGCAACATGGGCTTTGAAGGCCACCCTGGGCATCGCCAGCCCAGTCGGTGGGAAGAAGAAAGGCTGGGAGGGGTCTGCAGGGGAAGTGTTCAGGGGCCAGGACTGGACGGGGAGCAGCTCGCTTCCGCTCACGTTCCTTTGCCTAGAACCCGGGCAGAGGGCCACGTCCGACTGCAAGGGGCTGGGGAATGGAACCCGGCAGGCAGGCTGCGCCGACAACAGCCCTGGTGCCGTGGAGGAAGGGGAGGGCAGATGCTTGGGGGAGATGTGGAAGAAAGGCCTCCCGCCGTGTCATGCCGTGGGTGGGATGAAGTAGAGGGAGCCCCAGGCCTCCCCCAGATGCCAGTGTCGGGGGAGAAGAGCAGAGCTCCAGCCTGCCGGCCTATGGCTGTGCGTTCCTGGGCCAGCCCCACGGCCCTCCCCAGCCAGGGCAGCTTCCATTCGCTGCCCCACACTCCTGGGGAGCACAGAAATTGAGTTCTGATCTTCCTTAAATGGGTACCGGTCCAGCTTCATTGGGCTCAAAGATCCGGTCCACAGTGAGCACCTGCTTTGTCCTGAAGCCTGTGCCAGCCCCGCGGGGAGGTCTCGGGGGCACTGGGGGGAAGAGCAAAGGATCACAGTCCGCGAGTGCTTACAGCATCCAACTCTGGGCTCCAACTGGGCGGGGCCCGGGGAGCCAGGGCGTGGAGAGAAGATCCAGAGAGATGGGCCTAGCGGACCCAGAGCAGCAGGAGGATGCCATGGTCACAGCAGTCCAGAGGGAGGCATCACCCAGAGGGGCGGGGCTGCGAGGGGTGGAGAGCCCGTGCTCCTGTCTGAAGGGAGCAGCTGCTATTCAGCAACAGCTGCTTGGCACCTGGCAGGAATTGGCACCTAGGGTGGCCCAGTCTTCCAAAATTTGTCTAGAGAAGCCAGAGAGGCAGGGTGCGTGTCTGTGTGCATGCGTGACTGTGTGCTGGGAGCGTGGGGGGAGATCTTGATTTTTCAAATACCGACTAGAGGCTGGGCAAGCTTTGCTGCACGCAAGACTGGGTCCTGGGGCCACCCCCGCAGCACCCTCTTCAATACACACCCAGGGATTAAACAATGTGGCTCAGAGGTGATGACCAGCTGAACGGAAGAGTCCAGAGCCCAGATTTGTGACTTAGGGGCCTATTGACCTCATTGAATTAAAATGAATTAAATGAGATAATGCCATTCCACGTGCCTGTCATTATCTCTTTTAATTCTTGCAAGAAGCCTCTGAGATAGCTGTTGTGACTTTCCCCTATGTCTAAAAAGACCATGGCTCAGAGAGGTTAGGTCACTTGTACAAGGTCACACAGCTCCTAAGTAGCCCTGAGAGATTGTGCTGAGCCTTAGGGGTGAGGGAGACCAAGGCCTCTTCAGGAAAGAAGGTGGAGCTCAGAGCAGGGCAGTGATTTGCCTCAAGTTACCCGAGAGTGATAACAGGTGGGACCAGGACGCGGATTCCCTGCTCCTCACTTCCCTTCACCAGTTGCTCTCTCCTGCTCATCCCCCCCCCCACCACCACCCCCGCAATGCTGACTGCAGGTGGAATCACAGCTCCCCGGCAGGGCGCTGGGGAGCAGAAGCCCAGAGAATCCCTTTGTACAGAGCACATAATTACCTGCTATTTATCTTCTCGCTAAGCCTGAACTTTGGTCCACCCAGCTTCCTCAGCCGAGCCCACCTGCACTGCATTTCTGGCAGGGTGCGGAGGACAGAAGCCACGGGGATCTCCCTGAGCTCATGGCTTCTGCAGATAATTAATGACACATGCAGCCTAAACTGAGGCCGGCGCCCATCTGTCCAGCGTGGCCCAGCCAGATCTGTGCCTCGAGGCAGGAAGCTGGCATCAGGGGCCTCAGGTAACCCTTCCTGCTGGGGATAGTAGTGACTGGGGGCCCTGCACCCCCAAAAGTGGGTGGACCTTGAAGTCCCTGATGGGAGTGGAAAGACTGTCGTGCGTCTTTTCTCTTTTGTAAAGTAGGTATCAGTGCCCCATTCTCCTGTCAACCTTTACCGAGCCCACCTTGTGAAGGGGGGTGCCTGTAACGCCACCCTCCCTAATCTCCTCCTCCAGCCCGCTTCTCCCTCCATTCTCACCTGCTCTGGATCAGCTGCAAGGATCTCATAAACTCATCCCCACTGAGGTGCAAATGACTGAGAAGGGCTTACAGGATGCCCCTCCCAGAGTCATTTGCATTTAAAAAATGCCAAGGTCACTCTACCCAAAAGGGTAGACATCAGCATCTCAGACATCAGCAAACATGAATTTTGGAGAAACCCTGGGACATTTCCAAGTTCTGCCCTACTTTTTTGTAGTGTCTGCCCTGACATCCCCTATTGTCAAATATTATTTGTCCTCCTCCACATATCACCAGTTTTCCAAGCCTTTGAATCTACTTAAAAGAAGCAAAGAAACAAGAACCACCTACCTTAGAAACAACTCTGGAAAAAGTCTAGCCTTGTTTTCGTTTTTCAGGGCTTTGGCCTGTCCTAGCCATCATTCAAAGGGCTTCTGATTGGCGAAACCCTGGGTGAAGGGGCGCCCCATACTGAGCGAGGAGCAGCCAGCTATGGAGGGAGCCCACGCGAGTCTGATGGCTGTGTCAGGAGCAGGACGTTCAAGTGGCCCTGTGTCTGAGCCAACAAGCGCGACCACGTCTGTGGATACACAGCCCACTGCGGAGGACCTGCCCTGTTGTTTCAGGTGAATAATGCTCTTTAGGTCCTGGGTCAGACCATAAAAGTTCCTTGAATCCAAAATGTGCCTCAAGTTTAAAACCCTTAGTTCTACAGTACAACGCTCTGCCCGTTCCCTTCCTTCACTCACTCAGCGAATGTTTACTAAGTGCCTACCATCTACAGTGATATATGAATTAGGTTTGGGGTACGGTTACTGTGACATAGACCCAGAATGACAGTGGCTCAAACAAGGCAGAGGATTAGCTCTCTGTCACGGTTAACCTTACGTGTCAACACACATGTTAATTTTATGGGTTAAGGGAGCCTCGAGAGCTGGTACAACTTAGTTCTGGGTTTGTCGGTGAGGGTGCTTCTGGAAGACATGAGCATTTGAGTCGGTAGCCTGAGCAAAGAAGATAGTCTTCACCACTGCAGGTGGGTATCATCCAGTGCACTGGGGGCCGGGAAACAACAAAAGGGCCGAGGAAGGGCGAATTTGCTCCTTGCTTGAACTGGGACATCCATCTCCTCCCACCCTTGGCCGTTGCATTTGGGAAGATGGAGAGAGCATCCCGTGCAACTCCTTTGGTAAACAGACGAGGAGGCTGAGCCCAGAGAGGGAAAGGAACTCAGCCAGGTCACCCAGCAGGGTGATGGCAGAGCTGGAGTCAGAACTGACTCTTCCGGACTCCCTCGGTAGGGGCAGGGCAGAGGGAGGCAGGTTGGGTTGGGGTCACTGGGTCAAACAGGTGTCACCTGGCCCCTGGGAGCTACCTGGCTGAAGAGCTCCAGAAACTTAAATCTGTTAATTAATTTGTAATTCCAGTGCTAAGCCATAAAATCAAACCATACTCTGAGCTGCCCACAGTCGTCTGACAGCTGGCCTGTCTGATCCTGGCTGTCTGCTCACAAATTGGTATTAGTGGCACCAAGAGCAGATTAACATGGTGACTGGGCACCCAGCAACTTGTTGCCACCAGCTGGGCTCACTAAAGCTGTCAGTCTCCCCAGCTCCTAAGCTGCCCGGGCACCCCATTTTCCCAACCTTGGAGTGGAGAGCAGTCCCAGGCCCCGCAAGGGGTGGGTCCTCTCTTGACCACCAAGTGATAGCACTGGTCCAGCATAGGATACAGGAGAGGGTGCAGGGAAGCATGGCCAGGAAGGCAACACTCAAGATTTCAGGGTTGGCACAGGGCTTAAGGAAAAGGGGGACCCATGGGCATTCATCATCGGAACGAAAGCCCACATCGCATAGCCAGAGAACTGAGCCCAGAGAGGTAGGAGCTATGCCCAAGGCACACAGCACAGGGCTAGAGCTCTGACTCCCTCCCGTCAACCTAACGTTTCTCCTGATCAACCATAGTGAGGATGTGCCTTTCCACCATCTTTCCTAATCTGAGTCTCTCTTTTATAGAGTTGTTTGCCTTGTCAACTACCATCCCTTAAGCACCTACTGAGTGCTAGGCACTGGGATACAGGAAGCAAGCATTGTGGAAAGGACCAGAGGCGCGAACAGAGTGGTTCATTGAGGTTAGTACAACGTACATTAGAGAACAAGAGAAGGCAGGGAAGACCTCTCAGAAGGGGTGAGGCCCACTATGGGCTGCATTAGATAGGGTTGGAAAACACCCCAGTAACAATGGCGTGAGCAAGCCATTTTTCTCTCCTGTAGTCTCAGGGTTAGTATGGGAATTTTGATCTGCAAAGACCTGGGGGACCCAGACCCTTGCACCCGCCTGCATTGCTATCTCTAGTGAAAAGGCGAGTTCTCATGGGCCAAGTTGGTGAGTAGAGCTCCAGCCTCCACATCTGCACACCAGGCAGTAGGACGGAAGGATAAAAAGGAAGGAGGCAAACATATGTTCACAAAACACTTGCACATGAACGTTCAGTGTCAAGAACTATGAAGGGGCTGAGATGTTACCCCACATGAAAGTTAACCAGTGGGCCTGCCACTGTTTTATGGAGGCTGGCAGAAGATGCGAGAACCACAGGTCAGAGAAAAAGGACTTTATTTCTCACGGCACAGCAAGCAGCATGAGCATTAGCATATTGGTGTCAATTCCTCTGTCCCCAAGCCCGGGGGGGGGGGGGGGATGTGGAAGGGGCCAGATGGATGCTGCGTTACAGGAGAGGGAACCTGGACGTTTTACAATGGGGAGTGAGCATACCCAGCCTTTACTCCACAGGGAGACACTTTCTCTTCCAAGACTATCTGCAATAGAAACATCCTTGACCAGACAGTCTGGAGCAAAGGCTGTGAGTCAGTGCCTCACTCACAAGATGTGCAGAAATGCAAGGGACCCATGGGGAACTGTCTCCCAGTACACAGCAGCTTTATTCAGGATATCCCGGGGTCCATCAACAGAAGAACGGATACAGTCATGCAGGGGACTACTACTCACCAATAAAAAGAAACTATTGATAGTTAAAACAAGGATGAGCCTCAAAAACATTATGCCAACCAAAACATATCAGACACAAAAGAGTACATATTGTATGATCCATTTAAATGACATTCCAGAACAGGAAAAGCTAATAGATGGATGGTGGGAAGACAATGAGAACACGGGTTGCCTAGCAGTGGAGAGAAGGTCAGGATGGACTGGGAAGGCACGTGGGGGAAAGTCTCTGCAATGATGATTCTTATCTTGATGCATCTGTCAAGACGCATCAAACGTACACTTCAAGTTTGCCAATTTCATTACATGTCAATTTTACATCAAAATGTCATAAACAAATATACACTGAGGTATTTGAAGGGAAGTATACCAGTCTCTGCAATTTACTCTGAAATGAACCAAAAACATGATATTAGTGGATGGATAGAAGGATGGATGGATAGATAGTTTAGATGACAGATGGATAGGTGGACGGATAGATGATAAAGCAAATATCATGTAGAATCTAGGAGATGGGTATTTGGTATTCACCGTATAATTCTTCCAACTTTTCTGTATATTTGAAAATTTTTACGATAAAATGTTGAGGGGAAAAAAGAAGGGGCAGAGGTCATATACCAGCTGTCCTTTAAGAAGTTTCCCAGAAGCTGCCACATGACACTTCTGCTTACATCCTATTGGCCTGAACCTAGTCACAAGGCCACACTCGCTGCAAGGGAGGTTGGGAAATGTAGTCTTTGTTCTAGGAGGCCTTGGATCTGGGTAAAACTTCTAATCCTGAGAAGGAAGGAGAGAACAGACATTAGAGATCAGCCAGCTGCCCCTGCCTTAGGCCATTCAGTGCCTTTGTGTGAATTAGGAAAAGGACCTGAGCCCAGGGCCTGGGTGTGCTTGGGGAGTGGAGCCTGGGTGTGCTTGGGGAGTGGAGCCTGGGCTGGCTTCAGCCCTCACTTACCCCCAGGCCAGATGCGCGTGAGCAGGTGTGACCTGCACAGCATACACTTGAAGTATACAGCATAAGGTTTAGCAACTTCATTTAACAACAACAAAAAAAGATGGTCATTAACTAAATCATTTTAAATTTAATTTATTTCAGAAATCCCTTGAGAACAAAGATGGGTCTGTTTCTGTAGTGGTTTGGTTTCCAATAAGAAAGCTGCATTTGAATATCAGCAGGACTGTTTCCTGGTTCCCACAGTCCACGCCTTTGCCTCTGGAAACACTAAAGGTGTGACAAGAGCCCACAGATACCTGGAGAAATGATTTATTTTAGAAAGTCACCATTTTTTCCTCCTGAGGGCTCTGAGTTTACCTAACGGTGAGCTGCTTCTCGTTGTGATGAAGCCATTTAGATGTGGACGCTGTCACCACGGGATAAAGAGCTCGTCCCAAAGTCTCTCAAAGAGCCAGCAGATACCTCTGACGTGGAGTTGTCACCCCACTGGGGGACGTCCCTTGACAGAGCAGAGAAGCCGCCGCTGCACATGGGTTTCCACTCGTTCATCAGAGCATCGGGTCGCAGGTCAGACGTCTGGGGCCAACAACATTTAGCACTGTGGGTCATCAGTCCCTGCGGCTGAGGCTGAAGGAATTGAGCTGGATCTTTTTAATGTTTCTGGAACTTGTTTGGAGGCAAAAGACGAGATTTTTGAAAATGGAGGCACTCGATGAGCATTGCATAACCCAGGGTAGACTGTAAGTGGAAATGTCGTCCACTGGCTCTCCAGATCGTGCGTTTACAATTCGTGTTGGTCTACACGAATGGAAGCTGCCTGCGATTTTTGTGGAAGGCGTGGGGTAATCCTGTGCTTGGTTTGTTTGATGTCGAGAAGGCCGACTGGTCTGGCCCTTGTGAAGAGGCAGAGCAGGAAGCTCTGAAGTACGCAGTGAGTGTGTGTGTGTGAGTGAGTGTGTGTGTGAGTGTGTGTGTGTGAGTGAGTGTGTGTGTGAGTGCGTCTAGCGGGGCAGTGGAGTCCGGCAGCACGCGTACCTGAAAATCCCCCTTCCCTCCCCTGTGAGCCCTGCTGCAGAGGGAGGGGACGCACACGGAACTCTCCTGGAGGACGCTCCTCAGCCCACGGTCCCTCCATTCACCAAACCGCTCAGGTTAGAAACTGAAGAATCACCCTTCACTCCTGTCTTTCTGGGTCCATCCAGAATCTGACAATTTCATCACAGCATCAAATAGATGAGTCAGACCCATCTACTGCCCGGTGACTGCTGAGGTCCCCTACCTGGTCTCCCAGGATCTCCCTTAGTCCGTCCCTCGACAGCCTGGTCTCCACACTCAATCAGTCATTGTTATTAAAATTGTCAGGTCCTGTCACTCCTCTGCTCAAAACCCTCCTCGGGCCTAACACCTCAGCAGCCGGGCCCTTCTCACCTGGCTGCCGTTAGAATCCCCATCCCCAGGCTGTCCCCTCACTGAGTGACTCCAGGGTGCAGCCAGGCCAGGAGCCAGTACCCTGAGCTCCCGCCCTGGCCCCTCTGCCTCGTGTCCTTCACTCTCCCTTTGCTCCCACACACCAGCCTCGCCCACCTCCTGTGTTGCTGCCTCAAGGCCATTGCCTCTGCCTGGACGGCTCCCTCACCTCCTTCAGGTCTCTGGCCAATGCCACCTCCTCAGAGAGGCCAGCCCACCATTCTCTACTATCTGCTCCCTTCTCCTCGAGGGGCTCTCACTATGTCTCCCACCAGGCTGGGTGGCTCCTGTTTTGTTCCGGAACCCCCAGAGTCTAGAAGACAGCAGGCACATAGCAGGCACTCAATTAAGTGTCTTCACTGTAGGAAGAGTGAGTAAGGATGGTGACCCCACCTGGGCCAGCAGGACTTGTCTATGGAGGTGACCTTCCCAGTAGAAGGGAGCTGCTGCTTAAAGGGCAAAAGCCCCGGATCTAGACCTCAGTGGGTAAGGGCTTGATCAGGGCGACGCCTGCTACCAGCGTGAATGTCTTCTCCTCTCTGCCTCAGTTTCTTCTTCTGTATAATGGGAATAATGGGACTTGCTCCTTAGTGTGAGTTTGAGGATTAAACGCAGTGATGGAAGTGATGCTGTTGGCCTGATTCGAGGCTCAATAGCATAATTATGGGTCAAGAGCAAGTCAGCTTCAATCGGAAGCTTTTAAGAGTCATCTTATACTCTGACGACTTGATTTATGTATTGATGAACTCTTACTATTACCCACCAGGAATGGCGGCCCAGAGAGGAGCCGTGCGTGGCCCGAAGGTGCACAGCCCCCCAGGCTCCGGCGCGAGAGCCGATCTCAGGCCTCTCGCATGGTCTGCCTAGCCAGGGCCTCGAGTCGCGATGGTCGCCGGCGACCCCTCCAGAGGGCGGCCGAGGGCGCGGCGGGCCGCGGGGCGCCTTTGTGCGCCGCCTGATTTCCATTTCCCCAGATAAACACGCGGCGGGGGCCGCGACCTCGCTGCATAGCAAATGCCTCGGCTCCCGCCCCGCGTGGGGCCCGCGAATGAGATGATTTACTCCTGTTTTGCATATTAATTGATCTAAATGCCACCCGTTCTGGAAACAATTAAGAGGCCCTCTGGCGCCCGGGGCCGCGCGGTGGAGGCGGCGAAGTGCCGGGCGCCCCCTCGGGGCTGCGGCCGGGCGCACGGGGGTCGCGGGGAGCGCTCGGGGGCTGCGGGGAGCGCTCGGGGGCCGCGGGGGGACGTGGGGAGCGCTCGGGGGCCGCGGGGGGCCGCGGGGAGCGCTCGGGGGCCGCGGGGGAGCCGCGGGGAGCGCTCGGGTGCTGCGGGGGGGGGGGCATGGGGAGCGCTCGGGGGCCGGGCCGGGGCCGCGGGGCGGGGCGCGGGGAGCGCTAGGGGGCCGCCGGGGGGCGTGGGGAGCGCTCGGGGACCGCGGGCGGCTGCACGGGGGTCGGGGTCTGCCAGCCCTGGACCCCGGCACTGAGCTACCTTGGTGCGGCGCCGGCCCGCGCCCCCAGCCGCAGAGGCGCCCGCGCCGCCCAGGGCAGGGCAAGGCCGGGCAGGGGGTGCGCAGCCCCCGCGCCTTCGCAGCCGCCGCCTTCTCTTGCCGCCTCCCCGCCTGCGAATTGGGCTGTCCTCGTGCCCCGCACTTTTCGGGTGAGGTTGTGTGACGCAGAGAGTGGCAAGGGGTCTCCGGGCATGCCCTTTCTCTGGGTCATTCTGCAGCCACGGGAGGGGCTCCGCGGATATGCCATTACTGTTTGCAGAGCTTTCCAAACCCCCTGGCGTGGGCCGAGAATGCCGGCGGTGCCTGGCCTCCTGCAGCCCCGCCGCCCTCACACTGTCTCCAGGCCCGCAGCGGAGGGGGCTCCGAGGAAGGACCTTCAATAGAACCCGCGTCCTCCCCACACACACCTGCTTTCCTTCCCCGGTGTCTCCACCATAGGACCTTGGCATCGCCACCCACCCCTCTGCTGGGGCTGTAACCAAGTCGTCCCTCTTGACTCTCCTCCCTGACACCCATGGCTCTCACCCCAACCCCACCTGCACGTCCACAGCACCTTGTGGCTGCTCTCTGGCCCCCTGGCCTCTGCCTCTCCTCTGTTCTGACAGGTGCCCCGAACTCTCCTCCTTGCTGTCACTGCGTCCTGTGGACTCCCTCCCACAGCCTTTCAAGAGAGAAATCAGATTCAGTCACTGCACCCCCGCCCACGGCTCCCCTTTGCCCCCAGAAACCTACACGCCTTTCCATGGCCCCCAGGGCCCCATAGCAATCAGCCTTCTTGCGTGCCTCAGCCTCTACAAGCGTGTTCCAAACCTCTTTTAGGAGAGGGTATGTACGGGGAAGCCTGAAGGATGAGAGGGAACTAGCAGCTGAAGAGTCAGGAACAGTGACTCTCTTCCTCCGGCAGAGGGAACAGTAAGGGCAAGGACCCTGAAGCAGAAAAGCCCTTGGTCACTTCTGGGGTGGCCCAGGGCCTCTGTGGCTTGGTGTGCAAGGTGAGCACTGTGAGGGGAGAGGATCAGAGAGATCGGCAGGGGCCAGATCGCTCAGGGGAGGAGTTTGGGTTTTCAGCAGGATTGAGACCTGACCCAGTTTATGTGCTCAGGAGCATTTGTGAGTGAGAATCGTGAGTTCTTGCCTGAGGGACCACAACAGCCTAGGAACTGCCCCCACCACTCCCTCTGTCCTCCCCCCGCCCCCACCAGCTGCAGCCTCATCCCCTCACCCCCACCCCAGGGCTCCCAGCTCACTGGGCCACTGGGCACCACTCCTCTTCACTGGGTCCTGTTAACTCCTGAGGACCTGGAGCCCATGTGCCCCATCCTCGCGGCAAAAGGCAGAGGCTCCGTTGATTGCTCCATGCAGGAATGAGGGCCCAGTGCTGCGAGACATTTAGATGTTTCAGGGGAAGTCTGAAATCTAGATTTTTTTATGTGAAATCTCTCCATTTAAAAATATTAGATCAAAACCAAAAATATTTTAACACTGGTAAACAAACAAATTACATAGTATAGCAAATCTAGTCCAAGCCTTACTACTGACAGCCACTGGTATGGCATCTAGTACAGAACCTGATAATCTGTTATTCAGTCAACAACCCACAAGCTGGGACTGCTGACTATCGCGGGGCACTGACCTAGAGTAGAGGCTCAATAGATTCTTCCCATATCCCTTGTTTTCTTCTGGTACTTTAAGGATTTCATGATTTCATTTAAACCTTTGATTCACGTGGAATTTATTTTGGTGTAACATGTGAAATGAGGATCTAAATTAATTTCTTTTACAGATGGGTAGCCAATTGTCCCAATACTAAATATGGATAACTCCTGTTTTTAAAATGCCAACTTGATCATATAGTAACTTCCTATATATATATTGGGTGACTTCCTATAATTTCCAAGTTATATATCTATTCATGTACTTGCACCATAGTTTTAATCATTTTAGCTGTAGAACAGATTTAAAATACGTGTAAATATCTGATAGGGTTATCTCTGCTCTTTACATTTCTTTTTCAAACTTTTCCTGCGTAATGGTGCTTCCGGTTTTTTCCACATCAACTGTAGAATCAACTTGTCTAGTCCCATGAGAATTGGCATTCTCATCGCGATTGTGTTGATGAGTAGATTAACTTAGGGAGAACTGACATCCTTATGCAGAAGACCGTGCATTGAGGTTTGGGTGTTGCAAAAAGAAAGGCTGTTTTGGTCCACCAGCTATTGTATATAGTAGACAATCAGTCACTATCAAGCAAGGGCCTCATGTTGCCTGTACGCACATTTTTATAGTGACTAAATTTTGAGTCATGACACAATCAACCTAGCTCAATTAGACCTAAATAGAAGCTTTTTTATCAGAATAAATGTTGAATTTTATTAAGTAACTTTTTAGAACATCAGAGATAAAGAGCAGATTCTAGATGCTTTCAGAGACTGAAAAGTTCATGTAATGAGGATCAGGAACCAGAATGGCATCAGACTTTTTAACATCAACCCAGAACGCCACGTGCCAATAGAGAACTGCCTTCAGAATTCTGGAGGAAGATGATTTCCAACCAAGATTTATGCATCTAGCCAAACTGTCAATCAATTATCCCAAAACTGAACTCCCATATGCAGTTTCCAAGGAAGCTACTGGCATACACGTTAAACACAACGAAGGGAGTGAACCAAGAAGGAAGATGGCTTAGGATCTAAGAAACAAGGAACCAGCAACGTAGGAGAGAAGTGAAGGGAAATCTCAGGATGATGAAGAGAACCTGCAGGACTTCTCCTATGCACACAGCCAGGACATCAGCTGGCCCGGGGGAGCACGAGGACGGGGGGCTTCAAGAAAGAAATAGGACAGCTCGGTTACCAGATGTGTTTGAATATATTGCTAGAAGCTAGGCATGTTTGTGGGAAGAATGAGTGATTTTACCAATTAAATGAAAACCTGAGGTGATTACTAACTCCAGGGAAAACAAAAAACCTGTAGAAGACAGCAACTATACCCCTAATACAGTATTTGGTTTAGCTGCGAATAATATATTTGTAGATAGAATAATGTAAAAACTGAGTATTGATTAAAAACTGTGCTAGAACCATATTGGAAGGAAAAGTGGGTTTGTGTGTGGGGTCTGGTGGAACAGCAGCAATTTTCCACAGAACGAAGCCAGTGAATAATATCTAAGAAAATAATGGTAAAGAATGATATTTAGAAACATGAAAGAAAATGCCAGAAGGAACAGCTAAAAGGGTGGAAAGTAGTTGCCTCTGAGGAGGGTGCTGGGGGTGAGGGAGAGACAGGACTGCTGCCTTCATTATCGGCTTCATGGTACCGTTTGACTTTTAAATTTTTCTGCATAAATACTTTTATAAAAATATATATTTAATTTTAAAACTTCTGTATGTGTGTTACCTAAAGTCACCATTTGTACCACCTCTGCTCTCAGCAAAATGAGCTGAACAAAATTTGGGCAGACCAAGATGTCATTCCCAGCTCTGCAAATTACTAGCTGTGTGACCCCAGGCAAGTGGCTCAGTCTCTCTGAGCCTCCATTTTTTCCATCTAGAAAGTTGAGATAATTACCAGTACCTACATCATAGAGCTACTGAGAGGGTACAATGAGATCATACCTGGGCCTGGCACATAGAAGCATCCAATAAAAGGTGTCTGCTGTCATGGTGGTTGTCTCAATTTTGCTTCCTTCAATTCCTAGGTGATTAACTGTGGGCAACTCATTTAACTTCTGTGAGCCTCATCTTTAAAACTGGAATGAAGTATTTGGAGCCTCTGAGGAGATCAACGGGACAATGAGTATAGAGTTCTTGGCACCCAGTGTTTCTAATCCTCAGATTTCTCCTTTTTGAAATGAGAAAATCCCTTCAGGGTTTTTGAGAATGAAATGAGATGACACAGCTAACATCTCTAGCACAGTGCCAAAGACACAGTCATTTACTCAAAAAAGTCAGCTATGCTTAAGACTAACATCTTTTTTATCATAAAAGTAAGTACTGCTTAAACTTACACAGTGCTGTATGTCAATTATAAATCAATAAAACTGAAAAAAAAAGTCACAAAAATAATACATGCTGACTATTCAGAATTTGGAAAATTTAGAAAAGTTTAAAAACAAAAATGACCAGTAACTTCCCTATTTCCTGATGATGTTCTTTCCACCTGTTTCCTATATTTATTGTATCAGTCAATATGGGGCAGCTTGGGCTGCAAGGAAAGCCATGCAGAAGTCTCAGGGGTTTCACAGCACAAAAGTTTGTTTCTGCTCCTACCCAGGTCACTGGAGTCTGGGGGACTCTCAGGGGTGCCCTCCCCACTGCGGTGGCCCTTGCCATCTTCCGGGCCCTGCAGATCAACCACCTCCGAAGGCTGCTGAGGCAGGAGAGTGGGCTGGGGAGGGGAGCGCCAGCAATTAAATACGGCACAGGAAGTGACGCATTACGTCCCTCACATTTCATTAGCCAAAGCAAGTCACGTGGCCAAGCCTGTTCTCGGGAGAGGAGGAAGTGAATCCTCCAGTCGCCTGAAAGTGGCGGGAGTGTGATGTAGGTGAAGAGTGATGATGCCCGCCACACGCTGCACAACTGAGATCACATCATGTATAGGGGTGCGGCTGTTGCTTTTGTCTCTTACTATTACATCATGAAATAGCCTGAAAACGTGGTGAACAGGCAGATTTAATAGAAGGGTTTAGTGGCACGGTGACATGATTTCCCTCTTCCTTTTTCTCTTCCTCCTCTTGTTCTTCTAACGTAGGGAACTGTGTGCAGGTAGCGGAGGTCCAGGGCCCAGGTCGTTGCATGCCATCGCTCCAAAACGCCTCCCTTCCCCTTCCAGGCCGACACGGGACAGGCAGGTCCTGTCGTTCCTTCTTGGGAGAGCTTGGCAGTTCCGTGGTGTCGTTCCCTCCAGAAGTAACACGTCTGGAAGTGAGGCCATGAGAACCTGCTGAACAACTGCCGGCTTCACAACTGCACATGTGGGGTGCGGCTGCACGCTGCTCTGCTGGGGCCGCCTTGCGCAGACAGTCAGCCGGTGGTGTGAACGTGCAGTGTTAAAAGTGACACCAGAGTGGTGGAGGCGTCACCGTCAGCTGTTGCATGAGATGACACCCGGCCTGCAGGGTTGGGTGAGAGCTCAGGAGCCGCAGCCCCTCCTTGCCTGGGTCCCAAGATCCCGGCACCGGCGGGAAGGGGTCCAGGAAGAAGCGAGCACGTCCCAGGCATGCAAAGTACGGGAAACGGGAGTGGGGATGGCAAGGAACGTGTCAAGGTCGAGAGGCTGAGAGCTGGAAGGGAAGGGAGGCGGGCAGGAAGCTCCACTCTGCCAAGGGTTGCTCAGTTCCGTTTCCTCCAGCAAACTTTTGCCAGGTGCCTGTTCTGGTTACGCAGACAGAACAGTTGTGATTTTCACAAAAGAGGTTAAAGACAACGTCTAAGGTTTAGAATCCAATTGTGTAAATGCTACTGCACACTTGAAACAATTCGAGAGGAGTATAAGGCACGCTCTTGTCTGGTGTTGGGCTGTGTGCGCAGAGGGCGGGGTTTAGATGGCTTTGACAAGGGCACAGAAATGTCCTGAAGGGCTCCTTCCATCTCAGCTGCGACCACCCACGGAAGGCCTAGAGGAGAGGAGGGACGAGGAAACCAGGAGCAGAGAAAGGAACAAGGAGAAGGAGGAGAGGGTATTTAATCCTCCCCTCATGTCAATCCATTTTACAGATGGAGAAAAAACTGAGACCCAGAGGGCCTACCCAGCTTCCCCTGGAGGCAGAGCTGCAACTGGAACTAAGATCGTCCAGCCGGGTGCATTCTGCAGGAAGCCCTGTCTGCATTTCTCTCACAGGCTAGGGATGTAGGTGTGAGAGCTGACCTGTGTCCAGCATCAGCTGGGGGCGGGACCATGATTCAGTGTAAAGTAAAACTCAAGAACATTCACTCCCTTGGGTGCAAAATAAAACATCGCCTCGAGCTTTACAGTTTACAAAACACTCTCCTGTTATTTATCTCATTTTCTCCTCACAACAACCCTGTGACAAACACATTGTTACTACCCTTTTTCAGTTTAGGAAACTGAGGCACAGAGAGAGACTGCTCTGCGTTCATAGAGCTCGTTAGGGATAGGATGGAGCCCAGGTGGGCTGATCCCACTTCCAGGCATTCTTCTATCCCACAAGCGATCCAAATATCGGCTCACTTGCTTGTTCTATCCCGTTTCTTTTTCCGAAGTGACACGCCCTCCACAATCCCAGCCTGGAGCTGACTGGACCAGGAGTGGATTTAGAGGGAGCCGCCCATTGGCTGGCCATCAGCCAATCAGATCCTTCTGGAGAGCAGGCCTGAGTCTGCACAGGGAGGCCCTGAGAGCTGGGGAATTGAGGGTGGATATTGGGGGGACTTCAGCGTGAAGTCTGCATATGCCTGTTTCTGCGGTCCTCAAAGCTGCTTTCATTTCTCCCTTAGCACCCCACCCCCCACACCCCCACACACCCTGGAATCTGAGTCTGGGAGCCCTAATAATTTTACCCTTTCTCTGCTCAAGGTTGGTAGGGACTCCTGTTCCATGCAAGTCAGGTAGCCCAAGGCACCAACGAAAGCAATTCTGCAGAATCCAGGGAGCCCAGGTTCAGCTGCTGAGCCCCAGCAAGGCATCTTCCTCCCTTTGAGAGGGTAGCATACGCACCCTCTGGAGCTGCAAGGGCAGGAGCCCGGGCCCCCACCCGGTTGGCGCTGAGAACTGTAGCCACATTCTCAGCACACCTGTGCCACCTGGCCACGCAGCTGCCGCGTCCTCGCAGCCTCGCTGTACTCACCGGCAGGAGCTTGAACTACTTGTTTTAACAAGTCTCGCAAGCCTCCTTCCAGGTTGTACATTCGAGAAACGTTTGTTGAATGCCTATCTGTGCCAGGCACCGTTCCACAAGCTCACATTTTAGGTTCACCCCCAACTCTGACCTGGGACAGGTTGTCCTGTTAGCCTCGCTGCTTGGCCGTGGAGGTGGGCCTCTCTTAGGTTCGAGTTTTCACTTCCTCACATGCGCTTCCAACTCTTCCCCTGGCTTTGCTGTCCTTGTAGATGATGGTTAAATGCCATCATCTCCATCTAATTCCTGGGAAGCTGGGTTTTGGCTCATCTCTCTGCTGGTCTTTGCATGTGTCCCAGCCCTACAAGCATAACCCAGACTTCTGCTAGATTGGGCCACACCAAATAGGGTCATGCAGAATTAGCTGTGCGCCCACCTTTGAGATGCTGCTGGAAGAGCAACGGTCCTGGGAGCCTAAGGCCATTTTCACAACCTACAGATATTCTCATCTGCCCCATCCTAACCACCTTCCCATCTGTATCCCATCCCTCCTTCAAACTCTCCCCTTTCCTTCATCACCAAATAACCTCAAAGTGTGGTCTCCAAGGCCACCTCCATCTCCACCCATTCTCTCAGCAGTCCCAGGTCTGCCCCCCCCCCGCACCTGCTTCATACTCCACCCCAGGCAGCATCTCCTGCCCTCCCACACCCCTCCCCTTCCCCACAGTGACCTTCCCTTCCTGCCCCTCGGTTTCCCTCCCAGCCTCAGTGTTACCCCGATCCTTCCCCTCCCCGACCACATCTTAGCCCTCCCTGGAAGCACATCATGACCCAGTTTACAGATGAGAAACGGAGGCTCAGAGAATATGAGGAAGCTGGCTGCGGTCATGCAGCTGGGAAGCGACAGAGCAGAGATTTGCCCCGAGTCTGGCTGCGGACCCACCGCAGGCTTCACCCCTGCACAGCCTGTTGAACCCACCAGACATGAGCAGCCATCCAGTGAAATCCCGTCGGGGCCCTGGTGCTCTGCTCACAGCACCTCCCTGTGGCCTTTGTGTCCCACTGGGCCACACATCTTGAAGATATTCCTCCATCCAATTTAAACTCAGATGTCATCTGTCACCTCCGCATTTCTGTCATGATGAGTAAGGCTGCCCATCCCCTCATTTCTTTAGAAGCCATTTGTGGTTCCTCTCTGTGAACGGCCTGTTGCTATTTGCTCGTTTTCCCTGGGGTTGCTGATTTTCCTCTGACTGTAGGAGTGATTTAGCATTTAAGGAAACTCACCCTTTGCCATATGTGTTGCAAATATTTTTCCAGTTTTTTTCATAGTGAGATTTTAATATAATATGCAATCGAATTTTCAATATTTATTTTTTGGCTTGACATTTACTGTCAATCCCATTGGCCTCCTTCTACAGTACTCTTCCAGGCTTTTCGGGTGCAAGGTCTCCCCTCACCCTGCCCCAAGCCACATACACAGGCTGTTGGGTGTTGTCTGTACTCGGTTTTGCCAGCCTTCCTATTAACATTACCTTCAGCTTCCTCAGAAGCAGGGTGAAACCTACATGTTAGCCCCTCCCCCTGAGGATGCTGTGGTGAAGTGGCAGCAACCCAGAGCAGGTGGCCCATCGTGGTCCATCTGCCCAGGGCAGTGTGGGGGCAGAGCAGCAGGAGGCCTTAGGACGCCCACTGGTGGGAAAGGACTCTTCAGCTGGGTGGGTGAGTGCAAGCTGCGGCAGGCGAGCAGGAGGAACTTGGAGGGGTCTGGAGGCTGGATAGATCTATTCCAGGAGGAGAGCAGAGGGCATTCCAGATGGGAGCAAGGGTAAGAACAAAAGTGCAAGAGGATGGCCTGTGTGGAGGATAGTAAGCCTCCTGCCTTGGCCGAGACAGGTTCCTATGAGAGATGAGCGGGCAGAGGGCAGGCTGGGGACATCGGGGTCACCGGGCCCACAGCAGGAGCAATAGCGGTGCTCACAGCTGCAGGAGCAGCACTATGCTGCCTCCCACAGCGCGGGGCAGGCTCTGGGGTCCCCGGGGTCGGGGCGCAGGGAAGGGCGGGGGCGGGTTCTTAGCGCGGTCTGGTGATACCCTAATTAAGCCGCGGGTACATTTCCCAGCCCAACTGTCACCCGCGCGCTGTGCAAGCCAGGAATGAATATTCCCAAAGCGCCAACAGAAGGAAGTTCTTCATAAAAACGGAGCCCGAGGGCGTGAAGGGAAAACAAGCCCTGTTCACACGCAGGCAGCGCATCCGCTCGGCACAGCCCCGAGGGGCGAAAGCGCGCCCGGCCTGACACAGTCGCGGGCGTCGCGAACCCCAAGCGCGCGCAGACGCTGAGCCCCGGCGCTGGAGGCTCTTTTTCCTGCCGAGCCCGGGCCCCCTGCGACCCCCCGGGGCTCCCGACTCCTCTCGGGCCCAGGGCGCAGGGCGCCCCCCCAGACCCCCCGTGGGGACCACGCGGCAGACACGCCCAGCGGCTCGCCGAGCCTCCCCTTTGCTGCGGGGCATCCTTGCTCTCCGCGGGGTCAGGGGGCGCCCAGCCTGGGCCGCAAACGCCCTCTCCCTGTGTCTCCGTGACCCGGGACCTGGAGCGCGGCTCTGTTTCCTTCTGTGGTGCTCTGTTTCCTCCTCTGAAACGTGGGGTCAGTAACAACCGCTCCTGGCTGGTTGCGAGGATTGAAAGAGACGCACGTGTGTTACTGGCTGCTGTCATGGCTCCCTAAATGAGAGATCAGGGGGGTGGAGAGCAGAAAAGAGGTTTTAAAAGGAATTTCTCTTTTTCCTGCTCCGAGGAGTTTGCTTTCTGCTGCTTTCTCCATGTGCTGCAGTGGCTGCAGGAAGGCTCTCCAGCAAGAGGTCATCGTGGGCAGCCTCTGTGTAACCCCCTCCAGGGCTCCCAGCACCGACAAAGCAGTGGTCAACCTAAGATAACGAAGGTCCTCTGACTGGGCCAGTCAATATCCTGGGCTCCAGCTTCTCGGGAGCACCTGCACCCCAGCCAGGTCCAGATCGGGTGATTCCAGGACCAGCCATGTTGCTTTGCCGACCCCCCACCACACACACACCACTCCGGGTGCCCCTGCAGAGGCTTTAGCACATGGCCTGGGCTTGATCCCAACTGGATGGGCCCAAGAGCACTGGGCCCCTTGCCGGTCTGCATTGTTATTACTCTGCCTCCAACTCACCCCCTCCAGTTCAGTGTCATCTCTCCGTTTACCTGCCAGTCTCTAGTCTTGATTGGCAGCTCCTGGGGCAGGTGCCCAGCCTCCTTCCTTCTGCTTCTCCAGCATCTAACACAGTGCCCGGCACACAGAGGTTCCCAGCAACTTTAACTGGCAGTGCAAATGGCAGCCGGATGGTGTGGGTGAGCAGCCCCACAGGAGCCTCTCTCCACAAGTCGCCAACACCTAGGAAGCCTAAAGCTCCAGCGTTGGTCAGTTCTTAGGGCATAGCTCACTGCAAATGAAAAACTGGGCCCTTTGCTAAAAAGTTAAGAATTTCAAGATGGTGACAACAGAGCATTAAACCAAGCACAGAACCCTTCTGGGCACGGAACCCTTCCAAGCGCCTGACCCTGTGTTGCTCCCAGGTCACACCCCTGTGAAGCAGCCCCAAGCGTGGGTCACCTATTAGAGCGGTACTTTCTGCCGCTGTGCCTGTAATGTGGTCATGCTCGGCTGAAGAGCACATTTTCCCTTGTTGGGAAAGAGCTTCTGAAAATCCTGGAATCAGAGGGCAAGGCTGTGGCCATTCTTACAGACAGCCCAGCAAAGCTCCGATTAAAAACAAGAACAAGACTGTAAGGAGGGTCTCGTTCAGGTGACTCACCAGCTTCTCAGTGCCTGCCCTGCCCTTTGTCCTGCCGATCAGGTCTTTCTTCGTTTCTGGGTTCTGTGACTATTTGTTGAGCACTTGCTGCCTGCTGTCTGCGGGATAGAGCAGGCACTAGTGTGGATAAAGCCCCTGCCCTCCGAGGGCCCACACTGTAGTGGGGGAGACACATGATAAATATAAATAAGGAGACAAATACATAGTATAATGTCGGGGAGTGCCGAGTGCTGTCTGGCCAAAACAAAATAAAAAATGGCAGACTAAGGGAATAAAGAGCAGGATGGTTGTAATGGTAGGTAGAGTGGTCAGGGAAGGCCTCCCTGAGGAGGTGTCTTTTGAGTGAAGACCTGGATGAAGTGAAGGGAAAACCATGCCCAGGTCTGTGGGTAGGGTGTTCCAAACAGGGAGAACAGCAAGTGCAAAGGCCCTGAGGCAGGAGTATGACTGGCAAGAGCAGCAGGGGGCAGACAGGGGTGGTGTGGGAGCAGACAAGATCAGAGAGGTCATGGGGAGCCAGAGCAGGCAGGGGCTTGTGGGCTCCTTGAGGAGTTTGGATCTGATACCAATTGGCCAGAGGGCAAGAAGTCATTAGTGTAATTGACAGCAGGCTGTCATTCACCTTCCCAGAAGTGACTCCTGACATGCTGAGCTTGTATGTGTCAGCAGCGCCTCTCAGGAGCCAGCACATAAGAGGGTGCTGGTTTCAGGTCTCTCTTCTGCAGTTACTGCTTTGGGACTTGGGTCCCCTGCTTACATCTCAGAGTCCCAGACTCCTTCACTGCACCCTGCTGCCGCGTTGGGAGAGCTCAGGATGGACAGCACCCCGCAGGCAGCCTGGCATGCAGTGGGCGCGCCGAGCCCCTTGAGAAGCCTTGGCTACAGTGATCACCCCTTTTACCTCCTCCAGAGGGTTCACTGTTGGCTTTAGTCACGGCATCTCCAGAAGTCCATTCCCCACCCTCTTGGGGAACATAGTGTTTCGTTAGGTGCATCGTCCTCAAGTGTCCTTCCTGAGGGGGTTAAGGAGGGGAAGCGAATGTTTGCTCTACACCAACCTGCCTGGCACCTACTACACGCGGTTCCGTCTCATCCCCTGGCGAGCCCAGGTGTGGCCACTATTATCCCGTTTCATGGGCAAGGCCGCCGAGGCTCAGAGGGGCTCGGGGATGTAGTGACAGCAGGCCTGTGGTCAGCCGGGGGCCGGTTGGCTGCTCCTTTATGGTTTTCCTGGGAAGGAAACCCAAGGGCCAATGGTTATGGGCTCACCTGGGCTCTAGGACCCCATGGTGGGGTCTGAATCCTGCCTGTACTTCTTCCAGGGAAGTTACTGGGACTCCTGTTTAACTGCTATGTGCCTCAGTTTCCCCACCTGTACAGTTGGGGGAATAACAGTCCCTACCCCGTAGGGTTCTGGCGAGAAAGAAATGAGACAACCCATGCATCCGCCTGGGACAGTCCCTGCCAGGCACAAAGCAAGTGCTCAAATAATCTTAACTCTCATGTTATTGGAAAGTTGTAACCCAGCATTTTCTTAGTAGTGCTTTCTGAATCAGACCCTCCAAACCGACCCTTGCCCACGCTGCCCCAAAGGCAGCGAACTGATGAAAGCTCAGCTGCAGGGTTCCCCTGTGGTGGCCGCAGCAGTGTAACCCACCCCACACGCTCTTCTGCACTGGGCCCTTGCACTGGAGGTGACGTTGAATTCCCCTCCCTCTTGGATCCAGGGCCAGAAGTGATGCTGACTGAGTTCTGGGCCTGTGTCAGAAAAGGCCACCCAGCTTCCCCTGCTTCTCTTGGGTTGTTCCCTCTGGTGAAGCCAGCTGCCACAGAAGAAGCCCAAGTACCGGTCACCCTGGAGAGACCCTGAGTAGGTGCCCAGAGGTGCCAGGATGCCAGCAAAGTTGTGTTGGACCCTCTGGCCCAGCCCACCCATAGTGGATGCCATGCAGAGCCCCACTGGAGCTCCCCACCGGGGGCCTCCTTGAAGCCAGCAGGGGCTTGCCGTCTCCACCGCGGTACAGAGGGCCGGAAGTCAGCTGAGCTTGGCTGCTAGGCAGGGCCGGGGATGCCCCGGCCTGCTCCAGGGGCTCCAACCACTCACAAAGGGTTTGACCTGAACAGAGGGGAGATCCCACCCAGTGCTGCCCGTTGGGATGACCCTGGGGCAGGCCCCAGCCTGAGGCTCCTGTGCACACCTCTTTCCAGCTCCGAGTTCAGTGACATCACAGTGACTTGATATTGGCCATGAGGGGGGGGCCGTCTCTACACCACAAAAGCTGGCCAACACGACAAGTCAGGCTTACCCTACCCATGTCCAGAACTGCTCACCACCGGGCATGCCTCTCTCCTGGAGGAGCTCCCAGTCTCCTTCAGGGAGACAGACCTCCTGTGACCGCAGACCCAGGTCCTCAATGCTGCGGGCGGGGTGCTCTCCTGCTGCTCTGACTGTTAACATAAGTCCAGGCCTCTGTGCTGCCTTCTCACAGAGGCCCAGGGGAGCAGCATTCCCCTCATTTCCTAGGTGGGCAAATTGAGGCCACTGAAGGTCAAAGGCCTTGCTGAAGTCTGTGCAGCTTGTCCGGTGCAGAGGCAAGAGTCAGTCTCAGGTCTAGTGGGCTGCAGGGGCCTTGGAAATCCTATGTCTGGGCCTCGCGTTCAGGCTGCAGAAGCCCAGGGTGCAGAAGGAACTTGCCTGCAGGCCCACAGCAAGTTAGGGATGGAGCCAGGGCAGGAATTGAGAACCCCTGACCCCCAGCCGGGGCCCCCCTGCAAGCCTTCCCTGCCCCGGGATCCCTTCCATGGCCACCCTCATCTCTGACAGAGACCCTGGTTCCTGGAGTACAGCCCACAAACCCCTCGCTGGTGGCTGGTTTGTACCAGTTCAGATAAAGGCGTCACCCCCCTCTGTCCCTGACCCAAGGGTCCCAGCTTTGAGACCAGCCCAGCCACACTTCGCCAGGCCATGGTGCTTCTGCCCTTTGTATTCTGCTTATCTCCTTGCAGGGTCAATATTTGCTATTTAAATGAATGCTATTTGCCTGTGGTTGAGGCTTGCATTTTGCCCTGTATTTTGGGTCCAGGAAGGGAGAATCTGGGATCAGTGAGGTAGCGTGGCACTCCCGGCAGCCACTGGGACCACAGAGTGGCCTGGGGCACAGAGAAAATCTGCCTGGGAGCCTCCCTACCTCTCCTTTTCCACCGTGTCATCCACATGGGTATCCATACACATACTCTTACTCATGTTCACAGCTATTCATTCAAAAAACCCCTTTCCTGAATGCCAACGTCGGCCAGGCACTGCCAGGTCTGAAAAGCAACAGGTACAGAGCAGGTACTGTTCCTCAGTACAGTGTGTGGCAAAGACTGCCAACACTCCACCAAAACTCATGCCCCCATCTCCAGGGCCCCGTGTGAGATGACAGCTCCCAGCCTCCACTGCAGTTAGATGTGGTCAAGCGATGAGTTTTGCCAATGGAACGTCGGCAAAAGAGACAAATGCCACTTCCCAGGCCTGTCGCAAAACCATCTCTCCCATTACTTCTCTTCTCCATCTTCCAGCTGGGATCAGAAGACCCAGTGGAAGGGCTGGCCCTGTGGCCAACTCGTTAAAGTTCCATGCTCTCTGCTTTGGCAGCCCCAGTTCGCAGGTTTGGATCCCAGGTGCGGATGTAATCCACTCATCAGCCATGCTGTGGAGGCGACCCACATACAAAGGAGAGGAAGAATGGCATGGATGTTAACTCAGGGCCAATCTTCCTCACTCACACACACACGAAAAGAAGATCCAGGGGAGAACTCCAAGGCTGTGCCAGCCAAGATGGCAGCCACTAGCTACACGTGGCTATTTAAAATGAAATTAAGTAAAATTAAAACTTCACTTCCTCAGGCCCTAGCCACATTTCAAATGTTCACAAGCCACATGTACAGACATCTCAGAAGGCCTCAAAGTGGGTGCTGCTCCAAGGCCCCAGGGTCCTGAACCATCACGTGGAGGGACGCCCACCAGCCAGGGATATCTATGTTGCACTATGTGTGGGAGAGAAATAATACTAAGTTCAGATTGTGGAGAAGTGTTTGTTATTTACTCCAGCACATCCTCTGGCCGGGGGGAGCTGTCCATTTGGTGGAGGGGAGCAGACCATAAACAGCCAATCCAGTGCCAGGCAGGATGCTGAGATAGAGGGCACGAGGCTGCAAGAGCCTGAACCTGGAGACAAGGAGGGAAGGTCAGAAGAGGCCAGGGAGGGAGAGAGGACGTAGGCCCAAGCCTGAAGGTCCAAGGGGAGTGGGTCCGGCACAGCAAGAATTGCTAGGCGTCTTGAAGTGTCTCTCCCTTGCTTCCTGAAGCCCGCCTCTCCCTCCTGCTCGGGCACCGGGGTCTCCTGCTCGCTTCCTTCTCTGGGACAGACATGGGAAGCACCAGCCCCGTCCTCCCTGAGTCCATACCGCCCCGACTCTCAGTGCCTGTGGTTGGGGAGCGGATTTCACTGGTAAGGGAGAGGCGTGTCTGGGGCCCAGTCATCTCCTGGGCACCGAGGTTGTGGGAGCTGAGGCAGGCCAGTGAGATGCAGCAGCCGCTGGACCTGGAGGGTGAGGAAGGTCTCTCCCTGGGGTTTCTCAGCAGGTGGGAGGTAAGCCTGGAGCTGGGGCAGTCACCTTTCTCACCACCTGGGGAGAGCCTGCTGGCAACAGAAAGCAATGTGGAGGAAAACAGAGCCAAGAAATGGAGAGAGACTGCCCCGCCGGACACTGCGTGCCCTACAGCAGGTAGCCCGGGGCCTTGAGGTTAAGTGGGTTCCTGATGCCTGTTTAGACTTGAGTAAGTTTGGTTGAGAGCTGTGACTAAAACATCTTCCTTTCATCAAGGTGCCTTCTCAGGGAGAGCTCTGATAAACTCATGCGGTGCTGCCAGCTCACCCAGGACACCCTCCCTGGAAAGGCAAGCATGACGAGAGCCTTCAGGTAAGCCATGTCATAAGTAGCAGTCAGTCTGGGTTGTTGAGCGGGTGTTATTTTCAGGGTGGGAGCTCTATCGTATCCTCACATGGATGAGAGACGGGTACAGGCCATTCTGCATCCTCAGCCAGCCCATGGATTGTTAGCAGAAGGGAAAGAAGGGACAGACCCCAAAGAGGGAGTGGAGCAGACAGAAAACACAGAGACAAAGTCACAATTCCCTACAAAAGCCTCTGAAGAAAAGGGGCCCTTCCATCGTCCCTCAATTTCTGGCCAGGGTGGAGACAGCTGGCCTGTAGTGAGGGATGCCTCCTTCACCCCCAGGCCTCCCGGGGCCCAGAGCTACTGCCCTGGGTCTGAGGTCCTTCCCTGAGGGCAGACTGAGCTCCCCTTGCCCCAGGCCCAGGCAGGCCACTAACTCATGGGAAATCTTGAGCAGGTAGTCGCCCATCTCCGGGCCTCAAGCTCTGAGATTTTTTTATTTGTTTGGTTTTGTATATTTTTAGCTACTTGACTTGTCAAGATAACGGAAGCAAACAGATTATGCATTCAAGATAGAAGGACTTAGAGTTTAATAAAGGGACTATCTACAAAGTGAAGGCCATGGCGTAGGTCACCATGAGGGATCCTTCCTCACCTCTAGGCCTAAAGGGACGAGAGTATAAGGAACATTACAGATCCCAGCAAGAGAGCTGAGTGGAGAGAGCTCCCCGACAGCAGTGGACTCAGCCAGATTGTGGCCACTCCACGGGGCGGGAGCCCCTCCCTCCTGCCAGGGCGCCCGAGGCCGGGAGCCCATTGGCGCGGTCTGTTTGGTCAGGTGTAGGGGCACAGAGCAGAAGCAGAGGAAGGGGAGGCCCTGGGGGGCAGGTGGAGGCCGTCCAGGGCACCCACGGCTTAGCAGTGGCTACTGCGAGCCAAGGCCCTCTGCTAGGTGCTCTACAGACATCCTCCCGTTTCACCCGCACGCCAGCCTGAGAGCTCAGAGGGCGCACCGACCAGCCCAGGTTATTTCTAGACAGTCCTGCCAAGTTTACTGCAAATGCTCTCCCTCCCAACAGCAGAGCTGTTTCAGAGCCAATCAGACTCCAAGCTTCCGGAGGCTCCAGAGACTGTTGAAATTCCTCAGCGTGGTTTCAGGGTCGTCACACAGGGCTCAGAGCCCTTGGTTCCTTCTCTCTGAGGTCCACCCGCAGGTTGACTCAAACGACCACAGTACGCAAGCAAACACCAGCCAGGAGAGGATCGAAGCAGGAGCCGGGTTTGGAGGTCGCTGTCCTGAGATGCTCCCTGGAAGGGGTGTGTGGCAGGTCAGCAGCCTGGCACGGCAGGAGTCTGGCCCGACACAGCCTGGGGAGCCAGGGGAGCCTGGTGCACGATGAACTTGGGCTGCCGGACCCGGGGGTAGCTGGTCCCAAGACTGTGGCAAGGAGGCCCCAACAGGGTGCCTCGTCCAGTGGGTCAGGGCCAGAAGGGGCCTGGGAGCACTTGGTCCAGTCCTGCAGGTGCAGATAGAGACCCTGGGGTGTCTGAGTGGCAGGCCCGGCTCGCTAGCAGTCATCCCAGGACTCCGTCATGGGGAGAACACATCTAATGACCACTAGACAAAAGCTCTGAAGCCAGATGCCTGGTTTCCATCCCACTTCCAGTCCCAAGTCACTTCTCAGTGCCTCTGTTTCTCACCTGTAAAATGGGGGTATAGCAACATCTGCCTGACACTCTAAGCGAGCTCATAACTAGAAGATTCTTAGGGCAGTCTTGCCATATGGAGGCCTCACGTATTCCAGACATTATCATTAGTGAAGGGCCCTGGCCTGGCCCTATGACCCACCCCATCTCACTCAAGCCTCCAACAATTCTGAGTCTGCCTGGTCCCAAAGCCTGTGCTCAAAGCCGCTGCCCCAGCTGCCTTCCTCCTGGGAGCCCACGCCACGCTCAGGTCTGTGTGACACAGTCATCCATTTTCCAGCATGGTCTTTGCTGTAAAATTGTTGGCTGTTTTCTTTGGAGAGACAATCTGGTGCAGTGGAAGGAATCTCCATTTTCTCATCTGAAAAATCTACTTGTTATGAAAAAAAATACAGTGGTGTCTGTGAATGTGCTGGATACCATCCTGGGCACAAAAATGTCCAGTTTTCCTTCCTTCCCTGTGGGACCTGCAGAAGCCCAGGACAGCTGTGGCTCCCTGATATAGACTCATGGGAGATGCTGATTAAAAACACACGTTCCTGGGCCCGGCCCGGGGTTACAGAGTCAGGTTGTCTGGGGCTGGGACCTTGCAATCTGCATTGTATTCCAACACTTCAGATACCTTTGTGCTGCCAGGCCAGGGTGTGTTAACCAAGGGGGCTTTGAGGATGTCTGTGGCTGGGTCTAGAGAGCGGTGTCTGTAGGGCACAGTGACAAAGCCAGTCTTGGACTCGCACAGCCCTGGTCTGAACCTGGGCTCGGCCGTGCACTGGCTGGATGACCTTGGGCAAGTCTCCTCACCTCCTTGAGCCTGTCTTTCCTCCTCCACCAAATGCAGGTAGAAATCCCTACCTTGCAGGGGAGTTCATTGTGCGAATTAAAATGAAACGATGTGCACAGTGTCTGGCACGGAGTCCACCTCAGCGCCCCATGCTTTGGCTCCCCCTGCAATGCTGGTGGGGAATGAGAAGAAACGATTTCCCCAAAGGTGGACTCTCAGCCCAGGTGCGTGGGCCTGCTGGCAGAGGAGAGGTTAACGACGACTGTGTCCCAGGACAATACGTGGCCGGTGGTGGAAACGCTGAAGTGTGATGATGGGGCTGACAGGGGCTATTTTCGGAGCCCAACCGCACGGAGTAATAGGATTGGAGTGGAGGCAAGCGTGACCAGAGCTGATGTTCTCAGCTACCGAGGCAACGGCCAGCCGGCTGCGCCAAACAAAACACTCTGAGGGTTTATCCTGACCTTGGTGCGAGCCACCCTCGCCAGCAGCCAGAAAAGATCGCTTTTGATTTCCTAACTGTGGTGCACTTCGGGCCCACTGCTCCCACACCCTTTAGCTCCAGCCTGATGTCCATGGTATAATGGGGAAACTGAGGCAGGAGGGGCCAAGCAAGCAAGTCATTGTAGGGTGGGACGTGAGCTCAGATGTCTGACTCCAGCCGTAGGCAGGGGCTTCTTCGTCCTTCCATCAAAACCCCTTCTTGGGAGAGGATTTCTTCGTGCCCTGCACATCTGGGGACAGCCCCCAGCCGCCTGGGCGTCGCCACACCCCCCGCAGCTTGCTCTGAGGGCGAAGGCAGGGCACACTCCTGTTCTCAGGGCCCATGTGGTCTAGCTGGGCGTTCAGAACTGCTCAAGAGGGAGCAAGGCAAGGGCATCTTGATGTGTGCCCAGCAGTAAGGGGTAGGGGGCACCTCTTGAGGCCCCTAGTCTACATCAGGAGCTTAATCTCTTAATCTTCATACCTTTGTGACACAGGCCTTCTTGTTCCCATGTCACAGGTGCTTGGCCACTCACTAAGGGGCAGCCCTCCTTTGCCCTCTGGTCCAGATGCCAGCAGCTCCTCAGGCTCCGATGGAGCCACTCCGCTCACTCCTGTGTTGGCCCTGTGCCTTTACCAGGACCTCCCCCAGGGCAGATACACATATGTAACGGAATAATACATCGAGAAAAGTGGGACATATGTGTTTTTTCTTCATTTCCTTATATATTACCTTCCTGCTAGCCTGGCACAGGCACCCAGTGCCTCGAGGAGGATCAGGGTTGAAGAAGACACAGAGAGAACGTGAGCACGAAGCCAGACGAGGCTGTCTAAGCCCCAGCACGAGCGTTTCGAAAGCCAGGCTTTGCTGCAGGAGTAAAGGTTTTCTAAGTTCTGCACATGGTCCTTTTAATCACGTGCAACGCTGGAGATCTGAGCCAGGAGGTTTGCTCTAAGCTGGTATAGGGTAGAGAGAACACAGAAGGAGACAAGAAGGTGACCTGGAGCCTGACAAGAGGGACATCAGGCTGAAGATGCTGCCAGGTTCCACAGGACCCAATGCCATTGGCAGCCCAGGCTGGACCCCTGGAGAGTGCAAGAGACAAACTTCAGAGGTCAAAGAGGAGGACGCCCCCCTTCCCCTGTCCCCTGTGCTTCTGGAACCCAGACCCAACCTCCACAACATGGACTGCCCCCCAGGGTAGAAATGGCAGGGACACAAGTTTAGGAAGTGTAACAGGGACCTGGACTAGAACCCTCAGTCTCCTAGACTCCTGGCTGTGTGGAAGGGAACCAGAAAGGAGCCGAGAGTGGCTGGGGAACTTGCCAAGCCATCAGCCCTATAGCCACGAAGGGCAGAGCAGCCAGCCACGCCAGGGCTTGTCGGGGAGTCACAGCTAGCCCTCGGGGCAGCAGCCCCAGAGTGGGGAACCCAGCAGCAGGGCCCAGAGCAATGCCCTGCATGGCTTAGGTGCCGTGAACAGACCATGGGACCCCTGGCCACAGGACTGCAGGACATGTTGCAAGCAGGATGGCCCATCTCCTGCACCCTGGGGGACCAGCAGGCCTTGGAGGCACAGCCACCTCCTCTGTAGCCTAGCAAAGAGGGGGAGAGAGGAGTGTCCTCTTGAGAGCAGTGACAGCCCTGCAGCCTCTCTGACCTTTGAAAAGTCAGGTACATAGCTAAAAGGCAGAATGAACTTGAACTAGGAAGCATAACTCTCACTTGCCTGGCAAGATAAGGTCAGGTGAGGTGTTTGTGCGTGTGCGTGTGTGTGTGCGTGCGCACGCATCCAGCTGGGGACTGTGTCCACTTGGAGCCCCAGCTCCAGCTGGTGCTGGCCCCCAGCAGCCCTCATGAGGGCTGTGTGGCAAGTTCCACCAGCAGCTGGGCCCAAGTTCACCCCACAGCTATTTCCAAGGGCAGGTTTGCTGAGCAAATGAAGAGTGTAAATACGATTGCAGGGGGATTGTTTAAGGCTTTGGGCAAACAAAGTTCCCCAGCTCCCAGGGCTCGCCTGGACGCAACTATCACAGGCAAACAGAGGATGCGCTCATTTATCCGTTCCCAGAAGCCTCCCTTCTTGGGACCCCTGCCCCTCCCCCTCGTCCTCCGCGGCGGTCACCAGTTCACCTTGAGCGCGCTGCGGCATGGAGAGGCCTGCCCTCTGTAGTCCCCGCCCCCCCACGGTGAAGGCGAATTAATGAGGTGTCCATGTGACCCATCCGCCTCGTGTTTAATATGCTGCAGAGGTCAGAGTCTCGGAAGAGCTGCCCGTGTCATCCCGGCTTGATCAGAGGGGGAAGAAATGGCTGATGTGGGATTTTATGTTTCTATTAATACCTGAGCACAAACGCGTTGTGACTCAGCCTCGTCCTGCCCCGCTGCCCAGGAAGCTGCTCCTCCGCCCTCCCCCAGCCAGGAACCTGGCCCCGAGGGTCCTCCAGCCAAGCCTGGGGTTCTACGCGCAGACCTGGCCCTGCCCACTGAGGCAGAGCTGAGAGGACGGGTCACAAAACCAGCATTTTAATTGGCATTCCTGATGATGCTTCTGCTGGATGCTGGAGCTGAGGGACCCCTAGCCCAGTTCAGTGTCTGACATTTAGATTCAGTGAATGAATGTTGACTGAATACATGGAAGAAGGAATGACCCAGCCCACCAGTCTTGCTAAGTGGGGTCTGGTGCCAGCTCCACCACTGAGCAGCTGGACGACCTTGAACCAGGCCCTGCACCTTCCCTCACACGTGGAGTGGGTTTGGGGGAGGATTTAGTGAGATAGTCCGCTTGAAAGACTTGCAAAGTGCCTGACACAAGAGCACGAGAGTAGGAGTGAGAGAGAAGAGATATGAGAACAGCTTTACTGAGGTATAATTCACATACAATAAAATTCGCCTATGTGAGATGTGCAATGTACTGATTGCAATATGTTTTATGACATGCGGTTGAATTAGTCATGGTGGCATTGGTATTAATTTCCCTTCCCTCTCCCCAGGTTGTCCTAGGTGGGACCTGTGGGAGCCAGGCTCCCACTTGCCACAGTTTGAACACTCTTCTTGACAGGACAGCCAGTGTGAAGCCCAAGTGCCGGCCTCTCCTTGTCCTAGCCAGGTCCCTCATTCGCACCCTGGCATCTTGCCCCCTACCTGCACTAGAAGGAGCACAGCAGTTAGCCAGGCACAGCGCCAGGCTATGGGTCATCATGCCCTTCAGATGGCTCACCGGCTAAGGGGGCAATTGCAGGGCTCCCTCCAGCTCCGGCTCTCCAGCCATCTGCCCTCACCTGGGCCTCAGAGTGAGCAGGGAGTGTCCCTCCCTTTCACCGCAGCCCCTTCGTGTGGCATCTGGGCTGCACAGGCAAGTCCTCTGACTTGCTTCAGAGGCGGGAGAAGTGGGAGGGGGTGCCGGGGCATTAGGGCCACCCAGCTGCCCAGCACTCCTCCTGGCAGGCCAAGCTGGGCTATTTTTACTTCAAGATGTCCTTCAGCAGCTAAAGACGTCTCCTCTTCCCTCCTTTCCTTGGGCCCTAATCTCAGAGCTGACCATGCTCACGAGTCTGGACCCGGCATTTGCCTGCCTACTCCTCTGTACCTGTATGTGTGCCAGAGGCATGAGACCCTGTGTGTGTGTGCAGGGATGTGCGCACGTGTGTATATGGCATGTGTCTGCAGGACTCTATACGCGTGTGCAGCATGCAGACGGGAAGGTGTGTGTACATGCATGTGGCTGCAGGACTCTGTGCAGCATGCATGGGATGCATGCATGTATATGTGTGCGTGCATCTGAATGTGCAAGAGTAGAAGTATGCAAAACATCTCTGTGATAGAGTGTGATTTGCAGTGTGCATGCAGGCATGTGTCCAAATACATGAGCTTATGCACGTGGACGTGCAAGGGTGTGTGTGCAAAAGGATTCCATTTATACAAATTCTTCAGTGACGCCAGGTGAGTAACTATAGCAGTCAGACCAGTGTTCAGGATTGTAGACTGCCAGGGGGCCCAATTATGTCAGTGGAACAGGCAGCTCCTGCCTATAGGGCTTCCCTGTGCCCTCTGTTTCCCTGTTCCTCATGCATATTAATAAGTCTATTGAGTCCTAATCAGACACCAGATTAAGTGCTTTGCTGCACTGTCTCATCTAATCATAAGAACCTTAGGGTGCAATATCACCCCATTTTACAGACGAGGGGTCCAAGGCTCTGAGAGTAATGCTTGAAGTAGCAGAGCCAGATCTGACTGGTTCCGAATCTTTGCTTTGTGTGACTCCATGTTGTCTGCTCATGATGGTTGAAAATACACAGACACACACGCACACCGCACATTTTCATAGCTTAATCCCGGTGCCAGTGGGCTGCTGGTATTGTCTGTGAAAAGATCTGGAGTGGAGTCTTTGCTGGGGCGGTGGTGGAAGGAGAAGGGGGGTGGCCTTGAGGGCAGATACTCAACTCAAAAAATTTGCCCCAAGAGCTGGGCAGGCAGGTGAGCATTAGGGCTCTGCGGAGCATCCTGCTGAGGCTACCCGCGATGAGAGTGGGCAGACTGTCTCCCTTCATCCACAGGACAAGCTAAGCCTCTGTTTTGAGGGCCCCAATCTAGCCCTGAACCCTTGGCAAGAGAATACCACCCCCCCAACCGTGGGAGCTAGAATGAGAAGGCTCCCCTTGCCCTCGCCTGCTCTCCCCCAGACTTGGGGAGAGCTTGTTGTGCCCTGTTATACCCTGTCATCCAGACCCCAGCAGCCACAGGGAGGGAGGGAGAGGGGGATTCCACTGGAGAGCCCCCTGGAATATAAACAGCTGTGTTTTGTGTCTGTTGAACCAAAGAGATTTCTCAAGCCGCTAAACCATCCTCTTGCCTGTTGGCCATAATGTGAATTAGCCCTAGAGATGGTGGGGACTATAAGTCAGTCTGCAGAGCCCCTTGGCGAGATCTCAGGCCGTCCCTGTCATAAATCAGTGCGTGGGGAGGCCGGTGCCCAGGCCCTCATGTGGCATGATCAGAATGGGCCAGGGCAGGAGCTTCCTCTGCAGGAAGGGGGCTTTCTGCCCACTCTAGATGAGGAGCGTGCCTCACTCAGGAAAGTCGATGCAGACCGAGGGGTAGGGCTTAAGGCCCTCTTGTTCCACCACCTCTTGCTGCCTCTCTGTGTTCTGCTGCTGGGAGACATGGCTCTCCATCATCAGGAGGTCCTGGAGAAGGGCCTCAAAGGGCCCTTGCTGCTTCTGCAGCTCAGTGATGGACTCCAGGCTTCTCTGCTTCCCAGCCTGCTCCCAGCCCCCTCCCTCCTCCGCGGTACCTCAGGGCTGCAGCTCTGAGTCAGTATGGCTGGGCAGGCGCTCCACACCCTTGCAAGGGGCTTGGATGGGGCTCGGGGACCTGGGGCTCTGGCCTTGGTTCTATCACCAAGCAGCTGGTGACCTTGAGCAATGACTTCACTGCTCCAACCCCTCCCAACCCCCAACCCTGGGTACCTTGGCTACACACCCATTCGTCTAGGTGAAAATGACCACCAACTTCACGCTTCAGGGCTCACCAGCCCAGCTCCATCTCTCATTCGGAAACCCTCCAGCCTCTGCCTTCAAGACTGAGCAGGGGGAGGTCATGGGTCTAACCCTGGTCTGCTCTCCCCAGCAGGGCAGTCCAGGTCCTCTGGGCAGCGGACACTGAGACAAAGTGAGGAGTGGGAGAGGGTTATCGGGGTGAGGGGGCCCGTGAAAGATGAAAGGCGCAGGGAGCAGGACTGGACAGGAGGGCGTCAGCCCCACATGCAGACTGACAGCTTCAGCCAGGTCTGCGGGAGCCTCAGAGCACAGACTGCCCCTGGAGGAGTCCATGGGTGAGCCAGGCCCTAGTCACTGCCCCCCAACTCAAGCCCTGGCTGGGGCTACCCCGAAAGTGGAGGTGGATCCTGAAGGTGCTGCACTGAGGCTGGGGGGATGGGGAGCTCCTGTGCTCCCACAGCTGAAGGCAGGTTCTCTCTTGAAAGGAGACGGGAGAGGCACCTCCATGGCTGTCACTCCAGCCGTGGGACCCTCGGCATGTGACAAACAGGTCTGAGCTCGGTCTCCTAGTCACAGATGAGGAGCAGGCCTCCCTCCTGCGTTGTTGGAAGTGGCACTTACCAGGCCTGGAGCACAGTGCCTGCCACATGGAGGTGGTGGGTAGTGGTCCCTAAGTCATTGCCGTGGTTCTTATCATTGTTGGAGTGCTTTCTCCCCTGATTGTTGAGATTTAAGTCCTGGAGAAAAGCTTTCACTCCTGCTTTGTCTCCCCCTGGGCTGTTGGCTGGGTCGTGCGGTGCTCTCACCAACAACTCCTACTGTGAGGAGGCTGGAGAAGGCGGTTTCCATGGCCTGCTCTCTGTCTCCATCCTCAGGAGCCAGCCTTGTGTGATGGAAAATCATTCTGGATCTGTGGTGTTATGAGACCCCCAAAATTCATATGTCGAAGTCCTAACCTTCATCATCTCAGAATATGACTGTGTTTGGAGATAGGGTCTTTAAAAAGGTAATTAAATTAAAATGAGGTCATTAGAGTGGGACCTAACCCAGTATGAGGGGTGTTTTATAGGAAGAGGAAATTTGAACACAGACGTGTACGGAGGGAAGACGCAGTGACCACACAGAGAGAAGACAGACGTCACAGGCCAAGGAGAGCAGCCTGGAACAGACCCTTCCCTCACACGGCCCTCAGAAGGAGCCAACGCTGCCGACGCCTGGATCTCAGACTTCCAGCCTCCAGAACGGGGAGACGACACATTCCTGTTGTCTAAGCCCCCGTCTGCGGAGCCTTGTTATGCCAGCCCCAGCAGACGGATGCGTGTAAAAACGGCATGGGTCAGAGTGCTTTCAGCTACAGGTCACCAGACACCTACCTGGCTGAGAGCGGCTTGACCCATGGAGACATTTCACTGTCTCACACGGCACGAAGTGTGCAGCTGGATGATTCCACAATGTTACCAAGGATTCTGCACCTTTCCAGCCCTGCGTTCTGCCTCCTGAGACCGCTTTTGGTCTTTGGGCTATGTTAGATGGGCAGTCTGGGAGGGTCTCTCTCAGGAGGTGACATTTGATTGAGACTTGCGGGTTGAGAAGATGCCAGCCCTGGGCAGAGCCAGAGAATGACCTGCTTTCATTGCCAGGGTGCCAGTAACTGTGTCCCCTTTGGGACTGGGGCTGGAGCCCTGTTGGCCACTGACTTTGACTCCCAGCCCGAGGCCACCTGGTCCAGTGCCTGCCTTCAGGCAGTGCCAGGCGTCCATCCAGCATAGATGGCTCATTATGTTTGACTGTTTTTCATTCCTGGCAACATCAGTTGAAGGATATGCAAATAAGAAAATCAACTGAATTTGTTTCACAAAGAACGACATTTAATCAGCACAATAAATACTTACACATAGTTCTTGGCTGTATAAGATGACAGTTAATGGAGAAAGAGAGGGGAGAAGGCAAAGTTTGAAGGGCAGAGAAATAGAAAAGAGAAGGAAGAGGGAGAGCCCCTGGTTGTAAGAGGGTGAATACAGAGCCAAAGAGTCCAGAGTCCTGAGGTTGTTCATTCATTCATTCATTCCTTCATTCCTTCATTTAACAAACATTTATTGAGAGCTAAGGAGGATGCAGATACAATACTGGGTCCTGAAAACGTGGGAGTTGTCCAAACAGGTGCTGTCCTGCCTATGGGGGACTTCTGACGCCCTGGGGGAGGAGGACGGTCAGGAGGCACTCTCACGGATGAATAAGCAGTTACAGACTATGGTCAGCGCTGGGAAGAGGGCCAGAGGCGAGGAAGGGCTTCCCTGGGGAAGCGATCAGATGGGCAGGATGAGAAGGAGTTAATAAGGCTAAGCAGTTGGGGTTGAGGGTTGGGTGTTTCCGACACAGGGAGCAGCCTCTGTAAAGACCCTAAGGCAGGAAGCAGCAGTGAGACCTGAGCACAGAAGTGGAGCAGGAGGAAAGAAGGAGGGGTGGCTGGAGAGGCAGGGCCACGTCACACAGGGTCACTGGGCCGTGGCGAGGAGCCATCTGTCTGGCAGTGTAGTATTAGGATTTATATTTTAAGATTGCTTTGGCTTCTGAGCAGAGAATGGACCACAGGGGCGAGATGGAGGCAAGAAGCCTGGTCAATGGGCACTTGAGCCTGTCTGGGCAGGAGGCGATGGACCAGGGCAGGGGTCCTCAGCCTCAGCACTGCGGACATTCTGGGCTGGACGTGGGGCCCTCTGTCGTGAGGGCTGCCCTGTGCACTGCAGGATCTTTAGCAGCAGCCTGGCCTCTACCCGCTAACTGCCCGTAGCACTCCCCACCCAAGTTGTGACAGCCAAAAATGTCTCCAGACATTGCCAATGTCTTCTGGGGAGCAAAATCGTCCCCTGCTGAGAACCTTGGATTAGGAGGATAAGGGAGAAATGGAGAAAAGTGGAGGGCTCGAGAGAATGTTAAGGGGGAAATGAAGAGGAGTGGCCACCGAGCGGGCAGGGTATGGGAGAGGGGGGTCCTGAGGATGAGTCCCAGACAACCGGATGGACGCAGTTGCCACTCACTGATGTGAAGAACAAGGAGAGAGAATCCAGTTTTGGGGGGCATGGGGAATGAGAGCATATCTGGCTTCTAGTCTGAACTAGCAATGAGACATCATACATGTTATTTTCTCTTACTTGGTCTGTTTTTCCACCCTCAAAGTACAATGTTTGTGCTCGATCTAGAATAGCAAATATGCAAAGGTACGACTTGTCGTTCCCACACCCGAGGGAGACATAACTAATCAATTGTGGTTCTCCGAGCCTGGAGACCTCTTCCCACAGTGCCCTGGACAGCTTCCAGTGGAGGCATGTGAGCGAAAAGCTGTTTGCCATCCCTGAACTTGAAACTCATTCCAATCCCTTCCAATGTGCCCAGTGTTGACACTTGCTTGATAAATATGCTTGATAAATTCTGAACAATGATATCTGGAGCAGGAGTGGAGACTCCCCAACCTTCAGGCCAAATCCCATCTTTACTAGGTCATCCAGCTGGAGAATAGAGCAGCAAAACGGGAGTTCCCCATTTATGCCATTTGTTGTGAAATTGCAGTGGGGATTTGGAAGTCTCTGGCGGCAGGCCCCTGGAAGGCCCTCAGAGGGACCCTGTCTCCCAGAGCCTCGGCCGCGGTCCTCCCTCTCTTGCTCGCTGTGCCTCAGCCTCCGTGGGGCCTGCATCCCCTTCCCCCTTATTCGTGCACTCTCTGTTACTCTCCCCCATCAGATCATAGCACAGAATGGAAGTAGATATTTTATTGTTTTTTCACTTTTATTCAAAAGCATGTATGCTTCCTGTTAGTGCTTTAAAAAGCAGATGCATGAAATGTGAATTTTAAAATATTTGTCTTCCTTCCAATTCTAATGATGTAGCAAACCCACCATTAGAATAATCCTATACTCCTGTTGTGGGTGCAGTGGTGCCCCTCAAAGATCTAGTTAAGTCCTAACCCCCAGTCCTAACCTGTGAAAGTGACTTTATTTGGAAATAAGGTCTTTGAATAAGTCAAATTAAGATGAGGTTCTGCTGGATTAGGGTGGGTCCTAATCCAATGACTGGCGTCCTCATAAGGACAGAGAAATCTGGATACAGGCCGGTGGAGGACACCACGTGATGATGAAGGCAGAGATGGGAGTGATGTGGCCACAAGACCAGGATCGCCAGGGACTGTCAGCCACCACCAGAAGCCAGGAGAGGGGCACAGAGCAGACTCCCCGTCACAGCGCCCAGAAGGAACCAACCTCTGACACCTTGGTTTCAGACTTCTGGCTTCCAGAGCCATCAGGGAGGACATTTCTGCTGTCCGAAGCCCCCAGTCTGTGGTCATTTGTTACGGTCGCCTTGGGGAACTAACACAGCCCCCACCCCCAGCTCCCCAGAAACGAGGTTGCCATTTATCTGAGTTGTGTGTGGATCTTTTCTCTCCACTTCAGTGACTCTCAGTGGAGAAACAGGTCTCTCCACCACTCTCTTCCTCGCCCTCGGGTCTGGTCTGCATCTGAGACCCCCAAGCTCCCGGATGTGGAGCCTGGGGAGCCGTCTGTGTCTCGTGGGCCAGGCCCCATGGTAGCCAGTCTCCAGTATGGCCGCGACCGTCTTGGCCTCCAGGACCTCGCGCCCTGGTGCAGGATCCAGTCCTGTGGGTGCCCAACACCCCTCTCTCGCCTTCCCCTGATCCCCACCCTGTTGGGTCCTGTCTTTATTTAAAATGTGGCTATTTTGTTCATGGTGGATGTTTTCTACTAATTTTGATTTTTCAAAAAATTCCTGCAATACTGAGTTTTTTGGTGCCCCCTTACATTTTGCACACAAGGCGAGCACCTCACTTGCTCACCCAGTCCTGGCCCTGTCCCCTCTCACATTGCCACAAGGCTGCCCTATGTGACAGACAGAATAACCCAGAAGTCTGTGCCTTAGGAGGCTAGGTCACAAAGGGCATTTCAGCTGTCACGCTGGCCTCTGGGATCCCTCGCTCTGGCTGCGCTCAGTGAGGATTGAGCAGCCCTGTGGAGAGGCAGACCGGGTGAGGAACTAAGGCCACCCGCCAACAGCCAGTGCCAGTGTGCCAGGCATGTGAGTGAGCCACCTTGACAGCAGGTCCCCCAGCCCCAGGTAAGCCCAGCCAAGAGAGGAATGTCACCTCAGACCCGGAGCCAGAACCACCAGCCAAGTTGCTCCCAAATTCCTGAGCCACAGAAACCATGAGAGACGATAAATGGTTACTGCTGCTTTAAGTAGCTACCTTTTGGAGTGAGTTCTCGTACAGCATGGGTAACTAACACAGTTCCCTTTCTCAGTGTCTACAGCATCCTTCACTCTCCCCCCACCAGCTCCTATTGGTCCTTCAGATTGTCTCACTTCATGTGCCACTGCTTCCAGGAAGCTTTCCTGAATGCTCCCAACTGGGTAAGTGCCCTTACATTCTACTCTCTATCTGCCATTCCTAGAATAGGCCTTTCCCTCCTGCCCCGCCGACCCCCTCCCTCGCCCTCTGAGCCTCTGTACTCATTGCTCTCCTTGGCTGGAACGTTGCCCCTGTTTGGTCCTCATTCTTTCAGACGCAGCTCAGGCATCCCCTCCTCCAGGGAGCCTCCTCCACCCCCGGCAGGCTAGGCGTCTCTTATGGGCCCCCCTGGCACTCTGTAGTCTTTCCTCAGGTTACAGGATGGTTCCGTGATGCTGTCGTCCTCATGACTGTGAGCTCTGGAAGGCTGGGAGCCGCATCTTGTCATCCCACTGGCTTCCACAGGACAGTGAATGAAGGGCGGGGTGTGCTGGGGAATTAGGACACTAAGGGGTTGAGATCTCTGCAGCAGAGCTGCCCAAACCTGGTGGAGCATGGAACCAGCTGCTGAACCTTCGGAAGGTAGAGATTATAGTCTGGGAGGGAGATGTCTGCCTCCAAGGACAGACACCACGGCCGCTACCTAGAGTTCTGGGTCAGGTTGCCATCATGAAAGAAAGGACAGCTACAGGAGGAGGATAAAGCAGAAGCTGCAAACTCAGCACCAGAGGGCCCCATAGTTACTGTTGTAGGGCAAATGGGCCAAGTGGGGACTATGCCAAACTGGAGAGGGAAACCCCTGCTGGCTCTCAGCTCAAAGACCACCTCCTCAAGATGATGTTCACGGACCCAGACTTGACCACATCTCCCTTAGAGGCTTTCTTAGCATCTAGCACTTCCCCCGTGAAGCTCTTACCATCATTGTAATTAGCTAATTTATTGTGTGGTTTGTTTATCAGAGTCAGCCTCCCTGACAGATGGAGAATTCCTCAAGAGCAGGACCGTGTCTGTGTTCCCAGCACCTCCCCATGCCTGGCACTTCGAGGATGCTCTGTTACTATTTGTTGAGAGAATGGATAATTGAATAAAGAATGCTACCACCTAAGCTGCAGAGCCGTTTGCTGGAAGAAGTGAGGTAATGGCGTGCGAGAATGAATGTGTCATACCTGCTGTAAATTAAGATCACTGAACGGAAGAATAAGCCAGGGAAGAACCAGCATGTCGATGGCGTCATCCACCGTGTGGGCACAGCTTAGGCGCCCTCCACAAGAGGAGTCGCCAAGGGATTTGCCTCTGCAGTTCCTGAGTCCTCGGGGATCTGACCTACACCGAGGCTGCTCCCTCCCCCTCTGCCCCCACAGGAGAGAGCAGAGGACCCCTTGCAGGTTGGCTGAAGCCAACCATGTGCCAGTTCATGTATTTAAACCTCACTTCACTTTACTTCGCTTACAGGCCAGGAACTGGAAACCCAGAGAGTTTGGGACACCTGTGCCAGGTGTCTGTCACCGTGCAGCGAGCGTGTCTGAGCACCTGGCAGCTTCCCTCCTTCCCCAGCCGGTCACTCACGGCCCACCTGCAGGACGGGTCCAGGAGCAGGCGGAGCCTCCTGGTGGCCCCACTTTTGCCTCCTCCCCTGCAGTAGATGCTTCGTTACCAGAAGGCGAAGGTCAGAGTCTGGCCACGGGCCCAGCATTTCTGGCCCAGTTTTGCCCGAGGAAGCCAACTGTGCAGAAGGTCAGGATGCTGGTGGGGTCAGAGTGGGAAAGTTAACATTCCCAAGGGCCTCTATGCAACAGGACTTCCTGACGTGGACTATTGCCTTTCTCACATTACGTGGCCAGATTGACTTCCTGCCATTATTAACTGTGCAAACATGACAAAGACGTTTATTTAATGGGAACAGGCGAAGGACTTTGCTCGACTCTGAGCTTTGAGGAGGCGGTAGGATCATAGAATTAACCACAGCTGAGAGCTGGGATTCCAGTCCGGGCTCTACCTGCCTTTGCCATCTGCTAGAACATGTAACTTCATGTCTCAGCCTCAGTTTCCTTTTCTGTAACAAGTGGGGGAGAAGGGTGGTAAGAAATGTTGAGTCAGAACTCAGAGTTGCTGGGTGGGTGAAGTGAGGTCATTAATGTGGGAAACGTTTTGCGAACTGGAAAGTGCCATCTGAGTTTTCATCATCAGTTTTGATCTCCTCCTCCAACAATCTAGCATCTCAGCCCGCTTTTCCCAGCTGAGAAGGCCTCTGTGGCTCCAGGAGAAGGTGCCCTCTCCCCAGCTGAGGCTGGCTGCTGGCAGGCTGGCCACCAGCCTTCTGCAGTCACCTCCCGCCAGCTCTGGGCCAAAGGGGCCCTGCCCCTCGGGTTCCCTCTGCGATTTGCTTCTGTGCTGTTTCCCCTCAAGTTCCTCCTCTGCTCTCTGTCCGTGAAAACGCTCTCCCTCCTCACAATGCCTTCTCTGATCTGGTTTCTACATGGCCGAGCGGGACGTTCGCTGCATCTTACAACCCACTGTTCTCCACGTGTTCTCGCGGGCCCAGCGGCAGCAGCAGCAGCCCCCTGGGAATGTGTGGGAAATGCACAGTCTTGGGTCCCACCCAGACCAATGAAGCAGAAATGATGAGGGTGGGGCCAGCAGTCTGTGTTTTCACAGGCCCTCAGGGATTCTGATGTACACTCAAGGTCCAGGACCAGTAGGCTAACCTGTCTCCCCAACTGGGTGTGAGCTCCCTCCTGGCCGGGGCTGCCTCCCACTGTGGCTCCCAGAGCCTGGCACGCAGAGACCACGAGTGACCATGAAACTGCCTCACAGACGTGCACTGGCCTTCCTGCCGCCACACCTGGGCTCACAACATGCCCTCAGCCCCTTCCTTCCTGCGGCCCTCCCCACATGCTCACAAAACCTCAAGGCCAGCCGTCTCCCCTGAGTCCTGCAGCGGCCTGTTCTGCCTCAGTCTCCCTCCATAGCCGCTGCCTGAACCTGCCAGACACCACTCTGGGCTCACCGCCTGGTCACACCCTTGGTGGGGTTGCCCTTAAACAAAGGGTCCTTTCTGCACGCATCTTTCATGTGACATTTTGCACCGACTTGGTTTGTGTTTGAAGGAGCGCTGGTGCAATAGGGGATCATCCTTGCAGCCACAGGGTAGAAGTCACCTGGCAGCTTCACCAGGGAAGTCAAGGTGTGTGTGTCAGCCGGCCTTTGCACCAACATTCATAGCAGAAGCAGTTCACACCACGTCCCCCCCTGACCTGAAGGAGAGAGAAAGGGAAGAGGAAGTTGAGGTGCTCAGTGAGCTGCAAAGTTCCGTCCTCCAGCTGCTCCAAACCCTGCGTGGGCCATGGGGTCTGCACAGTGGGCAGGCAGACCACGCAGGTCTCTGCCTGACCCACACCGTGTCAGGGTTTGTTTTTACTTTCCCTGCTCTTGCTGCCACAGCCTATGTGTCCCCAGATTCTTCTTTTAGGCCCTGGATGGGAGCCAGCCTCCTGCAGCTAGGCTGCCTGGGTTTGAACGCTGGCTCTGCTGCCTAGGATAAGTTACTTGACCATTCTGTGCCTCAGTTTCCTCATCTGTAAAGCAGGCCTGGGTGGTAACACTTAGGTCTTAAGTTTCTTGTGCAGACAAAAATCAGAGAGGACTTGCAAAGCCTACAGAGTAGAGCTCCCACACAGCAGCGCCCCAAGCTCTTGGTCCTGAAGTGGATACCCCTGGCCCATGAGCCCAGTAAAGGAAGGCAAGAGCTGGTGAGTGGCAGGCTGGGTCAACCTGGGGCCTGGCTCCCTCCCCAGCCACAACCTGCCTCCATATCCAGCATCATATATGACTCTAAATTAGTTTTGGGACCAGAATTTGTAATCTTTCTGATTTCAAGCATGAGGACCCTTATTTAGTGCTAAGTAAAATATCTGCTTTTTGCTCTCTCAGCATCCATTGTCCAAGAGAAAATAACCTAGTAGCCTTTTAGAATTTGTATTGCACTGATTACAACAACATCTGTATACATCTGAAAACTATTCAGACAAGTATGTGTAAGACAAATCTCTTCAGCCTGCAGACAGTGTGCTCAGGGTCCTGATGGATTCTCTGGCAGACCCCCAGCAGGGTGCCTCCAGGCTGGGGACCAGTGTGGTCTTCAGGAAACAAAGGCTTCATGTAAACTGGGCTCTCCTCAGGCAGGAGTTCCCTCAACATTCCTTGCCAGGTGTGTAGTATGATAAGCCCATTTCACAGATAAGAACACAGAGGCACCAAGAGCTGTATTAACTACCCAAGACGAAGCTAGTGATTAGTAGAGCATGAGTGAGGTCTGGGTGACCCCAAAGCCCAAGTTTTACCCCCTACTCTACCCTTCAACATGGCAGCTACTCTCTATTAATCTTATCTCCACAGCTGAGTCTGGGAACTCCTGAACAGCACAGAAGTATCAACTATCAGCCAGGAGCCAATATTCCCAGAGCAGCCAGCGTATCAGGTGCTGGTGCCTCTGTGACCTCGTTTAATCCAGCAGGAATCCAATCAATTTCCCTATACTACAGAGGAGCAAATCAATTCTCAGAGAGGCTGAGTAACCTGCCCAACGTCACCCAGTTAAGAAGTGGCAGGGCTGGGGCCAGAATCCAGGTCTGTCTGTCCCTGGGTCCCTGTTGGCCCCTTCCCAGTGTGTGAGCTTCCCAGGGCCTCAGGTAGGGAGGGGGTAGATAGCTACCTTGAGCCATAAAATTCCCCTCACAACACGATAGGTGTTAGCAAATTTTTTAAAATTCTTTGCCCCAGATCAGGTCCTACATTGGGATGAATCATCTGACTCCATATAAAGTAACCTCAGGATCGCTGGATTGATGGGGAGTGTGGGCAGAAGAGGGTTTTTTGTTGTTTTGATCTCAACTGAAAAGCAATTTTTAATGTGCCAAATGTTGCACACTCAATCCAATACACAGATTTATTACGCAGGAGGCCAAAGTGTGCTAATCAGGAGTCATCATCTTGCAACAAGAATAAATAAGAACAAAGCCAGCAAGCGTTCCTCCCGGGAGCTAAGAATGTCATTGTCTAATGTCTTGTCTTAGCCGCCTCAGCCCACAAACGACTCCTCCTGTCTTCGGGGGACAACAATCGCTGCGGAATTCTGCTGAGCACAGATGGGCCGAGACACAGAGAGTGGGGTTTGTTGCTTGAAAGCATTTTGCTTTCTGTAACCACTGTTCCCAAGAAAGAGCTGGGACTGTCTTGCCTGCCCTGTCTCTCATTCCAGACACCTCTGGAGCAACTCAGATCCTGAAGCCTTGGCTTGAGGGCAAGTAGAGGCAGAACGTAGGGAGGAGAGCTCCGTGCCAGGCAGAAATCCCCCACCCTTCCTGTTTCCCGACTCTGAGCAAGTCACTCAACCACGCTCAGCCTCGGCTTCCTCTGCTGGAAAATGGGGAGAGGAAGGGTTCATTCAGGCGGCTGGGGGTCCGAGATTCCTAGCCTGGTGCCTGGTGCCTGGTGCCTGGCACAGGGTAGTGCCTGTTCTTAAGAAACTGCTGGGCTAAACCATGGCCAGGGAGAAAGCTTGGTGGAGGTAACCGGGCACCCTCAGATGGTAGCTCAGAAACTGTGTTCCTCACTGAGCAGCTTTGATCAAACCACTTCCCTTCTCAAAAGTGTTCGGTGTCTTCCTGCTCCCCTGAATGCAATATGGGTCCTTTAACCTGACCACCAAGACCCTCATTCCCCAAAACGCCTTTTCAGCCAACTTTTCTACACTCCAAAATGCCACTTAATAAATATTTAAAGAAAGAGTGAATACAATGCATCTAGCATTGTGTGTCTAAAAATCTTGGCCCTGGTCCCAAGAGGCGCATAAGCTAATTGGGAGCAAGGCCCAAGATACCAGAAGAAAAAGGAAATAGCCATTTATTTTACATTTTAATCAAGGGACCAACTCAGATCCCAAGTTCTGGTCCTCATTCTGCCCCAGATGTCCTGAGGGCCTGCTCTGATGTGACATTCGGGGGATGCCACTTAGGTTAGGGAACAAGAGGGCGCTACAAGTCATGAACCATAACACCCAGGCCAGGAGGGCGCTGACAGTCTAAGGGGGAAGCTGCCACCCCAGGATACCGTAGGTGCTTCTGTTGTCTCACTCTGCACCCCACACTGTGCCACCAAGCAGAGAGAATGTCAATATGATGCGTTTTGTAGTTTTCTATGGAGACAACAGCTGACTGCTAACTAGAATGATGACATAAGGAATCAGCCTTCATGTCATGGTGAAAGGAAAGGTGTTCAAGACTTGCAGACAATGCAACAAATTGGCTGCATTACTTAGAGACACTCCCCAGGCTGCATGAACACAGTGTAAGGGCCCAGTGAGGCCTGGAGGCCTGGCCTGCGGTGTTGGTGCTGAGGCTTGACCCATCCCCCGATGCCCTAGTCTTCCATGCAGTTGTCCACCTGTGGGGAGGACTTCAGTTGCCTGATTACAAGGACTTTGAGGACGACGGGATCCTGCCCAGGAGTACTGTGACCACTGCAGGAGCTCCTCAAAGGGCAGGGAGCCGAGACGCCCTGGTGATACGCAAGAGTTTGTGCAGACACGGGGGCGCCTGGAGAATGGCAGCTTGGATTTACATGTCTCTCTGGGGCAGAATTTGCATGGAGACTTGCTTGCATCATAACCTGGTCGTGGGGTTGTGGGGAAGGAGTTAACCAGCCCTGACCCCAAACTTCTGCAGGGACTACTCTCATCCACCCAAACCCAGGAGCCGTGCGTGGCCGCATGGTCTTCGGTCAGTCCACTCCCTCAGGGCCCTCCGGTCACACTCCTCTGCAGGGCCTTTACTGTGGGCCGCTCTGTCCAGACCCCGTGCTTCCTCCATGGAAGTGGCAGATGTGGATACCTCCATGGTATTTGGACACAAGAAAGGCCGCATTCATTTATCCAAATGCAATTAAATCTGTTTCAAGACACCCTACTCACAAAACTGGGCAGAAATTGCAATATCATTCCAAGTCATCTGTTGGTCCCTCCCTGAGCCCGACTGGCATATTAGGGGGCTTTGGAGGTGCTCCCAGGAAGCCACAGTCAGTGGTGCTTTTTTCTGCATGGTGGGCAGTGGTGCCCACCCCGGGCAGCTGTGGCGGGCATGCCGGGGAGGTCAACCAGCCCAGCTTGCTGCCCAGCTCAGCACTGCCCCTCCTATGGAGGGCGTCTCCTGCTGGTGGCCATACTTCTTCCGAGCAGTCACCCAGAGGGACCTCAGGCTGGGGGGCCTCCATGCTTGTGCCCAGAAGTCCCAGGCCCCAGGCAGCCATCTCCACAAGTAGGGCCACCTGAGTGTTTCTGCATTTGCCAGACCTATGGAGTCCTAGGGCTCACTCTGTTTTTGTCCTCCTCAGCCACCTGGAACAGGGCCACAGCCCTCTTTCTCACTTGACATACCAAAGCGTCCACTCCTTCTCTCTTTGGGACTCTATAGTTGAATTCTCCTTGTTGGATCCCAAACTCCAGAAGCCCTTCAACCTGTAGGGTGACAGAGGCCAGAGGCTGGGGCTCAGGTGCCTGGCTGCCCCAGAGAGCAACTCATTAACAGTAAAAAGGTTAACACGGCAGTACACTTCTCAGAAAATCACCCATGACATAGGAATCCTTATTTAAGCTCACAGCAAAGCCCTGAGATGATGTTACCCTCATCACTCCCATCTAACAGATGGGAAAATGGACTTAGAAGGATTAATTAACTGTCACGTGGCTAGTGAGTGGGCGAGCATCGATTTTGGTTCCAGGTTCAAAGCACATGCTCTTGACCCCCTAATCTGTGGTACTTCTTAAAGTAAGGCCTGACTACTTCTGGGCCTCAGTTTCCCTACCTGCAAGGCAGCACCTACTTCCCGGCAGGCTGAACTCAGTGAAGCCCTAGGCCTGAGGGTCAGCATCTCCCGGGGGCTGGTCTGTTTCAGGTCTGCAGGCAAAGTCCGCCCCACAGGCGTTTGACACATTTATGCTTAGCCTCAGGCCCTATGGTGTATGAGGAAGTGACCTTGATCTGGGGGCACCTATCTTGGGGCTCCACAGTCGTAAATGAGCCGACAGCTTCCCAGCTCCCAGTCTCAAAAGTGCCAACCGAATAACTCCACCTCTGAGATATCAAAGCCGGCAGATGACCCCAGGAAACGGCTGTGGACAGCAGGACAGCAAAAGAGCTCCTCCCTGGCTGGCGGGTGCATTCCCCAGGTCCCTCTTGCCTGTGAGTGCACCGTTTAACAGCCATAAGTCATTTTTAGTAGCTTCTGCCTCCCCAGCAGCGAGGGATCTTCCGAGAGAAGATGCCCCACCTGGTCTGTGTTCTGAGAGGAAAAGGCGAGCAGGGAAGCCTCCTGCTGCCCCCGACACGGCTGACTTTGTTTCACTTAACTCCGGCCCATTTTTTCTGCTGTCCCTCCTGAAGAGCGTTTAATCTCAGAGTTAGAACCACCAAAAGCAACTTTCTTTCCTCCTTTGACTGCTAGGCTGGGCAACACATCACATCACCCTACAAGTTCATTTGGCCCCAGGGCCACAGGTATAAAAGGCATTCAGTGGGCGGCATGAGTCAATTTCCGTCCAGCCTTAGGACAGTGAGGTAACCGCCGCTTGTCAGTTTCCCCATCCCCGTCCCTGTGGCAGCTTGGCTCTCCCACAGCAGACATCTGGAGCCGGGGATTGACAAGTGGATTCCAGAGCCAGGCCCTGCCTCCTGCCTGCTCCAGCGCAGCGCGGGACCGCAGCCGCCAACAAGGACACGCGGTGTCTCTCTGCACGTACACACGTAGGTACACACCCTCCTCATCTCCCTGCCCCAGCTCTTGCCTGCATTTCCCGTGCTGTGAATTCTGACAGCTAGGGAGGGTGTTGCCCTCACTGTATGTTCCTCACTACACCATGCTGCCTGAAGCACCTGGCTGTTCCAGCGCCTTCCTGCAGAGCTCCCCACCCCCTCCTCCCATGCTGAAGGGGCAAGAAACCTCGTGGTTGTCATGGCTGTGTCTCTGTCCAAGGGAGGGCTGGCGAAATGGCACCCTCTCCACACCCTCTTGCCTAATTTACTGGACTTTTAAACACATTTATTTACTGTGGTATGTACACCACACCAAACATCTGGAGGGAAACTGGGGGAAAATCCACCAAGAATTTAAATGTTTATCCCGCACTGTAACTTTGAAAACCAAATCAGGGAAACGTCACATCTTCAGCCAATTGCTTGGTGGTGTACAGACCTAAGCCAGCATATAATCCCATAAAGGCTGTCTCTCTCTGCCCTCTCTCTAACCATGCAGCTCGGTCACCAAGCCACTCACAAGCATCTCTTTCTTCTTTCTCAGGGATGTCCAGAGCCAATTGGAGCCAATATCTCGGGTGCTCGATCAGCCCCACTATGGCTGCCACCTAACTTGAGAATCAAGGCATCGAAGAGCCAGCAGGACCTTGGGGATCAGCAGGTCTTCTCTGGGCCTGAAGTTTACCCTCTACATTTATCTTCTGCTTTATAACCCATTAAGTCACTTCCTTGGCCCTCTCCAGATCTCCTCACATGTGATCACAATCATATGCGTGCCGCACGTCTGTGACTCCCCTAAAGCTTTCAAGATGATGTCATCTGTAAACAGAAAGACCCGCCTGTACCATCATTAGTCAGCTGTCACTCTGCTGACCAGGTGCAGCTCCCTCTGTCTACTGGAGGGAGAGCCAATCAAAATTAATAGAAAACTGGAAGATCGGACCATTCTAGAGGGGAAAACTTAACAATATTTGAAGGAACCAGCTACTTGTATTAAACACTTAAAAGGCATAATTCCCAAGGAGTGAGGTCTCCTTTCTTCCTTTCACAAGTTTTTTATTTAAGTTCTTTTTTGAGGAAGATTAGCCCTGCGCTAACTGCTGCCAATCCTCCTTTTTTTGCTGAGGAAGGCTGGCCCTGAGCTAACATCCGTGCCCATCTTCCTCTACTTTATATGTGGGATGCCTACCACAGCATGGCTTGCCAAGCGGTGCCATGTCCGCACCTGAGATCCAAACCAGCGAACCCCAGGCCACCGAAGCGGAACGTGCGCACTTAACTACTGAGCAACCGGGCTGGCCCCTTATTTAAGTTCTTCAGGCGCTCAAGGGAGGGTCTGAAACATAGTATAACACCTAACCTCTTCTTAAGGAGCTTAGGGTCAAGTGGGGTCACCCCCATTTAACAAATAATCACACCCATGTGTGAAAAGCCCAGAGGAGGTGAAGCTGCAAGGAGGCCAGGAGGAGCCAGTTCAGACTCGAGACAACAGGACTAGCATGGGAGGAGCCTCACTCATGCTCAGCAGGCCCAGTGCTGGTGACACTGACATTTCCAAGGTTTCCAAGACATAAGCCTCTCTCCTGACCCGTCCTGCTGGCTTCTCGCTGCTCCCCAGCCGGCAGGAAGCCCCAGCCCTGACCAGGCTCTTCTCTTCTCTCCCCTCTAACTCTGAAAGGAGAATTCCTCCCTTTGCCTCCTTGCTGGAGCCCCTCCTTCTGCCCAGGATGCCCTGTCTCCATCTCTCTGCCTGTAGGAAGGCTGCCTATCCTTCACACCGGGCCTGCCTCAAGGTCGTTCGACCCGTATAGTCACACGAGACACCCTCACAGAAGGGCCCCAGGCCAGGTTCAGTGCTCTGCTGCTGCCATCTCAAAGCTCTCAGTCATTTTATCCTTGATCTTGTGTTTTGTGGGTGAAGTCCAATGCGACCATGGAGGATACACCCGAGCAGAGGAGGTGTGCACAGTATGCGGCTGCGTTTGCAGACGGTGTTGATGATGCCCATGAGCATGGGATCAGTGGGCTCATGATGCGTGGGAGTTCCCAGACAGTGTGACTACAAGACAAGTATGTTACGCCCACAACTGAGTCCTTGGGGCACTGACGGCTCTGAAAGGCCACGCTTCCCATTTGTACCAGAACTTGGTCCAATGCAGAAAGAAGGCCACGCATTCTAGGAAACACTCACAACTGAGGAGGCTTCCTCGTCCTCTGCATTCCACTACGTTCGTGTCCCAGCCAACCGCTTATGCTGGAAATGATGCCCGAAGCAGAGGGACAGACGAGGCAGCCCCTCGTTCCTCTTCCTCTCAGCTTTCTCAGCAGGAAGCCCAAGGTAGAGCGTGTTGGGAGAATGTGTGCATAACAAGAAGTGAAATAAAAATAGTCGAGTCAGTGTCGGACTGTGTTTCCGCTGTTCTGGTAAGAATGAAATCCATATGCATGTGCTGGCTACGAAATACAGACTGTGTAGTTTTGGTGATTCTGCATAGGAGTTAAATGTTCTTCTAGTTACATTCAAAACTGGTATCGCACAGTATAAAAATGAACTGTAAAACGCATGCTAGTATTTGAAATTTTTACTTTTATGTACTTGAATTAAACAGCATACAGACAAACACCATGACAAGTTGAGAGAGAGACCCCAGAAGAAAGGAAAAAGTTATCCGTTTTAGCACCCTCAGTGACACTTTTCCCTGCCTTTTAAACAGGCGTTCCCCGCGGCCATTTTGCACTGGACCCTGCAAATTACGCAGCCAGCCCCACCTTCAAAGCACGTTCCGGAGAGTCCCCGCGGCAATCACCTCATCCTCCCGCCAGCATCCTCGCCCCACACACCAAGGCTTCCAGTGCCAGACAATGTGGCCCCTGTACTCAGTGAGCGATCCCTGTCCTTCCCTCTGTTGTCCATTCCCGATGACATCTGTCTACCTCACAGGATTGTTAGGAGGCACAAATGGACTTCATAACTGGAAAGCTCACAACTGGAAGATACCACTGGTGTAATTAATTTGCATTGTGCATGATAAGTGCTCAATAAATGCTTGCTGAATGCCCCGGACGTAACCCTAAGGCCCTCAAGGGTGGGGACAGGGTCTCACCCCTCCGAGCATCTTTCATGGGGGCAGTGCGTGGCCTTGCGCAGAACAGGAATGGCGTCAGCATTTTGCTCAGGAAACCCCTTCTCCGTGAACAGCACAAGGAAGGTTCGACCTCTTGCTCTAGTCTCAGCAATTCAACGTGGAAGACAAAGATGACTGAGAGTTCTAGAGTATTTGTGTTAAAAGGGACTTGAGACAAATTCCCTCGGTTTCTAAATGAAGAGTCGAGACAAAGGAAGGGTAAGGGACTTGTCCAAAAACACCCATGATGTGAGCGGTTGTTGCCTCCTCTCCAACCACCACCGCCTCCCTTCCCAACTTCTCCACGTGGTCTGGGGAGTCAGCCTCTGCCTGTCTTGGGTGGCGAGAGGGAAGCTTGTACCCAGGTTGAGCCAATCAACATGTTCCATCCTTCTGGTCATGGCGACTGTGTCAGGGACCAGCCGGGGACCTCAGCCAGGCCAGTCAGTGTGAACATCAAGGCTTTTGCTGGAAATGGGGTTGGCAGACCCTGTCTTCCTTGGGAGCAGGGGTGTAAGGAGATGCAGTGTGGGACAGCTGCAGTCATTTCTGACATCCTGCAAGACTGAGCCTGGGAATCAAGCTGGGACACTACAGGAGGAAGGGCAAAGAGAACGACAGAAAATGGCACCAGAGCTTGAAGCCATTGTGAATCACTGGATCAACCTATACCTGAAGCCTACCTGGCTGTGGGAGTTTTCATTTAAGTGAACCAACAAATTCTCTTTTTCAAATGTGTTATTACTGAAGTCAGTTTGATTGGAGATTTCTGTTCCTTGTAATATAAATGGTACTGACAAACAGAACAGAAAGGTGAGGAGAATAATTCAAGGAGACAAAGAGACAGTCCTAGAACTCAGGTCTCCTGACTCCCCACTCAGTGACCGTTGCAGTAACCCTGTCATAATGGCCCCAGATATGCATTTTTTAAAAATTGGTCCTCTGAGCTAATACTAATGACAATAGGTACAGTGGGAGCAATAGCAACATAACAGAGACCATGCATTATTACTACGTCACAAATGAATCGGGGATTCCAACTGCTCTCCTGTCAGGGACAGAGAAGGCAGGTCGGAGTCTTCTCTGCGACATCGCAGTGACTCCCACTTAGAATCGTGATGGCAGGTAGCGTCTACCTAGGCTGAGTATCCATGGATGACAGCACCACTGAGATGGTCCTCAAGACTTCACGAGACCCCCGGGAGGGAGCATGGGCAGCGGCGACTGTGGTTAGCTCAGGACAGTCTGCACTCAATAAACCCCAAGCAACGGGCCATAGCTGGCCACGGCCAGCTCTCTCCTTCCTGCCTTAATGAGCACAGTGTGGTGGAGAGCATGGGACCTTAGTCTCCTGGAGGGATGGAATGAAAAGAACTAGGTCAGCCAGCTCATCTCACATGTGGGCATACCAAGCGGGCACACCCCAGGCCGCACAGCCACGAGATGCAGACTTTCAGCCTTACCAGCTCTGCTTCCTCCAGGCCACTAGACCCCATGTCCAACAATCTCCTTTAGCTGTTGAGGGTCAGGGCCCCGGGTCCTGCAGTCACCCTTCCAGGCCAGGTGCTTTGGGTGGGTGCTGGAGAGGAGAGGAAGAGCCCATGATAACACCTGATTTCTCAAGGCACCCTGGAGGGGTCTTCTTCCTGGAGGTGGCCAGATGAGGGAGCTTAGGGAGCGAGGCTAACCGCACGCAGCCAGCGTGGAGCTCCCCACTGTGAGCAGCCACCAGGGCTCCAAGGCAGCAGAAAAAGCAGGAGGCCTTGGGGGCCATGCAGTCAGAAAAGGCCTGTGGCAGGAAGCGCCTGGGCGGGACCAGAAGGATGGGCAGAGGGGGTGACAGAGGCAAAAGGAAGGAGGTGGGAAAGCACACCAATGGCAGAGGACGGACAGCAGGTCAACCTCTCCAGCCATTCCTGTGGGAGATTCTGGGGGTGGCCCAAGGGTCAGCTTGGCAGGGTGAAAGGCCCCTGGCAAGGCTGACAAAGGGAATCCCTCACCACCCAGAAACAGGGAGCTTGCAGAGCTGAGTGCCCTGTGTAGAGGGGCTGGACTCCGATGAGGAGCAGCTGGCAGGGCCGGGGCATGGCATGGAGCCCCAGGGCCTGGTCCTGGAGGCCCGAGGCAGAGGCTAGGTCCCAGAGCCTCTTTCCTGCAGTACACAGAGATTTCCTTAGCTCCTTTCACCAGTCCCTTGGTCAAGTTACCTAACATCCTGGAGCCTCTCTCCTCCTCTGTAAAGTGGGTATGTCACCTGATAGGGCAGCTCTGGGCAGTCACGGAGCTCTGGGGCCTGGCACAGTGAGTGCTCTTCAAATGCAGGTTTCCCGCCCCCCGGCCCGGCTCCCCGAGCAGCCCTCTGGTTCCTCTAGTTTTTCACCCCTCTGCCCCGCATACTGCCTGCCTCGGGCTGAAAGGGGCAGTGATGGTAAATCAAGCCACATGTCTATCAGAGGCACTAAATCTCCCCAGGACATTCCTTCCTGCAGCAGTAATGCTGCCAGGGAACATTGCACCATAGGGCAACCTCCCCACACCGGGAGCCTTAAAGGGCCAGCTCACCGACTCCCTGCTCCAGCAGCGATGGTGGGCGTGGCCTTACACGGACAGGAACGTGTTAGCAACAGCAGTGGCGCCACAGAAACAGACAAGCAGCAACCCCACATGGAGAGACGTTGACGTGGATAGGGGCTCAGGGTCCAGGCTCTTGACTTGGACTGACTTCTCTCAATTTCCAGCTGGCTGCTCCTTATCTGTGTGGCCTTGGGCAAGTTACTCGCTGCTCTGTCCACCTCAGTCTCCTCAAACACAAAATGTGGATAGGAATCCCAACTGCTTCCTAGGCCTGTGATGAGGACACTCCGTTGACAGCACTATCAGTTTTTATCAAGTGCCACACACACACATCATCTCATCTGCTCCTCCCCAGAGTTTCCTAAGGAAGGGACTAGCACCCCTAATTCCTAGAGGAGAGTGAGAACCTAATCTCCAGCTTGTTCAGCTGCGTTCTCAGCGGTCATCATGGGACCCTGGGTGTGTGTCCTGTGCACCAGACAGAGCAGGGGATGGGCCAGGCCTGAGCATCAGGGGTCCTGATTGCTGTGCCTGCCACTCGTGCCCACCAGCCCATTCTCTGGTGGCTGGTTCCCACTGCAGGCAGTGCTCAGGCCAGCCTTCCCTGGCATCGTTTGGTTACAAAGAGAAGGATGCGATGCGAGCTGATCTTTTCTGACTCTCACTGTGTGAGGAAGGCCCTTTCCCACCACCACCCCCCCCCCCGTCCTCCCACCAGCTCTGCAGGGCTCCTGCTTTGGAGCAGAGGACCCCAAGGATCAGAGAGGCCCTGTGCCTGTCCCCGGTCACCTCACCATGCAGGCGCCAGGAGTCGAGCACGGCTGACTTTGAAGCCAGGGTTCTTTCCTCTCCAGCCTGTGTGTGTGGCTCAGTCTAAAGCACCCCTCACTGCCAGAAAAAGAACAAAAGAATTCAACACATGCCCGTCCTCGGGGCTGCAAAGGACGACACTTTTATTTATGACAACCGGCTGGCCAAGATCAAAATGACCGGTGGGAAAACTGGTCTCTCATGGATCTCTTTGTCACCAGATCGCCCAAGAGAAGAGCGTGTTCGTTTGTCAGAGTGGGGCAGAGGCTCACTTTTCCTTTTGCAAAGTTCTCTGAAATTACTGGGGGGATTTTAAACAGTAAATACTAACGTTTTCATCATGAAAATAACATGCTCCTATTAGACGAAAAGTAGGAAATACAGAGAGAAGGAGGAGGGACCCCTGAACCTAGCACCCAAAGACAGCCAGTAACCTGTTTGTGTCTGCCTCCATATAACCTTTTCATTTGCTTTTCAGCAAACGTTTATTGGGATCTTCCCTGTGAGGCTGCTCAAGAGCTAAGGTACAGCCTGTGTCCTCAGCAAGCCCTGGGTGTGCGTGGTGTAAGGTTCCTAATAATTTCAGATGCTTCTTGGGCACCGCCTCAAGCTTTTTCAACCACTGCAATGGGGACCAGCTCTGGGTGGGCTTCTAGCAGCTTCCCACAGGAGAACGTGGCCACGTTGGACCACGCTGCTTCTCCGGCAATGCACACGGCTCAGGGTTCACGCATGCATGGCCCAGAAGGGCAGCGCGCTCCGCCCACTGGCCTCCCTTGACCAACCTGGGTTGGGAGCCGATGGCCAGGTGCCCCATTGTCCTCTCCAGGCCGACAGTTCTGAGACACATTGTCTAAGGCTCTGGTGGTGGAGTGATCAACTTAGAATGTATTCTTGAATTGGCTTTCCTTCCTCCTCTTTCTCGCTCTCCGGATCCCTCACTCTCGCCCCTGGTAACAGTTCCCAAATAAACCACCTGCGTGTCGGGTCTTGGCTCTGCTCCCAGGAGCCCGGCTTAAGGCAGTAAGTGATCATGCTATACATACCATTTTTTTTTTAGAAAGACATTTTTAAATTTTTTATTTGCATATTTAGGTTCTATAGGTTTAGTTCTGATGTTGACTGAATACCACCCACAATGACAGTACAAGGTCATCGTCACATTTGATTTCTTTTTATCAATAAAACGTGAATGAGGTGGTGAGGGAAAGACATGTTACCATCAGCAGCAAAGTGTGTTTGCCTTTCACCGATTTACTGAAAGCTTAGCCTAGGAGAATGGTTGCAGATTTTGACTTTCTATGTTGAAATAATTTTAGATTCATAGGAGAGTTACAAAGGTAATAGAATTCCTGTGATATACAGTTTTTTCTATTGCTTTTTCTGCTTCATACTCTAATATGATTTCCCATGTGAGTGAGAGGCTGAGCCCACAGCCACCCCAGGGAACTGGCTGCAGCCAGTCTTGGTTAACCCCAGACCCCGTCCATCTACTAGCCTCCGAATGGGCATGCACCCGCTTCAGGCTATGAGAGCAAGGGGAGTCTCTCAGGGACCCAACTAGGGGCCTCGTGGGCTTCCTTGATCCTGACAGAGAAAGTCCCTGTCCTTCCCCTGGGCATGACTGTGTCTGGGTGTCATTTCTGGAACAGGTGCTGCATCTTGCAACCTGAGACCAGCAGCAGGTGGAGCCAACAGGGGACATGAGGGTGGAGAGCTGGAGGAAACCAGGGTGTGCACAGGCCTGCCGTTGGCTCTGGGAGATGTCACAGTTTTCTGCTATATTCAAACCATGCCAACTGTACACCATATTGTTAGAAACTCTTTATAGGCGTCATTTTAGTGGCTGCCTGGTATTCTCTCTAATGAATGTGCCTTTAGTTATCTAACTAAGCCTGTCTTATAAGACGTGTAGGTTCTTCCTCATGTTTCACTATTATGAATGATGCTATCGCAAGCATCTTTGTATATAAAGCTTTTTCCATATTTCAGATACACTACATGGAACTACTGGATTATAAGACATAAGCCTCTTTAAGCCTCTTGATACATACGGTCAAACTGCTAACAGAATTACACCCCAACCAGCCAAATATATGAGTGTAACCTCATTACATCAGCAGCAGCAGTGGGTTTTCTCAGTTGTTGTTTTTTTTAAAAAAAAATCACTGCTTCTTTGATAATTAAGAGACAGAAGTGTGTTCACCGCATTTCTTTCATTACTGAAGACCTCGGTCTTTTCCCTTCTTGTTCGCTAACAGGTGTATTGCCTCTTGTTGCTCTTGTTTCTTGAAGACCTGGTAGGGAGGAATCTTGGTCCCAATTAGATGCTAGTCCCAAGTGAGGACCAGCCCACCTTTCTTCCCCTCCCATGCTGCCTTTCCTCCCCCACGTGATTCCGCACTGCTCCTAACTTGACCCCTAACATCTCTGCCAGGCCCTGGCCAGGTCCCACACCAGAGGCAGGGATGGAAGCAGCTTCATCTTCCTGCCAACTCCAGTCACCAGGGGGACTGCCTGGAACGTTGCACACACAAGGGTTCTGAGTCCACGTCTCTCTCCTCAGGAAAAGCTGTGATTGGTTAGTGATGATGCTGTGGCTGTGGAAAGGGGAATGGCCCCACAAATGCCGCATACTTGCCTTCCTTCTCTAGGGTCCCACTCACAGCTCACCATCATACTTGCCAAGTTAAACTTCAGTCAGTATACAGATCAGGGCCTGACTTACGGCCTGTCAGAGCTTGAAGAGATGGGTTCAGAATAAATAACTCCCAGCAGTGTTTCCTGAGCTTTTATCACGTGCAATCTTCACGGCATGGAATAGGGGAACACAGTTCAGGGCTGGTGGATCCAGGGTGGCTTCACCGTGGTGGAGCCCATGAGGAGGCCTTCGGGAGACAATGGGAGGTGCCAGCCCGGGAGGCGTCGCAACAGTGGCACAAGCTTGGGACCCTCAGCTGTCACTTTTCGAAGCTCTTTAAAAGATCACAGGTTTTGTAATCAGGCAGCCTGGGGTGCCTCAGCTCTGCCACTGCCAGGTGCTGACCTTGGACCAGCGATTCACTTTCCTGAGTCCCAGTTTTTTCCATCTGTAGTGTTAGCTCTTGTGTCAGTATTACTCTGTGCTTCTCTCTGAGAACTCCTATTGTACTTGTAAAGCCCCAGGATCGTGGCTGTCTTGAGTAATCTTAAAGGGACTGTATTGTGGGCACGTGACATGTCTCAATGCTCTTTAAAAGGCGGCTGTGCCTGGCATGCAGTAGGCACTCAACAAGTGGAGTTCCCTCCCTCCTCCTGTTAAAGCCTTCTTGGAACCATCACGTATGGGAAAGCATGTAGCAAGCTGTCAAGGTCACTATCAGCATTAAGTGTTAGCATAATTCATCATAATAAATTTTAAGGACAGTGTCTCCTGTGAGGGGTGATCCTCCGGTACCACCGTGGCCGTTGTTACTGTGATGTCATCATCACCTTCCACATACTGAGCGTCTACGCAGTGCTGGGCCCGCCGCCACCTGCTTTATGGGTATGACCTCGCTGGGTCATCCCAATGACCCTAGGAAGGGGATGCTTTCACCCCACTTTGAGGACCATGAGGTTGGGGTGCTGAGGATAAGCCTCCTGCCAAGGACACTCAGTCAGCAGGGAGCCTGTGTGGGGGCCCAGCCTGTGGGGTCCCCAAGCCCCCGTTCTTCCAGTCTTGTCTTGGGTGGGCAAGGGCTCCCCTGGGAAGTGGTTCTGGTGGCTCATGCTCATCACCCCTGGGAGGCTGGCTCCCCAGAGCTAGGATCACTGTCCATCAGCCCCCCTTCTCCTCTGGAAGGGGGCGGTACCTGCTGGGTCAGACCAGAAGCTGTCTTTTCTGGGACAACCCAAGGCTGCAGGCCTCTGGCCTTCCCTGGCTGCACCATGCCCGACTGGCTCACAACTTGGTCGTTCTCCGTTTCCTAGTGGCTCCAAGGCCCAATGAGAGTTGACTCCTGGATGGGCACTGTATGCTTTGGAGGCCACCTGAGGCTCCCGCCACAGCCTTACAGCAGATCGGAGGGCCTGAAGACCCACCCTTCTCATGGGGTGGCAGCAGGCTCTCCTCCATGCTGACACCACTCAGCTGGGGAGGTGCTCTCCCAGTTCCCAGGTGTCCTGGGGTCTTGGCCTCCTGCTGCATGGGCGTCAAGAGGAGGGTCTCGGTGAGGATTGATGGGTCAGCCCAGGGATGTGGCTGAGGAAACATCTCGGTGCTGGGGAAGGATGGCTGCGGCACAGCGGCCACACTCATAGTCCACTCCCCAGGAAGCCCGCTGCCCAAGCCTGCGTCTGGTAGGGAGAACCAGCCTGTGATTATGGCCCCAAAGGTAGGCTCCCCACCAGTCACTGTCCCCTCAGTTTGGGGCCCTAGACCTGGGGTGCAGGAGGATCAGAACGTAAATGCAGTCAGGAGCAAGGAGGGTCGGGAGGGTGGAGTCTGAGAGTTGCTTCCCGTGGGTTTTTTTGAGAGGTGACCAAGGGGTGGCAGTTCTTGTCAGCCCTCCCTTAGGGCTTCTGAGCCAGCCCAGCCCCAGACCCACAACTGCTTGGACAGCCTCTGTGGCAGCCATGAGGTCACCCACGGCCCTGTTGCTCCTGGTGGCTCCCATGCTGCTCTCAGCGAACCCGGTCCCTGAGAGTTGGCTCTGTGGCCCACGGACCTTCATGCTCAGAGCTAGCCTTGCACCCCTCAGCACCTTTCCTCCATGAGCCCTGACTGGATGCCCCTGATGCCTGGGGAATCTCCACCCTCACCTCAGTTCTGGGGCCCCCATCCCAGCTGCTTGGCTGACCCTATTCTAGGTGGTAAATGGCAGCATGCCGACTCCAGGGCTGCTGTGGCACCATTCATTCCTGCCAGACCTTCCCTGAGCCCTACAGGGTGCTGGGCGAATGAGGTGCTAGGGATGCCAGTGTGAACGCGGCCAGCCGGTGCCCCCAGGGAGCTCACGTCACGTACAAGTCTGAGATGGTGCCAGTCAGGCCAAAGCTGCTCGGAGATCCTCGGCTCCCCATCTGGGAAGAAAGGCCCCGAGCTGGGCCACATGACTTGGGGTAAGCTGGATTTCAGAGCCCCTACCCTCACCCCACCCCTTGACTGGCCCAAACAGCAGGCTTTCATTCCAGTTGGCCTGCTCAGATGGCCACCCAGAACATGAGTGGGGATGGAGCCATGTGGGCAGGGCAGGAAGCTGAGGGAGCACAGAGCAGACTGGGGAGCCCCCTCAGCTCCCAACCCATCACCATAGACCTAAGATGGCTAGAGTTGGAAGGGTTCAGAGAAATCATCCTGTCTACCTCGGCAACTACAGCCAGGGCAACTGAGGCACAGGGCGGGGAAGATCACATGGGCAGTTAGGAGCAGGCACCCAGACTCCCACTCAGGGCTGCTCGCACTGTTCTGGGTGGCCATCTGAGCAGGCCAACTGGAGTGAAAGCCCACCCTCAGGGTGACACAGGGAGGGGGCAGCAGCCAGAAGGGCAGGAGGAAGACCAAGGGAAGAGGAGGAGGTCACAGCTCCCAGGGGCAGCTGTGGGAAGGCCAGGCCCCAGCCCATTCACCATGAATCTCAGGATGGGACCAGGTCCTGCTCTTTGCATAGAGCCCTGCTCTTTCTAACCTTCTGAGGGCCTTCTGCTGTAACCTTGGACTCCCAAGGGCAGAAGCAGCCATATCGTAGCTCCTGTCTCCATCGCGGGGGGAGTTGGGGTCCCAGGTACAGCTCCCAGCTTCCCCTATGATGGGGAAGGGTCTCCAGCCTTGGAAAATCCCAGAGTCAGTTGGGGCACTTAAGGCTTCAGGATGACTCACCTCCCTCCAATGAAACCATCAAATGCCCTTCTCACAAGGAGCAGAGGGGAGGGGCCGGCTTGTGAGCCAGACAGGGGAACAGCCAACCACCACATGATTTCTGCAGGGCCCCATTATGGTGGATGAGCCATGCCTCTCCCCAGTCCCCAAGATACTTTATCTTGCCTGTAGCAACAGCCACAGAGTGAACTCAGCTGCTGAAAATGCTGCTGTGCCAAAGCACCTCCTTGAAGGAGGCTCCACAGTCCAAGACTCTTCTCTCCTGTCAGGGCCCAGTGGGGGCCCTACCCCTCACGTGCACCTCTGCTCCCTTGCTCCCCAAAGAGAGGTCCAGTTACAGAATGAGCACCACCTGGGAGCATTCAAGAAATGCAAGTGTCCAGGCCCCACCCAGAACAGCTGAATCAGAAGCTGCCTTTGACAAGATCTGTGCACGTTAAGCAGACGTTTTATGTCAGAGCACCTTTAAATTTACCAAAAAGTTGTGAGCGGAGTACAAAGAGTTCCCACACGCCCCAAACCTCAGCCCCGCATTGTGATTCTGAGCACGTCAGAGTTTGAGGAACCCTGCTCTTCTTCATGTCCCTCCTCGTCCCCATCGGTCCCCTCCCCACCCCAAGGCTGAAGCCGACAATAGCCTCAGAGTCCCCTCCAGCCCCTGGGAACTGTGACGTCTAGTATCTGAGAGGCTCAGGACGCTGTTCATGGTGCCTCTACTCTGTCCCTGACTCATGGTCATATGCTTCACAAACATTATTTTGTAATTCTAAAAACATCTCCACGAGGTAGGTGCTGTTAACCCGTTTCACAGATGAGGAACTGAGACACAGAGCGCTTAAAGCGAAGCCAGAATGTGGACTCAGAGCTGCCTGCATCCAGGCCGGTGGCTTTCCCCTGTCCACACTGTCTCAGGGAAGCATTTCCTTCCTGGGTGGCTGCAGGCCTGGTTCCAGGAGCTCTGGCCAAGCCAGCTGTGAGGTTCCCACCGGCCCTCCCCTGGGGTTTGCTGGTCTGCCAGGCTTTGAGGGAGAGGCCAGCCCCCAGGGACACTCAGGGTCAAGGAGTGGTCTGAGCTGCACGCAGTCCAGGGCGACTCCCTGAACTCACGTCCCCACAAATACCAGACGCTTGTCTGAACTGGCTGGGCAGGACTTCCTCAGTCCAGGTGGACAGAATGTTCTGGCAGGGGCAAACTCTGGGAGAGGCTTCACAACCGCTCAGCTGACTAAGATGTGTCTTCCTTCGGGGCAGGATAGGGGGAAGGCTGGAAGATGGCGTCACTGGAAGGAGACGGGCCCCCTGAAGAAGGCCTCTGGCCGTTTAAGGATTTTACCAAGTTCATTTCTTCCAGGAAACCTTCCTGAATGGAGGCCCACCCGCACGATTCGTGGCTGCATTTGTTCATCCAACAATGACCGTCCATTCCAAGCCTTCCCACCTGAAGGACAAGGGGGCATCTGGTGGGTGAAAACACGTGGACTTGAACGTGGTTCCCCCGCTTACCAGATCTGCAGCCTTGCACCTGTTACGTCGTCTTGCTGACCTCAGTTTCCGCACCTGCAGGATGGGGTTACGGTAACCCCTGACTTGCTGTGGCTCAAACACACCCCAGCTTTGTGGGTCTTCTTCCTGTGAATAAGACCACAGCAGTAGCCACTAAAACTCGTGTTCATATATTCTTTAAGAACTGATAAGGACGCATAGAGGGGGGAGATCTAAGAACTTCTGACGACATGGCAGACTGAGTTGATGTGGATCCCCCCTTCTGATGCAAACATAGAGAAATGCCACATATAAGTTAACATGCCACTTAAAGAACTGTTTTACATTCAGAGCTGACCTTAAAGGAAAGGGAACTCCCAGGGCCAATAACAAAGAGAGAACACAGCCAGGGACATTGGTCAGCTGGGGCTGGTGGTACTGCTGCCCGTGGCTGTGTCCAGCCCAGCTAGAGGCGGGGGCTGGGGCCTGGGGTTTAATGCCCAGGTCGGGGCAGGAGATGTGGCCCGGGGCCTGTGCAGGTGGGAAGCCGGGAAGGGGATCCTTACGGAAAACTAAGACACTCGGAAGGGGTCACTGTCTCTGAAAATGGTACTAGAGAGCTTCACCCAGCAGCCCAGAAAGGAGGCACGTCCTTTCTGCTCAGGGCTGGGTGGGATTTAAAAAGCCATCTGCGAGAATCTGAAAGGTCCAGCTTGTGCCGGGTGGAGGCATAGGGCTCAAAGGCACAGGGGCAGGCAGCCTCAAGCAGGAACCCCAAGCAGAGAAGTTAGCATAATACAGACAAGCCCCTCCAGCCCTAGGTTAGAAAGCCAACCGCTCTGCAGCGCTCCCCCCGGGGCACGCGGGACCCCTCAGAGGAGCCCGACGCTGCTGAAGGTGAGCTCACGATAAACAAGGGCAAGACTCCAGCGAGGCGAACCTGGGGAAGGTGAGGCAGCAGGCAAGGCGAACGGGGTCGTTTGCACCCTGAGGATAGGAATAAGAAAACAGCACGGAGGAGACTGGTTCCCAAAGAAGTGCGCTTCCAAGACTCATGGATAAAAGGACTAGGAAAATTATGAAGACCTGGAGACTCTAGAAAACGTAAATGTGCACCAACAACGAGAACTTCTGCAAATGGAAGCTGCAGTCGTTGAAAAGAACAACAGTGGATGGCCACAGCTGAAAAGAGAATAGGTGAACTGGAGAAGAAGTGCGATAGGTGGAAAAATGGGTGTTGCCCGGGAACCTGATCCAACGCGGGGAATCCATGGTCTCTGAATTATAGGCTAAGCAAGAAAAGTGTGGCTCTTCACGCGCGAGAGAGAGAGAGAGTGTGTGTGTGTGTGTGTGCGTGCATGCGCGGGGTGGGGAGCAGGCAACATGGGTACCGTGGTGCAGGGCTGTTAAGAGATGCCCGTCACGACCTCGCTTTGAGATGATGTCCTATCTGGTGGAACTGTGTCCTGTCAGCGTGTTTCACAATTCAGGCGGCCGACTTCGTGTATTTTTGACAATTCTATCATATCTCCAGCAATTACATTTTCCGCCTTCTGGGATGTCAAGACCTCATGTGGGACATTGTGGGTACACAGGGCCCCCATTAATGGCTTGCCTGTGTTCATGCATCTTTGGAGGGAGGCTGGGCAGCGGCAGGGCGGCGGCAGGGCCGGCTGCGAGGGAAGCGAGAGCATTGGAGAGGCCCCTGTGGCTCCTGGCTCTGCGAGCTCCCCACCCACTCCATCTTTTGTCTTTTCATCATGGTCTCAACCGTCATGGGAAAAGGACCACTTTGGGAGATTGCTAGAGGAGGACTAGCAAGTGTGCCCTGTCTCCCCACTCACGCTTCTGCTCCCTGCCAACATTCCCCCAAAAGAAGGAAACTCCATGTTTTTTTTCTGAACTCAGTGAGCACCGTAGCAAAAGTATTGAGTCTTTTTAAAATGCTTCAGGATGAGCTTTGTGAGACATCCAAGGGAAACGTTTGCACCATGAGTCAAATGCATCCCCCGGGGAGAGTGAGGACAGGCACCCCAGCCTCTGCAGGGCTGCGGGGCACAGTCAGCTGTGCCCTGGGCTTGGCCCCGAGAGCTTGTGTGACCTCAGGTCTGTTACTTCTCTGAGGCTCAGCTTCATGGGCAACAAATGGAGATACAAAATAGTGCCCACCCCCTGGGGGGAGAATTGAACTAGGCAAGGCCTGTGAGACATGGCTGGGAAACTAGAAGCCGTCTTGTCATTGTGCTGGTGACGGTAATATCGGCGTGGCCAGCCCTTTGGCTGTGGGCTGGGGAGGGCACTGGCCATCATCCCATGCTGCTGGGCTGTGTCTGCTCAAGGGAACACTGCACCAACCCCCTTATTGCCACCTACCTGCTCTCCTAGACCTCATGGCCACCAGAGCACCCTTTAAACTCGTGGATCATGTCACTGCCCTTTCCTCACCCCAAACCTTCAAAGGTTCCCAGCCCACTTGAGATAGAATCCATTCTGCTTCCCATGCCCATGAGGGAGAAGCCACCCTCTCTCTCCAACCTCAACTCTTGCTCCTCTTCCTTCACTCACCACATTCCAGCTGCACTTAACCTCAGGGCCTTTGCATGTGCTGTTTCTCACCCCAGAACCCTCTTTCTCTAGCTTTTTGCATGATTGACCCTCATGTTTCTGGTTTCTCCTTGGAAAGGTCTTCATTGACCACTCTATCTAAACTCTTCCCCACGCAGCCCATATCATCTGCCTCAGCAGTCTGTTCCTTTGCTCCTAAGCCCCTGCCCCAGTGTAATTATAATTGTGTCCATTTCTGTGCTTGCTGTCCTCCTCCCCTACAGGATCGTGCACTCCATGTGGGCAGGGACCATGTCTGCTTTATTGTTAAGGGGTCCCCAGCCCCTAGTGCAGTGGCTGGCACAAAATGGGGGTCAGTAACTTGGGGTTAGAAGGGACTGAATTAAAAACTAAGCAAAATAGTGTGTATGCTCAAGTTTGGAACTAACTTGGGGGTTCAAATTCTGACAGATGGAGATAAAAATACCAGTTTTAAAAGGAGGAGGTGGACGGGAGGTTGGAGTTAGGTGGTAGCAACAGGATGAGCCCCACATTGGACTCACCCCCAGGCGCCAGCCGCCCTGTAAAGCTCAGCCGCGTGCTGAGCGTGGGTTCCCTGGAGGGGGCGGCCCTTCCTTGTGCCAAGGCCCAAATGCAGGTGGCCCACTCCCTGCTGGGGTGAGAAGTCAGGGATGAGGCAGGAGGCCAGGGGTGCTCGGGGAATCCCTCCTCTTGGGACGTGGAGGGGAAGGCACATCCTGCCCTCCCGATACGTAAAAGATGGACGCTGGATGAGCACGTGGAGACTGAGAGACTCCAGTCCAGCAGGAAGGACAGACGAGTGAGCTGAAAGAGCAGTAGGTCAGGTCAGGGCAGCATGAGGGAGGTGGGAGCTTCCTGGAGGAGGCACCAGGTGCATCCTAAGGGAAGCAGTTCCAGAAGCACATGGAGACCCAGGGCCTGGCCCTCAGGCCCCTCCCCCAGGGGCTAGAGAGAGGCTTGGTGTGCTGGGTCCCAGGCTCGTCGCTACCTGGGGAGCCCCCGGGGTGGGGGAGGGGAGAAGGAGCAACAGTGTTTGGGAACGAGTCCCCTCCCTGCCCCCACGAGCCGTGGGACCAGCCACATCCCCTCTCCTTTCCAAGCGGATCTTCCGGAGAGATTGGCTCCGTGATTAGGGGATTGACCGTGGGAGGATTGGAGGGCTGAGGGTGCACTCTCCAGGCCAGGACGCAGGGACGGCGCCAGGGCTGCTTACAAACACCAGAAGGAGGAAACGGGGCCGAGGGCGGGCAAACCCAGGGGGCACAGCTGACTCAGAGACACAGAGTGGGCACATTGGTGTCCACACCCACGTCTCCACGTGCCCGCGCCCATGCACAGTGTCCGTTTATGAAGGAGTTTGGAGTAAACGTACTGCGTATCTATGAGGACATACCCAGCACAGACACACCTGTGTGCCTCCCAAGTGTACCTTTACAGACAGGTCTCATAGTGCGTGTGAACACCTGCTGTGTCTGTGTGGGTGTGTGTGAAGTACGTTTGAGTACACACGTCCAAAGTTGATACATCTACTTGTATACACGGCTTATAACTATTGCGAGTGCATGTGTGTAACCGGATCCACGTTCAATACCAGCATGCACGTGTGTGCTGCTTGCATACAGACTTCACAGGAAGGTCCATACGCACCGTAGACTACGTCACTACACGCTGTGTGTGCAAACGGGACGCCTCTACATCAGCTGTGTTTACGGGGATCCACTCCAGCGAGTCATATGTGCCCCCACATATCTGCGACCTAAAATCAAGCCAGAAAGGAAGATAAACCGGAATATGCTCTGTTCCCTGAAAAGTATCGCAGGAGTGAGATCTCGCCTTCCTCCCGCCGGGAGAACACGTTATTTATGTGAACAGTTGTAAACAATCACTCTCCCCTCTTAAACAGCTGCCAGCGTGAATGGGCAGGTTCCCTTCTAGAAGCAGGTGATGGCGTCACAGTCAGGAGAAACAATGCGTCCCAAATGGGACCCTGGACGAGACGGAAGCCCAGGTCTATAGGAGGAAGCAACCCTTGGTCCAGAGAGGGACTTTCTGAGGCTGATGACGGCACAGCCCCAGCTTGCTCCAGCACTGTGGAATTGTGCCCAGCAGGGAAACCAGGGCACCAGGCCACGGGGCCTTGGCTGTTGAAGCTAGGAAATTCCTGCTCTTCTCCCCTCTCCGTGGCCCCCCACCTGACCTCCAAGACCCTCTTATTCAGCACCAGCTTGAGGTGTCCCACATGGACACCCATCAGACAGCCGGAGCGCAGGTCAGCCGTGCCTGTACACTGCCCATGAGAATAGCCCCCGAGGCAGCAACAGCAGCTTCTCCGGAGAGCAATGGCCATCGTGCTTCTCATCCAGACTATCAGAAAAACGGACCATAGCCTTGGTTCTTTCCAAGACAGTTTCTAGAGCTGCATCATCCAGGGAGAGACCTTCAGCCCGCGCTGAGCCCTGCTCACTGGGAGGGACTCCAGGATGACAGCTCCGAGGGACAGAGGTGGCCAAACGGGCTTAGGGTGCCATCTGGCCCGGGTCCTGTCTCCTTCACCACTTCTTAGCCTGTTGCTTTATCTTACTGAATCTCACTTCTCCAGTGACACCTGTCTTGGAGGGTTGGTGGAGAAATTAAGAAGCATCATTGTGTTGGAAGTGATTTCTCCCTAAACTGTGAAGCCCCGCATGAATGCCATGTGATGTCAGAGACAAAGACAGCAGAACAAACTGTTTTTCTGCCTTTTAAACATTTTAATTTGGGAGGTACAGGACAAACATGCAGATCACTACATCAATGACCCCTGGTGGTCCCACTTCCTGGTGCACCTGCCCTCATGAGTCCCCTCCCGCCTTGACTCAGGACTTGGCCCTGTGACTTGTTTGGTAACGAGACATCCTCCGGCGTGATGCCACAGAGGATTGCTAAGCAGCAGTACATGGGGGCTTGCCCTCTGGGAGCTCTGCTGTGCCCTGTAAGAAAGCGGGGCTGCCCTGCTGGAGAGGCCCCGGGGAGGAGAACCAGCTGCTCTGGCCAACAGCCTCATCTCGACACCAGCCAGGTGCGAGGCCATCATGGACCATCAGCCCAGTTGAGCCTCTAGATGACGGAAGCTACGTGAATGAGCCCAGAGAGACCTGTCCCAGCTGCAGAATCATGAGCAAACCAGTGCTGTTAAGTCAGTAAGATCGGGGCGGTTTGTCACTTGGCTGTAGGGAACTGACACACGGCAGCAGAGGCAAGCGAAGTTCCCGCACTGTGCCCAGAGTTAGAGAGAGAGCTAGTGGCTGAGTCAAGCGTAGGACTCAAGCCCCCAGGACTGTTCCTGCCTTCCCCAGTCCCTGCGTCTGTTCATTCTGCAGAGCTTGAAACGTCCAGGGCCCAGGAGGAAACTTGGTTTGGGAGGGTACTCAGAATGGTACCTGCAAGGAATCGTAGACGGCGTTGGTATTCCAGAATACCGGAAAGGGCGAAGGCTTACAAGGTAGGCGGAGGGATTCAGAAGAGCCAGAAGGGAAATTTCCCCCTACAAAGGGAAACAGCATCAGAGGGCTTGGGCTGTGGGGTCAGAGGGCACTGGGGTCAGAGCCTAACTGCCCTGTGCCTCGTGTGTTCCTCTGGGCAAGTTGCATAACCTGTGAGCCTCAGTTTCAACATCTGTAAGATAGGTGGAGTTGTGCCCTCACAGCCAAGATGCCTGTACAATCCCCACCCCGAGACGGGGGAGCACACAGGAAGCTCTCCCCTCTCCCGCCTCTGGAATCTCGCAGGGGCCTGTTTTCTGTCTGTCCTTCCGGAGGGCCTGGTTCAAAGGCAGCTGCATCCCCTCTGAGGTGTCGCTGATTCCGGGACCCTTGACTCTGTCAGCAAAACCCTGCGGCCGCACCCTCTTCGCCTTTGAGAGCTGACCTGTGGCCAGAGGTCAGACATGCACATCAAAAAGCAATGCTTCCCCCAGGCCAGCCATCCCTGAGGTCCCCTGTCAGCCACATCAGAGCCCACGGCCAGGCCTGGAAGAGGGGAGCAGATGCCCAGACCCCTCCTCAACCCTGGCTGCTCCCCATCTTCACCGGCATGCACGGGGATCAGCCAGCCCTAAGTGAGCACCGACCGTCCACTGGGGGCTCCTTCCTGGTCCACAGCCATCCATGCGGTTGTTGTGTTAGCCTCCTAGGGCTGCTCTGACCTAGAACCACCTTAAAACAACAGAGCTTAAAACAACAGAGATTGATTCTCGCATAGTGCTGGAGGCCAGGAGTCCAAATCACGGTGGCTGTGCTCCCTCGGGGCCTGAGGGTGGACCCTCCCTGGCCTCTTGCAAGCATCTAGGGTGGCCGTGAATCCTGGGTGCACCCTGGCCCACAGCAGCATCGCTCCAGTCTCTGCCTCTGTCCTCGCATGGCCCTCTCCCTGCGGGCTGCCTCTGCGTCTCTCTCCTCTTCTTATAAGGACACAGGGCTTATAAGGGATTAGCGCCCACCTACCCCCAGGACCTCATCTTGACTTGATTACATCTGCAAAGACTCTGCTTCCAAAAACAGCCTGCTCACAGGAATCAGAGCTTAGGCTTCAACATAGCTTTTTAGAGGAAACAATTCAACCCACAACAATAAAAAATGTGTTGAGCTCTTCTCTGTGACAAGCATAAAAATGGCAACATAACCATCATCATCATCAAGTACTGACTTGTCTCAGGGACCATCCTAAGAATTTTCCATATGTCGATTCACCAGAATCCTCACGACAACCCTGTGAGTCAGGATCGGTATCATCCTTTACAGCTGAAGAAACTGAGGCACAGAGGAGCTGTCAATGGCCCAACTTCACACAGCCAGGTGGTGTGGTTGGACAACATGACCACGCCCCTCCCCCGCCTCCCCAGCCACCACCATCCTGGAGGGGTGTTGAGAGGTGGGGTGTCAGCAGGTGCATTGGAAACCTGCCCCTCCGACCTCAGCGTTCATCTCGTGGTCTGGCCACGGGTTTTTGACACTGAATCAAACAGGCTGGCCCTGGCTCTCATGCGGCTTCCTCTAAGGTCTTTCTTCAAGGTCTTAATAACCATCAGAGTGACACGTTCCCTCAGAACACGTCCTCCGGTGGACTGAGCCCCTTCGAGGGTGCTACCCGGGTGGGCACGGCTCCCTCAGCCATGTTCCTGACGTTTTATACAACCAGACATGGGGAAGTGAGGCATAGACTCCACGCCTGACCCCACGCCTGAACTCAGAGTCTCTTTCTGGTTAAGTCAGAGGGAAACTGAGGTCACAGAGGTTGGGACGTGTCCAGAGTCACAGAATGAGTTGGCCCAGGGCCAGGGCTGGGCCCGAGGTCCAGGTTCTTCCCAGTATCACCCACCCCCACCCCCACGCTACTTGCTCCTGGAGGGGACAGTCACCAACTGTAGACATGCATCATTTTCGAGAAGCCCCTTGGATGGGGACAGGAGGAGGCAGTTTGGGGCCCACTCCGGAGGCCAGGGCCGCATTCAGGGGTGGAGCCGCACGAGCTTTGCCCATCTCTCGCTGTGCCTGCCCCCACTGCCATGCCAGATGTCTCCGGGAGACAGCCCCGCGGTCAGCCTCCAGGCCAGGGCAGGACTGATCTGCTGCCCTCCCCCTCGGACAGGGATTTCACACCCAGGAAAATAATTTCCTGGTAAGGAGATTAGAAGGCATGGCCCGCTCTCGGGAACAGGATGGGGCCTGGGGAAGGCAGGCGAGGAACAGCGGGAGAGGCCGGGGGGCGGGCGGGGGCGCGGGAGGAAGTGTCACTGTCAATCAGGGCGCTGACCCATCTAATCCAGCCTCCCGGCTCTCCTGATCCCAGGGACAGATGCCGGGGAAAAAGGTGCAAACTCTGCGGGCCGGGCCCTCCCTGCAGGCCTGCAATACGGGCTCCTCTGCGGAGAGCCAGATTAATCTTGCCAAGAGATAAGCTGTCCAAAAGGCGCTCTCAAAGGCTCCCGAGCGTTTCCACCGCACCTCGCGTGCAGGGCTGCGGTATGCAATGCCAGGTACAGCAGGCTCCCGTTAGGCAGGGTGACTCATGCGCTTGGTGGGGGCTGCGGTGGGAGTCGGGGCGAGAACCTGAGGGTCTTCTGGCACTCCATGATGAGGTCTCACCCAGGCCTTGTGCTAGTCCCTGGCCTCATTCATTTATTCGTTCAACAAGCACGTACTGATCTAATATGTGCCAGGATCACACAAGCTCGTAGTCCTGAAAAGGCTTGGTAAGTAACAGCATAGGATCACCCCTCCACCGTCCGTCCATCCGTCACCCATCCATCCATCTGTCCATCCTTGACAGATTAGCTTCCCAGGTTGGCCAGGCACCGATGTAAAGAGAAGTGGCAGCAAACCTCGCCCTCATTCCACCCGGGCTCAGTCCAGCAGTCGACCCAGGATGGACTTGACGAGGAGCTCATCTTCATTCAGACCTCTTCAATTCAACTCTACACACATTTTTAAATCAAATTCACTTACACCAAGAAACTGTTTGGGCCCTTGGAGAAGCCAACAAAGAAATGGCCAGCCTGGCCTTGAGCCCTAGGTGCCCGTCCAACAAAAGAAGCCACCAACAAGACCTGCATTGAGGGCAGCAGTGACCAGCTGCAAGGGGCAAGCGAGGAGGGAGAGATGCCCGGGGCACAGGCCCAGCCCTCCAATGCTCATTTGGACTGGCCGGGAAGTCCATTCACGGTGCAAATGGATAAAAGGACACAGCGAGGCATCTCCAGGACCACGGAGTGGAGTAACGGAGTGTTCTGTGTTGAGGAGTGAGACTCGTGCTCTGAGGCCTGGGGGCTCCTTGTGGGGACCGAGGGGCTTGTACTTGAGTCAGAGGCCATCGGGGAACACTCCAGATGTGTCAGTGACTGGCCTGTGGCAAAACAATGAAGTCAGTGCCTTATCTTCAATCCAGTTTGATCCAAACCAATAACTCACATGCTTTCTGTGTTGCTCTGGGTGACAGTGACAGCTCCACTGAGAGAGAGAACAGGGCAAGTGGTGTCTGAAGGTGCCACTCTCCTGACGCTCATCTTAGAGCCCATGGCATGTGACTGGCTCTCCCCTAGGACAGACCTGGGGAGTGTCGGAGGACTGCCTTGCCAGGATCACTGTGGAGTAGCAGTTAGGATCACAAACTCTGCCACTCGGCTTCCTGGGTGCAAAGCCTGGTCCACCTGCTACGAGCTGAGTGACCTTGGGCTAATTTTCTTTACTTCTCTTTGCCTCAGTTTATCTATCTGTAAAATGGGGATAAGATTATGTGAGTCATTTGGGCTGTTCCCAAACAGTCTAGCTCTCCTCTGGACACACAGCAGGATTGTACTTCCCTATTTACTTTTTTTAAACAGACAACATAATCTTTTAAATATTCTTGGAACATTCAGACAAGTAATTTTGCTTCCCTACCCTCTTTGAACTTAAGCATCGGCTTGTGACTTTCTTTAATTAATGAAATGTAAGTGACTTGCCACTACTCCCACAGTGACCATGAAATGACCATGAAAAGTAGATACCCCTGCCAACCGGAGTTGGACATGTAGCATATGCAAGAAATAAACCTTTGTTGTTTTAAGCCACTGACATTTGGGGATTGTCCGTTGCCACAGCCTGACCCAGCCTAAACTGACCAACACCTGTAGCTCTGCTGTGGCCTGAACTATGTCCCCTCGAAACCTGCGTGTTGAAACCCTAACCCCCCGCGTGGCAGTATTCGGAGACGGGGCCTTTGGGAGGTAATGAGGTTTAGACAAGGTCATGAAGGTGGGGCCCCCATAGCGGGATTAGTGCCCTTATAGGAAGAGACACAAGACCACGTGCTCTCCCTCTCTCTCGTGCTGCAGAGAAGAGGCCACGTGTGCACACAGCAAGATGGCAGCCATCCACAGGCCAGGAAGAGAGCTCTCATCAGAACCAGCCCTGCTGGCCCCGTGGTCACGGACCACCAGCCTCCGGAACCGTGAGAAAATGAGTGTCTGCCGTTTACACCTCCTAGTCTATGGCATTTTATCATGGCAGCCCGAGCAGGCTAACGCAAGCACCTTTCTCATGATGGCGTTGTGAGGCTTAAACGGGTTGCATATGAAGTACATAGAGAGGGGCCTGGGACACAGTAAGCAACGTGTCAGCATCCCCACTATTACTTCCATTTGCTGCACACAATGGAATGGTCCTGGATAAAACTGGAACGAAGGTGAGGTTTGTGTCTTTACCTCTCCTGCACATTTCCCACTCTCATTTCCCAGAAACTTCATTCATTCATACATTCATGCAGTCACTCAGTCAGCCTTCCAGCCAAGATTTGCTGAGGATTCACTTTGCTCTGGGCCAAGAATGCCATTCGCTCATTTGGCAGACATTCCAGAGCCCCCAGGGGTCGGCCAAGCTTGATGCCTGCTCCTGAGGTTCTCCCGGTGGAGGGAGGGAAGATGATGTGGACCCAGACAATGTCGGCTCAGATGAGGGGGGCTCCTCTGACGGGCCTGGGAGAGCCCTGGGGAGGGTGCCTAATCCTGCAGGGGCTGGGTGACTCCCTAAAAGTGGTGTCACTTGTTCTAAGCCACGGGGACAAGTCGGACTCATCTGGATGAAAGCAGTCACAGTGGGCGCTCCTGGCAGAAGGACAGGAATGAGCAAATGCAGGGAGGGGAGGACCGAGCATGAGCCGCGGGGCCCGCACCCAGTGCTCCCACAGGAGAATCCCCAGCGGGGCTGGCGGGCAGCAGGTGCTCCTCTGACGCCCACCCTCACCCGTCCAGCCCAGGGCAGTGGCCGTGCCCCTCCTGTTCCAGCCCGCTCAGGACACAAGTGTGTGATATCAGGGCTTTGGGGCTCCCATCACAGAGCATGTTCCCCAGGCTCCCCATAAAGCCAGGGGAGCCCTTTGGGGCTCTAGCGGTGTGTACCTGGGCCATGAGTTGACTCTGCCCACACCTCCAGGCAGCCATTCTGCCAGCCCGGGGGCTTCTCAAGGCTGCCCAGGATGCGTTTCCCCCAGAATGGCCATCGTCGGGCCCAGGGGTGCTCTGAAAGGGGGTGCTAGGTGCAAGGAGGAGACCAGGGGGGAGGCAGGCTCTTGAGGACACTCGCGGGCCTGTCTCTAGCGCACAGCAGGCCCTCCTCACCAGAGACAGGGGAAGGCAACAAGGCCCCAAATGGGCCTGGGCAGCTATGGGAGAGGAGAGGGGCTGAGCATTTATAGGGAAGGGCTCTGCTTACCTGAAGTGGCCGCATTCCCTCCTCCCCACAGCCCTGCAAGGTGGGTACCACTGCGTCCGATTTACAGATGAGGATGCTGAGCACAGAACGGCTGCTGTCCAAAGGGCCTGGCATGTTTCTGAGCTGAGCACCCCTTGGCTGACTGAATGAAGGGACAGCTGCGATTTGAGCATGCCCCTCTCTGGCCAGGAACACGGAGAGAAGAGTCAGCATGGGTTGTGTGTGGGACAGGGCAGAAGGGACTCAGAAAGGAGAAGGCTGGGGCCCATTCTGGACAGCACGAGTCCCTCCTGTGTGCCGTGCAAGAGGCAGCTCGAGGGCCACTCAGACTCGGGGCAAGGATGGCTTTGGGATGACATAGCAGCTTCCAGGAGTAGCAAAGATGAATCAGCCCTAAGTACACTCCCCACCCAGCACTGCCACTTAACAGCTACGGCCTTGAGCAAAGACCCGAGCCTCTCCAAGCCTCAGTTTCCCCAAATGTAAATTAATGCTTATCCACCTATGGGGTTGTTGGAGCTTTAACTAAGATGATGGACGTCAAATGTCTAGGCTGGTTCTAGCCTCCAGCAGGTTCCCAGGGATTTCTTCTCCCATTCCTCACCACCATTTTACCTTCTTCTGTTGACCTCCCTTCTTTGTCACAAACAGGCTGCAGCCAGGAGCCAGGACACAAGAGCAGCTGAGGCCATAGAGTGAGGCCCTGGGCTGGGAGTATGGAAATGGAGGGGCCACTCTCAGCATTTTCGTCAACTGGTTATATGTCATCTGTGAGGGTCCCCTCCCCGTTCTTGGCCTCATTGGATCACTTGTAAAACAAGAGGGAAGAGAGTTGAACTGGTCAGTTCTGAGGGTTCTTCTGGCTGGAAGAGAAATAAATACTGGTTGTGGGTCCTTGGGAACACAGCCTTTCACCAGGCCATAAAAGAGAACTTATTCCACAGGATGGGGTGCTTATTTGTCTAAACATATCTGCTCTTTCTTGTCCCATAGCAGTGGGTCACCTGGATTGAAGATTATGCTTCCCAGTTTCCTTTGCAGCAAAATGTGGCCGTATGACTGACTTCTGGCTGATGGAAGTGTCATGTGGCAGCTTCCAGGAGTTATCCTCAGAGACAGCTGTGTACCCTTGCGCCCTTGTCCTTCATCTCTTCATTTTAACAGTGGGCTGGAACATGGGGATGATGGTTGGAGCAGCCATGTGGACATGAGGTGTCCTTGGGAATGGAGGCCGTGCATGGCAGAGCAACAAGCTAGAAGGAGCCTGGGCCCCTGTGGACTTCATGGAGAGAGCTGCCTACCTGGACTGCCGATGCCTGGACGTTATATGAGAGATAAATGAAATCTATATTGCTTAAACACTGTTATATTGGTCTCCGTTAGCTGCAGCTAAAACTTAAAAATCACCTGGCAGAAGTCTACATAGAAAGCACATGGTGTGTGAAAACAGGAGGCATCTGGAGCCCTGCTTGTGTGTAAGTGGCTCACAGCCTTCTAATCGCTTCTCACAACTGGATGGGGCCCCTTGAAACATCCAGGTGGCCCTCAGGCAGGTGTGTGTGTGCTGGTCTTCGAAGGACCCATCTGTTCTGAACTAAACAGAGAAAGCTTTCTCCCCGGGGTGAGTTCAGTCCAGATTCCCTGATGCTGCCCAAGAAGCTGACTCAGGCACCCTGTAGGATGGGGCTGGGGGCTGAGGGAATACTGGCCCCTCTGCTTTGATTGCATTTTAGTTGACCCGGAGCGCTAGCTGGCCCCTCCCAGCTCAGGCTGCTCATTGTCCTCTCGTGAGCATCGGCCAGGAACCACGTGTGTACACAGCAGAGACAGAGTGTCCATTAACAGGGACAATGATTAGCAACACATGTATTAAGGTCATGTTTATGCTTCCGTTGTCAGCGGTGGTCATTATTTATTTGAAATGAGGCCTTTCTCGTTTTCTGGGCATCACTGCTGTGAGTGAGAGCATGTGGAAGGCTTAACACTCTTCATATGGTGGGGACTAGAAGTAGAGAGCACGGAGGCTCCCTGTGTCAGCCAGGGGAAGGGTCATCCTGCAGGGGCTGGCCCCACATCACAGACAGGGAAGCACAGCCACGAGACAGGACCGGATGGTCAGAGAGCACCTGGGGCCTCAAATGAAGCTCCAGCCTCTTGGCCCAGACAAATGACCCCTCAGGTTACCAGAGGAATTTGCAGGTGTGGACTCAGACCCTCCTTCAGGAATTTTGGAGAAATCATGGAGAGCTGGAGGTGGGGTACGGGACCAAATTTGCCTTATCCCAAATGGGAAGCAAGGACATTTTTAGCAACTACAGCAGGTGGGAGGCAGTGTGGTGTTGGGGAAAGACAGCAGGGTTTAAAACTAGAAAGAGCTGGAATCAAATTTCTACCTTGAGCAGGTCCTTAAGCCTGACTTTCCTCACCTGTGAAATGGGGATTACGACACACACCTTCCAGGCTGATGCTGAGAGAGGCTGATGCGACTTTCCAAGAGGGCCAAATAAATACATGATTTTCCTTCCCCTTCCCCTATTACCCAACTACATTCCCTTCTGGAATACAAACAAGGGTTTGGAAAGAATTTGGGAGGAATGTGTCTCTCCTGGGAGAAGGCCGTGACAAACTCGTCTCTTCCTCTCTCATGAACATGTGTGCTTCAGAGGTCAGAGGAAGCGGCCAAGAGAAAGTGTGTTTGTTTTAAGCAAGTATTTACAAGAGTCTCTCATGTTAGAGGCTCTGGAACAGCGACACTATCCACCTGGATTGTTCACAGGCTCCGCTGGCCTCGGGAACGAAGTCGAGAAGTGCTGAGGGGCTCTTGGAAAAGGTCACTGGACTTTCAACTGGTAAACGATTGTATTCACAGAGCAGTGACTGCTGGCCTCATGTGGACCAAGTGGAGGTCTCCAGCAGAGTGACACAGAGCTCTGTTTTTGCAGTCTGCTCCTGCCTTGGAACATTATTATCAGTGCATCTAATAAAGACTTAGAAATGTGCTTACTGAGTATTCAGGTGACATAGAGCTACCAAGTAGGAGACAAAAATCATCAGGCCTTTGACAAACCTATTTCTGGCTGATCCTTACAACCACACCGTGAGGTGGGGACAGTTTAATTCTGTTCTGAACTAAACAGAGAAAGCTTTACATTAATTTACATTTGGGGAAACTGAGGCTTGGAGAGGCTCGGGTCTTAGCTCAAGGCCCTCATTGTACAGGAGAGGACGCTGCAGCTCAGACGGGGTGAGTGGCTTGCCCAAGGCCACCCACTAGGACGTAGTGGAACTTGCATTTGAACAGAGGCCCAACGGAGCTTGTCCTTGAGTCGCATGTGAAACACCAGCTCGTTTGGGTGAGTGGGAAACTCTAAAGGCCTGGAGAAGAAGGCAAGGCAGGGGCGTTTTCAGCCTGTGCTCATCTTTCATCCAGTCGATATGCAGCAAACAGCCAGTTTGCACCGGCGCGTTCTAGATCCTGTTGACACAGAGGAAACCAGAGTGCCCAGAGGAATCCTGCCCTTATAGTCTGGGAAGATGACGGGGCTTGGGGAGGGGAAAAATTAAAAAATGCACACGAGGATTAATTAGGTAATTTTAGAAGATGATAACAAAGCCAAAACTTTTATTGAAGGCCAGGCATTGTTCTAAACTCGGCAGTCCTGTGAGGGAGGTACTGTCATTGTTCCTACTTCACAGATGAGGAAAACTGAGGCACAGGGAGCTTGAGTGCACACAGTCACAGGGCTCACACCAGGAGGTGGCTGTTTACGACTAGAGGCTGCACAGCACACTGGGTAGCGTTCTAAAGAGACACACAGGGCTGGGAAGGGCAGACCAAGATGACACTAAGTAGGGTGGCCAGGGAGGACCATTACTTGGGGGTGACATCTGAGCCTGAAGGAGGAGCCCGGAGCTGCATGAAGCTCAGAGGGAATTGCAGGTGCACAGGTCCAGAGGCGGGAATCGGCTGTGTGGGTGGAGGAACAGAAAGCCGCACCTGAGGGAGCCAGGGGTGGAGCCAGACGGCCAGGCAGGGTGCGGGGCTGCGGGCTTCGTAGGTCCTGGCAGATTTTGGACTCTTTTCACAACTGTAAGGAGAAGTCCAGATGGGCATTTAAGCAGGAGAGTAAGGTGACGGGGGTCCATTTTCCACTGAGTCCCGGGGTTCCTCGGGGCGCTCGGGAGCCTCAGATGCACAGCTTACAAATGGGCCCCAGGACTTGACAACCCCGTGAACACCCGCCTGGGGCCAGCCCCACAGCTTGGTGCTGCTGCACCTCCCTGAAAACTTCTCCACTTTCCTTACTCGCTTTCAGAGGCTCAGAACCCTACACAGCTCTGTTGGGGCCCGAGATCCGAGCTGAGCCCAGGCGGGACAACCCGGGGCCTAGCCTAGTCCTCTCAGAGCTCAATGTATGCTGCAGGTTCCCCGATGCTGAGACCTGGAGGACACGTGGAGGGCCCAGCCCACACGCCAGGGGCTCCAGTAGATACCCAAAGGCCTTGCTTGACCCATCGGCACAAGCAATGGAACCCACCAAGATGACATTTCCCAGCAAGAAATGTGAGGCCCCGCCCTTGGGTTCAGAAAACCAATCAGAAGACTCAAGGAGGAGGGTGAGTCGTTTCCCATTTCCCAGGAAGGAGGAGAGTAGGGAGGCAGTGAGCTGGGAGGAGGGCAAGCCAGGGAGGTCAGAGAGTCAGGGAGGAGGGAAAGTAAGGAGGGGGTGACCCAAGGAAGGACAGAAGCCAGAGAGCAGGAGGAGGAGGGGGACAGGGAGCAGGGGAGGAGGGGGAGCAGGCACAGGGAGGAGGGGGAGCAGAGAACAAGGGAGCTGGCTCAGCAGAGTCAGTTCAAGGAAAAAGACTCAGAATAAGGAGAGCAACTGCAAGCCTGGGGTGAACCCACGATGAGCGGAGACAAGGCCAGGCCAAGCTCCTGCTTATCCATGCCTTTACTTGTTCCTATTTGTCCCCCACAAGATGGGAGCTCCTAGAGATCAGGGGCCCTCGTGGCCTTGTTACTGCCATGGCCTAGAGAAGTCCTGGCACTGAACGGGCGCAGACAAATGTTTGTGGGAGGCGGGAAGCCTGCGTGAGGTGCCGTGCCGCTGCGCTTGGCTCCCACTGTGGTAGCTGGCCGCTGGCCTAGCAGGGGGCATCTCCTCCCAAAGCAGTGTGGGGCAGGGCCCAGGTCCCCGAGGGCAGAAAATGGTGTTAGAGCATCTGAGGGCTCTCAGCTGAGCGCCGTTGGGGGCGAGGGCCGTCCGTCCCGGGGAAGCATATGGGGGAAAAACTTGAAAGGGCAGAGCCAGGACAGACACGGGGCAGGACTTTACAGGGAGAACGTTCCAACCATCACACACTGAACGGCTGGTTTGTGAGGCGGGAGTGCTGTCACTGGGGGCATTCAGCTAGAGAACGAGATCACAGGGAGCCCCTGGAAGAGGTTTCTGCACTTGACAAACACTGATCACCGACTGTGCGCCAGGCCCTGTGCAGGGTGCTGGGAGCAGCAAGGAATCAGACCCAGCCCTGTTCTCAGGATGCTAGACCTCTGTGGCAGGCATAACCCGGTAAAGACAAAGTGCCATGTAGTATGATCTGTGTGATGATGGCGGTCGCCACCGAATGTTGGGGAAAAAGACAGGAGAAATCAGAGAGGGCTTCCTGAAAGAGGCGCTGATGGAGTGAAGACATCAAGAAACACTGGGAGTTGCCTAGCAGCTGCAGAAGGCATGGCCAGAGGGGCTCGTGCTCCTGCTGCTCAAGACATGGGCCCTCCACCCCAGGTGTGGCCAGGCAGGAACATGGGAGGGGGCAGGGGGGAGTGGAGCTCCTGGAGGTACAGCCCTGGGTGTCTGTACACATGGAGTTGTGGGGCCCCCAGGCCGAGCCTGCACCAGCTGCAGGCGACCGAGCCAACCATGAAATCAAGAGCTGTTTCATCATTATTGAAAAACACTTCCCATGAAAAAATTCAATGGGAAACAAAATCCACTTGTATAACCATAACACCTTTCAACATCACGTTTGTCAACGAAAGAAAAGGAAAAGAAGTTGTTATGTTTTTAAAGGATAGTTTCAACTGTCTTAAGATAGTTTTAAATTTTCATCACCTGTTTGTAGAACAACGTGTCTTGTCGAAGGGGGCTGTGGAGAGTTTGAAGGGTCTGGGCTGGTCTCCCGCTTTGGGTAAAGGTCTGTGGTCATGTAAACTGTCCCCACGGCTCGAAGCTGGAGGATGGGGAGACAGGACCTCTCCCTCCTATTTTTGCAACTATTTGTGAGTCTGTAATCATTTCAAAATTAAAAATTAAAACACAAACAGAAAACCTCTTGCTCTGGAACCGCATGCAACCACCTCCAGCGTTAAACCTGACACGGAAGCAAGTTTGTTTTGGAGGCAGGTGTCACTCGCTTAATTCGTTCTTAAAAGAATGCTTTGGGAAGCTGATATAAATTTGTTATTTCTTTAGTACGCTCCGTTATATGTTTTATTTTTATTCTCTTAGCATAAGTTTATAAAATAGAGAAAAAGTCTAACTTTTTTTTTCTTTTTTCTTTCTTTCTTTTTTCTGCCCTCTGTGGCCTTAGTGTCTCCTCTGGACTCCAACGTGCCCATGAGTTGCTAACTTTCTACGTGTGCTCCAACGGGGAAAACAATGGGAGCCGCCGTCCAGGAGGTGGGACAATGCCTGCGGGAGCCCTTGGTGGGGCATGGACAGGCCCTCTGAGCGAGTGGGGGTCACTGAGGCTCCCAGCAGGGGACCCAGGAGCCACAGGGTGGGGTAGCCTGCAGAGGCAGGGCTGGGGGTGCTGAGGCCCCTGGGGGGCTGGCCAGGTGGGTCTGGAGGTGAAAGGTGGGTGGTGATTGGATGATGTTGAGAAGGTGTAAGCGTGGCATGAGCTAGGGGCAGATTGGAGTCGGGGGCTGCGGGAGGCAAGCGCGGGCAGGTGGGCCGCAGATCTGAGGAGCTCCTGGACGCTCTTCCGGCCAGAGGAGTGCCCCGGCCACAAGCACAGGTGTCCGGCCCAGAAAGAACAGCCTTCCTGCCCCGGAAGAGTTCACCGTTGCCCTCCCTCTCTCTCCCTGCTCTCCAGGGAGGGCGCTGAGGGGTCTGCCACCCGATGGGCAGGACGGAGGCCAGCACCCTGCCTCCTTCCCTCTGACACCCACACTGAGCAGGTGCCACATCCTGAGGGGGTGACAGGAACCTCAGGTACTGCCTGTTCCTCCTGCCAGCTCCCCTTCGTGTGCAGGCCTCGAGCAGGCCGTCCCCAGCCCGCTGGGATGGCTCAGGACACCCTGTGGCCCCTGGTGGGGGCTCTTGCCAGGCTGGCCTGCATGTCCTGTGGACAGCAAGAACACGTCTGTCTGACGAGTCCCCAGCCTTCACCCGAGCCGGGATCTGAATGGAAACATTATCACAATTTAATTACCTTTCACAAACGTAGCCTGAGCAACCCGAGTCCTTGGTCACAATGCCAACCTCGAATGGAGCCAGGGGTGAGCGGAAGCGGTGCCCCCCCGGGGTGAGGGGAGAGCCCCGAGGAGCTGCACACACTTTAATGAAGTTTAAAAAGTGACCCACGGGCCCCTGGCCCACATGGGCCGCACGGGTCCTCCCCCAACGGGGACAGTCAGCTCCAGAGCCAGGCACACAGGTTGGGTTTGCACGGTCCCGAGGGGTGGTTTTTTTCCCCTTCTTTCTTTCTTTTCTTCTTCTTCTTTTTTTTTTTTAATAAAACGGGTGATAAAGTGTCCTGCCAGGAACCATTGTCTTCCAAAGTCTAAAGTGTTTGAAATTAATTTATCCGCTTAGGATGGTGTATAAATTTCTCATTACGAGTGTCAGTGATGAACAAGAAACCATTCCAAGAAATGTCTCGGGCCCTTGCCAAGCCGCGGGCCCTGGGTCCCTCGCGGAGCCGGTGCCGGCGACAAAGGGTTTCACACAGTCAGGAGCGTTAGCTATGCATGCTTTCCCGTTGCCCGGGCTCAGCCAAATGCCCTGTGAGAACGACAGGTCCACACCCGGTTTTATTATTCTGCACAGATGCCGGCTTCTTGTGTATTTCCAGCTTTGTGGACAGAATGTGGGGTGCTGGGGGTTTTGTTGTTGTTGGGCATGTGTTTTTTACTTCACCCCTCCCAGTCCCTTCCTTCTGTGACCCACCCCCATCCGCCCCCCAAAATGGCTGGGGAAGGGGAAGCAGGGCCCCGGGAAGCTTCTTGGAAGGGCTGTGGATAGGGTGGGGGAGGGGATGGGCTGAATTGAGGCTCTTTGAGGTGTGTGTTGGAGGGAGGGTGTGGAAACTGAAGAGAAGAGAGGGGAGGGGGGCGGGGTTAAGTCCTGGGAAAAAAATGGCACCCCTTGGCCCTAGCCGCCCGCCTGCCAGCTACACAGGGGCGGGTGGTGGGCAGAGAGAGCCATGCTCATGGCTGCCCAGGCACCCCAGGAGACTCAGCTTCAGAGGCGGGATGCTCAGGGCGCTCCTGCGTCTATCACCCTTTAATTCCTAAATGCAAATGGCGACCAAGACTCCGAGGGCTGAAGGTGGCAGAGCTGGGACCCAGACCCAGGCCGTTGATGGTGCTTTTGCCCAGCCTCCTGGCCCCTACAGCAGCCCAGGCAGCATTCTCTCTCCTCCCTCCAAAGCCCCAGGGTAAGGGGCCGCGCCCCTTGGCCTGCTCTGGTCTGCCCTGTCTGTGGGCTCACGCCATGGGCTTTGTGCTCAGGATCCCGGGGCAGGTCCTCCCCAATAAGAGAACAAGGCCCAATGGGAAACAGGAAGTTAGCCCCTGGGAGGTTGGCCAGGGCCCTTGGGTCCTCGTTATGGCTCAGCAGAGGGCAGCTTTTCCAGGAGTCACCAGAGTAAGGACGAAGCTGAGACCTTATGGGGCAGGGCAGGAGGGCTGGGCTGGGAATCAGAAGACCCACAGGAATCTTGCCTTTGTCACCATGTCCCTGTGTGACCCAGGCCTGGTGCGGCCACCCTCTGAACCTCTGTGCTCTCTTCTGTAGGTCAAGGGCTGGGTCCAGAGGTCACCCTGGCTAAGGGCTCCGGGATGGAGGGGGGAGGCAGGCCATGCTGACCACAGATGCCGTTGACACAAACTGTAGACTGCAGCCTGGGAAGGATGGGGGTCATCCCTTCGGGGGCCTAGCAGGGGAGGGAGCCCTGTGGGTGACACTGCCTGCAGAGTTTACCCCAGCCCCTGAGATATGCCTGGCCCCTTTCTGGACACAGAGCCCTCTTCCTCGGGGATCCTGGCCAGAGGACTGGGCATACTTGGACCCAGGGACCACCTCGCAGAACTGCCAGTCTCGGCTGACACGCTAACTCCCGGCCCCTGTGTGCCTGGCTGCTGAGGGCAGGCCCCTCGGAATGGCTGATTGGGATGCCTGGCAAGTCACCGGCCCTGGGCGGTGGGCCAGCCCACAGCCCCTGCGGAGGTGGCCTCATTAAAGGTCTCATGGTCCAGTGGGCAGGGCATCAGACTGGACATCTGGAGGCTTGGGGCCTGGTCCAGCTTGCTGCTGCTTTGCTGGGTGACCTTAAGCAGATTACTTGGCCTCTCAGTGCCCCATCTGCCCCCTACCTTCTCCCTGTCTGGCAAGGCTTCCTGGAGGGAATATTAATGGGGCAGCTCACAGAAGCCTGGATTCTACAGCACCCTGGTTTTAGACTTTCCAGCCATGCCCGGGGTTGGCAGGGACAGCAGGAACCCCTCCTACTGAAACCCTCTGAGAACTCCATCCTGCCATCGCTTCCTTGGGCTGCCACAAGCCTGGCCTGAGAAGCAAAGATGTAAGGAGCCAGGGAGGAGCTCCACGGCATCTCAGAGCAGAAAGGGCCATGAGGATCATGGTGGGAAATCTCTGCTTCTGCAGATGGGGAAACTGAGGCCAGGACACACAGCCAGGTGGTGGCTTTGCTGGGCTGGGAACCCAGGCATCCATCCTCTGGGCCCTTCTATTTCTCTCCTGATCTGTTCACTCCAGCCTTTCCTTCCCGGTATGATCTCCAGGATGGCAGTTTCACCACAAGGATCTGACCCTGTCAATCCCTGTGTCTCCCCTCCCATGACCTCCTGTCCCCCAGGTGACCAAGCACCTCAGCCGGCATCCCAGGCCTTTCCTTTGCAGCTTCTTCCATTGCTTTCCTCTAGCCATGCACAACCCAGGCTCCAGCATCACCAAGGTGTGAGCTCCGGCCCTCCATGCTCATGAGGGACCCCAAGCCCTGCAAGTGCCATTCCTGCCACAAGCCCTCCTCTGCTTGTCTCCTGGATGAACTGATGGCCCTTCATTACGGCAGTAAAACATCCCTCTTGTGTGACGCCTGCTCCAAGCTGCCCCCAAGGATGCAGCCGGGGTCTCCCCGCTTTGGTCTTGCAGCATGCAGGCCCATCTCCATTGGAGCGCTGCTCAGCTGGGTCATGAAGGCCTTGCAGGGTAGGACCTGCCTCTCAGCCATGTGGGGCTGCAGGGCAGGCCAGGGCTGGGCAGGTGGTAGGTGCTCAGGAGATGTGAGTTGAATGAAGCCTAAGAGGTCAATGCCAGCATCCCAACCCATAAACCCCCTTCCTGCTTCCCTTCTCTTCCTCTCACTCCTTCAAGTAGCCTTCAACAAACCATTTAAAAGCTTGTCCTGGGAGCCATGATGAGTCCAGGGCCCTCCTGCTGCTCTGTGGCCACACCCCCTTCCCACACCCCAGCACAGCAGGGCCAGCCTAGGGCTGTCTACCCCAAGCTCTTCTTTTTTAGTTGTTTGGGTCCTGTGCCTATCATAATAATAATACTTCTTACTTATTGTGCCTTACCTTGTGTTAAGTACACTATATATATAATTGGAAAGGAAAAAGTAAAATTGTCTCTACTTGCAGATGACATGGTTTTATATGTATAAATAGAGAGAGAGAAATCTGAAAGACTCAATAAAAAAAACTTAGCTCTAATCAATGAATTCAGTAAAGCTGCAGGATACAAACTTAACACGCAAGAATCAGTAGCATTTCTATGCACTAACAACAAATTTTCTGAAAAAGAAATAAATTGATCCCATTTACAATAGCAGCAAAAACATTAAAATACTTCGGAATAAATTTAATTAAGGAGAAGAAAGATCTCTACTCTGAAAACTACAAGACATTGATAAAAGAAATTGAAGAAGACACAAATAAATGGAGAGGTATCCCATGTTCATGGATTGGAAGAATTAATATTGTTAAAATGTCAATACTACCAAAAGCCGCCTATAGATGCAATGAAATCCCTATCAAGATTCCAATAGCATTTTTTACAGAAGTAGAAAAAGAAGCACTCTTAAAATTTATATGGCACCACAAAAGACCTCAAATAGCCCAAGAAATCCCGAGAAAGAAGGACAAAGCAGGAGGCATCACATTTTCTGATTTCAAGCTACACTATAAAGCTATAGTAATCAAAACAGTATGATATTGCCATAAAAACAAATAGACCAATGGAACTGAATTGAGAGCCCAGAAATAAACCCAAACATAAGCAGCTAACTAATATTTGACAAGGGAGCCAAGAACACTCAATGGAGAAAAGACAGTCTTTTCAATAAACGATGTTGGCATAATTGGATATTCATGTGTACAAGAAGGAAACTGGACCCTATCTTCATCATTCACAAAAATTAACTCAAAATGGTTTAAAAACTTAAATGTAGGACCTGAAACCATGAAACTCCTAGAAGAAAACAAGAGCAAGCTTCCCTGACGTGGGTCTTGGTAATAATGTTTTGGATATGACACCTGAAGCTCAAGCAACTAAATCCAAAATCAACAAGTGGGACTAATCAAACCCAGAGCTCCTGAACAACAACCAAAAATTATCAACAAAGTGAAAAGACAACCTACAGGGTGGGAAAAAGTATTTGTAAATCATATATCTGATAAGGGATTAATATTCAAAATATGTTTAAAAACTCATACAATTCAATAACAAAAAAATTAATGACTCAATTGAAAAATGGGCAAAAGACCTGAGTAGACGTTTCTCCAAAGAAGATATTTGAAAGGCCAACAGGTACGTGAAAAGATCCTCAACATCACTAGCCATTAGGGACATGCAAATTAAAACCACAATGAGATGTCACCTCATTCGTGTTAGAATGGCTATCATCAAAAAGACAAGAGCGAGCCAGCCCTGATGGCCTAGTGGTTAAAGTTTGGCACTCAATGCTTCAGTGGCCTGGGTTCATTTCCCGTCACGGAACCACACCACCCGTGTGTCGGTTGCCACGCTGTGGTGGCTCACATAGAAGAACTAGAAGGACTTACAACTGGGATGTACAAACAGGCACTGGGGTTTTGGGGAGGGAAAAAAAGTGGCGGGGAAGATTGACAACAGATGTTAGCTCAGGGTGAATCTTCCCCTGCAAAAAAAGACAGGACAAGAGATAAATTCTTGCATGGATGTGGAGAAAAGGGAACCCTTGTGCACTGTTGGTAGGAATGTAATTTGGTGCAGCTGCTATGGAAAATAGTATGGAAGACCTTCAAAAAATTAAAAATAGAACAACCATATGATCTAGTAATTCCACTTCTGGGAATACACAAAGGAAACAAAAACACTAACTCAAAAAGTTATCTGCTTCTTCATGTTCATAGCAGTATTATTCACAACAGCTGAGACATGGAAACAACCTAAGTGTCCATCAATGGATGAATGGATAAAGAAGACGTGTGTGTGTGTGTGTGTGTGTATATATATACACACACAATGGAATATTATTCAGCCATAAAAAAAGAGGAAATCCTACCATTCCTGACAACATGGATGGACCTCAAGGGCATTATGCTAAGTGAAATAAGTCAGACAGAGAAAGACAATACTGTATGATGTCACTTATATGTGGAATCTAAAAAGAACAAAAACCAAATTCATAGAAAAAGAGATGAGACGTTATCAGATGGGGGAGCTTAGGGGAAGGGAAATTGGAGGAAGGTGGTCAAAAGGTACAAAATTCCAGTTATGAGATAAATAAATACTAGGAGTGTAATGTACAGCATGATGACTATAGCTAACACTGCCTTATGATATAAGAAAGTTGTTAATAGAGCAAATCCTGAGAGTTCTCATACAAGGAGAAAGTTTTTTTCCTTTTTTCTTTTTTTTCTTTCTTTTCTTGTTATTGTATCTACATGAGAAGGTGGATATTAGCTGAACCTAATGTGGTAATCATTTCACAATACATATAAATCAAGACATCATGCCGTATGCCTTCAACTTATATAGAGATGTATATCAATTATTTCTCAATAAAACTTGGGAGGAAAGTATGTTATTGATAAAAAGATAGACACAGATCAATGGAAGAGGACAGGTCGTTCAGAAACAGTAACACACAGATATGGTCAATTGATTTTCAAGAGATATAGACAATTCAATCTTTTCAACCAATGGTGTTGGGACAATTGGATGTCCGTAATCAAAGAAACCCTTATTCAAAAAATATGTTATATTTAGTTATACAAAAAATAACTCAAAATAGATCAGAGATCTAAATGTAAAACCTAAACCTACATCCGGAAGAAAGCATAAGAGAAAATCTTTGTGATTTCTTAGCTACAACACAAAAGTACAACCTATAAAAGAAAAAAAAATGATAAATTGGATTTCATCAAAATTAAAAACCTCTGCTTTGGGAAAGCCCCCAAGGCTCCAGTGGCAGGAACAGGAGCCGAGCCTCTTTGCTTTGATGGAACGTCGGGATGAGGCTGGGAGCCCCGTGAGCTGGAGGTGGCCACGCGCAGCGGCGGAGAGCCGGAAAGATGGTGGGCAGGCACGTGCGAGCTGGGACTGGCTGCAAAGCCTTTCCAGTGACAGTGTACAAGCTGGGTAACCTTCAGTGTGTCACTTAAGCTCTCTAAGCCTCAGCTTTCTAATCTGTAAAGTAGCTGCAGCGGGAAGAGCTGCTTTGAGGAATCAATGAAATGTGAAAGTACACGCTCGATAGCTGTGAATGCCTATCTCCTTCCCTTCCTCTCAGAGAGGATATAGAGCAACCGAGGAGGCAGAAGGCACAAAGGTGAAAGCGCTCACAAAACTTCTGCTGAATAAATTACCAAAAGGACAGAGAAGGAAAGTGAGGCTCCGCTCTAGCTCTCAGCTCTTTGATGTCCTCCTACAAGAAGCCCTGATCCAGCCCAAAGGTCCGAACCCTGGATGCTTAAGGAAGACACGGGATGATTTGCCATCTCTCCAGGGTTGTCGATGGTTCTAGAAGCCAAGACTGAGACGTGTGTGAAGGAGGAAGAGAACGAGGACCAGTGGGAGGAGGAGGAGATGTGGAGGAGAACAGAAGGAAGGGAGCAGAACCCTCGGCCAAACGGAGCCGGGGGAATGGGGAGATGATCGTCTGTCCTTTCAGAGGAGTGAGATGACGGCAAAGAAGAACCTCAGAAATAATAACTCGAATGACTAACTGGTTCATCTCAAACCTCGATACCCGCTCGTCAGTTGTGGCCGCCTAGAGTGTGAAGCTAACCCAGACCCAGCAGGAAAGAGGGCTGCCTTTGGTCGGCAATGCCTGCCACGGTGAGGCAGCGCAGAGTGGAGGCACATGTGCCGTACTTCTGCTGAGGTGGGACAGGAACCCTGTAACTATAAGGGGTTTCTTCAGGCAGTGCGATCGGCCCTTCTGACCCGAAGCAATGAAATCTTCGTTCAGCTCAAGAACTGATATTAGGACAAAGTATCAGTTGATAGATCCGGTTCAATCATGTTTAGGCCAGGAAGTTGTCTAATTTAGAAAGTATTTGATGCAAAACGGACACAAGAAAAACTTCTGGCCTTAGAGGGTAAATTGCCCATTATATATAAATGTCGGTTACACAGAACGCTTCCCCCTCCAAGCGTGTTGGAAGATTGGCGTGCTACGTACGGCCCAGTGAGTAAAGAAGTCAGGAGCATCACGGGAGGGTCCCAGGGGAAGGGGGTCTAGCAGGTTTTGACATTGGCCAGGAGGGTGGATTAGTAGAAAGGAGAGGAGGGGAGCAATATTGTCCGATACCCTACAGTTTCACGGTGCCTTTAAAGGGCGGGGGTCCCCTAGACAGTTTCCTTCAACTCAGTAAGCACAGATTGAGCCCATCTCTGTTCCACATTCTGAGCCAGACACTGGGAATAAACAGAGACCTAGCCAAGGCTGAGGGTTCCCTCTCCTGGAGAAGCTCCCCAAAACAGGCCTGTGGAAGGCGGCTTCCCACCTGGTCATCCTGGTACTGGTAACGGGGCTAAAATGGATCTCATCAGTTCAGAGTCTATAAAAGGACCTGGAACCCGATCACGTCACTCCCCTTCTAATGTCCTTCAATGGGTCCCCATTACTATTCTATTATCGGAACAAAATCCAAGTGCTCGTCAGAGCTGCCAAGGCCTGAAGAATCTAGCCACTGACGACCTCCTCGTTTCCCACCCAAGCTCCCCCTCAATTTTAGCTCCAGTCAAACTGAGCTTTTCCCCAGTCCTCCAACATTCCCATCTCTTTCCCGCCTTGGGGACATCCCCACCCTCCCCATCACCCACGCATCTCAAGCTCATCCTTCAGATCTCAGCCTCACTGTGGCTTTCTCGGGGAGGCCTCCACCACAGCAGGGTGAGGTGGGCCCCTCCCCCACTTAACACACACACTGTATTGTCAACTTCTTCATAGCTCTGAGCACCACTGTAATTAGATACATAGTTAGGTAATCATATGTCTAATTTCTATCTCCTCTGCTAAACTGAAGGCTCCGTGAACACAGGGACCAAGCCATCTCCTTCCCAGCTACAGCCTCAGTGTCCACACAGACTGGCAGAGAGAAGGCACAAAATTTTTTTTTTCCCCGAGGAAGATTAGCCCTGAGCTAACATCTGCCAATCCTCCTCTTTTTGCTGAGGAAGACTGGCCCTGAGCCAACATCCACGCCCATCTTCTTCCATTTTATATGTGGGACGCCTACCACAGCATGGCGTGCCACGTGGTGCCATGTCCGCACCCGGGATCCAAACCAGCGAACCCTGGGCCGCCGAAGCGGAATGTGCGCACTTAACTGCTGCCCACAGGGTCGGCCCTGAGAAGGCACAAATATTTGTGGGATAGATGGGTGAGCAAATAAGCGAAGGTGCTCCCATCAAGACTCTAGGGAGGCCACAGCTGTGTGGATGGGCGAGGCTGGACCTCCACTGCAGAGTGACGCAAGTTGACTATGTAGCTGGCTCAGGCCTGACCGCAGACAATAAAGAAATGCTGAGACTGGTGTAGACACGTCCAGATTCTTCTTGTTCAAGGATGGTGAGAACCCCTGCTCTGTGCTGGTCCAGATTTCCCTCCTCCTCATCTTCCCATTTCCGCTGATCACCTCCCTCCCCTTGTGGCCTGGAAGCTCACGCCGTGTGTTGGAGCCACGACCACCGTTTGCAGAGTCTCTGTCTCTGAGATTGTTCCCATCTCCCTTTGTCGGGTTTTTATCAGCCGTTTTCTTGAGTAGCATTGTTTCCCCAGCCCGCTGAGCACGACGCCTGCTGCTCGGCCCTGCGCCCGCGGAGGTGGTGCTGTCTGCTCACCAGATCCACCTTCTGTTGCAGAGTCTTTGAGTCAAGAGGTAGCTCAAGGTGGGGGCTGGGGGATCGACTCCCTGACTGGGCCCCAGGGGGAGGTCCTGATCCCTGTGTCCGGACAGCTCCCTCCGGTGCCACACCATGCCTCCTCTACAACCACTGAGCACCCCTCTCTGGGGGCTCTTCCTCCAGTGCAGCGAGATAAGGTGGAAAGAGGGGGTTCCGAAATTTGCAGACTGAGTCCTCACTGAGGACACTCAGGCTAGGCACTTAACACGGCCTCAGCCCCCATTTCTAGGGGAAAGGGGTGAGCCACAGCAGCCACCTCACTGGGTGGTTGTAAGGCCTAAAGGGAACACCTAGCTGCACCCAGCATGGAGCCTGGCCCCCAGCTGGTGCTTTGTCAGTAGCAGTCTTTCGCCTCCAGTCGAACACCTTGGTGGGTGAGCAGGCCAGCATCACGTTCTCCGGTTACAGGCCCCATGGGGGGGGGGGGAGGGAAGCACATACTCACGGCCTTCCCACCCCTAGCAGTGGCTTCGTTTTGGGATGGCACGCCCTTTGTGGACAGCGGTAATGTGGGGAGGGAAGCTGCCGCAGGTGCACTCATCAGGCCTTTCAGAGCCCAGGAGCATCGCTGGGACGCTGTATTGAGTATTCTGAACAAGGAATGCTCCCTTCAAGAGGCCAGGAGCATTGACGGTCCCACGAGGATGGACCCCAGGTGAAAACAGGGCTGCCCTTCCAGAGTTGCCCCACCTGGGCACGAGGCCCCTCTGACCCAAGACGCTCACGGGCTTGGGCGGCTGGCACAGAGCCGTGTCCCTGCACTGCTCCTGGGCACCACGGCGGGCACATCAAGTCACAGCACGTCCGCCTTATTTGCCAATCTGTTGACTGTGCCCCCTGGCCCTCAAGTCCCTATTCATTGGGCGGTAAACATGTTACCTAGCAACTGAGTGTCAATATCAACAAAGGCTCGATGAAGCTGTTAATCTGGGCGAGACTGACAGCGGCCGAGCCGGTGCTCTCTCCTCCACTCATTGTCTGACACTTAGACTTGCCCACGAGGGTATCGATGCTCAAAGACCCCACGTCTCCCTCCACTATGAAAATTAAATGAAGTGTGCGTCTGGGGCAGGGAAAAGGCGCTGGCACTGGCCCGCCTGGTGATCTTGTTTTTCTTTTTCTTTCCTCCCCCCAGTGCCGGAGCCGGTGGGGTGGAGCGCTTCCCCTGACGGCAGCGACCGCTGCTAATTTCTAGGAACAATGTGGGACACTCCAGGGCCAGTCCAAGGTACCCAAGGAGACAAGCCTGTCATTTGTTCTGTTTGCGGGTCTCCAGGTGGGGCGAGGAGGGCACAGCTGGCTCTAGGACTCAGCCTTGTGCCAGGCTCAGGCCACAGAGAGACAACACGGAGTGGGGTTAGGCCACGCATGGGGCAGGCACGGCGAGGGGGGCTGGGGATGCGCAGGCCCCTCCTCCCTGGAACTCCTATTTCAGTGGAAACAGGCCATCAACCAATAAAGAAATGGGTCCCTCACCCATTGCTGTTCAGGTGTCGGGGGGAAGAGCGTTTCAGGAGGTGGTCTGCAAATACAAAGTTCTGAGGACGGAATGCGTTTTGCATCTTCAAAGAGCTGCAGGAGAGCCAGAGCGTCTACCAGGAGCAGGTAGTGAAGTGAGGCAGGAGTGAGTTCTGAGAGGAAAAGCTGATGGCACAGGGCCTGGGCGGCCATAGCGACCACTCAGAGCTCATCCAGGGGGATGAGAAGCCAGCGCAGGGTTTCCACTGGGGGTGATTAGGCCTGATTTCCACTGTGGCCGCTGCAGGAAGAGAAGGCGGGTTCCTGGTGGGAGTGGAGGAATCAGGTAGGCGGCCCCAGGAGAGGCCAGGTGAAAGGTGCTGAATGGTTGCAGTTCCGTCACATCCCCAGGAGGCCCAGCTGAGGCTGTTGGAGGAGCAGAGTGGGCGTAAGGGAAGCCTGGCCTGGGTAGAGCTGGGGCTGGGAGCTCAGAGTGCAGGGCTGTGGGCTGAGCGCCAGGCTAGGCCTGGGCTCTTCCTCTTTGTGTCCTTGGAGGAACGCTGCCCCACTCAGAGCCCCGGTTCCTCATCTGCTAACGGAAGTGCTCTCTGTCCTGTCTGCTCTTGAGAATACAGGGAGGAGAGATGGGAGACCCCCACACTGGGTGTCAGCCAGAGCCAGGCACGGTTTACCAGCTGTGTGACCTGGAGCAAGCCGCCTGACCTCCCTAGGCCTCAGCTTGTCTCTTCTTTAAAACGGGCTAATGGCATCTACCTCTAATGGTGCTCAATCAGTGCTTAGTCATTTGTTCAGCATGGGTTTTTTTAGCACCAGGCACTGCTAGGCGTGGAGATGAGTAAGACCCAACCCTCTTTCTCTTGGGGCGAGAAGACGGGCTCTGTCAGAATAATTACAGTCCAGGGAGTCATGGCCTCAGGCAGCCCTGGCGCCCCGGCTCTTGCCCAGGGCAGCAGAAGTGAGGGGTCTTGTAGGGAGGTGTTAGGGTGGAACAGAAGGCAGCTGGGCTGGGGTTCAGAGACCCAGGTTCTGGGAGGCTCCTTCCTTCATTTGCAGGTGACCCTGGTCAAGCCCTTCTTCCTCTGGCTTTTGGCTTCTGCACCTAGAAAGCAAAGAGACTGGACTGGATGGTCTTTGCACTTCCTTCCGGCCCTTGACCCTACAGGGAGAGGGAACCCCTGTCCTGGGGCCAGGGCTGGGCAGGGATAAGCTTGGGCTTGCTGAGGCACACTTCGGGGCAGCCCTTCAGAGCATCTCCCACCACCCTGGGGTTCTCTTGGGGTGACAGGTTCCAGGAGCCAGAGGGGGGTCTCGAGGCGTCACTGACTACCTGATGGAACATTATCCCCTCAGACTTCTCTTTTAACTCTTGTGGTCACTTAAAGGAAAAAGTGGGGCCCACATGCTCTGCAGACTTCTAGAATTCTTGCTCAACTCCATCTGAAATGAGGAGAGCACAGTCAGGACAATGTCTTGAGAAGGCAAGCACGTGTGAGTAGAATTTAATAATACTGTTTTACCTGCGTTGTATATAGGTGGATGTTACCTTCTTCTATGGCAAGTGCTATTAGTTTTCCATATACAGTAAGAATGTAAAATTTTCTTTTAAAAGGACATTCATTTAATAGCCCCAGGCCCAAGGCGTCTTTACCCATATCTAGCCTCCAGAGGAGCAGGTGCGGCCTCACTTTCCTCATCCATAACCTGGGCCAGTATCGCTGGCCTCGCTCAAGACTGTGAGGAGTCCACGGCCAGGAATTAAACCTCCTGCTTTGGGGTAAAGCAGCTGGCTGTCCATGGTGGAGGAAAGGCTTGCCCATGGATCTTGGAGGGCAAGCCTGGCAAGAGCTGCTGCGTGGAGGTGCCCCAGGGCCTGGGAGCGCTGGGAAGGTCCTGCTGGTTGGCTCGGGGCTCCATCCCTCTCAGAGGGTGCGCTGGGCAGTGCAAGACCTTCCCAGAGGACAGACGACAGCAAAGGCATGAGCAGGGGCCGGATGGCAGCTCTCATACTTCTGGCTACCGTTTCATGTGCTGAGTCCAGAGAGAGAAAGAGAAGGGCGGGCAAGAAGGGACTACTGGCTGGGCAGACAGGAGGAGGGTAAGGACAGGGGGAGAGAGGGATGCCAGGATGGGGGGCTCAGAGGTGAGTCAGAAAGAGGGAGAGAGGAGGCAGGACAGGGTGGGGAGGGCAGTGGGTAATCTGTGTTCAAGATTAATATTGACATAATGCAGAGCATGGGGCTGTCGCTCTCTCCTTTCTCCCCCCATGACCAGCTTGGGCTGGGAGAATTTTGAAGAGGACACTGTGGGGACCCAGGGCCACACCACAGCTTTGCCCCCTCCTCTGTGAGCAGAGCCAGGTGGAAAGGACCTGCAGCTGCCCCTTGGGTCTGGCTCAGGCCCCGGCTCTCCCACAGCCTGACCCCCAGAGCAAGTCCTGGCCCCTGCAAAGCCCCAGTTGTGCCCCCACTGTCGCCAGCCTCAGCCTTGGAACCCAGGCGGCTTCCTTAATGAGTCTGTCCGGCCTCTCCTGAGCTCTGCTCTATCTTCCCAGGTCAGACGCTCCGAAGGGGCCCAGCACCGGCCTCCGCTGGCCCCTCCCTGAACTTCTCTGACCTTCACCCTGGCTGCTCCCGCCCGGCACCCTCTGTCCTCTCCTCATTCCTTCCCCGGCCAGCTGCTGAGTTGGGGGACCCACTAACTGTGCCCTCAGATATATAAGGGATTAAATATATACCCAGATATTATTTAATCTGGAGCATGGGTAAGTGCTCGATTTACGTTAGCTATCAGCTGCATTTTAATCGCGTTTCTTGACTCTTCAGTGCTGCAGTTCACTCATCTTTAAAATGAGATTAAGGCAACATGGAGCACCTCCTGAGATGATGCGCCGAGGAGGGCACAGCCTTTCCTCTGTGGTTTCCTTGCCAAAAAGATGTAATCTGAATTTAAACATAAGGAAACATAGACAAACCCACATTGGGGGACATTTCTACAAAATAACTGGTCTTAACTCCTCAAAAGTGTCAAGGTCATGAAAGACAAGGAAAGATAGACAGACTGTCCCAGACTGGAGGGTTCTAAGGAGACGTGACCGCTAAATGCTAAGTGGAGTCCTGTATCAGGTGCTGGAACAGAAAAAGGATGTTGGTGGCAAAACTTGCAAAATTCAAATAAGGCCTATAGATTAGTTAATAGCATTATCTCTGCCCGTGTTCTGGCTTGGCCATCATACCAGGTTCATAGGGCACTCGCATTCAGGGAAGCTGGGTGGAGGGTATGCGGACACTCTTTGGACTATTTTTGCAACATTTTTTCAAGTCTGAAATTATTTCAATATAAAAAATTAGAAAAATAGAATTAATGATAGTATCTATCTCATAGGTTATTGGGAATCAACATAAAGCACTGAGAGCAGTGCTGGACGCCCAGCAGGCCTGGTGGGGTCAGCTGTCACTGCTGCCATCCTGCAGCCCGAGGGGCTGGACCAGCAGCCTTGGCCCCACGAAGCTGCAGGCTGTCAGAGCCAGCAGAGCACAAGGTCAGCTCCCTCCTTTTAAAGAGCCATTCATCTGTCTCCTGACTGAACAAACTTCTAGAGGGCACCTATTGGGCTTCCAGCTCTGTGCTAGGCACTGGGGACACAGCGGGGAGCAGGACCCGACCCAGTCCCTGGCACCCTGGCACGACATGGTGGAGGCAGATGTTAATGGAGGAATCCCACAAACCAGCGTGAAGGTACACACGACAATGAGGACTGTGAAGGAAGGTGCACAGGGACTGGGCGTGTGTGTAGGGTCCTCGTAGGCCCTGTCCTGAGTTGGTCAGGCTTCCCTGGGCAGGGAATTGGCAGAGCTGACTGAAGTGTGGCAGAGAGTCAGGCTAGGTAGACAGCACGGTGAAGGCCAGAGGCAGAAAGAGCCAGGACGGGAGAGGAGACTGCCCATGTGACATGAGCACAGGGGCTCCAAGAACCAGGAGTGGGGAGGGGCGGGTCTTCTCCGTGGGCGGTCACTGGACAATTCAGGGGCAGAGCTGAGGCTGTAGTCCAGGCCGGCCTCAATTCCCTGCCCTCTTCAGGCCATCACACTGGGGGTTGGGGGGGTCACTCAACTCCCAAGCACAGCTAATTTAAACTTTAAAGAGAGTCTGATCCTGCAAGTATGCAAGGAAATAGACTTTGCCCCAAACATTAAAGATTTTTTTTTTTTAATGAGGATAAAGTGTACAGGTTCCAACTCTGTTGTGTGGGATTTGGTGATCCTGAGACCAGAGTCACTCTGCCAACTTTAAGAAGAAAAAACGCCCTGGGGATTTTCACTGTGGGAAGCTGGGCATGTCGCAGGCATCGAACAACAGCGCCTTCTGTCCATGGGCACCGGCCGGGATTCCTGGCACGTTTTCACAGCATCTTCGCACCTAGTCCATGGGGAGGCCTCCAGCAGATGCCTCGGCCCGGTTTTGCAGACTGAGCAATGGAGGGCTGAGTGCCGGAGTAGGCCAGAGGGCTCTTCATGCCCAGGCCAGGGCCCACCCCACCAGGTTAAGTTGGGGGAGGGCTGGGAGGGTGGGAAATGGCCTCTGTGCTCCTCACCCCCAAGGAGAGGGGTAGAGAGGAAGGAGAACCGGCTTGGTGGCCAGACCATACTGGTTCATGAAGGTCTGCAAACCTCACGTTCCTCATGAGGGAAACAGAGGCACAAAGATCTCCCTTATGCGGCAGTGATGAGCATCAGCCGTAATACTTGTGACATCCTTGTCCCCATGTCGGGCACATGGAAGGCATTTACTAAATGGAAGTCTTCCTTTCCTCTTACCCTTCAGCAGGATGCCCTACAGGGAGCCAGGGTACCCAGGCTCTGGACTCTGAACCCACGTCCTTCATTACTTCCTTCATGCTGACACCCCTCCCAGCCGGCCTGCCCTGACTGCAGTCATAATGGCTGTGCCGATGGTATTTACTCATTAATGCTGCTATACTCTAACGGTGTGCCAGACACTGGACCGAGGACTTCACACATGTGAACTCCTTTGTTCTTCATAGCGACCCTGTGAGGTGGGTACTTGAATTATCCCACTTCACAGATGCTCAGTTAGGAAAAGGCGAGGTTGCAAGTTGAACGCAGAGGTGTGAGTCCAAGTATCGTCCCTCACTCGCAGCACTGCCCACCTGCTGCTGGCCGAGGACAGCAGTGCCATGCCTGTTAGGGCTTGAACTGCAACTCCCAAAAAAGATTCTGTGAAGTCCTAACCCCTAGGACCTCAGCATTATGGGACCCCATTTGGAAATAGGGTTTTTGCAGATGTAGTTAATATGAGGTCATTAGGGTGGGCCCTAATTCAATGTGACTGGCGTCCTTTGAAAAGGGGAAATTTGGACACTGAGACATGCACACGGGGAGAATGCCACGTGAAGATGAAAGTAAAGATTGGCTGATGCGTCTACAAGCCAGAGAACATCAAATATTGCCAGCAAACCACTGGAGGCTGGGAGAGAGGCACAGAAAGATTCCCCCCACGGCCTCAGAAGGAACCAAGCCTGCCGACACGCTGATCTCCGACTTCTGGCCTCCAGAATGGTGAGACAGTACATTTCTGTCATTTAAGCCACTCAGTTTGTGGTACTTTGTTGTGACAGCCCAAAAAACTAAAACAATCACTATAGTCTTTCTACGGCATTTCCCAAAGCAATTCCCCATTCCTCCAGAGATGCTATAGAAATTCTATCCTGTTAGGTAGACTTATAATCTTTTTGGTGTCCTTGACTAGTGGTTCTTAGCCAGAGGCAATTTTGCCAATGTGTGGAGACATTTTTTGATTGTCACGCTGGGAGGGTGCTGCTGGCATCTAGTGGGTAAAGGCCAAGGATGCCGCTGGACATCATACAGGGCACAGAACATCCTCCACCGCAAAGAATCACCTGGTCCGGAACGGCAGCAGGGCCAAGATTGAAAATCCATTTGACGATGTGGTTAGTACTGTGGATCCTAAGAAAAATATTCATCCGCTAACACGTTCATACAGTCACTTAACTCTCCCACACACATACATACTCACAGAAACACACACTCAGTCACACACACTCAAACTCTCACACTCACATCTTCATCCACACTCACACGGCGTTCTGCATCTAGCCCCAGGGGTGTATGGAGGCCCAAAACCCTTCCGTGTATCCTTGATTAAGAACCCTTGTTGCTTTGTAAACAAGGAGTGATGTTAATGTAATGAGGAACCAAGATTTTCAGCATAATAAAAAGGAGATACAACTATAGGATAATACAGGCAAGATTAAAAATCCTGAAATCTTAAACTTGACTTGGAAATATCAGTATGAACTCATGATGTGTTTTTATAAAGAAAACAACTATCGCCTGATCTGTTCACTGAAAAGCTCCGTAAATGACACCAACCCAGGAGCGACAAGCAGTACAGCTCCAGGCTGGGGTCTCCAAGGAACCAGGAAGCCTTGGAGAAATGGAAGATTCTAGGACTGCAGGAAGAAAAACATATGATGAGCTGGACCATCTTGTCGTATCAAAAAACAAGCAAGTCGTCCCAAATTTCTACATTGGGATCAGAAGGAGCTAACTCAAAATAGTTTTTATTGGCCAACAATGAGAAAATTTTATCATGAAAAATAATAATGACCAAGATGGATCGAAATTAACCATATATTGAGATCATAATGATATTTTTAAAAACTCGTTTGTCACCTTTAGAAGATGCTAGAGAACCAACACATTATTTTGAAAAATTTTTCAAATTATTGTTTTAAAAGGGAAAGGATTGAACATTTATCCTGCCTTTCCTGTACAAACTTCAGTGCAGGGAAATCATCAATGAGGGAAAGAGTGTTATAGAAGAATTTCACCTAGAAAATGCAGAAGGAATAACAGGATATCATCACTTTGCAAACCCTAATGCGATAATGGGCTGACGTGGCTGCTAAAACCATGGGCTGAAGGCCGGTGGGAAGTTCCTGATGGACAGGTCCAGCCAGCTGCACCTGAACCCGCAGAGGGGTTGTACCTTCACAGAAAGAGAGGCTCAGACGAGTGCCTCGTGATGCCAGATGACAGGAAGCCCGTGACACCACTTCTGAGAGGTTGTTGCAAAGACGTTGGGCCCTGGGGTGGTAACAGCTCCCATGGTGGCCAGTCCCTGGGTGCCTTACATCCCTCTTAGTTCCCTGAACTCAGTGGCATCTCTGCAAATAGTCTCTTCACAAATCCCAGCCAAGTGTTTCCTGCCTGATACACGCAGGAGTGCCCTCCCTGCCCCTCCCTCTGCTACCAGCTCTCCCCATCCTCGAAGCCTCAGGCCCCAGAGAAAAGATCTGGAGTTCCTGCTCACAAATTGGGAGCTTGCATGCACAGAGCACCTCTGGTTGACTGCCATTTGCCTTTGAATGAAGGTGTGGCCCATCCCTACCCGGCACTGGGCAGACCCAGGAGATGGTCCTGGGATGCAGACCTCAACTTTGCCTCCTCCAGGTGCCCAGCCCATCCTAGACTGGCTGACCTCACAGGTGCAGGGGCTCATATGGCATCGAGGGCAATGGGGCTCGAGTGACTTGAGCTGAGGGAAAAGGAGTATTGCCCTCAAGGCAGCTCCTTCACACTAGGGCCAAAAGTCAACAATTCCAAAACTGGTCTCCTGGGACTTATGCAAACACACCAGGTTCTGAGATACTAAGAAGGCCTGTGCTAGCCCCACCCACACACAGCCAAACCAACACCATAATGCCTCTGTGAACTTCCATCTTAAAAGGGAGTCTTGATCTTGAGAAGAGAAATAGCTACACACAGAGCAAGAGCCTAGATTTCAATTTAGCCCATGAATAGTGATGATATTTGCACCAGGAATCAGAGGAAAAAGAAAGGGAAATAATGAACTTAAGTCTTCAAAAGATTTGGAAAGCCAACAGAGGGCTTTCTGGGAGTGCTTATCTGTTTTGGGGTGCAGGATTTGCCCCCTGGGATGACAATGCATGTCACAGACATCACCAGGCCAGGCCTCAGAGGCAGATCTGGGCCTGGTGGCCAACATGGCGATCTGACCTCACATCTCCTGACCGGGCGCCAGGCTGGGAGAGCATGGAAATGGCCCAGGCCACGTGCGCCCCGGCAGATGGCAACGTGGAATACAAACCTGGCCCTCAGGTGGGAACATTTCGGGGAGTCCTGCTGGGCCGGCGGCGAGCCCAGGAACAGCATGTTACGTGTTACCTCCTCTTTCGGGGCGTCACCAGCAGCATTGTTTACCCACCAGCTTAAGGAGGTGCCGAATGTTGAGAAGGGAAGAGAACCAATATTTGCCGAGGGCCGACCTGGGCCTGGCCCTGCACCAGGGGCTTGACGTCTTCGTTAATTTCACTTCAGGTCCTTAGGCTCTGGTCACGGATGCTGTGAATGCTGGTGGCAATGAGATCTCTCATGCTTTAAAAAATCTTCTTAGGGCCTCCATACACCATATGATTGCATCTTATTCGGCACTCACAAGAACCTCTGCTGTTGGAACGGCAGCTACTGTGGTCACTCAATTTTATGCTGAGAAAAGAGAGGCCCGGAGGATGAAGAAATTTCCCTCCATAGGTTTAAACGTTGAGCGCCCGAGCCAGAGCCAGAAGCCTGACACTTGGCTCCACCTCTGCTGATCTTATCATTCTAGCCAGGGTTTAAAAGGTCGTCAGCCCCCAGCTAGAAAGGGCTCAGCACCTTCGGTGGGATGACTTCAGACTCAGTTGACCTCAAGGAGCAGGACGGAGTGTCTGGGGGCAGAAGGCCGAGGGGACTAGGCTTCACTGAGAACCTCGGCGCTGGCACTGAGCTTGGGCATCACAGCCTGGGGCCAGAGGGCTGGTGGCTGGGGGAGGGACAGGGGACCTTGTTCCTGCCACCTGGGCATCTCTACCTGGGATTTTCCACCAGAGGGTGACCCTGAGAACTGCCCCTTAGTGATGTGGGGTTCCTGATGACACAGTGTGACCTCGTACCCTCACTTCGCTGACCTTAGTGGACGATTTCTGATGGTCCATTTTTGCATGAGGTCACAGCTCTGCAAGCATGAGCACAGGCTTGGGGGTTGATGTTATCATGTCCTCAGCACGTGACTATGGATGGGCCCCTCCCCATAGTGAGACTCAGATGTCACCATCACTGTCCAGCATTTAGTGCAACACCTGGTGAAGCATTAGCTCCTTCTATGGCCCGTCCCTTGGGCTCCTGGAGAGTGGTCTCGGGAAGAGGCCTTGCCTACCTGGCAGTCACCAGAGTTATGCCCTTCAACCACCATTCAGTCAGGAGTCTGGGGGGTGGTGCCAGGCCAAGCCCAGGGCAGGAGAGAGGACCGTTCCCAAGTCCTCTGGGGTTCCTGGCTGCTGTGGCTCCTTGCCCGAGCCAGGCCCAGAGCAGAGAGCGAGGAGAAGGCACGAGGAGGGCAAGGGCTCCAGCAGGGAGCAGTCGGCCCCGGGGCCCTCATTCTGGGCTCCCGCAGGGCCAGCTCAGTGCCTGGTCTTGCTAAGGCCACCTGATCAGGAAGAAAACCTGTCCCGCGAGGTGAGTGCCTGCAGGAGGAAGGAAGCCCGCAGAGCGGGGAAGGCGTTGTGGACTCAAGCCAAACACCAAACTAAAGTAATCAGCTATGGAGGGAAGCAGGTCACCGGCTGGGCAGCAGGGGCCTGCCCACCCCCAGGCACACGTGTGCGCACGCCGCCCCCACTCACGTGTGCACGCAGCACGTTCTCACTCTCCCACTCCGCCTTCTCTGGCTCTGGCCAGGACGAGGGTCAGGGGGAGACTGATGTCAGAGGCCTCCTCAGAGCAGGGATCTCCAGGGCTTGGCTTGGAGGATGCATCAGGAAGAAGCACACAAAGAGGGGGGAAGGGCGCGCCAGGCCGAGGAAAGGGCTGGGGCCACAGAAATCCAACCATGATGCAGGAGAGGGAAGGCCTATGGGGAAGGATGCCGGCCAATGTAGGCCTTATAAAGACCACCCTGAGGGCAAGGAAGAGCAACCACCTCAACTGTAGGTGACTGGATGGTGTGAGGCCCCAGCCCGTTGAAGTGGAAGTGGCTCTCACCTCCTGGGCGTGAGTGGCCCAGAGGCTTTCTGCTTAACACCTCGCTCACTGGGACATGTGGTATTTGCCGTTCCATCCCCTTGGCATGTGGGAAACGGAGGTTCCCTGGAGTCAGGTCCAGGCTCACATACAGTGTAAGTGTCTGTGCTGGGATTCAAAGCCCCAGAACCCACCTTCAGGGACCTCACCTTTCCCACCATCCTGTCTCGGGAATGTCTACCTGGCTCTGGGGACCTGATGTCAATGGCTCACATGGCACTGTACAAATGCCCATGGACCCAGTGGACCAGTATGTACTGAGCAGCTTCTATTGGGGCTGGGAGGTACAGGAAAGAGATGAGACAAGAATGACCCCAGGCCTGCTTTCAACAGGCTGATGGCTGGAGAAATGAGGCATGTCATGTACGAAGGTCGCGTTAGTAACAGCGAGCAGTGCACCAATGGACACAAGAGCTCAATGCACAGCACAAAGAGACTTGGGAACTGGGAAGAGCACGGAGACAGAGATGCTTCCCTCCCGTACTAGCTGAGCAACCGTGGGCATCTCCCAGTTCTCTCTGGACTCTGTTTTGTGATTGTAACTGCAGAAATCCAGTCTCCAGCTGACCAACGTTGCTCTCACTGAGTCGGCCATTCAAGGTGGTGCTGTCCTGACCCTTGGCTGCCAAGACCTCTCAGACCTGCTCCTCTGCCCTCCTCGGCCAAGTCCCTGCTGCCAGCTGTGGCCACTTCCTGGATTCCAGAGCTTGGCTGTGCTCTGCCCGCGCCCCAACCTTCTGGAATTTTAAGCCCCAGAATGCAAATGAAGGGTGCCAGCCCCCATCCCCCATGGCCCAGCTTCCTCCTAGTCCAAGCCCCGGACCTGGCAACAACTGCTGTGTTGAGAGTATCGTGGTGTTGACATAGAAGGAGGAAGGGTTTTGGGTCAGTCTTGGGTCAAACACAGGCTCTACCTCCCTCAGCTACCCTCTCTGAGCCTCAGTTTCCTCATCTAAAAAGTAGGGATGGAAGTTTCTGCCTCATGGGGTTGTTTGAAGATGGCTGAGATGACAGCAAGAGGAGGAGCCCGAGATGTCAGGGGTGATCTTCAGTTAATAGTGCCATTGCTTTCACTGCAATGTCACCCACACCCTGTGGGAACAAAGAAAGGATAGATGTCTACATTCATCAAGTGTCTGCAGTATGCACGATTCAATGCGCCATGTTAACTACATAATTATTCATCACAGATTTTATACAGCATTGTCACTGTGCTCTTTTGGTGTTCTATGACATAATGAAGTAGAAGAAATAGAGATTGCCCTTAGCCAAAATGGATCTTCAGACTTGGGTGGGTGGCCCAGGGGACAGTCCCTCGGGCTTTCCCTCCAGCAGAAGAGCTGGGTCTTCCGTGGAGCAGCAGGCAAAGAGGCAGTTAGGGGCCAGGGCGCAGGAAGAACTGCGCCTCCAGCTCTGAGACTCAGCAGCCTCGAGACTCCCACTCAGAGATGCTCACGGGGCCAACAGACAGATGGTGGGAACAGCATGTCCTGGGGCAGGCCAAATCTCCTGCAGCATATACGACCCCTTCTCTCTTCATCCTGTCTTGTTAAATTGTTTTATGTTCAAAGCACGTTCAATGCTACTCTTCTGAATAAGAATCTTCTGGACTTGGAGACCTTAGAGTTCAACTAATCCAGTGGTTTTCACCCTCTTTTTTTCCAATAAAATTAAACACAATATCCCAATAAAGGAAGCACAGCTGTTGAGCCATCCCTATTGAAGAGCTAAGCCGTGGAGGATCTGGGGTCCCCGGGCCTGGCCCTTCCTCATGCCCCAAGGCCAGCCCTACTGAAGCCCCAGAGCTCTGGGAAGTGAGGCGTGAAAAACACTGAACTGCTCCAGCTCTTTCACGGCTGAGCGAACTACCACCTGTGATCTGTACCCTCTAATTCACACGAAGTTGGAATAGAACATTATCTGGTGCTCTAATTGTTTCCCGTGTGTTCTATTGCCCCCTCTCGTGAAGTTACAAAGTGGAGGTGGACTCCGCGTTCGCTCCTCCTCTGGGCTCCTCTCAGCCCCAGTAAAGCGTTTGTAAGAATTCTTGGTTACACTGACATGAGTGGGACCACAATGGTAGGGCCAATATGTGCCCTGGATGGGCGAGTCCTGACCTCCTCACCCAGTGGGTAGAGCAGGTTAGGGGGACATGCTCAGATGGCCCCAGGCCTGTTCCTAAGCCCTAGGAATCTCCAGCTGCCCGAGCACCAGCATCTCCAGGGAAAGCCAGGCAGTGAGGTGTGGTGACCACGTCTGGTTCAGGCCGTCTGCAGAGCTAGCTCAGGGGCCTCCAGGTGTAGGGACAGAATCACATGGTCAGACGGGTGCTCCAGCCTGACACTGCGGGGCTTCGGCATGGTCCAGGGATGCGGGCACAACTCCCACTCAAGGCTGCCAGTGGAGGCATTGCCCTGAGTGCCACTGGGTCAGGGGCACGGAACTGGCACTGCACCTGTGGGGTCCAGACCCCAAGCTGGGTGGGGTTCTCATGTCTTAACTCATTTGGTCCCCTTCACAGCCCACAGGCTGGCCACTTTTGTATTCCTGTTTACAAACACAGGAAATGTTCATGAATGTTTTCTTGCCCAATAGCGGACAACTAGTAAGTGAGGGAACCTCCATGTGAACCCCGTTCCCAGGCCCCCAAAGGTCATGCATTCCCACTGTACTTGTCACATTGCCTACAGACGATCTGAGATGAAGGCAGAGCAGTGGGGGGTGGGGGGGTAGCATAACGATTTTTTAAATGTGACTTTGGAATCTAAACTCTACCCTTGAACCATGGACACGACTTTCGTGGACGCCTGGTCCGTATAGGGCAGGAAGCCACTCACAAGCCCCAAAGAGCATCACCGACTCAAAAAAATCTTGGAAACCGTCAGCCGAACCAGCCCAAGCAGCCACTGAGCAAATCTGGTTGCCTTTGAGAACCAGCCCGTATCCCGCTGGATTTGCTCATAGATGACCCAGTAGAAACGGTCCGAGAGATGCTTAGCTGCTCTCCCCAGGAGCAGGTTGTGCGGATCTCCTCCAGCCAGAACAATGAGCAAATCCCTCACCTGGAGCCCTGCTTACCCTGCTGTTCTGAGGCTCCATCGCTTGTTAGTTGAAACTAGATTCACCTGCTTTCATTACTCATTAGAGGCTGTCAGAAGCTGGTGACATGCCTGGCTGCACCGTCAACACAGTCCCACGTGGACACCCAGGGTCTTGGATGGACACCCGTGGAGACAGAGTACACAGCTGGAGATGATAGCCCTGGACTTGGTGATGCCTCAGGCCTCTTTTGCTTGGTGGACGTTACTGCCATTTGTCCTTTGGCCTCTCGTGTGGCCCATTCATGTTCAAGCACGTCCCCATGGTCCTGAGGGGTCGCATCATGGATGACTCAAGGCAGCAGGAGTCCTTGGTCAGTCTGTCTGTCCTGTGCGCAGTGGCCCTCTGAGGTGGTCAGCCGAGTGGTGACCTGTGGTTTAGCTCTCAGCCTCCTTCCCTTTGTCCTCTGAGGCCTCCCCTGGGGCATCAGCATTTCCCAAGTCCCCGCAGGCCTCTAAGGCTCCCGCCTCTCCTTGCAGCCTGCTTGGCCTGGGGACAGCCACCCCACTAAGACCACCTGGGTGCTTGGAGAGTAGTGAGTCCTGTCTTTGGAGGTCTTCAAACATGGGTTGTTCCACGGCAGAAATGTAGGGGAAAGAACCCCAGTGTCCAGTGGAACAGAGGAAGATGACACTGGACTGGAAGACAAAGCCGTGTGCAACTTTGACGTTCTCGAAGAAGAGCTTGTAGGTTTAGTCTACCCTGTGCCCGAGAAGCTGGCAGCAATTTAAGGGGAAAGGAAGAATTAGAAGCCAAGGCTACTTTTGCCAGCCTTATCGCCCAGTGCTCTGCCTGCAGCAAGAAGGCCTCAGGGTAGACTTCTGGTCCTTTGCACTTAGTCTTTCCTACCAGAGTTTCCACAAAGGCCAGGCTCGGATCTGTCAGTTCCGTAGCCAGGGTGGGTCCGAGGAGAGGAGGGAGACCTGGAAAGTTCCTCTGATGGTGCAGAAAGACCCCGGTTCCAGTCCTCCCGCCGGCGGTGGGGCCTGTGGGCACCTCAGCTCTATGTACAAATGCTCTGAGCCCTTCCTGCCACCACGTCACCTCCTCTAAGCCTTACGACAGCTCTCTGGGGTAAGACCTGGCATCTGGCTAGAGCTCAACAAATATTTGTTGAATGAACAGAACTGCTCACCCAGAGCAGCCTGGACAGTCAAATGCGGCTACGTTCTGCTCCAAGCCCCTGCTCGATTTGCAGCAAGTTCGGGCTTCTGCAGGGCCCTCTCCTAGACACCTCAGAGCTCCTGGGGATGCCTGCCTCTGGCCAGAACTCCATCCAGGCACGCTCGCTGCCCACCTGCCCATGAAGCAGGAGAGAGTCCCACCCACCTACAGCCAGTCCTGCAGCCAGTGGGAGCTCCATCGCCACCCATGCCCTCGCCGTCCCGGGGCTTTGAGGTCTCTGCTGCTAAGAGTAACACCAGAACCCCACCAGCCGCTGCACTGCCCCAGCCCTTTGGCGGAGACAGAAAGCAGCCTCGGCTGTCAGTGGACAAATATTTATTGTGTGCCTAACCTGCGGCCGCTGCCCAAGAGCTGGTGCTGCTGCTTGCTGGGCCGGCCTCCAGAGCCCAGGCGGCTGAGCTGTGGTACCTTAGCAGTGTCTTCTGGGCTCCAACTGTGAAACTCTTAGTGGGTCAACACTTTTAGTTCACACACACACACACACACACTCACATTCATGCACCTATGCTCAAGCAGGAGCCTTGTCCCAGGGGGCTGGCTCTGAATGCATTTCTCTTTCATCCGCATTCTGGGTAGTCGCCAGCCCACTCCTGACCGTGGGCCTTGGGGATGACTCCGGTGCCGAGCTTCTCTGGGGAGACCTCACCCCCCTTCCCTGAGGCCTGGCTCTGGCTGGGGTCACTGCAGAATATTGGACTTATCCACGATCCCCGCTCCTTTCTTCTAGGCAAACCCAGGGCCTGCAACCTGGATGTGAGTGAGCATCCAGCCCCGGTGCAGATGGGGACACCCAGCTCAGATAGGCCTCAGGGCCTGGGCACCTGCCCAGCCAGAAGGCCCGGTGCCTTCCTGTGGGTCAAGCACATTGTTTCAGAGTGGGAAAGGGCAGAGAGACCTCACCTCTGCCCTTGGAAAGATAAGAAATGGCTTTACAAAGGGAAGGCGGGCTCCTCCAAAAGGAGGTGGCCCCAGTCTCAGCTGGCCCAGAGAAGAGCCACTTCCCACAGGTGACGTCCACGACCACTCAGCTCATCAGAAAGGGCTTTGTCCAGGCCCAGGCTTGGTGCAGGCTGTCCCTCGAGCCTGTAAGTTTCTTGCAATCAGAAAGCATAGCTGGTCCTCACTGTGCCTGGCACAGGGCTGGCACACAGTAGACCCTCAAGCAAGCCTAGTTGGAACAAACAGCTTTTTCAGATGTGCTAGCTCACATTCACCCAGGCAATCCTTTTGTTAACTTTTTAACTTTTTAATTCGTGGTTTTCAGCTCAGTAAAAATCATTTTTCTGTCATGGGGCTGATTTCTTTTGCCCCCTTGGGGTCCCATGCTGAAGGCTGGCAGGCGTGTCAATGTGCAGACGAGCTGGCCTCAGTGGCAATTGCTCCCCATCTCATGTCCCCACTACGCCACCTTTTAGCACGTGGCTCCACCTCTGCCCAGCCCTTCTGTACTTTCCTGTTGAGGACGACACCGAAGAGAGGAAGATGGAGGGCAGGAATTTTAGCCGAGGAGCAGTGCACGGCCCGGTGGGAGAGCTCTCAGCACCGACACATGGAGAGGCCCCGAGGGGACAGAGAGAAGCCTTGGGCCTGCTCACCCCACTTGCCTGTGTACGGAGGGGGCAGAGGCTGGCTGAGGACTGCTGTCGTAAAGCTGTCAGCCAGTGAGGGTCAGCGAGGTGAGGCACGTGGTCAGCTGGACTTCCACCCTCACACCAGAGGGCCAGGCACTGTCCATAGCAAGGGGCTTTCAAGTCACATTTCTGCCAGGAAGTTTCTCCGAGACTGTCCATGAGACCACGGAGGGACCTGAAGCAGGAGTCAGTACATCCAATTCATGGAAGACCAAACACAGCAGGAAAAACGCCCCTCAGCTCACCAAGTCATTGACGAGGGTCTTGCTGAAGTTGTGGGAAGGAGATCCGGAAGGGTCTCCAGCCAGGGTGGGAGATCCAGGGAAGTCAACAGCTATCGCCAGCTTATGACACGTCCAGTATCCTGTGACTCTCCTCACTGAGGGAGAAGCCTTTGGATTTTTTTTTTTTTTAGTGAATGTGAAAATATTTATCTCATACACAGAAAAATGGTCAGGGCAGTTACAAGTTCAGGCCCTCAACCCTTTGCTTCCCATAAGCTCTGAAGCTCCTGAGTTAAGAATTTTCCCGGGGGAGCTGTTGTGGTGTGTGTTTTGGGGGGACGCTTCTGCAGGCGGTAGAGAGAGCAAGAGAGAGAGTGCCTGCGTGTGGGGAGGGCCTCTGGGGAGGAAGGGAAGAACTTGGGGTGTGAGGGAAAGAATGTTCTAGGTTGAAGGAATAGGCAATCCTGTGAGGGGGTGAGGGCTCATCCTCTGTGTGTGGCAGAAGGGAGGCCGAGGGCTGGAGCCCAGTGGGCACCCAGGAAGGGACAGGACGAGGTCAGGGAGGGAGGCAGAGGATGGAGGAGGCAGGCCCTGCAAGGTCAGGCCGAGTAATTTGGTTTTCCTCCTAAGTTCTGTGTTTGGCTAATTATACCCACAACACCAAGCCTGTGCCTGGCATGGGACAGATGCTGAATCAAATCCACCTCTGTATATTTCCAGGTGAGTTAGCTCAGCCCCAGCTGGGAGTCCCTCAGAGACTGAAGCAGGAGGGGCCCTGGGTAGGATTCGGGTCCTTCAAAGACCACACTGACTGCTGAGTGGGGAAAAGGACAAGAACGGGCACAGGTGGAGCTGGCAGAGGCTACTGCACTGGTCCAGGCAGCAGGCGCTGGGGAGAAGTGGTCAGAGTTTAAAACATAGTTTAGAGGGAGGCTGGGGGGAGGTGAAGACTGAGCCACACCCAGCCTCTGTGAAAATCTCGCCACGAGGCTGCAGGAGGTTAGCTGGAGACCCCGAGCCCAAGGGAGAGTGAACTCAAAACTCTGGAGAATCAGTGCCAGCTTTGTGCACTCTGTATGAGATGCTGTGTTTTGTGAGTTCTGGCCCCAGCTGTGTGACCTTAGGTAAGTGACTTTGCCTCTCTGAGACTCCGTTGCTCACTTTTAAACAGGCCAGAGGTGTGGCAGGTCACCACCCCTGCCCACCAGAGAAAGCTCGGCTGTGTGTTCAACCTCCCGGTGCGGCAACAGCATGGGGCTCCACTCTGGGCCATCTGGGCCCCCGAGAAGCAGCCCTCTCATCTCTGCCTGGCACGTCTGGGCTGCAGCTGGTCTGCTCAACAAGGTGCCCACGTGGGGAGCTGATGAAAGTGTTTCCCCGCTCTGACCTCACAATTCCACTGTGAGCACTGCCCCAGGAAAACAACCCAAAATACGTATCTGTCCCCAAAGCAGTTCATGGCAGCGTGTTTACAATGGTGAGAAATTAGCAATGACTAGGACGTCCAGCAGCAGGGGTGGGTTACATAAGCTTGGTGCAGCCACTGGGCCGAAGGCGTGCAGACATTCAACCCGATGTTTGCACTGGATTTCTCATTGGGAGGGGAGACACTTCCGGAGAGCTGGTAGGTGTGAAAGCTGGAGTCCTAACAGTGGAGACGGTACTAATTAAGAACTCGGGCTCGGCCCTCAGACAGATTCCAGGTTGAATCCCTCCTCTGCCTGCTTCTCACGATGTGTCAGCCGGGGCTCGTCAGCTTCTCAAAGCTTCAGTTTGTAAGTCTGTAATGGAGCGATACCGCCTCCCTCAGAGGCTGGTGCGGGGAAGCGGTCAATGGGCGGGCTGGCGTGGGGCACTCCGAGCTCGGCCGAGGTGATGGTCACAGCAACCACACGAAACCGTCAAATGCACACGCGGGAAGGGCTGGGAAGAAACACAGACAGTGGTTGTCTCTGGGTGAATTATTTCTCTTTCCTTTACCTCTCTGTTTTATCTGAATTTTCTCTAGAGAGCATAATTTACTTTTAAAGTGGAGCCAAATAACTTTATTCTTGTTTAGTAGATATTTTTGGCAGAGCCCCCCCCACCCCCAGGCTCAGGCTGACATCCTGGTCGCCTTGGGTCCCCCTGGGGTCCAATGAGGGGACGTGAGTGATTTGGTGCTACCCACCTGTGCACACACCCCACAGACACCCAACCCGCAGTGCTGGCTGGAACCCGAGCCCCCTCCCTCGGAGGTGATGGGCGCGGGAAGGAAGTGAGTAATGCACCCTGGGTGCTGAGGCCAGAGGCAGCCCTTCTGTTGTTTTCTCATCTGAGGGCGGCGGGTGGAAGCAAACCTCACGAAGGACGCTCACCTGGGATGACTAACCGTGCCAAAGCACCTCAGGCCTCTGGCCGCACCAGGTGGGCGGCGGGAGCTGCCAGGGCCAGACCCCTGACTCATGCGCCAACAGCTCCTCTCTCTAAAGCTCTCTTCTACCCAGGCCAGCTGGCTCTGCCTGAAGACAAATCCCTCTCCATACCACATTCCCAGGATGGGGAACTATGCCCTGGCAACCTTAGAGAGCTGTCACAGGCCTGTGTTGAACCCTGCCTCTCTGCCATATTTACTATGTGGCCTCAGGCAAATCACCTAACTTCTCTGTGCCTCGTTTCCTCTTCTGTAAAATGGGGACCAAATCAGGCCTTCCCTCACATGGTTGTTGAGAGGGTGGAATGGGACAGCACACACAAAGGGAGGGCCTGCATGTCATGGGGACTCAGTCAATATCATTCCTTCCCCATCTCAGTTTCCTTTGAATAGCCTTGTCTTCCTCTGACCATGAGCCCCAATTCCCAGGGTGGCCACTCTAGGACCCAACCTGAAGCTCCTCTTCCCCTGTCAGAATGTCCCCGGCTGGGGACCCTTTCTTCAGATGCCGGGTGCTGGTGTGTCCATCAATGACTGTGCCCTGCCACTGGAGGCAGGCGGAAGACTGTGTATATCAGGGGTCTTGCTCACACGTTATGGGAACCACAGCAGCACAGGTAATGACAGGAATTTAGGGCACACGGCCAGCCAGGGGGTCTGACAAGGGGACCCTAGGGCAACCCTGAGCTCACTCCACATCGGTCCCCAGACACAGGAGGGCCAAGGCAAGCTTGAAGGCTGCTGGTCGGCAGGAGGCGGGGCAGGAGGCCCTGCCCACTGCCCAGAGGACTGAGCATAGCCTAGCCAGGTGGTCCTGGGTCTAGCCCTTGCTCTGTGTCCTCTCTGCTGTGTGTCCTTGGACCACGGGCCTCAGCTCGCTGAGCGTCCTCATCTGCAAAGAGGATAAGCAATAGCGACATGTAGGTTTGCTGTGCAATAAGGGGCCTCCTAGGAGGCAGTCGAGGGACAGTGTCATTAGAGCACAAAGTGTCGAGGGCCACTCACTTGTCTGAAGTCCCCTGCAGTGACATAGGGACTGATAGAACATACCGACCAGGCTCGAGGTGCTTCCTGGGCCTGTCACTTCAGTTAATCCTCCTGCCGTTATAAACGGTGCTGCCATTATACTCATTACACTCAGGCGCGTCCTAAGGTCCTGGAGCTAGAAGGCTGGGAGTTAGGACTTGACCCAGGAGTAGGTGCTCCTGAGCCAGGAACCCTCCTCCCACACCCCTCCGTCACCCCACCCCCACCCCAGCCTTCCGCAGCAGTCCTGTTGGGTGACTGACGGGGCAGCAACAAGTTCTCCTGTGTCTCTGTGAGGCTCCCCGCGGGTTCCCTTTGACATCGCAGGACAAACATCCTGATGAGCCCTTGAGGACCCCCCAGGGAAGGGAAAAGGGAAAGAAATGTGCAGAAAGATGTAGCGGGGGGCATAGTCTGTCACTTCCCCAATGAGGCAGTCAGGCATTTATTCTACCAGTCAAGTAGGATTTCAACTGGAGAGGTGGTGGAAAGGAAATTCTACATGGCGGGTATGGCCAGGCCAAGGTGTGGAGGCTGGACGGGGCAAGACACATTCCCACCCGGCGAGGAAACCAGCCTGCCTGGGCAGAGAGTCCAGGAGCGGGAATTCAGCGATGGGAAAACGAGGCTCAGGCCAGGTGCAGAGAGGGAAGACTTTGTCTGTGTCTGACCTGCTCCTTCCACCTTGCCCGCAGCCGGCCCTTAGCAGCCCTGTCAGGCACCGCTTGCCCTCCGGGGGCAGGAGGTGTTGCGGAATCTCTTCATATCTTCTCTTGGGCACACACCAGCATCTCACCTGCTCCCAGCAGGGCAGGCTGCATGATAAGAAAACCAGGAAGTTCAACAAACTTGGAGCACTTGGACACAGGTGTGGTTTAGCCAGACTAAACCAGGCCTGGTGCAGGGCAAACACTGCCCTTTGCCAAATAGGGAATTGTTTTTGCAAAGGCAGCGTGCGTGCTTGGTGGGCGGGAGAAGAACAGTTTCCCCAAGCCCCTTGACCACTCCCCCCAGCCTGGCTCCCACCTCAGTTCTTACTAACCCTGCACCCAGGGGGCCGGGGCCAGGATGGGGGGAGACTCTCGTGATCATTAGTGAAAGATACAAAACTTATTGCCAAAAAGAGAGTGAGTAATCTTCCCGCAGCCTCCGGCACTGCCAACACATCGTCTCACTCCATCTTAAAGAGCCCGAGATGGGCGGGGAGGGAAGGGAGGATGAGCGGCCTCCTGAGAAGCATGAGGCGCAGAGAGCTTGGGGAATGTGCAAGGCTGTAGGGAACAGCCCAGAGAGCTGGGGCCTTGGAGCCAGGCTGGGCTGGACGCAAAGCGCAGCTCCACTGTGCACCCCAGGCAGGTCCTCTGTGTGCTGCAAGCTCCATTTCCACACACACGAATGAGGATTGCGGGCCCTGCCCCCAGGGTCCTGGGTCTCACTGAGACAAGAGCCCCGAAAGCCCTCAGCTGTGCCCCGGGCCTGCAGGAGACTGTCAGGAGAATGGCTCCTGCCTTGGGGCTAGGGTACCCCAGCAGTCAGGGGCATGGGCCCTCCGCACCTCACAGGGAGGCCAGGCCAATCAAAGTTGGCCTTTGTGTGCTGCTGTGAGTGTGCAGGAAGACACGTCTGCTATGACTGCACGCTGCCACTGTGCAATGTCCACACGAGTGTGAGCAGCCCTTGTATGAAGGCTGGCTTCCTACATCACAGGTAGCTCCTTTGTAAACAGCAATAAAGTAATTTAATGCTAATGATGAAATCTGTGCCCTACAGTGCACGTTATTAATAGGAATTGAATGTATTTCGGGTAACAGAATGGTGAGTAATGTGGGCAATAAATATGTTATGCAAACCCAGCCATGGTGGGGCTGATGAGAAAGGTAGGGCTCACGCCGGCCCCTTGAGAAAGAGCCAGGCTTGAAAAGCGAGTAGTCCTCTCAGGAGAGGGAACAGGCTAATGAGTCATATGTGGCTCTGGAGGCTGGCCCCGGGGGTTAGGACACACCTGGTCAGCTGCCACCGTGTCTCAGAGCTTTCCCTTCGCCGATGATTTTAACGTCTCTCTCTCCCTCTGCTGCCGCCTCACACGCCATCCTCCTCTAGTCCAGTTGTTCTGTAGATTCCCTCTCCAGGCCCTCCACACCGGACACCACCGACAGCCTGACACCTTTGTTTGTCCCAGGCCCCCAGCACTAGGGCTCTGCCCAGAGGTGAACCCAGAGAAGCCCACCCCTGCAGTTGCATGTGGGGGGGTGCATATGGACCTGCGCACAGAGATGCCTCTCAACCACACACACACACACACACGTGAGCCCCGCACACACACTAGGTACACACTGAGCAGTACACGCTAGGAAAGGAGTGTGTGCCTGGGGGAGACAGTCCTCTGCTCCCCATTTGCCCACAACCTTTGCAGCCAACCTCCCATCCCACCATGTACCCTGGGCCAGCCAAACAGAACCTAACCCTCCAGGCCTTGTTCACGCTGTCAAGTGCCTGTCTGTCTTCTCAAAGCTTAATTGTCACCTCCTCTGTGAAACAGGAGCGTCATCAGAGCCCCCACAGTGAGGAGAGCCTGGGTTATGTTGCTGTAACGAATAACCCTCAAATCCTAATAGGTTTGGACACTCAGCTGGGGCTCTGCTCCACACAGTCGCTCAGGGACCCAGGCTGCCAGCAGCATCGCCACCTGGTACTTGACCAGCTGCTATATCTTCGCTGGCTGTGGCGAGAGAAGAGGGAAGCCAGAGGGCCAAGCCTCGGGCTAAAGGAAGATGTGTCACCTGCGCCCACATTGCACTGGCCAGAACCAGTGACATGATGCCACCTAAGTGCAGCGGGCAGGGAAGCCTGGTCTTCTGTGTTTGCATTCATTTCCTATTGCTGTCATACCAAATTCACACACAGTGGCTTCCAACAAGATACATTTATTCTCCGACAGTTCTGGAAGTCAGAGGTCCCAAATGAACCTCGGGGCTAAAATCGAGGTGTCAGCAGGGCTGGTTCTTTCTGGAGGCTCCAAAGGCACCTACATTCCTTGGCTCGTGCCCCTTCCCTCCACCTTCAAAGCCAGCAGAATAACGTCTTCTCTCCTCTCTGCACTCTTCTTTCCCTCTTGGAAGGACCCTTGTGTCCACCTGGATAATTGAGAATGGTCTCCCCCTCTCAAGATCCTGAACTCAATCACGTCTGCAAAGCTCCTTTAGTCATGCAAGGTAGCATTCACAGATCTGGGGGATTGGGGCATGGGCATCTTTAAGGGGATACTATTCTCCCTGCCACAGTGTTCCAGAAACAAGAGCTTGGACACAGGATTTTTTTGGACACAGAGCATTGCCTCTGCCATTCAGCTATCCTCCCCTGTGTTGTCACTGCCCACATGGCCTCTCTCGAGCAGCAGATGAGCTCCTAAAGGGCAGGTGCAAGCCATGGGCATCTCTGCCCAGCAGGTGCCAGGCACACAGCAGGGGCCTGGGAAAGTTTGCAAGAAGGCAGGGAGAAAGGAAAATATGAATGAATTTGGCAAGATCAAGAGGTGTGTGCGGATAGAAAAAGCAGGAGAGAAAGTAGGCGGACGCTAACCAATCTGGAGGCAATCGCCTCCTGCACAGCCCGTCGGGGAAGCGCAGTTCCCTGGAGTTCAGAGGGAAGCACGGGCACCGCATGCCCAGACACGGAGGAATGGTGAGTGGGAGGAGTTAGGAAAGAGACGGTGGGAGGAGGCAGGAGCCAGAAGGCCCTGGTCTCGGCCAGGCCCTGTGCCAGGCACTTTACAGACAGCATCTCAGTAGGTCTCCACAACAACCTCGCACGCAGTGCGGTGGAAATGAGGGGACTCAGGAAGGACATGTCCCTGATCCAAGTTCACACAGCTGGACAGTGACTGCGCAGGAATTTACAGCCCTGTTTGGCTGGTTCTGAAACCAGCTGCCATCCCAGGACACCCAGCCCCGTGCCAGGCTTTGCCACACTTGCAATGGGCTGTGTCCCCACCCCTTAAGGTCTCAGGTCCTTTATCTGTAAAAGCAAGGTGTTGGGCTGGGTGATCTCCAAGCTCCCTTTCGGCCCCAGGCTCCTTGGGTCCTTGGGCGGATCTCATTAAGCAGGACAGGCTTCCTGGAGGGGTTGGGGGTCTCCACTTCTTCCCACTAACCATAGACACAATTCCGTTTATGTTGCCAAGAGACAATCCAGGGCAAGGCGGAGAGGCCCACGGCAGAGATGACTCCATGCCCCAAAAATGAGAGTCACAGCAGCCCACAAGATTGTGCAAGCTGCCCGCGAGGCTGCCATCGGCCCCGGCCCAGCGGAGGGTTGTTTACAGTCCCTGAGTGTGTGTTTGCAGTCAACTCCAGCGGCCAAGAGCACAGCCCTTAGGACAGCCGGGAGCATCCGCGTGGGGACGACAGGGATGGGTCTTATGAGGACCTTTATCTCAGACACCAGACACCTGTTAGTTCGTTCATTCATTCACTCATTCATTCATCGTATACTTGTTCATTCACCCATTCATTCCTGGAGTGTTGTCAGGCATTGTGCAAGCCACTGGGGATATCGAGGTAAACAAGACAACATCCTGATGAGTCTCCAGGACCTGAGAACCTCGAAGAACAGTGAGGCACTGAATATAGATAGTGGCCCTCCAGCTGCTGGGTGCAATGGGGAAAGTATGTGCCCGAAGTTCAGGGAGCAGAGGGCAGGGACTCTGGTATCTTCCTGTGGAAAATATTTAACTGCTGGTCTAAAAAAAATCAAAATAAGATAATGCCTCTGTACTCAATTCCCTTTAAAAACATTTTTTTTCTCATGAATGCAGATATGTGAGAATGTCACATTCAAAGATTTTTTAAACTCCACTTGATGTCTGGCCAGAAACATCAATCTCAGTCATGTGCAGAACTCTCTGCCTCCTAGGGCCGTGCAAAGGGCTTGGGGTTTGTGCAGTCTGCCAGGCACAGGGAGCATCCCCCGGAGGTACCCATCCTGCCAGGGGGCACGCTCCTTGACATCCCATGGCTGCTGCTGTGTGCCAGGGTGGGGGCTGGGGACACTGGGGCATGGTTGTGACTCCAATTTCCCTGGACAGTGACCTTTAGGAAATCATACCATGTCCAGGGGTACTGCTATGGATGGGGCCCAGGTCCCACCTCTGGGACTTGGGGCCCCTTCCTAGGTGCTGGGAACATTGTCCCTCCTTGTCACATCTCGCTCTCTCTCCCCATTTTTTGGGACTGCCTGCATGCGTCTTTCTTGATCTTCCTCTTTCACAAAAGACAGGAAAAGAAGATGCTGCCTTTAAGCAGCTTCTGGTTGGGTTCTACAAGTGTCCCTGAGACTAGGGAGTAAAGAGGGGTCTGGCTACCAATCTGGGACATTGAGGGGGAAGATACGAGGGAGAAAACACAAATTCATATTTCAATCAATTATTTGTCCTGCACAAAGTTACCTACTTTTGTCTCTTTCTTTAGGATGTATTTCTCGAAGTGAAGTCGAAAGATCAGCACATTTTACAGAATATTTTTCAAGCTGCTTTTCAAAAGATTTACACTAATTTACCCTCCCACCAGTGATGTGTGAATCTTATCTATTTTACCACATCATCACCAGCATCAAATGTTAGTGTTTTTTTTAATCTTTGACAATTTTATAAATAAAAGGATTTTATTTTCAATATTTTTGCATTTCTTTGATTATTCATGTAGCTCACTGATTTTAGAAGTAGGATTTCATTTTCAATGCTTCTTTTACACACAAAATTCCTGGGAAAGTGTGTTTGGACAGACCCTAGGGGTGCCTCAGATTTTGCTCACGTTGCTTCTAACGCGTCCTCGCAGACTTCTTTCCCCATCCAGGGCCTCTTCCCCATCTTGTCTGGCTGGGAAACTCCAATGGGTGCTTCCAGACCCTACACACATCTGCCGCCTCCAGAAACCTTTCGTGCCTTCTCCAAGGAGCCCTGTACCTTGTTCCCGTGGCTGCCCGAGAGCCTGGTTCACATCTGGGCTCCTGCACCACCACCTCGTGCAGCATGGGTGCAGGCCTGTGTGTCGTGGGCTTCACTGGGCCTCAGTTTGCTCCACAGCAGATAGCAGCAGGCCGGTCGCTTGGGGTTGGGGTGGGCACTGGACAGCACAAAGTCTAAAAAGTGCCCAGCGAGCACTTGGCACTCGGTACGCACTGGATGAATTTTAGCTACCATACTGTTATTATTACTATTATTATTCTCCTCGTCTCTCTGGAAGGCAAGGGAGTGGCTTTTATCTCTCCATCTCTGGTTGCTGGCCCAGATGTCACAGTAAATCAACCAAACTGCTTATTGAGTAAGCACTTCTCTGCCCTTGGCACCAGCTTCCCGTCGGTAAGACTGGGATGTGAGTCGTGCTATCTCCCCTGGCAGGCAGCTGCTGGATGACTCGACACCCATTCCCCGTCCCCACGCCCCCCACTCACCCTTGCCTGCCCCCGTTGGAGGCTGGAGAAGTTCATTCAAGTATTCGCATTCCCAGCATCCTTTGCCGCCTGGAGCGGCCACCTGACCCACTTCTGGCCAATGAGACACCAACAGGGGGCTCGTGGGAGACCCTCTACTTCCCTGTTGGAGCTGAGGTTGCCACCTTGCCACCATAAGGTGAGAAGTAGGCCCACGTGCTAAGGATGATGAGCAGCAAGGTGGAAGAGCCCAGTCCTTCTTGGCATTGTCTGCAGCCAACCAAGACCAGCAACCACCCACTTCCAGAACTCTTTTTATCTTAGAAACCTCCATTAGTTTGAGCTATAGTGAGTTGAGTTTGCTGTTAAGGGAAGCCAGATGCATTTCTGATACCTGTGAGCTTGCATTAAGATGCCCATCAAACACAGCACCCCTCCCTGCTCTGCCTCATTGTGGTGGAAAGCCCAGGGACCCAGGAACGCACCGCAGGTCTGAACCATGGGGCTCCTGCTAAGGGAGCCACTGGCCTACGTAAGCGAATCTAAGCATTTCTCTTCTTCGCTACCCCAAAGAGGGGCTGGGAGTCACGGAGCCCTGAGTGCTAAGACAGGAGGAGCATGACCTGGAGGCCAGGAGAAGGCCCCGGGGCAGTAGCCATGGCAAGGGCGGTCAGGAAGGCATGCACAGGGACAGGCCTGCGCCCACCCGTGCTCTGTGCTCGCCCCGCTCCCTGCGCCTGGGGGAAAGTCTGCTGTCCGTCTTCAGTGACGCAGTCAGGCTGCGGGGTTCCCACAACTCTGACTCATCCAGACTCCCCCAGCTCCTTTCAGGGAACGAAGCCTGGCCCCTTCTAACCCCAGGAACTATGTCTGTTGAGTATCTACTATGTATCAGGTTCTCTTCATCTTCATGAGAGCCCTTGGATGTAAGACTTCTCATCTCCATTTACAAAGGAGGAAAGTGAAGGACAGCAAGGCTGAAGAGCTCTCCCAAGGTCACACAGCTAAGAAGTGGGGGAATCTGGGTTCCCTCCCAGAGATAGCAGCCCTGCGGTGTAATCTGTTGTTTCAGAAGCTGTTTTACTCGCTGTCTCCCAGACAGGCTGGATTCACCCCAGCCGAACGCCTTTGTCCCAGCTCCGCCTGCCCCCTCCCCAGAATACCCTCCCAGCTCTGTTGGCATCGGCTTCCAGCTTCCTCCCTCCCCAGTGCCAGATCACTGCCACTGGTTGGGAGCACACAGCAATATTGTGACAGCCCTAACTGAGGGGTGCCTTATCCCTGCTTTCCAGAGGAGGAAACTGTGGCTCCGAGAGGAACAGTTGCTGACCTCTGTCACCCAGCTAGTAAGGGAGTGGCCGGGACACACATCCAGCTCTGCGGGGCAGTGTCCTCAGAAGAGCAGGGGAGAGGCCACAGCGGTAGGATCCAGGTGCAGGTCAGGCCTCCCCCGTACTTGGCCCTGCAAATTGGCTGTGACCTTTCAGCCCTCCCTTTGAGCTTCTCCCCATTCAGTCTGAAGCCACAAAGGGAGAAAGAGGGTGGGGAGAGGGGAAGGCCCCCTCCGGCCAGGCCCCCTGTAGGCGCAAGGCCTCCAGGGTCTGTTTGCACAGTTGAGGCGCTTGCCCGGCACCCCACCTCCCAGAGAAAGGCACCACGAGGCCATCTGTTTACCCTGGGATTAACGGTTCCCAGCAGGAGCTCTTTTCCTCCGAGATGAAAAGAAAGCAGACAATCTGTCAGGTAAACAGGCGACATTGTTCCCAAGGATGTCAGGGCCCTTCAGTGGCCAGCCTTTGAGGTCCGTGGCTCCGCCAAGCAGGGAGAGAGCATCTGAAAGGACACGAAGGGCCCAGGCCAGAGCCGGGTCACCAGCCACAATTGAGGCCGGGCCGGGGGCTCCGACAGCTCCCACCTGTCCCTTGCGACCTCTGCACCTTCCGAGCCCTCACCTCTCTGCGGGTCTCCAGAGTCCAAAGAGCCGAGCGTCCCACACAGATGGGGAAACTGAGGCTGCTGGCGGCTTCCCCAAGCACAGGAGTGTGCTCCTGGGGTGCCATGGGGTGGTGGCTGGAGGGAGAGCAGGGCCCAACCTGACGGCCTCTGTCTCCAGGTGAGGAATACCTGGAGGTGAGAGAAACGGTGGAGCATGATTCTGCGCTAGGAAGCCTCTCCAGGTGACTCTGTGGATAGCAGGGGCACTTGGGAGCCATATCCAGCCCCACCAACGCACTGTTCAGTTTTATCGATTCTTAGAATACTTAAACAGCTCATCAGATGGGCTGCTCATGGCTGAGCCTGGTCCTTCCCATATTTACATGACATGGTGACATCCTTAGAAGAAGGGAGTAGAGTGTGGAGGCCTCACCCACGGGCGTGTCTGTGCCTGGGAGTCAGGACACCTGAGTTCCAGGCTGGCTGGGCCCCCTGCTCCACCCCGTTTGCTCTGTGGCCTCAGGCAAATCACAAGCTGTCTGGGCTACAGTTTCCTTGTCCATCAAATAAGACCTAAGATGCTCCTAATGGGCACTTCCCCTCCCGACAGCAGGGAAGTCTGAGGAGGGCATGGGCCTCCATGCAGGAGGAGTGGAGGGAGGAGGGTGAACACCCCTTCTGGGGAGGCGGGGCCTGCCTGACTCCATGCCCTCCTCCGACCCCCAGTGGCCCATGAGGCAGTGGGAGCAGCACCTGGGCCCAGTGACGATGCCCCAGGCAGAGTCCTGACATGGGATGAGCACTGTGGTGAGGTGGTAAGACCACAGGCTTGGGGTCCAGGTCCAAGCTGTCACTCCTCAGATGCCCGACCTTGGGCAAGTTACTCAGCCTCCCAGAGTGTGAGGCGGCACGCATGAGGCCTCTCCAACCCGGGGCTCCTGGGCCGAGGGACCCCGGGTGAGCAGGAGCTGGGGCTGTTCTCTCTGCAGCCACCACCATGAGGTCCTGTCCCCCTCAGGCCTCCCTCTCCTGGGCACCTCTGACACTGTAGTCTCCCAGGAGTCATCGTCCTTGCCGCCCAGATGCCGGGTCACTGTTCAGCCTGTGAGGGACAGAGCTGGAAGCATTGAAAAATTTAATCCCTCTCCTAAGGGGCAGGAGGAGCTGCAAGAAGGTGGGTGGGAAAAGGCCCAGAGCCCTGGCCTCCCGGAGCAGGTGCCGACCAGCCACAAAGCTGCCTCCCAGGGGAGCCCCGGCTCTGCCTGGACTGTGGTCCCTCAAGCGCAGCGATGGACCAGACGTGTTCAAATGCCCCCTGCCAGCCAGGCCCTCAAGGGACTCAGAGCCTGATCTTCATGAGCCTAATATTCATCAGCAGGAAAGAAATTGGAGGCCAAAGTGCTCTAACCACACCATTCTAGGGTCCAGAGCCACTCCCTGGTGGTCTAGAGGCAGAGGGGGTGACACTGTCTAGCTCAGCCCCTCCTCTGACGCTTCCCAGGACCGAATGAGGGCAAGCTCCCCACCCTACCAAACCACAGGCTGTCCCTCCCAGGTCCCAAGCTGGGTTGTATATGGGCTGTGTGTCCCTGGGCTAGTTACTTGCCTTCTCTGAGGCTCATCTCACCATATAGAAAATGGAGATAAAAGGACACCTACTGCATGGGTTTGTGTGAAGACTGAACAGCATGTATATCAAGTCCTGGCAAACACAGATAGCTCCGTTAGTATTCGTAGGGGCTGAATCCCCTCACTGCTGTTATATCCACATTTCTTGCTCTTCCCCTTCCCTGAACCTCCAGGTGGAGGTGCCAGTAATGTTCAGAACTAAACTAATGAGAATAATGACCACAATAGGAACCATTCATTGAGAACTCACCCTGAGCCAGGCCCTATGCTAATCAGCGTTCGATCCCCACCTTACAGAGGAGGCATAGAAAGGTTGACAACCAGCTCCAGGCCCCCAGCAAGGAAGGAGTAAGGTCAGGACTTGAACCCGGTCAGGCCCGGGCTGGCAGCCTCCCGGGGATCTTCCCCTGACACTTCCTTCCCATCTCTGGGCGCCCACGGACCCCGCCCTCCCCAGTGCCTGCAGCGGGGAAAGAGCCACTGGGGCTCCCAGGGCCACTCTGGTTGTGCAAAGGTGGGAAAGGAGGCTGAGGCAGTCCCTCCAAGCACGGGACCGGGGGCGGCGGAGACGGACCTCCCGCCCGTCTCCGCCGCCCCCAGTCCTCTCAGGCAAAGGACCCACTCCCTCAAATGCCCATCAACCCCTCTCCCCTCCCAGCTCCTGGAAACAGGGCCGAGACCACCTTCTCATGACCCAGGTTTTAGAGAATCCTGGTATTTGGGGAGAGACTTGGAGATGCAGGCATGAAAAGAAGGTGTTTCCAGCTGCAGTGGAAACACATCTGGCCGCAGAGATACACTGCAGACACCACGCACTCCTCATTCTCCTTTCTTCTTCTTAGGGTTGCCCCAGTGATTTACTTTCAATTGGATTCGACTGGATAAATGTGGTCCAAAGGCCTGTCCATGACATGGACCCTCCAGGACCATCCCGCCACATCAGTGCTCGCCACCTATGAAGCAGCTCATTCCGTAGGCCCAACATTTCTGACTTCTAGAAAGTGCTTCAGTTAAACAGACACCAGCCTGCCTTCTGGCACCTGCTACCTGTCAGCCAGGTGCTGCTCCCAGAGCAGTGTGTCCACCGTGCACGTGCTGGGTGGGAGGGTAGGCTCTGGGCAGACTGACTGGAGTTTGCATACCAGCTGATCTACTCATCAGCTGAGTGACACTGCAGGCGTGGTTTGAGCTCCCTATGCCTCAGTTTCCATATCTGTAAAGTGGGGCTAGTAAGAGTCACTACAGAGAGTGGTTATGGGGTTCAAATGAGGTGTCACAGGAAAGCTTTAACTCAGCATCCAGCACCACAGCATGATTGTTTGTTAGCAGTGCTGTCATTGCTTCATTTATAGCCGCAGAGCCTTGAAAATAACTCCAGGCTCCGCTCGTACGCCTTTATCTCGCTACCAACTTATCTTCTTCAGGCCCTGCCTTCAATTAGTACCCTGCGGCTGGGTCTCAGACTCTCCACACCCTGGTCAGCCTTCCCCCAAGTCCCCAAACGGGAAAACTTTGAGGAGAAGGAGGAGGACTCTTCTGATTTTAAGGACAAACCTGTAGAAAAGGGAGCAGCTTGAGCACAGCAAAGGGTAAAACCAGAACTAATGGTCACCCAGTGTGAGGAGGCTGAGCTCAGCTGAGAATAATAAACTATTGTCCTTTCTGAGGATTAGAGCTGCCCAAAGGTGGGAAGAGCTGTCTCTGGAGGGAGTGAGCTCCCCATCCCCGGGGGTATTCAAGATGGGTAACCATCCACCAGGTACATTATAGAAGGGATTCCTGCACTGGAAGGGTGGGAAGTTAAACTAAATGACAACAAAGATATAAGCTCATTACAAGGAAGAAACAAGAAATTCCTCCTTCATTCATTCAACCGGTATTTATTGTTGATGCCTCGCTGTGACTGGCTCTGCGCTGGTTACTCTCTGGGGGGCACAGTTCACACTAAGAGAAGGACCTGAATTCTAGAAGCATTTCAGGAAAACACGGCTGCTTTGAAGTTGTTCTTTGCCTCCACTTTGGCATCTGTAAAACAGGTGGGGCAATAGCAATGCCTATCTCACGGGGCAGCGGACAGATGCCCCAGCGGCCTGGCACATGGTGGGTCTCGATCACATGCAGAGCCCTGCGAAGGCTCCCCTGTTGTTGTTGTTAGTCTCACAGGATGATGACTCTTCCTGAAATCCAGAGAGGGTTTTTCTTTTTTTTGAAGAAGACCCAAACAGCTAGGTATGTGTTAAATCAAGACCCAAGAATCCGGCCCAGCTGAAAGCCTCACCCAGGGCAGCCAGGCCCAGCTGGGACTGGAACCGGAGACCAACAGCACACTAGTTCTCGGACCACGTCCAAAGCCAGCAGCGCGTCAGAGACAGGTTTGCTGAACGTCCATTATCTGCCGCCATCATTTCTCAGGAACGGTTTCCAAAGACCCAACAAAGCCATTTTCTCTGAAGCAGCTTAATGCTCTTAGAGCAAAGGGTGGTTCTGACCCTGAACCCAATCGGGCTTTTCAAAGTGGGGGAGAACAGAAACCCACAAGCCCCTCGGAAAACCTAATGTCAGCCAGTTTCCCATTCCTCTTCCTGGTATTTCAAGTCTTGTGGTACCTACCTGATGCCTGAACTGGGCAGAACAGGGGTTCCAGCCGAGAGGACTTGGTTCAGACCCAGCTCTGTGCTGGGCCCCTGGAGTCTGATAGTCTCCAGAGCGATGCTTGGAGTCCTGGTGAGGCTTTGAGTCCCTAAGACAAGACCACGTCAGGGGCACGTCATGCAGAGGAGCTTGGGCTCCAAAGTCTGGCCACCTGGCTCCTGGTCCTAACCCTGCCACTCACCAGTTGTGTGAGCTCAGGCGGATGATTAATTCTCTGAGCCTCCATTTCCTCCTCTGTGAATTGGCACTGAGTCCTGTCTTTGCAGCACTGGGAGGATTCAACGAGACCGTGTTCAGCAAAGGCCTGGAACACAGAAGCCCCGGGTGCTGCTCCTTCCCTCCACGGAGCTTCGGGGAGGGCTGACCCTGGCGCGGTGGTGTGCCTCTGGCCTGCTGGATCCCCTCTCTGCCTCTCAGTAGATGTGGCAGCATGAACAGGCACCAGGAGGACCCAGAAGAAAGGAGGGTGACTGGCTGAAGCCTGGGGCCTGGGGAAGGGGCCTGGCTGGCTTTCGGGGAAGGAGGAGTAAGGGGCTTCACTGTACGCATTGGACCAAGAGGTTTCAAGAACCTTCCGGAGGCCTCAGGGAAGAACGTGAACTCTTGCTTGAGGAAAAGAAGAGAAAGCTCTGAACGAGCGGCCAGAGGAGTGGGCAAGGGAGTGAGTGAACTCGTGCAGCAGAGGGAATGGGCAGAAACTGCCTGGAAGGCCCACCAAGGGTGTGGGGGCCTGCTTGTGAGGACTGACCAGGACCAGCTGTGCTGGGCTCAGGGGACTCGGCATAAACCAGGAAGATCCAGTCCTTGTCCTTGGGGACGAGGGACTCAGATAGGAACTCAGAAATCCTCAGGCCTCGAGAGCGTCAGCATGACCTGGAGAACTAATGAGAATGCAGCAGACCAAGACTGCCACTGCTGGGAAGATCGAGTCGTTTCCAGCCTTTAAGAACAACTAAAAACCTAGGACGCCACGTATAACGCAAACATAAGAGGACTCTGGAAAGTGGAGAGAAAGCCGACTGGCTGGGGACTTCGGGACCGGAAGAGCGACATGGTGGTGAGCGCCTGGGTTGTCTATGGCCTCATATATTCCAGACTTGGAGCAAAAGGGTCAACAACCCAGAAAGAGCAAAGAACACAGACCAAACACAATGTCCCGACAAAAACCTCTCACTCTAACTAATTTAGGTCCAGGAAAGCCACAGCCTAGCAAGACAGAAACCTTTTTTTTTTAATTGTGGTTAAATATGCATAACGTAAAATTTACCATCTTAACCATTTTAACAGGTCAGCGGCATTAAGTACATTCACATTGTTTTGCAACCATCACCACTATCCATCTCCAGAACTCCTTTTATCTTGCAAAACTGAAACTCTGTACCCATTAAACACTGACTCCCCATTCCCCACCCATGGTCCCTGGAAGCTGCCATTGTCCTTTCTGTCTCTATGAGTTTGACTACTCTAGGGGCCTCATGCGAGTGGGATCATACAGTGTTTGCCTTTGTGTGACTGGTTTATTTCACTTAGCACAATGTCCTCAAGGTTCACCCATGTTGCAGTGTGTGTCAGAATTTCCTTCCTTTTTAAGGCTGAATAATATTCCATTGCATCTATTTATCACATTTTGCTTATCCATTCATCTGCTGATGGACACTGGGGTTGCTTCACATTTTAGCTATTGTGAATGATGCTGCTATGAATATGAGTGTGCAAATATCTCTTCAAGACCCTGCTTTCAATTCTCTGTGGTGTATGCCCAGAAGTGGATCACATGGTAATTCTATTTTTAATTTATTGAGGAGTCACCAAACTATTTTCCATAGTGTCTGCACCGTTTAACACATCCACGAGCAAAGCACAAGCATTCCAATTTCTCCACATCCTCACCAACGCTTGTTCTGTTCTGTTTTGTTCAGGTTTGGTTTTTGATGGCAGTTGTCCTAATAGGTGTGAGGTGGGATCTCATTGCAGTTTTGATTTGCATTTCCCTAATGATTAGTAATGTTGGGCATATCCTTATTGGCCATTTGTATACCTTCTTTGGAAAAATGTCTGTTCAAATTCTTTACCCATTTTAAAATCAGGTTGTTTGGTTTTCTCTTCTTGAGCTGTAGGAGTCCTTTATGTAGTTTGCATTTAACCCCATATCAAATATATGATTTGCAAATTTTTTCTCCCATTATATAGGTTGCCATTTCATTCTATTGGTTGTGTCCTCTGGTGCACACAGAAGTCTTTAATTTCAGTGTAGTCCAATTTATCTGCTTTTATTGTCTGTGCTTTTGGTGTCATATCCAAGAAATCATTGATAAATTCAATGTCATGAAGGTTTTCCTCTGTATTTCCTTGTTGGAGTTTTATAGTTTAATTCTTATGTCTAGGTCTTTGATCCATTTAGAATCAATTTGTGTACGGTGTAAAGTTCCAACTTCACTCTTTTGCAGGCGGATAACCAATTTTCCCAACACCGCTTGTTGAAGGCTGTCCTTTTCCAGTTGAGTGGAACCCTTGGAACCCTTGTCAAAAATTATTTGACCATATATTTGAGGGTTTATTAAGACAGAAAACTTTTAGTCAACCCAATGCCACAGAAAAAAAAACTGTGGCCCCATCCCCACCCCTGCCAGTGAAAGCCACGTTGTAGCCTATGTTTCTGCCCAGGCTATAATGAGGAGCCCCAATACCCTGCTGAGTGGTGTCAGAGAAGGCTCGGGCGGGAGTCAGGGCTTTCATTCCCCCCTGGAAACTTCCTCTTTGACTCATGGATTATTTATCGATTTCTAGTTTGATTCCATTGTGCTAGAAGAAAACACTGTGCATGATTTGAATTCTTTTAGATTTGTTGAGGTTTGTTTTCTGGTCCAGAATGTGATCTATCTTCATGTATGTCCCACGGGCACTTGACTGTGTATTCTGCCGTGGAGTGGAGGGCTCTATAAATGTCAATTGGATCCTATTTGTTGATGGTGTTGTCAAGTTATTGTGTGTCCTTGCTGATGTACTGTCTAGTTGTCAGTTGTTGAGAGAGGAGTGTTGAAATCTCCAACTGTAGTTATAGATTTATCTATTGCTCCTTTCAGTTCTATCAGTTTTTGCTTAGCACACTTTGCAGTTCTGTTGCTTGGCGCATCCACACTTAGGTTTGCTATGTCTTCTTGGTAGATTGACTCTTTTATCATTATATGATGTCCCTCTATGTCTCTGGTAATTTTCTTTGCTCTGAAATCTACTTTATCTGATATTAATATCACCACTCCTGCTCTCCTTTGATTAACGTTTTCATGATTTACCTTTTCCATCCTTTTATTTTCAACTTACCTATATCATTACATTTGAAGGGAGTTTCTTATAGACAGCATGTAGTTGGATTGTATTTTATAATCAACTCTGCTGATCCCTGTCTATTAATTGGTATATTTAGATCTTTTATATTTAATGTAATCATTAACATTTAAGGCTTAAGTCCACCATTTTATTTTCTGTTTTCAGTTTGTACTGTTTTTCATTTCTGTTTTCTTTTTCCTTCCTTCCTGTGGGTTACATGAACATTTTTTAGAATACCATTTTGATTTATTTATAGTGTTTTTGAGTACAGTCATGCATCATTTAATGAAGAAGATATGTTCTGAGAAATGTGTCATTAGGTGATTTCGTCATTGTGTGAATATCATTGAGTGAATATCATTGAGTGCACTTACACAAACCTAGATGGGATAGCCTACCACACACCTAGGCTATATGGTACTAATCTTATGGGACCAGTGGCAAACATGTGGTTCATCATTGACCAAAACGTCATTAGGCAGTGCAAAACTGCATGTCCTTTTTGTACAGCATTTTTAGTGGTTCTTTTAGGTGTTTGTAATTTATCACAGTCAATAGACAGTGTTGCATTGTTATTTCACCAGCTTGAGTAAAGTATAGAAACCTTATCTCTCTTTACATCCTGTGTATATTATAATTGTCTTCAATATTTCTTCCACATACATTTAGAACCACCTCAGACAGCGTTATCAGTTTTGTTTCATCTATGAAGCAGAATTGAGAAAACTCAAGAAGAGAAGGAAAGTCTATTGTATTTACCCGTATTTCTGCTTACTCCATTCTTTCTTTGCTCTTGACTTCCAAAATTGCCTCTTTTATCATTTCCTTTCTATTTAGAGAGCTTCTCATTTTTGTTTAGAGAAGTTAGCCGTTCATTTAAGGTAGACGTGCTTGTGACAAATTCTCTTAGTTTTCCTTCATCTGGAAGTGTCTTGATTTCCACCTCATTGCTGAAGGATACTTTTTGTTGAGTATGGGATCCTGGGTTAGCCGTTCATTTCTTTCAACACTTGAAATATATTAATGCCACTCCGTTCTGGCCTCCATGGTTTCTCATGAGAAACCCACTGTCATTTGAATTGTCTTTCTCCTCCAGGTAAGGTGTCATTTTTCTCTGGCTGCTTTCAAGATTTTTTCTTTGTCTTAAGTTTTCAGAAGTCTGATTCTGATATGTCTTAGAATGGATTTTTTTGGGTTTTCCTGTTTGGGATTCACTCAGCCTCTTGACTCTGTAGGTTTATGCCTCTTGCCAAATTTGGCAGTTTTCAGCCCTGCTGTCTTTCTCCTCTTTTTCTGGAACTCCAGTGACATGAATGCTAGATCTTTTATATAGACCCACAGGTCCCTGAAGCTCTGTTTTCCCTTTTCTGGTGTTGAATTCACTTATTGAATTTTTTCTTTCAGTTTATTGCACTTTTCAGTTCTAAAATTTCCATTTGGCTCTTTTTTATTCCTTTATTTTTTTTTGCTGAGTTTTTCTATTTCTTTACTAAGGCTTGCTATTTTTTCATTTGTTTCAGGTTTGTTTATAATTGCTTGCTAAAGTATTTTATCATGGCTGCTTTAAAATCTTTGTCAGATAATTCTAACATCTCTGTCATCTCAGCAGTGGCGTCTGTTGATAGTTTTTTTATGCATTTGAGCTCTTCCTGGTTCTTGGTGTGATGAGTGATTTTTTATTGAAACCTGGACATTTCTGTATTTGCTCTGAGACTCTGGATTTTATTTAAACCTCCTGTTTTAGTTGGCTTTCTCTGACACCTCTCTGGAGGGGCAATGGAGGGCACTGCCAGGCTGAGGTAGAAGTCCAGGTTCCCCACTGAGCCTCCGACGATACCAGAGGGGGCCCCTCTTTGCTGCTGGACAGCAGTGGGAGTTCTGGCTCCCATGTGCTCTCCACTGACCCTAGGGTAGAGGTGGGAGGGTGGCTTCATTATCGAGAGGTGGTGATGAAAGTCCCAGCTCTCCTCTAGGCCTCTCTGACATCCCCCCAGTGCACGGGGGAAAGGGGTGCAGGAAAGAAGGGCATCTCAGGACTGCCGGGTGTGGGTGGATGTCCTGGCTCTCTACCTGGCCTTCTCTAACACTGCTCCAGAGAGGGTGCTGGGCCTCTTGTTATAGCCTCACAAGAGCAGTGGTCTGAGGCCGCTTGGCCTTTGCTAACAGGGGCGGGGATGGGGCCACAGTTTTTCCCGTGATGTTTGGCTAATAGGGTGGTTACTGTAAAAAAGTTTTCTGGCTTGCCAGGCTGTCCGTTTCCTGGTCCTTTGGCTAGAGAGAGCAGGCTTTTGCTGGAGCTTTTTCTTTTTTTTTTTTTTGTCTGTGTCTATCAGTGTTCCTGAGTTGACAGCTTCTTTAGCTCTAAGTCTGGGATACATTAGGCAAAAATAAAACCTGGGGCACTTACCACCATGACATAAGAACAAAGAGTTTTCATATGTTTGCTTTATATATAATCCATGAGTTTTAGTTGAACTTAGTGGGAAGAATCAGAAAGTACATCTACTTCATCTTCTTGGAACTGGAAGTCCTCTCCTATGTCCTGCGTCCTTTTTTTTTTTTTTAAAGTTTTTTTTTTTTTCCTTTTTTCTCCCCAAAGCCCCCCAGTACATAGTTGTATATTCTTCATTGTGGGTCCTTCTTGTTGTGGCATGTGGGACGCTGCCTCAGCGTGGTTTGATGAGTGGTGCCATGTCCGCGTCCAGGATTCGAACCAACGAAACACTGGGCCGCCTGCAGCGGAGCGTGCAAACTTAACCACTCGGCCACGGGGCCAGCCCCTGTCCTGCGTCCTTTTAACATGCACCCTTTTTTTTTTTTTTTTTTTTGCTGAGGAAGGTTGCTGAGCTAACATCTGTTGCCAATCTTCCTCTTTTCACATGTGAGCTGCTGCCACAACATGGCTGCTGATAGACGAGTGTTGTAGGTCTGTACCCAGGAACCGAACCTTTGCTGCTGAAGCAGAGCACACTGAACTTAACCACTAGGCCACCAGGGCTGGCCCTGCACCTATTTTTTTTAGCATTATATTTTCCCTGCCCCAGCCCTGGAATCAACCTCTTCTCCAAGGAACCTGGTTCCTTCTACTGGAGAGTGATACTCAGAAGCCAAGCTTTGTGCGCTGGACACACTCATCGCTACTGAGATGTCCCTGCTTCTGGGTCCTCTCAGTGGACAGAGCTATGAAATATGTGTGTGTACACTAACCCCTGTATGTACACACATCTGTATTTATGTTTATTTATTTGTGTGTGTGTGTACACACGTGAATTCATACTGATACTTCCAACTCCAGCCCAACACCACAGGGCTCATTCTGGCATTCCTCCTTGATTATTTGTAAGTTCCTTCTCTAGAGTGACAAACCTGCCATTGTCTACAATAGATTACTTATTTGTTTAAGTCTAGCAAATGTGTGCACTAGTTTCAGAATAGTAACCTGTACTCCTGTGAAAAACATCTGCCCACCAGAGTCCAGTTTTTATGGACAGTCCTTTTTATCTAGCCTTACAGGAGCCAAACAAGATACTACCTTCCAGTTACTTAGAGACCTCTGTTTACCCCCATCTCCTTCAATGTGATTATTTCTCTCTTTTGTGATAAAATTTGATTCATTGGTCAAAGTCTGCATTCGATTTTGGGCTCCCCACATCCCGGTTGATTTTTAAAACTTCGTATACAGTAAACCCATTCTTTGTGGTGTCCAGTTCTGTGGGTTTCCACAAATGTGTAGGGTCGCATATCCATCTACAGTACCAAGCAGGACAGTTCCATCAGCCCAAAACTTCCTTTGAGCTGCTCCTTGGTACTCAGCCCATTCTCCCCAACCCTACAATCACCAATTTGCTTTCTGTCCCAATAGTTTTATGTTTTGCAAAAATGTCACATAAATGGAATCATACAATATGATATCTTTTGTTTCCAGCTTCATTCACTTAGCAAAATCCATTTAAGTTTCATCCATCATCCATGTTGTTTTGTGAATCAGCATTTGTTCTTTTTTTTTTTTTTTGAGGAAGATTAGCCCTGAGCTAACATCTGCCACCAATCCTCCTCTTTTTGCTGAGGAAGACTGGCCCTGAGCTAATATCTGTGCCCACGGCTTGACAAGCGATGTGTAGGTCCTGACCTGGGATCTAAACTGGTGAACCCTGGGTTGCCGAAGCTGAACGTGCAAACTTAACCACTGCGCCACCACGCCAGCCCCAGCGTTTCTTCTTTTTTATTGCCAAGAGGAGTGTCACTGCATGGAGTAGCACAGCTCCCTTATCTGGTCACCTATTGAAGGACAGCGAAGTTGTTTGCAGTTTTTGTTATTACAAATAAAGCTGCTATAAACATTCACATACAGGTTTTTGTGTGGATGTAAGTTTCCATTTCACTTGGGTAAATATCTATAAGTGAAACAGCTGGATCATATGGTATGGCTGTGTTTGACTTTTTAAGAAACTGCCAAAATGCTTTCCAAGTGGTTGTACCTTTCTGCGCTCCCACCAGTAGACGATGGGAGATCCAGTGTTTGCACATCTTCATCAGTCCTTGGGATGGTTAGCTGTTTGTTTGTTATAGCCCCCCACTAGGTCTGTAGTGGGATCTTCTTGTGGTTTTAATCTGCACATCCTGACAATCTTTTCGTGTACTTATTTGCCACCTATATGCCTTCTTTTCTCCATTTTTAATTAATTGGGCTGTTTTCTTATCATTGACTTTTTTGAAAGTTCTTTATGTATGTTCTTTATTCTATTTCTTTATGTACAGTCAATGTGCTTTAAATGAAAGAATTTATCTGTATTTTTTAAATGTTCTTTTCATTTTAAAGAACACAAGTTCTAAATTTTGATAGACTCCAGTATATCAATTTTTTTCTGCTATGAATTGTCCTTTTGCCTAAGCTGGGTCACAAATATTTTCTCCTAGAAATTTTATAGTTTAAATTGTACATTTAGAGCCACAATCCATTTTGAGTCAATTTTTGTATATGGTGTGAGGTATGGATCGAAGTCTAGGTTTTTGAATATGTCTGTTGTTCCAAGACCATTTGTTAAAAAGACTATCCTTTTGCCATTGAATGCTTTTGCAACTTTGTTGAAAATCAACTGACCATGTATGTGTGGGCCTCTTTCTGGACTCTCTCTTCTGTTCATTGATCTGTGTGTCTCTCCCTTTGCCAATACCACTCTGCTTTGATTGCTGTAGCTTTAAAGAAATCAGGTATTAAAGTTCTCCACCTTTGTTCCTCTTTTCCAGAATTGCTTTGGTATTCTAGTTCCCTGGCCCAGCCGCCTGCCTGTGGCCCTCAGGAACCCCCACCCTGCCTGCCCGCAGAAGACTCTGCTATTGTTGCACCCCACCACCTGCCCTTGGGCATGAACCCTCAGGTTATTTCAGTCCCCCCATCCCACATTCCCAGCAGCTGAGTGGTTGCCACCATTTCCCCATTCCTCCTTGGCTCCTTGTCACACACTCTCATTCCCCTGGTCCCCACCACTCACTTCCTCCAGGTCGAACCTTCATGGTCTCAAGCTGCCCAACCTCCCTCACCTCTCCCTGCATGTGCCCGGTGACCTCTCCACCTACAGGCCTCGCCCAACCATGTAGTTCCCTGGCACTGAGACCCTCAGGCCCTCCCCACTGTCATCCAGTTCAAACTCTGTCTGCCCAGAGGAAGCAACACAGGCTCGGAGTCAGAGAGGCTGGATTGGCCCCTGGCCATGCCGCCTCCGACAGCCAAACCACAGTGTCCTCATGGCCAAAGTGGAGCGGTCGAGCCGACCAGAAGGGATGGAGTGCAGAGCAGCCATAAAGTTCTCTGCACACACCCTGCCTGTCCTAGCACCTCTGGCTGTCTTCTCTGTGTTGGCCAAGTGGAAGTCCTCATGGCAGACCCTGTGGGCTGTTTTCACACCTCCTGCTATTGCTGTGTGGGGTTGAGGAATTTCCTCTTGAACAGGGCCCAAGAGTGGCCTGTCATCTGCTGTCAGGCCTGGGCTTTAAGAAGGCCACAACTTGTCAGAGCCCCATCAAGTTCAGCCTCCCTGGACCGTGGTCCCAGATGGTCTCTAACCTCATGGCAAGTCACTGCGCCCTCATGTCCTCACTCATCTAATTATTGGTGAGCCGCATCTGAAATCATTCAAGTAAGCAGTGTAACTGACTCTCAGATTAAGAGAACGTGGCCTCCCACGTGACCTTCCGAATTTCTGCCCACGTCGTGACACGAGGAGGAAGCTTTAGCATTAACTGGGCACAGCCACGTTCACAGGGATGTGGTGGCCGCCTGCTCAGTTGTCTGTAAGTGCCAGCCTGCAGATCGCCCCCTTTCTCCACCTATAATGACCCATGCATGCATTCGCTCATTGACTAATTGTTTCCACAGACCTGCTCTGGTCCAGGCCTGGGGGGGCGGGTGCCAGGGACTCAGAGGAGGTAAGACCCACAATGGCCCTTGAGAAGTCCACTGTCCAATGCAGACCTTGCCCACCTTTCAGGACCCACTCAAAGATTACCACGGTTAAGTGCCCGGGTTGTTGTGAAAGGAGCTTTGGCAGCCCTGTGGACAGGCCCGTGCAGTGAGCAACAGAGGCCTCCTGCTGTGTCATTCTCAATCCTTCAGAGCCACTTTCTTGACACAGCAGCCACACCCCATATATCCGCTTCTTCACCTTCCACTCACTTCTCAAACCACTTGGTCTAATTTCTCCCCACTCCACCAAAATGACTCTGGCCAAGGGCCTCTGTGACTGTCTGGTTGCCGGGACTGGTGGGCACTTCGTAATCCCCATTTACTTGCCCCCTCAGCAGCTTCTAACAGGCTCCCCGGCCCCCACCACACCCCTGTCCCTGGGGGACCCCATGCCCCTAGTTCCATGAGGCCTCCGTGTGCCCAGGCTTTCCCTAGGCTCCTCAGCACCCAGCTCCTCAGCCTCCCCCTCGTCTTTCACCTGTGCCCGTGTGCAGCACATGCTGACCCTTGATGCTGAGCACCTCAAGGCCCTAAGCCAGCTTTGGCCTTGCTCCTCAGCTCCAGACCTGCACCTGCTCCGTGGATGGCCCTCAGTGGCCTTCCCTCAGACGCCTGAACTTGTCATCATCCCCTCAAACCTGCCTCCCCTCTCAGCTCCCAGTCCTGCTCAGTGGTGTCCCCAGCCACTCCACTCAAAGCTGGAACGGGGAGCATTGACTCCTCTTCCTTCCTACTCTCCAGGTCCAGGGCATCACGCTCTGTCACTTTCACCCCTAAATTTCTCTCTGATCCTCTTTTCTCCACCTGCACTGCCACGCCCCAGGCAGGCCTCCAGGTCTCCCACCTGGATGCTGCAGGACCATCTTGACTGCTCCCTCTCCCTGCCCCCTTGTGCCCCCCCTCCCCAATCCAACCTGCACCGTGGCCAGAGCTCCCTTGGTGAAATCGCACGGGGCCACGCCTCTGCTTACACCTCCGCAGGGCTCCCGGGCCTTTGGGTTTCAGCCCACCCTCCTCCCCTTGTGGGCCCGCCTTGCCATGGCCTGGCCACCTCGCTGGCCTCACCTGGGCTGTGCTCCCTCTCTGTTCACTCGGCCACTGTGCTCTTCGAACATTTTCTCTGTCGTTGCATAACAAATTCCCACAAAACTCGGTAGCTAAAACAACAATAAGCATTTATTATCTCACACAGCTTCCGAGGGACAGCAATTCAGGAGTGGCCAAGGTGGCCATTCTGGCTCAGGGCCTCTTGCGAGGCTCCAGTCAAGACGTCAGAGGGACTCGGTCTTCCAAAGGCGCCACGAGGGCTGGAGGCGCCACGTCCACAATGGTCCCTGTCCACTTCCAAGACGGCTCGCCCACGCGGCGGTCAGGGAGTAAGGAGTGAGGTGCTCCTCCCCTCGCTCCTCAGACTTGAGGGGCCTGAAGAGGCAGCCACTCACGAGTGGGGAGAAGAAGGGAATGGGGTAGTTATTTTGAAAATTAAAAATTTATATAGCGGGGCAATAGCCCAGCTACCCTCATGTGATACCAAAATCAGGCGAGCTGATGGAATTAAGGTGTCCCCACGGATGCGATGGCAGTGTTGTCCCCTTCATGCTGCTGTGGCACCCGAACACCTGTGCCTGAGTGTCCAGGCCCCCTCACTGGGGACCAGCATTTCCCTACACAGGGAGGGCCCTCAGCTGTGTCAGGTCCTAGCGGGCACCCCTGCAGCTCAACTCAGCTCACTCCCCTGAGGGCCGCTGGCTTGGCCCCCGCACAGTCCAAAGACCCTCTCCCCAAGCCTGGAGTAACTTCCCTGCTGGTCCCAGACACTCCACACATTCCAGCACAGGGCCGACTTTAAGAGATGGCAGCTCCCATTTGCTGATGCAGCATCTCATAGCTCTCCCACCCAGCCTTGGTGACACCACATTGGCATTGATTGCCAAGGCAGGGCGGCTCTGCACTCCCTCTGCCTCATGTGCCTGCAGGACCACAGCCTGCCCCCCACCACCCTGGTTACTCAGGGGGCTCCCAGCTCTCAGCAATACGTCCACCCAGTTTCTCTGTCTGGAGGAGGGTTTGCCAGGGTCCAGGCCAGGTCCTGTCCCCACGAGCTCCCACGGTAGCCCAGCATCTCAAGACCAAGACCCCAGACCAAGACCATCAGCCTCCGGCTCTAGTCTCTCTCCAGCTGGCCTCCAAACCAGCCCCGGGACTGCCTGTCGGGCTCATACCACTGCATCCTTCCCAAACACCAGGTACCTGGACCCCTGCCACCCCTTCCAGGCTCTGACCCAGAGTCGTGCCCCACACCAACTCAGGCACAAAGGGTCCCCAGGGCACTCAGCAGGTGACAAACTGCTGCCAACCCCTGTTGGGACCTCCTGAGAACTGAGGTAAGTATTATTGGCCCCATTTTACAGGTAAGGAAACTGAGACAACACTTTAAAAGCTGGAAATCAAATAAGGTGCCAGCTGTGGAATATCCACCTACACCAAAGGAAGCACAAGAGAAGAGATGGTCCTGATGCTCCTGGGGGGCTGGATGGAGTACGCTGGGAGAGAGGCACCTCAGGGGGCTTTTCTGGCTGAGCGCAGCATCCTGACCAGAGAGGGAACCAGAAGACTTTCACCTCCTGGCCTCACAGACAGCGTCCACCAACCTGCCTACCTTGCCAAGCCTCCGCCTGCCTTTCCCAGTCATCCCACTCTTCAAGCCCACCTCTTTCAGGAAGCCCTCCATGCCCATCACAACAGGTATAAGATACTGACCCCGATGCACACACAATCTCCCCCTAGATTGTAAACACCTTATGTTATTCCCCAAGAGTTTCTCTGATTAAATTATTCCCCTGAACTCTACCGACTGCCTGCAACAACAATGGGCATAGAGCAGGTATCCAGTAAATATTCTTTCAACTGGAATTAAAATCTAGCCCCTTTCTTCTGCTATCTGCTGTCTTCTTGCACCAGGGTCTTCAGATTGAAGCCAGGGCAGACAGGAGGAGGAGTCGGTTTGGGGCTGCTGACCCTTACCCGACAGACACATATGGGCAGGCCAGCCAGGGCCTCTTCTTTACGCCGGGAGGCCCAGGGAGCTACGGATGGGTCCCAGGGCGCTGAGGCCAGGCCACAGCCCCGGAGCAGGGCAGGAAGCCCTAAACATAGGCGGCATTCTGGAAAGTCTACCCCAGCCCCACTACCTCCCAAACATCATCCTTACCCACCAGACAGTACCTGCAATTCCACCATTGTTGCATTCTTGCAGGTCATGGCAGCTTTGAGGTTTTCACGAGTCCTGCAAGCTCTAAACGTCCCATTGGGAAGCCTGGCCTGATGCCCAGGGGCCTGGGCTCCCACCACCCGCTCTGACTCCCTGGGCCTTCCGTAAATGCCGTGTTGAGGTGAGATGCTCTTTCGTGTACTGGTCTGCATCATATCACTTTCCCCACCCTGGTCCCCCAGCACAGAGTCTGGCTCTCAGCAAACGCTAACTATGGTGATGTCAGCATCACGTCTCAAAGACACTATTTGAGGCTCCAAGGACAGATCAGGGCTGGTGACCAGGAGAGAATGGGCGACTGGTATTCTCAGCTTTGCTAGCCCAGCCTCGAGGCCCCGGGCGGGCCACTTGTTTCCCTGCCTTCACCTCTTCACACTGCACTCCTGTCCTCCAGATGTCAGCTGGGCATCAGACGGCTCCCCAGCAGCCTCCCTGGGCCCCCTCCGTCAGGGCTGCGCGTGGGTGGACCCAGCTGTGGGTGGGCCTGGCCTGGAGCCCAGAGCTCCCCTGGGCAGGTAAACAAGCAGGAAGCAGGTGTCGAAACCTGCCAGCTGGGGCTGCCGCTCTGCGTGTTTGTCTTCACAACCAACTCGGGCAGTTTCTGATTTGTGTTGCTTCCTTCACGCTCCCTGTCCGGGCGCCTCAGACCCCGGAACCCTGCCCCTTCACAGGAGCTGTCATCCCTGGGGGCCGCTCAAAGAAAGGGTTCTGGGCATTTCTATTTCCAGGGCTAGAGGCCTCTGCCTGGCCCCATTCCACCAGGCTGGGAGCTCCCGGAGGCCAGGGCCCATGTGAGCCACTCGGCCCGCTCCCAGCAGCAGCCCTGCAGAGCCCAGCAAAGGCTGGCCTGATGCTTTACATGAACTATCGAAGTTTTTAATTGATTACCAAAGTGATATATATTCATTATGGAAAATTTGGAAAACACATAGAAGCAAAAATGAAATAATCAAAGAACATTCCCTGCAATTCCACTAGCTACAGATGTGTACTTCTTACATTCTGGAATCCTTTCTTTCAGGCTTTGCTATGCCTCTATGCTTTAAAGAGAAAAAAACAAACCAAGTGGGTCCTATCGAGCGCTGTTTTGATAGCTGCTACGCTGCCATAGCTCTCTGGATACTGTGTGCCCGATCCGTAAACATGCCTCATGTTTTCTAACAACGCCCAGAGCACAGCCATGCCACATCCCCTGATTCAGGTAACTGATCCCCCATTCTTGGGCACTGAGGTTACTTCTAATTTTTTTTTTATTTTACACCAGCCTCTCCAACCACTCCTGTAGCCATATGTTCATGATCCTCCTCAGAGCAGATTAAGACTTCAGAGGCCTCTGAGCACCGGAAGCATTTGCTGCCCTCCTCACAAGACACACTATCAGATACAAGTATCAGGACATCTGGCAAAGTTCTGGTTTTCCCCTGATGCATTGTGCTTTGTTTGAAGTATTAAATTGATTTTTAAATGTATGTTTTGCTCATTTAGAGGGGATGCCCCTGCTTTGCTGGCAGCCCCAGTACGTGCCAGGTCTTCCTGACATCACTGTGCGGCTATAACTCTTAGCTTAGGGTAATTTTCAAGAAAGGGAATATCAGGGTTAAGGGTTCTCCCAGGTGTAAGGCTTTTTGGCCCATGTGTCTGTGCTTGCTCACCACAGCATCCATCACCTGTCACACACCTGCACTGTGACCCTCTGTTGAATGATTATTGCCCAATGCTCCCCTTTCCCCCACAGAGGCTGTGCAATCACAGCTGGCATGTGATGGGACAATGGAGAAACAAGGGGTATGGCCATCTTGGGAGCAGATGTCTCAATCCCTGGGGTGGGCCTGAACCCAGAGGATTCAGGGCAAGGGCCGAATGTCCCTGTCCCTATGACTGAGGGTGCTGCTCAGAAGGGCCACAGGGCTCAGAACACCAATACCCATGGAGCTGAGGGAGTGAAGCCACCACAACTGGCCTGGCCACTGACTGCCTGTGCCACCTGCACAACTTCTGCCTCCCCTCTGGACTTCACTTTCCTCGTTAATAAAATGGGCATGACAATATATGCACCGCCTCCCTGTGGCTCCCCAGTGACCCTGGCTATGACCCCACTGCCCCGTGACACTCAGGGTGCTCCAGGCTCTGTTAAAGCACACAGGGAGGTGCCTTCGCACGGTGGCCAGGCTCATCAAGACCTGACACCCACCTTCTCTCCCAGCCTCTCCTCCTGCCACCCTTCCAGGAGCCCTCACCTGGGCTCCTGCCAAGGTGCACCCTCCATTCCTTGCCAGAGCGCACATCTGGCTATTTTCTCTCTAAAATGCCCCTACTGGAGGCCACTTCTCCTTCCACATCATGCCCGGCCCCTGGAGCCTTCCTCCAGGCTCTCCTTCCCAGGCACTTGGTTTGGGTCTCCGCCAGGGCTCCCATGACACCTCTCTGGGGAAGTATGCAGGTATGTCCCTCACTAGACCGTGACCTCTTTGAGAGCAGTGGCCACAGCTGGGTCCCCTGGCAGGCCACCACTCAGGGCTCAGCGGAAGTGAGTTTGTGACTGAATGACAAAGAATGATGGATGGGGAGGGGTATGGGAGCTTGTTTTTCTCTCTTTTTTTCCCATACCCATCCCAGTGACATCACAAAACCAGACACACAGAAATGCACTCAGGGGGCCAGCCCCTTGGCCGAGTGGTTAAGATTATGCTCTCTGCTTCGGTGGCCCAGGGTTCGCCAGTTCAGATCCTGGGCACGGACCTACGCACCACTCCTCAGGCCATGCTGAGGCGGCGTCCCACATAGCAGAGCCAGAATGACCTACAACTAGAATATACAACTATGTACTGGGGCTTTGGGGAGAAGAAAATAAATAAAGAGGAAGATCGGCAACAGGCATTAGCTCAGGGCCAATTTCCTCACACACACACAAAAAAGTGTTTCATCCATTCTTAAAAATAAAAGAGGGGGCCACCCCATGGCCGAGTGGTTAAGTTTGCATGCTCCGCTTCAGTAGCCCAGGGTTTTGCTGGTTCAGATCCTGGGCGCAGACATTGCGCCGCTCGTCAGGCCACACTGAGGCGGCGTCCCACATGCCACAACTAGAAGGACCCACAACTAAAATATACAACTATGCACTGGGGGGATTTGGGGAGAAAAAGCAGAAAAAAAATAGATTGGCAACAGTTGTTAGCTCAGGTGCCAATCTTTAACAAAATAAAAAGAAAGAAATGCACTCAGAACTGGAGACTCAAGGGTAGAGGGGTTCTTAGCCATGAAGACCTTACCTGTGGTGGCAATGTGCTGAACTCCCAGGTAAGCCAAAAGGCCACCAGGCGCCTCCCAGCACAGGGCACCCAGGGCTGAGTGCTGGGACGAGCCCCTCCCTTCCCCATGAGCACTCACCTGTCTCCCTCTCAGAACATCCCCTTTCTTCAGGCGAGCCCTCGTCCCCACAGCAGTGCCTCTGCCCACATGCGGTCACTGAACGTGACACACCGCCCACCCAGGACCTGCCCACCCGGCACCCAGCTCAGCACCTGCACGCCGCAGCAGTTAGCAAATTAACTTGTGAAAGGATCCTTTGGGGGCCAGCCTAGTGGTTAAGTTTGTGTGCTCTGCTTCGGTGGCCTGGGGTTCTCAGGTTCAGATCCCAGGCGTGGACCTATGCACTGCCCATCAAGCCCTACTATGGTGGCGTCCCACATACAAAATAGAGGAAGATCGGCACAGATGTTAGCTCAGGGCCAATCTTCATCACCAAAAAAAAACCCAAAAAAGAATCCTTTAAAGTCAGCTCCAATGCCACCTCTTCTAGGAAGCCATCTGGGACTGCTTCAGCCTTCGGAGATCTCTTCCTCCTCCCTCAGAGCAGCTATTCTTTGTACCATACCCATGTGACATTACAAGTTTGGGTTTTTTTCAATTTTGCTCCAAGGAATGCACATATGATAGTAAAAGCAGGATTGGACAGAGGTGGACGTTGAATTGTGATGCGGGCCCGTCAAAGCCTTGGGCCAACCCGTAGGGAGCTCTGGGCCCAAGTAGCCGAGCCTCTCTCTACAGCACTGCCCCCTGTTGCTGGCTGTCCTAGCGAGGGCATGACCTCGGATGAGGTGGCTCTGGGCAGCAGAGCTGCCTAGGAAGCCAACCGCTGGGCCTGTCTGCTGGCCACACCCCCTGCAGCCAGGCAACAAGCCTTCCTCACAGGGAACCTGGGGTGCATCTCCATGTCCACCACAGACAGGAAATGAAAACTAAAAACAAACATGGAGTGATCTTAGCACTCAAGTCAGGGATTGACAAACGACGGCTCGATGGCCAGATCTGGCCTGCCGCCTGTTTGGGAAAGCATTTTATTGGGACGCAGTCTTCCTCACTCTTTTTGGTCCGTGTCTATTGCCGATGGCTGCTTTGGCGTCACAACAGCAGAGCTGAGTCGTCGCGACAGAGATCGTATGGCCCATAAAGACTAAAATATTCACAATCTGGCCCTCTGCAGACACAATGTGCTACCCCTGCTCCAGTTGACACTTTTTGGGACGGCAGCCTAGCTCATGGTGACTTCTTTGGGAATTCACACCACACACACACGCGCGCACACATACACACACACACAGAGGAGTGCACACACGCATGCGTGCACACAGGCACACACTGGCGCATACACAGAGGCACCCCAGGGCTGCATTAAGCGTCCTTCTGGCCACAGCTGATTGGTCTCGCAGAATGCATCTGACCCAAGCTGGACCAATCAGATTCTTTCTCACAGGAATTTGAAAGTGAGCATCAGGGACAGTTATAGCCTGGCTTGAAGAGAAAGACCATGACTCCTCCTGCCTAGGTTTCCCGAGTTGCCCCGGTTTTGACCCTTCCTGACACCAGCATACACTTTCATCCACAGCTGGCCAAACTCCTGCTTGCGCTGACTTCTTAGGAGGCTGATATCAGCCTCGACCTCGTTAAATGAGGCTCACAGCTGAACTGAGTTGCAGAATCCACGCTCTCCCACTGGCTGCACCCAGGCGCCTCCATCGGCTAACTGCTTGCTCAGCAGAGAGATGCAGAAGCCTCCTGCCCAGGCCGGGACGGAGCAGCCTTCTGCTGCAGGGTTCAGGCATGGAGCCGGGGACAGATGAGCTGGCTGGGGTGTGCAGAGAAACACGCCCCAAGCGCCCTCCTGAATTTGTCAGCTTTGGAGAAAGGTCTCAGGTGGGAAGGCACAGTGTCCTCTTGTACCCTTCAGGAGGCCTGGCACCTGGGAACACTCCTGAAGCAGAAATGACAGTCCAGCTGTGGAGGTCTGCAGGCACCAGTTCAAGTCCTCATGGTGGGGCCCTGGGCCCCCCACCCTGGCCTCTGCTCAGGCCCAGTAGTCATAACCCCTCTCTCTGTGTATTTGCCTTTGAGAACAGAACGCCAGCTGCGGGGCCCTGACCCCCCGAGGTGACGTCCAAGCTGTTGGAGAAGCTGAGCACGCTGGAGGGCTGCCGAAGGCTTGGTCCAGCCTGGCCTGAAGTGATTTGAAGGTGGTGAAGAAAAGAGACAGCTGCATGTTCGGATCCCAGCTCTGCCCTTCTCATTGTATGACCTTGAGCCGGAAGGGCAGAGCTGAGCCTCAGTTTCCTTATTGAGCAAGTGGGACACTAAACTCCCCTCACCAGGTTGCCATGAGGATGAAATGAGAGGGTGCATGCAAAGTACTCAGCATGGTCCCCAGCACATCCGAGGCGCTGAAAAGAGGGAGCAGTGTTGGAGCAGCAGCAGCACCAACAGTGTAGTTGTAAGAGTCATAATGAGGGGACTGCCTGGTGGCGCAGCGGTTAAGTGCACATGTCCCACTTCTCAGCGGCCTGGGGTTCGCCAGTTTGAATCCCGGGTGCAGACATGGCACCACTTGGCACACCATGCTGTGGCAGGCGTCCCACATATAAAGTAGAGGAAGATAGGCATGGATGTTAGCTCAGGGCTAGGCTACCTCAGCAAAAATGAGGAGGACTGGCAGTAGTTAGGTCAGGGCTAATCTTCCTCAAACAAAAAAAAAAGTCATAATGATATTGTTGCTTTTAGGCATCGCTAATGGCCTGCTGATCTTCCCTGTCTGGGTCTCCCACCAGCACCTCAAAGTCTATATGTCAAAAACTGACCCTGTTAAATGGCCGTCCATGGTGGGCAGCCTGAGATGGACTCCAAGATCCTAGCCTCCTGAATTCCTGCTCTGTGTGGTCTCCTCTCACACCGGATCAGAGCTGCAACACCAACAGAGTAGGGTGGAGGCTGGGTCTCCTTCTGAGACAAGCCAGCTGCCATGTTGTGAGGGTACTCAAGCAGCCCTGGGGAGAGGCCCATGTGGGAGGAGCTGAGCCTCCTACCAACAGCCAGCCCTGCCTTGTCAACTGTGTGAGTGAGCTGCGTTGGGGCCAATCTTCCAGACTCAAGCTTTCAGGTGACTGCAGCCCCAGCCGCCATCTTGATTTAACCTCATGGGAGACCCCAAGCCAGGACCACACAGCTAAGCTGCTTCCACATTTCTAACCCACAGAAACTGTGAGCGATATTAAACGTTGACTGTTGCTTTGAGCCAGTATGTGTTGGAGTAGTTTGTCACAGTCAACTAACCCACTATGCAAACCTGTTTCTTCCAGAGTGTCCTTATGTCAGGGAATGCTACTCCCTTCCTCCCCATCCTGTGGTCTCGATCACCAGAGGTGGCATTTTTCTTTGCTGCAATCAATCTGCTGATTCAACCCCAAGGTGTCTCTTGCTTTCAACTTCTGTTCTTTGGTCCCTATTTCCACCAGGCTGGGAGCAATAAGAGGGCTTTACTGAGCACTTACTGCATGACAAAGTACCTACTGTGTGCCCTGCTCTTGGTGAGGAGTTTGGGTACTCACGGAATAGTCATGACAACTGGATGAAACAGGTTTGTTGTCCCCATTTTATAGCTACGGCACCTAGGACTCTGAGAAGCTCCGTAACTTGTCTGAGTCCTACCAGCCAGTTAATTAGGGAATCAAGTGAGAATGCAGGGTTGTCCCAAAGCCCATGCTCTTGCTCCAGCACAGCACCGCCACAGCTCAGCACACGCCCTCTGTATGATGACCATGAGTTCTGGAAGTAGCCCCTGCTGCCAGCTTCTGCCTCTACGTTTCATGTCACCAACAAACAACACTGCCTGGAATGCAGATCTGACCATCTCCACTGCCTGCTCAAAAGCTGCCAGGAGCCCCCCACCCGTGTCCGCGTCCTGTCCATCCTCAAAGTGGAGCTCAGCTGCCCCCTCCTCATAAAAGCCACCTGACTCCCCTCCTTCAACCCCAGAGCTCTTCTCCCCGGTAGTCACCCATCCGCTCTTGGTTAGAGAAGGTACGCATGCTCAATCCCCCGCTGAGACCACAGGCTCCTCAACGAGAGACCTCTACGCGCACCTGGTTTGCCTAGGCCCATGAAAGGGACTTGTGTATGTGGGTGGAGCGACTTTGGCATAATAATAACCAAGCCCATGAGGGAATATGCACAGAAATCAATGCTTCAATGGATCGATAATAAATAGCCCTCTACAAGTGACTTGTGTTATATTTTTATATATGTCTTTGTCAACACTAAAATACTTTATTACATACATGATCGGGGTAATCTTCAAAATATTTAAACAGGACAGCATGGGCATCAACCACTCTGGAGTTGGTTGGCACAAGGAGTTTTCTGAGCACACCCACAGCAGCCCTGGGCTGAGCCTGACGTGCAGGAGTTGCTCGTTCCATCCTCAGAGAGCACCAGCAGGCGGGAGGGACTACCGTTGTCCCATGTTACAGTAAGGACACACAGGCATAGGAGGTTAAGCTGCTCGCTCGAGGTCACACAGCGACAAAGTGGCCGAACCAGGCCTGCCGAGGCGTGTCCTCGGACACCGCGGCGTGCCTCCCGTGGAAGTCGCGGGTCTGTGGCTTGCCTGCGCGCCGCACCTGCGCCGGCGCTGGGCGGAGCCAGCAGCTGAGGAGGCGTGGCCTGAACGAGGCCCTCCCCCGGGTCCTCCTCTCCGGAGCCGGAGGCTCGCCCCGGTCCAGAGCCAGACAGTCAGAGGAGAGAGGGTGACGTCCACCGGCTGCGCTTTCCAGGAGCCAGGACCTCTGGAAAGACCGGCTCCATGCCACTCCTCGCTCTCCACTGACCCGCTGTGGGACTTTGGGCACGATGCCACTTCTCTGAGCTCGTTTTCCTCATCTACAAAATGGGGTGATGATAGCATGTATTTCCTTTCAGGCTTGGAGCGAGGATCAAAGAAACCGCCTGTATGAAGGGATCCGGACATTCACTGTCACCTTTTTAAATCTGTATGGGATTCAAAGGCTGAGAGGGAAAGGGGACAGTGGACTATTGAGCCCCTCCGCCCCACTGGGGGTGAGCTGGGGGTGGGGAGCCCGGCGGAGTCACAGCCACCCTGGGCTCACCCCCGGCCCCAGAGCCTCCCGCCGCCTCCCCCGCCCCTCCAGGCTCTTCAGAGGGCGGAATAATTTCTCCTTCGTTTTCACTTTTAATCACAATATAATTTTGGTGCCCAGAAGCCTTCCTCTCGGAGGAACATTTGTGCGGGATGATATCAGCCTAATTAAGTGCTTCAGCTTTCGGGCTTGATTTTTTTCCCCAGACCCCCGCTCTCCCTGCCAAACAGCCCTGGCCGCCTGGCCGGCTACCTGCACATGCCGCTTCTGGAGCCTTCCGCGCGCGCCCCCCTGCCCGGCGCGGTGATTGATATCTTGATTAGGCGCCAGGAGGCGGCGGACCAGGTGTTCCCTCGGCGGGGCTGGAGGCGGCGCCCGGCGAGCGCGGCCTGAAAGGCGCGGGCCTGCGCGGCGGCTGCAATGCGCCTTTGTCTGCCTTGGCAGCGCCGCGGCCTCCCTGGGGCCGGCCCCATAAAGGGTTTCTGTTCGGGCTGGAGGACTCATTGTCGAAAAATTGTCCCTCGAAAAATTAGCATGGTACAGTGGAGAAAGCGGAACGCCCGGCAAATGACAGCTGCTGGCCCCAGACAAGGGCCAGAAAGCGGAGTTTCGCAGGGTGCCCCCTGCAGAAGCACCCCTCGCCCCGGGCCTGGAGCGCCCAGAGGTGGCCGCCGGGGCTCGCAGGGTCAAAGGCAGGCGGGGGCCAGGGGGAAGTGCAGTGGGGTTTTGGGGTGGGTGGCTTGTCTCCCCTAAGAGCTGGGGCATCTCCCCAGGTGCCCAGAGCCCAGATTTTGGGTGGGGGGTGTTTGAGGGCCCCTGAGCCAGAGTCAGGCTCAGTGGGGCAGCTGGCTTGCAAAGCGGGATGGGGTGCAGAGAGGGGGAGAGAGAGACAGAGAGAGTGATCCTAAAGGTTATGTGGTTAATTGAACAGCAACAGCCACAGATACGATTATGCCCCTTTGTGTCATTCTCCCAGTGTGTTGATGGAAAAGTAACTAGATTAAAAGGGCCGGGAGCCGGGGTTGGAGGGGCCGGGCAGTGGGGGGAGATCTCTCCTGAATGCCGACCAGGGCTCCCGCAGTCTCAGCGAGGAGGGAAAACAGTCAATTAGAGAGGAGAGAAAAGATGGAGCGAGCTGTAGTTTGGCATTTGCATAAAGGCTGGGGCCCAAGGCTGCCACCCTTAGTGAGGGGAAGGGGTTCCCAGGGGAGAGGCAGGGGTGTCACGGGGGTGAGGCGCACAGTAACTGTTGAAAGTCTCAGCCAAAAGCCTGTGTGCACACACTGTCCGTGAGGCTGGGGTAAGGGGGACTGGGACATGCGTGTGTATGCGTGAGTGCACATTGACGTATGTGTGTTCTTGTTTCGGGCTGCTTACATCTATGAAGTCATGGACACCCTCATATGTGCACGTTTCAAGCAGGCTGCCCCGTGTGGCTTGTGTTGGCCTAACTCTCCCGTGTGGTGACCACGGTGCAGAGTTACATAGGTGTGCACCCCGGCACCTCCTGTGGGCTCTGGGAGCACAGCCGGATCAGGGGGACGTGGGTCTGCCAACTTGATCCCAATAACTTGGGAAGGCCGGAGCCTCAAGACTGCCTGTGGCTCTGAGGAGCCCGGACCTGGAATTGGGCCCCAGGCTCGCTGTGCATTCGAGCTCCCTAGAAAAACCTTCCTGAGCCTTCCAGCCCACCATTTCCATGAAGCCCCTGACCTCCCTGCCCAGGGCCCCCACCACCAATCAACCTCTTCTCTGCACAGGCAGATTTGAGGCCGAGAGAAAGGAAGATGAGCAGAGCTGCAATCAGACGGCTCTAAGGTCAAGTGCCAGCTCTAGCTTTGTGATTTTGAGCAAGTAACTTCCTCAGAGCCACTGTCCATCACAAGGAGTTAGTCAGGTCCGATTATAGACTCTCTCAGGAATTCTTTGAGATCCTATGTATAAGTCAGAGGGAGTCCACACACCCCAGCTCGCCTGGGACAGCCCCATTACACCTGTGACCCAGCATAATTATTCATCGTGCCCTTCCTTAATTTAGATTATAAGTTAGTTGGTCACCCCAAATATAAGTGGGGCGCCAATAAATGTTTTTCCGTTCTCTTTCTCTTGCCCTCCCTTCTCGGATTATTTAAGACATTGCTACACTCGCCATTTGTCTGTGAACTCCAGAGGGAGGAGTCCTCCTCCATGGATGCTCCCAGAGCATCTTTCCCATGCTCCTCACGGCTCCTGGGGACTAGTTAATAGACCGCAGACACTGGGTGGCTTGACTGCGCCAGGGGCAGAGCTGGCCTCAGGGACTCTGGGTGCTGCAGACTGCCCTCTGCCTGCCAGGTCCACAGCAGGGCCCTGCATCGAGGAGACAAATAAGACTGCAGACGTCACTGTGGACGTGGGCTCCTACTGTGATGCATCCACCGGCTGTGGGAACTGGTCCTCTGTGAGGATGAGGCCTCGCTCCTTTACCGCAGACGTGACGCCCGCACAGGGGTCCGAGCTTTCAGTCTTTGCCTGACGACCCGGATGCAGCCTCACCGTACAGAGAGCTCCTATCAATGCTGTTGAGGGCCTCACTTCAGTAAGCAAGTGGTTATCCTTCACAAGAGAGCCACAGACAGGCCCTCAGTTTGCTAATTGTTGCTCCCAGTTTGCAACATGCACCCTTGTGGAGGAAGTCCTTACGTAAATGACTCAGGAGGGCAGCCTGGATGCCTGGGAGCAGAACACCAGGCCCTTTGTAGCCAAGATACGCCCTGGCTTGACACAGCGGATAAACTTAAAGCTCTGATAACAGTGCTGCTGGCTCTTTTCAAAGTCACAGACCTACTTTGCCCCCAGGTCCAAAAAGTAGGGCTTCTTTTTGCCTTCTCCCATCTGGAACCCTGTGGACACGGGCCTGTGCTGGGTTTGTGGGTGAGTGAGGCCCACCTTTCTCTGTGGTCTTGATCCTAAAACTCACACTTCTCTGGAAAGGTCAACAAGGGCCGGATCGTGGAGCAGCCTGTAAGTCATGCTGAGGCACCGGGACTTCGCACTGAGAGCAGTAGGGAGCCTTGGGAGGGTTTAGAGGACGGACTGGGAGGATGTGGTTTGCACGCTAGGTGGTTCACTCTGCCCGTGGTGTAGAGGGCAGATTTGGAGGGACAAGACTGAAGACGACGGGAGGTGACTGCTGTAGTCCAGGCCAGAGGAGGGCGGCCTGGGCTAGGATACAGAGCTAGCGAGTGGAGAGAGGGGGAGGGGCTGAGGGAGATCTTGGAGGGAGATTCTCTGGGCCTTGGGAACTGATTAGATGTGGGGATGGTGCTGGAGAGAGAGGGACAGGATGACTCCCAGGCTTCCAGCTTGACAGAGACCCAGAAGGAGGAGGAGCCTGGAGAAGGGGTGAGGATAAGCTCAGGAGGAGACTCTCCTCCCCCGGCACCCTCCTTGGTGACCATCAGCCCCCTCGCCTCCATCTGGACTGTGACAGTGGCCAGGCCCGTGCCATGCTGACTGCCATCCACCCTACTATGCTTCCTCCCACCTTCCCACCCTGGGATCCGGCCCTTCTCTCTTCCTGGTGAGCTCTGGGTGCCCTTACTGACGGCAGGCATCACCTCCTCCAGGAAGCCTGCCCCCATTTCCCAGTCTGGCTCCCCCGTCCTTCTACTGCAGGACTCAGCACACTGGAAATGCTGTATGTCACCCATGTGTGTGAGGTCACCACCTTCCAGCCTCACATCCCCGCCCCTGCTGGAAAAAGCACAGCCAGCACTTATCACAGGGCCTGGCACAGCGGGGGCCCTTACGAGAATCTGTGGAAGGAGAGGAGCGGGGAAGAGAGGCAGGCAGGGCAGGGGATTCAGGTCGAGGGGAAGAAAACAGGCAGCGGGCAAAGTGGCCAGTCTTCAGCAAGCATGGCGCAAGAGCCAATGGGGTGCACACCTGTCACCCCAGAAGGTCACCACCTGCGGTGGGACATGGTGTCGTGAAGGTGGGAGCCCTGCACTGGCCCTAGGTCCTGGGTGTTGCTGGAGTGCTCTGCACCTCTCTGGGCCTGGGTTTCTCTCTTGTTAAATGCAGGGTGGGTGTGGGTGTGGGCACGAGCTGAGAGAGAACAGAGGTTTTCAAACTTTGATCCCAGCCCAAAGGAAGAGACGTGAACTTGAGTGGAGTCAGGGCTCCAACCTCAGAGCATACAGCCCACCCTTCAGTGAGGCTTGGGTCCCTTCCTGGATCCCCTCTTTGCTTTTGGTTAGTCTCCCCCGGCCCAGCCCCCAGGTTCCTCTGACTCCCTTCTTCAGAGCAGAGCTGGGAGGAGAGAGCAGACGTGATCAGTGGGCGCTGGTCACCCCAGCCAGTGTTCGCAGCTGCAGGTCTCCAGTCTTCAGCCAGAGGTGACAGGAGGGGAGTTGCAGAACCCGGAGCTGTGGGTGGGGCTCTAGGGGCTTCTAGGGCCTTCAAGGCCCAGACCCCTGGCAGCTCAGGGGAGGAGAGAGGGGACCTCAGCCAGACTTGGAATTTCCTCCCACGGTAATGTGGCCAGGCCAGCGCTGAGACCAGATGGGCTGCCCCAGGGACTGCTCGGTGGGGGTCCCAGAGGTGGGAGATGGAGTGTTTCTCTTTCTGGCGCCACCTCATCATTGCCCCGGTCCACTCCTCCCCGCTCCACCCCGACTCTCGCTTTGTTGGGCTGGATGAAGAACACTGGGCAGCCCGAACCGCTCCCTGTTTGGACTGACCAACTTGGACTCTACGGCCAGCTGAGTTCCCACTCTGGGATGGACGGCGGAGAGGGCAGAGGGTCATTGCCCTGTTCCATCCCTTCTCAGTGAGCCCCCAAAGCCACAGACGTGTCTGCGGGGGCCTCCGAAAGCTGAGAGCCCAAGGTGCCCCTGTTGCCCACCCCCACAGCTCACACACAGAACCCACAACATCATTTTTTTAGCAGAAAGTCAGCTCGAGATGCCCACTGCACTCCTAATTTGGTATTTATTAGGCCCGACCATGTGCAAGCCTTTGGAAAAGACACAAAAATGAGAAAGACTAGGGGCTGGCCCCGTGGCCGAGTGGTTAAGTCTGTGCGCTCCGCTGCAGGCGGCCCAGTGTTTCGTTGGTTCAAATCCTGGGCGTGGACATGGCACTGCTCATCAACCACGCTGAGGCAGCGTCCCACATGCCACAACTAGAAGGACCCACAACGAAGAATATACAACTGTGTACTGGGGGGCTTTGGGGAGAAAAAGGAAAAAAATAAAATCTTTAAAAAAAAAAATGAGAAAGACTGGTAATAGAAGCCACTGTAAGTGCGTACTGTGTGCTAGAGGCTTTATACACACTGGATCAGGTACATATTGTCATCCCCATTTTGTAGATGAAAAGAGTAAGGCTCAGGAAGTAGAATAATGTCCCAGAGATGACTCAGCCCAGAGGAGGCAGAAGCGGGAGTTGAAGTGTTCGTTCCTCTCTATCTCCAGTAAAACGGCTCACCTGTCACCCGGGTGCGCTCTCCCCAGCAGGGTTCAAAATCCCTTCTGAAGGAGAAGTCAGGGGAGGGTGGGCCATGGCTGGAGGGAGCCTCAGAGAGGCAAGGACCCCTTCTGCAGCCGGCTCCTGGACCCAAGAGGGCGCAGACTCCCCCCGCCTGCGGCCCCGAGGACGTCTTTTCATCATCATCCGCGCCACCCTCCTGCCAGCATTCTTCCTTTCACAAGTTGTGAAATAAAACCACAGTTTGAAAATGAAATTAGGGGTCAATGGCCCCAGCCCTCCTCCCCGCCCCCAGCTCCGTGTTGAAGAGGGCTGCCCGGAGCTCTGACAGTTACTAACTGTGTAACCTCAGGCAAACTGCTTGACCTCTCTGTGCCTCCATTTCTTCATCTGTAAAATGGGACTAATAATAGGACCTAGCTCACGGGTTTTGTGAGGATTAAATGAACCTGAAATCACGAAGGGTTTGGAATGGAGCCTGGAAGCCAGAAGTCACTGTTAACAGTATCGTTATTAAGACATTGTTGAGGTGGGATGGGCAGCAGAGTCCAGAGGAGAGGCTCAGGGAGAGAACAGCCACAGCGAAGTGGAGGCCGCCATGGGGAGGAGAGCGCAGGAGGGTGTGTGGGGCCTGGACCCCGAGCCTCTCAGGGCCTCTCTGTCCTCCTCTGAACTGGGCAGAGGGATCCCTGTCCCCAGGGCCTGGGAGTCACAGGGCACACTGTCTCTAGGGGGTTGTGGACAGTGGCCTGGTTTTTGAGTCCCCCCGGTTCCTGCCCTGGCTGGGGAGACCCACCCCACACTGGGGTAGCCTGACTTCCCACTGTCCTTGGGAGTGGAGTGAGGGGCGCCTTTCATGTGGATCCACCCAATGGAGGCCAGAGGTGGCCAGGTCACCCTGTTTGCCACACGGTCATAGGACATCTTGGTCCAGTTTCCAGAAGCTCTGTAAGCGGGAGATGGATAGTGATCATTTGAGCAGCATGGGGAAGATCCTCAGAGCTAGACACACTCATCAGGGCTGCACTGGAGCCCAGAGAATACGGCCTTGGCCCCTGGCTCCCTCACACCCTGGGACTAATGGGGATGAGAGCCCCGAGGAGCCATGCGGGCCCTGGCCACTTCAATCTTTCAGAGGAAGTCTAGCTCCTTAGCGCTGCCTGGGTTTGCGGTGGTGACTCTCATGCTCAGCTATTTCATCCGAGGGCTTAGTCGGTAATTTGGGTGTGCTGCCACCAGGTGGCTCCCCTCAAAGGCCCTCCCTCCTTGACCACTGAGCAAGCCTCGGGTCCAGCTGGGCTCCTCCACAACCACCTCTTCTGGCCCAGAAGAGAGCATGTTGGGTTTCTATCCTGGCTCAGGCTGGCCCCTCGTGGGCACCTGAGCTCCAGGCATCCAGCGCCTGGGTGTCCTCCAGCCCCTTCTCCTGCCCATTATCTCCCCTTCTCGGTGGTCCTGCCTACCTCACCCACCATAGGCCCAGGAGTCCCTAATCCTAAATATCTGGACCCTCCATTCTGCCCCTCCCAGGTTCCCATCTCCTCTGGGCTCCTCCTGACCCTACTGCTCAGCTGAACCTTCTCCAGGAGGCCCCACCATCTTCCTCCACTCCTGACAACACCTTGGAGCAGCTCGTCCTTCCCCTACCTCCGGGACCCCTTCTCTCCTTCTCTGCCTCTTTCCTGGGGCTCCTCCTGCCGAGATTCATTCCTGAAAATCCGCCGAGAGGTCAGGGAGCCCAGTAAATGTTTGCTGAAAGAAAATTGGGGCAGGGAGCAAATGAATAAGTGAGTGAGCTCATCAGTCAACAAATTCTTATGGGGCACCTACTATGTGCCCGTTCCTGTGCTGGGCAGTGAAGTGACTGAATAAATGAAGAAGTGGCCATGTGGGGAAACAAGGGCCTGAAGGATGGAGCCCAAGGAATAGGAGAGAAATGGGGAAGAGAGGTTGGGGGAATGGCGGTGGGTGAGTAGGAGGCTAGCGGGCTGGGTGGGGGCGGTGAGCGGCTCCCTTATTTGTTGGGGAGGAGTCAGGTCACTTGACCTGGGCCGACAGAGGCAGCCAGACCAAAACAGATGACTCACCTGTGCACAGCCTTGGTGAGCAGCTGCTGCGGGAGGGGGGCTGAGCAGAGGGGGCTCTGGAGCCCGGAGCCGAGCTCACGCTGGCGGGGGCACCCTGGGGAGCTGAGACGCGGTCAGAGCAGGCCCTGCCCAGATGGGGCCAATGCCAACCAAGAGGAAAAGCCTGGGGACTCGTCCCCAAAAGCAGCTGTGGCTCATCCATGAGCACCTACTCGGAGCCAGGGGTGCCACGGAGCCAGTCGTGATCCCAGCCTGGGAGGGAGGTGGTGAGGCTCAGAGAGGCGAGATGACTGACCCACGGTCACTCAGCTGTGAGAGACAGAGTCAAGACTGACTCGGGTCCTCTTCTGGCCGGAGCTCACGCCTCCAAGTGGACCAGACACGCATTCTTAGGGAGATGCGAGCCAACAGGCAGCAAATGCTGGGGGACAGTGGGCAGGCAGGCAGCTCCCCTGCACCTGCAGAGGGCGAGCCAGCAGGGAGGGGCCAGTTCGCCCCGGGTGGGGAGGCAGGCCTGGCGTCTGGGGGCACAGGGCTGTGGTCGTGGATGGCATTCCCTCCGGCGCTCATAGACAAGTGTCTTTCCCTCTCTGAACCCGAGCTTCCTCGTCTTTAGGAGGAAGAATGACCTTCTGACACCAGGGTGGGATGCAGTCAGCAGAAAGATGCCCCACCATCCTCTGTGTCGGGCCCTCCACGGGGGGACACACATGCTTACCGTTGGCCTGTCCAGCTGGCAGACCCCAACCCCTAGAGTCGGGACAGCTCAGTGAGCTGATAAGAATGCTGATGCTCAGTTATAAGTGACGAATACTCTATTATTGTTGAGGCACGTTCCTGTCCACTATCTTCTTTTAGATAGGGCAGGCAGGGCAAATATGACTATCTCCCTGCTACAGATAAGAAAGTGGAAGGAGAAGAAAGAGAACCAGTGCCTCCTGGAGCCAGGATCAGTTGTGGGAGCCTCTCGTGGGTGGGCGATTCCCTTAATCCTCCCGGTAGCCCTAGAGGAGAAGTGTCACATCCCCGTTTTACAGATAGGGACACTGAGGCTCAGGAGGTTAAATGCCTTGTCCAAGGTCACACACCTCATGAGAGGCTGAACTTGATTCAAACACAGACCCTCTGAATGGAGAGGAAAACTGGGAGCGAAGTGCTGGTGTGAGTCCACACTCACACCCTAGGCCTCTGTTTCCTCATCTCGGGGCTGAGGAGGGTGGACAAGATGAATTTATCTTCGGGGCTCTCTCAGCTCTGACATTTGGGAGTTTGTGACCTTCACATGGAAAGAGCACTGAATGCCGAGTCCTCAAAGCCAGGCTAGAGCCCCACTCTGGGACTCAGGAGCAAGCTAACCTGGTACCAGCTGGTTCCCTTTCTCTGGTCAGCATCCTCATCTGCAAGGTGTGGGAGGTGGCTTTCGTTCAGAGGGTGTGGCCTGGGTACACGCAGATAGGACCTAAGGGGCACCGCTCAGCCAGCCCCCGGCTTGCACAACCCAGGAGCACCTGGCGCCGAGCCTGGGGACCTAGCCTGAGAATCTGAGAACAGGTTGCCGGGGTCAGGGGCTCACGGGAGCCTCTGGGGCTCTCCCACCCGGGGCTAATTTATTGTGATGCAAAAATCAGGCTCCAAGGCGGCGGGAAGCAGAGCTGAGCGCCAAGCACGCTCCCATCCTGTTCTGTTCCACATATTTTCGGTATTTATTGTCCCCATATGTGATGCAGAACATTAAAAAACATGTTGCTGAGATTCCTCCAGAAAGGGCTGACATTTCACAATATTCCTCTGATGCCGGGGATTACTGCGCAAGATGATGAAAACGTGGTTTATTTAAAACAGATTGGAGCGGAAGAAAACAATGGCAAGGCCCCCGGAGAGGCGCTGGCTCCTGGGCGAGGCAGAGCTGCGGGCAGCGCTCCCCCGTCGCAGCCCAGACCTCGGGCAGCCTGGGGCCAGGTCGGGCCTGGACTCCGGGAGGGAACAGGGTCAGATAGAGAGGGCACCCACCTGACCTGGCCATCGAGGAGAATGGCCATTGTTCGTGGGGCACTTCTGAGCGCCAGGCCGAATGTGCCAGGCTCAGGGCCCCAGCATTTCTCTGTGACATCACTCTCCCCACTTTAAAAAGGGAGAAAATGAGTTCAAGCAAGTAGCCCCAGTTCACAGAGCAGAGTCAGGGTTAAGAACTCAGGCTTCCATCCAACAACCTTGTTTTTAACTACAGCCATGAGGCAGAAGAGTCCTGGGCACTGAGGCAGCTGACTTGACTTTCTGTGTGACCCTGGACAAGTAGCTTTACCTCTCTGGGACTCAATTTCCTCACCTACAAGATGGGAGTGACAACCAGGTTTGCCTTGACTGCCTCAAAGGGATGTTTTGGGTCCAGGGGACAGCAAGGAGTGGGGGAAGACAAAGGGAAGGAGAGACAGTGACGTAACTGTGACAGGGAGCTGCAGTAGCCAGGCCAGCTCAGCTTTCCCTTGCAGGGTGCCTGGCAGGGTGACATTGGGCTCTGGGCCTCCCTTCATGCTCTATAGAGAGAGGGGTGTGGGCTTGGGCAGCTTGGAGGAGACTCAGAGGGTCCTGGAGGAAGCCGGGGCTTTGGGCAGACCCAGGTCCTCTCCCAGCCCTGTCACCCCTGACCTTGGGTCCTTCCTTCCTCTGCCTCTCTGGCCTCGCTCTGCCCGTCTAGGGCAGCTGATTGTGCCTGCCGCACAGGTCACCATGAGCACCAGAGGCCACCGTGGACCAAAATGTCTGGCCCAGAGTCTTGCCAAGGGCGAAGCCCAGATGAGGGAGCCCCTTCCAGCCCCTCCATCCTGAGGCGTGGGGGGCCCTCGCTGCCCCATGCCCCTGGGTGTTGCACGGGGAGACCCACACGGCCTGTCTCCACCCTCAGGCCCAGGGAGTGGGTCCTCCCACCTGGGGCCCAGGGGCAAGGGTGCGGTCTGGGAGCCCCTTCACCTGAGGCCAGCACAGCCCAGACCACTGCGCACACCTGGCTCTCTCCTCAGGCTCGTGTTTTCTGAGGGGCTTTTGTGTCCAGTGAAACCTTGAAATCTCTCCCTGCCACGCCCCATTTTATTTAGTCCTTGAGCAGGCAGGGGAGAGGTGGAGAAGGGCACCCTGAGGCTCTGGCCAAGTGGGACAGTCAGGTCGAGAGGTCCAGGTCATGGTGGCCACAGAAGGCAGTGCCCTTGGCCAGCGGAGGCCAGGGCCTTTGGTCCTGTGACAGCTGGGCCGGGCGAGGTGGCCTGCAGGCCGATGCCCTTGGACAGGCGGCAGGGCCTCAAAGGGCCACCCGCAGAGCAGAGAGGCCCCGCCCAGTTCTGCCCAGCCTGCCTTTCCCTCGCAGCCGTCCTCCCCGGCGCCTGGGGCCCCGCAGGCCTGGCCTTCCTGCTCTCTCCATCAGGGGCAGGGGAGAAGCTGCCTGGAGTCACTGGATGCCGATGCTGTGTCCCCCATGAACAGGGACAGCCAAGCAGGGGAGACTAATGCTCTCTGCAGCGAGGGGACGCCTCCCTCCCAGCTTCACTCTGTGGCCCCCATCTTTGGCCTGTTGCATTTGGCCGTGACTCTGAGGTTTCTAGAGTCACTGCCTCTTCCACCACGTCCTTCCAGAGCCCTCGGTCAAAGCGCCAGCTTCCTCAGCAGGCTTTGCACCAGGCCCTGACGGTGCCCTCCTGGACCAGCCTGCTGCCTCGTCGTCCCTCCTGGGTGAGCCACTGTCCTCCGCCGCCCACTGAGGACTCCCTACTCTCCCGCACCCACTGAGTGCTCCCTGCTCTTCCACCCTCTGAGTACTCCCTGCTCTTCCGGGCCCCACACCCTGGGGACAGCATGAGGCAGGCAGGCCAGCACCCTGAGGGCTTTCCAGCCAGAAGACAAGAAAGCACACGGACATATTTGCTATTGGGAGCCCTTTGGAGGTAACCGAGTTGGTCAAGGGCAGGTACATGAGTTGGGGTGGGCGTTTTGAAGGAGAGGGCAGAGGAAGTCTCTCTGAGGAGAGGCCTGAAGGAGGTGAGGGAATGGGAGATCTGAGAGGTGGGAGTTCCAGGCAGAGGGAACAGCAAGTGCAAAGGATCCGAGGGGGTTGTGCCAGGTGCTTGTGAGAACCAGGAGAAGGAGCCTGGCGCAGAGCAAGGGAGGGGAGTCTGTGATGAGAAGAGGAACAGGGACCACGTGGTCCCCTCAGAACTTGTTGTAGGGTAGAAGGCATTGGCAGGGGCCTCACTCATTCACTCGGGTGCAGAGGGGGTGGCAGGCGCATGAACAGAAGTTTGGAACACCACCGTCTTCCATGATGGAGTTCCCGCTCTGATCCCCGAAACCATCCTGAGAGGTCAGCGCTTGACTCTGTGACTCAGCCCACTGACAGATGAGGAAACTGAGGCTCCAGAAGGCGATGTCACTCCCTGAGCTCACGAATCTTGGAGTTCGACCCCACGACTGTGTGGCCTCAAGCTGCCTCTCATGGGGCTGGGAGTTGGGGGGTCTGGGGATTAGGCTGGGCTGCGGCCACAGAATGACCCCAAGAAAGCAGTCCAGGGAGGGGGCTGTTGGCCAGGAAGCTCAGACTGGCCGTTGCCCCCTCCCAGACAGAGGACACAGAGAGGGGACAGGAGCTGGGCCTCAGTTTGACCATTTGTGCCCAGAGGGTGCATAGGCCCTGCCGATTCCTCTCTGCCAGACCCCAGTGCTGGGAATTGGGGCTCATGGTCCCACCCCCAGGGCCCCAGAGGCCTTGAGAGCCACTGCCAAGCCTCGGGGACGTGCCAGAGCAGGGGCCTGCCTGACCCCTGGCCAATCTGCACTCACGGGCACCACTGAGCCCGGGGCGCTGCCCGCGGCCTCCAGGAACAGGTGAAGTCACGGCAGGTGTCATGTTCAAAACGTCTAGCACCTGGGACAGTTATGTCAATTAAAATATCCACCCAAAGTTTTTAAATATTTTCTCTTTTATTTGCCAAATACACTATACCTGTCACCAATACTGCTTACCAAGTTACAACACAGATTGTTCATCACGTCCATCTGACTTTCCTGTCACCGTTGTTCCCCAGACGTGGTTGGTGAGGTCTTTTGAGCCCAGCTGTCACCAGATAAACAACGCCAATGACCTGACAAAGGCCCCCCTCGTCCAGTGCTTCCTCCACCATCCCCGTCACACCACCAGTCTTTAGGGTCCAGGTGGCCAGCACACCTGCACACCAGAGTCCCCACACGGCCTTGACCCAGAGAGCTCGATCTCGACCCTGCCGACAACCCATCTTCGAGGCTGCCTGCCCTCCTGCATGCGCTACCGGAAGAGACCACACACGCCTTGCCGTCAGGCTGCCCCTCAGTGCACTCAGCAGCCTCGGGGCCCCTCCAGGTCTGTTACTCACTGCGGCCACTGCTGGAAATGCTTTTCAGTGACTTGTGGAATTGATGTGTAGACAGGGCTCTGTACCAGCCGGTATGGAAAGGTCTACTCTTTCAGTAGCTGGTCTGACCGCGCATGCGAGCATGTCCACAGCCCAGGCCGGCCACCGCCCTCCCGGCAGACACCCAGCAGGAGGGCATTCTGCGCCATGGCCTGCGGCAGGCGTCCCCTCTGCTGGGGCTGCAGAGTGCAGTAAATGCCTGCTAGGTTTCCTGGAGCATGCAGGGGTTCTGGAAGGAGGAAGGGAGACCAGACTGTGGCAAGATCCTGACTTGCCTTCCTGCCGTCTGCCCTAGGGTGACAGCCCCAGGGAGGCTGCCACCCTGCAGAGCCACCCAGCTTTCCCACTGCTGCACCGTCTGTGAGGTCAGGGGTCAGCCATCGCCGATCAGCAGTGTCCTAGAGAGGAGTGCCAGGAGGGGCTGCAGAGCGTCTTGCCCAGCTCTCCTTGCCACCCATGAGGAAACTGAGGCCCCAGAGGGACAGCTGTCCTCCGGTGTCCGACATGGAAGTCCTCCAGTGCAGTTTAAATCTGTCAGCTGTGTACTCAGGGCTCCGATGGACACGTGTGCCCCTGCTCTGGCACCTGCCACCTGCATGGCCTAGGACAGACCAGCATGCCTCTCCGGCCTTCAGCTGCCTCATTCCTTCCTTCGACAATATACAATAAGCCCTACTGTGTGTTCTGGGTTTGGGGACACATGTGCACTGATAAACGATAGATGCCCAGAAGAGAAGCAAGCCCTGTCCTCGTGGTGCTTTCGATCTAGCGGGGAGCAGAGACAGAACAGCAAATAAATATGCAAACGCCAGAGAGAGTGATGCTCGCCATGGGAAATGGGAAACCAGGGGAGCAGGGAGTAGGAGGAGGGTGGGAGCCGCCCTAGAGGTTGGATAGGAAAGCCCTGGGAGGTGCCAGTGAGCAGAGCCTGGACAGCATGCCAGGCAACCAACAGCTAGTGTGGGGAATCAGAGGCCAGAGCGCACCTGACGTGTCTGAGGAGCGGCAGAGAGCCCCAGGGGTAAGCAGAGAGACCTGGGGAGGAGGCGGGAGGCGGAGGCACAGGAAGGACATGGGTTTGCTCTGAGTGAAGTGGGAGCCCTTCAAGCGAGGGTTACTCAGAGGAGTGGTGCGATCTGACTTCCCTGGTTCAAGGGTCCGCTCGGCCGTCTACAAGGGCCTGTAGGGCAGGGAGCGCGTCGGGCGGGAGCAATGGCAGCGATGGAGCAGAGAGAAATGACTGGAGTCAGATGCAGTTGGAAGGTAGGCTCTACAACGGAGGGAAGGCCACCTCCCTGGCCTGAGGTGACGGTGAGGAGCAGAGGTCGCTCTGGGCCCTATTTGGGACCCACCTCACCTCCTGGGCCTGGAAGGGAGCCCAAAGACCTTGGTTGGCGTCCTCATGTGCAGTGAGGGTACAGAGCAGCAACCGCCTGAGGCCACACGGCCCAGCAAGCAGCACCACCCCACAACCCAGGCCCCAGCACCCCAGGGCCCCACTCACCAGCCAGGGCCGCCGCACCACAGAGGGTTGTCAGGTTTGGCAAATAAGAATACAAGACACCCAGTTACATTTGAATTGCGGGTAAACGAAGAGTGAATGTTTTAGTCTATGTGTATCTCATGCAGGATTTGGCATATACATATACAAAAAATTGTTTGTTGCTTATTTGAAATTCAGATCTAACCGAGCGTTCTGTATTTCATCTGGTGACCTGAGCACCAGGGCCTGGGTGAACACTCAGGAGAATGAAAAGGTCCACCCCACGCTTGCACCCCTCCTCCCAGGCTCGGCCAAGCCCAACACTTCTGGGGGGCTGGCACCCTGGCCCCCTCCTCACCAAAGCCCCACCCAACCAGGTGCCCTCTATGCACACGAGGCCTTTGTGGACCAAACCATTGACTTTGCTGGGTTTAACCAAAGTTAAGTGTGTTGGTATGGCCTCCGGGAGGGTGCCCAGGCCCTGTCCTGGAGTCCTGGGACCTGGTCCCTGTAGTATGACTACCTGGAACAGGTTGCTGGCCTCTCTGAGCCTCTGCTGCCCATCTTATCTGGGCTCCATTCGCTTCAAGAAGTACCCAGTGCCTACTTATGCACCAGGGGCTCCGCAGAGCCCTGTGAGTTCAAAGTTAGACACACTCCAGGAGAAAACTAACAGACCAATGAGGCAAATAAGAGCCATCCAGAATAGAAGCGATCCAGTGCAAAGTGCTTCATGAATGGGTAAGGCGGTGGTTAAGAGCATAGGATTCAAGCCCCAGTCTTGCAACTTATGCTGTGTGACACTAGGCAGCTTAGCTAACCTCTCGAAAGTCTTGGATCCAACCTATGAAATCTGCGGTTTTTTCCTTGCACGTTCTGTGTTATTCTAAAGTCTTAGGTATGCTCTCAAAGTTTGGTTTGTTTTAATAGTAACACTCAGTGTTGGTAAGAGGGAAGAACAGAGATGACTATAAATTGTGTAACCCCTGTGGTCACTGACTTGGAAGTGGGTAACCAGTGTCTGTGTCCTTTAGTGCAGTGTTGACCCCACCTGTGTGCAGCCTGAGGTTGTACAGCGTAGCCAAGAGCAGTCTGTCTGGGTTCGAATCCCAGCGCCACCACTTCCTCTGCTGTGTGACCTTGGGCAGGCCTTCGTTTTCCTCCTCAATTCTGGCAGCCAGGCCTTTAGCCTCTAGAGAAGAAATCAGAAGGATCTTCTCTGTGGAGTCTGAAAAAGAAAGACCCAGAGTTCTGCCAAGTGGCGCAGCTAATCACACAGCCCACCAACCACACCGAGCTCTGGGCCGCTGCGCAGCTGCTCAGTCTCCCGTCTTAAAGAAGAGCAGAAAACGAAGGGTTCCAGACACCTGGGAACAGCCTCTCACGGAAAATCACCAAAAGAAACAATGGAGGAAAGAGGCAGGCTGACGGGGAAAAGGAAACACCAAGGAACCATCATTAATACCCTCAGGGGGTAAGAGATCCCATTATATCCCAGAAACAAGAAGAGGATGCCGTGAAGAAGAACCTTCTGAGAACGAAATACGAGCTCTTGGAAGTTAAAAACATTAGGCGGATGTTAGAAAACCAAGTGGACGAACTTCCCCAGGCCATAGAGCACAAAGACAAAAAGATAGAACATACAAAAGAAAAAGTAAGAAAATTTGAAGTCAGACCAACAAGACCTTGGAATAACAGGCATCCCAGAAAGAGAGGACAGGGGGACATCACCACTGAAATAATGGAAGAAAATTCCCAAGAACTAAAGAATATGAGTTCTAGGGGGGAAAAAAAAGCCCAACACAATAAATGAAAATAGAGCCACCCAAGGTGCATTAATTGGATGTGCTAACACTGGGACAAGGAAAAGATCCTCTCCTCTTACAGGAAAGAAAGGAATCATCTCATACAAAAGATCAGGAATATGAATGGCCTCAGTCTACTCAACTGTTCTGGAAGCCAAGACAAAGGAGTAAAACCTTCAAAATTCGGAAGGAAAAGTATTTCCAATCTTGAATTTCATCCCCAAGCAAACCCGCTGTCAAGGGCCAGGACATTTGCAGCCGTTCAGAGTTTACCTGCCATGCATGCTTTCTTGGGAGCTGCTGGAAGACGTGCGCCACTAAAAAGAGGGAGTAAACGCGGAAAAAGGAAGAGATGGGGTTCAGGAAACAGAGGAGAGGGGCTTGGGGACTCCCCAGGATGACGAAGACAGGAAGCAGGGGGATGGCACTGTGTCACCTTCAGGGAGGGAGGCCAGTTAGCATGCAATGATGAACGTCTGACATAAATGAGCATCTTGAGACGAGATTTACACAATTGGCAGAGTTGGGGGTACAATTTGTGATGGGTGCTTTGAAAACTAAGCAAATATTGACAAAGAGAGACAGAGGTGGAGACAGAGAGATCAACACTGGGGAAATCAATAAGTTGTTTAGTAAAGGAAAATTATTCATAACATTGTGCACAGTTCAGGTCTAACTAGTGTTCGTAGTTAGATTCAATAACAATTAAATTTATAGCAATAATTTAATTAATAATAATAGTATCTAAGCAAAATAGCTGTAGTTTGAGGATGAGGGCAGAATGTGTGTATGCCAGTGGACGTGTGTGCGCATGCTCAGACAAGCAAAAGCAAGAGCTCACCTTTCACCTTGAGCGGCGGGAAGTTAATAGACGGTGACAGAACTGAAAAGTCAAGAGCTAGCCCTACACGTGTGGTATTTAGAGACAAGGAGGCAAGTAGCAAAATAATGAGCTACTTGAAGTGGAAACCCTTGGGAAAGGGGAAATGGGTGGAGGGGGTCCAGCGTTGCTGTTTTTCATAACAAGCCTTGTAAAGCTAGTTGATTCTAACTAGGCACATGTGTAACGTTGATTTTAAAAAATTGAAACAAAAAAGGGTAGGAAGGAAGAGAAGGAGGGAGGGAGGGCAAAAAAGAAAAGAAAAAAGAGAGAGAAGAAAAGGAAAAGAAAAAAGAGAAGACAACAAGGAAAAGAAAAAAGACTGGAGGGAAGTCCCTGCCAATAGCAACCTCCAGGTGAAGAGATGACAGGTGATGGTTCTTCTTCTTGTCTTCTCAGCACCTATCACTATTGGTTTGCTTGGCCACTGAGGAGCCAGGGAGGCCTGGCGGGCAGCCTGTGCTGGCTGATGCAGCACCGAGCCCTCCAGGACCCTGCCGGGATGAAGGGAGCGGGCGCAGCCAAGAGCCTCTGAGCAAACCAGCAGAGCCGCAAGTGCCCACGCTGGCCCCAGACGGGCCCCACCCCCATGGGAAGAAAGGGATCCGGGCAAACTCTTGCAAAGAGCATCTGAGCAAGGCCCGGAGGTCCCCACTTCAAAGCCCCGGGCTAATGCCTCCCGACAAGCGTGGCCGAGCCTCGGGTGTTCCCTCGCCGCTGACAGCGGCCGTTCCCAGGCAAAGACAGGAGAGCGGGGCGGTGTGAGGCCAGGGGCACGCTGCGACCAGGCATTGGCCTGGTGGGGAAATGTGATTTCACACCCAGGCCCACGGCCAAGCATTCATGGCCATCCAGGGTTGGGGCCACTTCGGGCTGGCTGGTCACGGGGTATCTCCCCCAACACCCTCTCCCCCTCCTCTTCCCACGAGGATGGCTTTTGGGTCCCAGCCCCAACCCTACCCTAGGCCCATCCACCAGGTCTCAAGTCATTTCCCCACGAGATGGAGAGGCTAGGAGGACGGATGGAAGGAGGGTGGGCTTAGAGCCAGACAGAAGCCTCCCTGTCACTTTCTCTAACTTTGTGATATTAGGCAAATGACGTAGTCCCTGGTCCTCAGTATCCTTCATCTATGACATGGTGATCGTATCATTGCAGGGCTGTTGTGAGCTTCATAAATAATGCAAGACTCTGGCCTAGCCTGCAACAGGATAGCTCCTCTCATTGTCCATCACTGCCCAACACTCTACCCCAAAGCTGAGCTGCTTAAAACGGCAGCTGTTTTATTTCCTCACGATTCTCGTGGGTCCGAAATTTTGGCAGGGCTCGATCAGCAGTTCTTCTCCACGCAGCATCAGTGGAGGCTCATTCAGTGCCTTCAGCTGGTCTCTGACTTAGCTGGAAGGTCCGGAACGGCCTCCCCCCCACAACAGGCAGTTGATGCTGGCTGCCAGCTGGGCACTCAGCTGGGTTGACAGCTGGAGGCATCAGTTCTCCTGCAAGAGGGACGCTCCATGTGGCTGCTGGGTTCCAAGATGCAAAAGAAATTCTCTCTCTCTTAAGGACTGGGCTTGGAAGTAACAGGGCCACTTCCAGGACATTCTATTGGTCAAAAGGTAGTTCCATATCCAAGGGGAGGGGAAATAGACCCAGCCTTCCGATGAGGAGAGTGACAAGAAGTTGCAGCCACCTTTAATCCACCACGGTAGATGGCATCAATCTTGTTCCTGCCCCTTCTTGGCTAAGGTCCATGGGTAGCTAAGCGCTGTTATAACATGGCTTATGATCAACACTCATTGATTCATTTCAGACATTCAATGACTAATATTTGTTGAGCACTTGCTATGTGCCAGGAATATAATCAGTGAACAAGAAAACAGTAGTTGCTGCTCCACAGAGATTAGATGCTTCCTGAGGAGAGAGAGCTTTGAAGACACTGATTATAGCAAAGTGTGATGTGAACTGTACAGAGGGGCCTCAGAGGACAGGGGAGAGAAGCCACCTGGAGCTGGGTGAGGGAAGGCCTCCACAGGCAGGTCATCCAAGCAGAGGCCGAAGGAGGCGAAGGAGCCGGCCAGGCACAGAGGGACAGGATGCTGTTTCGTAGATGCTCTGTTGTTATTCAGGTATGGTAAGGCCAAGAGAGGAGGAGACAACCGCCAATGAAAAGATAACTGATGATACAGATCTCAAGAGGAAGGGGCATGCCATGTCATGGAGGGTCGTGGGGGAGCACCAGGGTGGTCAGGAGGCAGAGGGAGCGGGAAAAACATGGGCCAGAGCCTTTACTGGGATTTCCACAGGAAGGGTCAGCAGGCTTAGGACTGGCTGGTTGGAATAGTCTCCGTGGGCTCTGGGCTCACGGGCTGTCCCTGGCTGTCTGGTACCGGCCCTGGGGTGACGAGGACGGGGGGTGTGAGAGCCTGTAGAGGAGGTGGGGTGGGCTCTGGACTGGTTGTCTTGTCTTTGAGACACGGCTCGCAGGTGCGTGGTTTATTAACTCTGGGTATTGGCCATCCCTCGGAGGGCCCCTCAAAGCTGGCAGGGCCCCAGATGTCATCAGAACACAGACAATGAAAGACATGGCTGATACAGATGCTCCTGGGTCAGGAGACAGAAGCAAGAGGGGACCAGTGTGGCTGGAGATGCCTGCACGACCAGGCAAGGGGCCTTGGAAGCTAAGAGCAACGGGTGCCCACTGAAGGTATTTAGACTGCAGGTGACATGATTCCATCCTAATGTTGCAAAGCCCACTCTAGCTGAGGGGGAGAGAATGGACGAGAGCAGGGTCCTGGGCTGAGAGAAGTTGCAACAATCTAAGTGAGGGCTGGAGGCGTGTGAAGGAGGCAGGACGGTGAGGATGGCAGAAGTGAACAGTGGGCTCTCGAGTGCCAGGAGCACCATTGTCAGCATTAGGGAGAGGCTGGTGCAAGCAGTGACGGGGAGGGAGGGGCCAAGGCTGACGTGCGGTTTTGGTGAGGATGGACGTGGTGTCCTTCATCCAGATGGATGAAGGCGTCAGTGAGCAGCACTTGGGGTGGGGTCAAGAAGGCGAGAGCACATGGGACCATGAAGGGGAGATGCCCTGCTGGCACTGGATATGTCTGTCTGGAGTCCAGAAAAGTGGTCTGGGCTGGAGATACCAGATGATGGCTGTCGGCACAGTCAGACAGGCCAGGTTTATGCCTCAGTAACAAACAACCCCCAAAGCTAGGCTTGTAGCAACAAAGGATTCTTTCTCACTCGTGCTGTTGTCCATTAGAGGTTAGGGGGGATTCTGGATGGGCACTCTGAAGGGCCCTGATTTCCTTCCTCCACGAATAGTGTCCCAAAGGCTGTGGCGTCAAACCTGGGCTCCCTCATCCCCGCCCCAGCCTCCCTAAGGCCTGGTGCTTGTGAGAGTTGGTGCAGGTACCAGTGGGACGTGTTCTCTGAAACGCACTGGCTGACCCAAGCCAAGTGGAATTGGTTGGAAGGCAGTGAGCTCCCCGGGCTGGAGGGAAGCCTGGTTGTCCAGCAGACCAGCCTGCAGCCTCCATGGGTGTCCAAGAGCCAGACCAGCCAACGACAGCCTCGGAAGTCAGTGAATTCCTACCATTCTGAGTCTTTCTCCTTACTCTGCACAAAATGCACGTTCCAAGTGGGAATGTCCAGTTGGCCACACACAGTCTGTGCCCACCCTGAGGTTGGGTCCACTGAGGGGCGTTAGGTATTTCCCGAAGGAAATTGGGGCACTGCGATCAGAAAAAGGATGCTGAGAAGCCAGAGCACGATAAATGCCCACTACCACTCTCCATAGCTTGTTCAGGTTTTTTGCTTGTTTTTACGTTTTTATTAAGATAACAAACATACATTAAAGTGCACGTTTCGATATTTTTTTCCGTACGATTACACTCGTGTAACCAGCACCATCACGCTCCTTTCCAGTCTGGATGCCTCCAAATGTGCCTGCTGTTCTCACCTCCATCCTAGACTCTGGTTTTCTGTTCTTGAACTTCATGTAGATAGAATCAGTGCCTCCTGCTCCTGTGGCTCGTCATTACGGCTGTGAGGTTCACTTGCGTTGTTATGTGTAGCAAAGTCTGCTTCTTTTTCACCACTATGTAGTATTCCATCGTGTGACTACATCACTGTTCACTTACCTGTTCTCTTAATGACAGATATTTGGGATGTTGGTGCCACATATCTTTGTCAAACTGAACCAGACTGTTTCAGAAGGAGGATGCACACTGAGGCAAGTGTAAGGAGTCTGGCTTTTTAGTTCTCGCCATGAAGTTCTTGACAGCATCATGTTCACGTTTCTGGCCTGGAGCCCCTCTCCCCACCGTGGCCCCCAGCACAGCATCCTCACAGGTGGGCACTCAGATGTACTGTGGGACAGATGAGGCACATCCATCCTCATCCTGGACTCCTGGCCCAGTGCTCCCTGTACCACTGCCTGTCGGTGGCTCCCTGGGAGATCCCTGCTCGTGACCGCCCAGTGGATAAGTTGGGGTCTTATACTGGCACAGGGCTGGAGTAAATCCTCTAAGGGCTGGTGCTGTCTGTAGCTGGCACAGGACTGATGGCAGATGCATGGGGCTGGAACTATGTAAAGGAATGGATGGAATCGAATTGGGTTGACACAGGGATGCTGCCCCAGCTGGAGGACGATGACAGGGACATGACTCCCAAGCTCCCAGAAGCCTGGAACCTCCTGGGCCTCAAGCCAGGTTCCAGGCTGGCAAGGACAGGGACAGACTCTATACTTGCTTTTGCTACAGTTGGCAGAAGACGGTGTCTCGGTTCCCTGGGCTCGGTCCTCACAACCTGACTGTCAGGGGAACAACCTCTCCCAATCCCCTCACACTGACTTCTCAGGCTGGCTGGCCACCCTGGCCACCATGGTGAGAACCACGGTGGCCTTGCTCTCCCAGGAAAACCCAGAGTTGCGCAGTCTCCCACCCCACCCCAGTTGAAACTGTTGCAGATCTCCATCAGCTCCTGGGACTTCAGGCATGGGCGGCTCAAGGGGGATGTGCAGACTGAGCTCAGAGGGAGATCTGAAGTGATTGGCAAGATGGGGGTGGGGGAGCCACAGGCAAGAAACCCAACTCTGAGCACCTCTCTGAACCAGGGACAGCACTGAGGGCTGCTGGAGTTAGGGGGAGGGCATGGAGATTTGGAACCTACCAGACTCAGGTATGAATCCAACTCTGCTATTTACTTGCTATGTGACCTGGGCAAGTCACTTTACCTCTCTGGACCCCAGTTTTCTTATTGGAAAATGGAACCTCAAAAGGCTATAAGGAAGATTAAATTAGAGAAAGTCTATGAAAATCTCGGCATAGAAAAAGCGCTAGTAAACCCTCTCTTGTCCTTTTCACCTTCTGATCTCTGCCTGTTGGAAGGAACTAGACGAAAGTGGGTAAATGGGACCCAGAAGCCCAAGAGCAGCCTCAAGTTTTGGTCAGCAACTGAGACCACTTCTGGGAATTCGCTGGGAGGATCCTCCCCTCTTCTGGTCTGTCTTAAATTCTGGCTTCCAGGGTCAGCCTGGAGCACTCACTGCTTTTTGAGAGAAGGCACAATACTCAAACCAAAGGGTGGAGATGGGAGGGTATGAAAAGAAGAGCCAAGAAGAAAATCAAGTTCATTTCCTTGGACCAGGGCGGTGATGGTAAATGAATAAATGAGTGAATGGAGAAATTGAATAAATGAGTGAATTGAAGAATACTGGAAATAACAGCTAACACATAAAACACTGTGTGTGGGCTAGGCACTCTAACAAGTGTCTATTTCACTTAAGCTTCCAAAAGTTCTTTGAAGTAGGTACTACTGTCATTCCCATTGTATGGTTGAAGAAATTGAGACACAGAGAGGTGGAGTGACTTCCCCAAGGGCAACCAACATGTTAGTGCTGGGCCCAGGACTGCAAACCCAAGCTACTGGCTCCTAAAGTCTGAACCTTACTGCTTCTTGATGAGTGTGAATTGAATAGATGGATGGTTGGATGAATGGATGAATGGGTAGGTGGATGGATGGATGGATGGATGGATGGATGGATGGATGGGTGGATTGATGGATGGATGGGTGGATGGGTAGAGGGATGGAGAGATGGAGGATGGATGGAAGGATAGAAGGATGTATGAATGGAGGGAGGGAAGGATGGACAGATGAGATAGATGGGTGGATGGGTGGTTGAATGCATGAATGTATGTATGTATGGATGGATGGATGGATACAGAATGAAAAAAATAATGAATGGGTGAGCATGGATGACTGCAGGAAATGGGCTGATGCCTGAGGCCATTCACTAATTTGTTCCAGGTATCTGCAAGGAGGACAGGAATCAGGAGTTAAATTGATGTCAATAGGTGCCTGGAAACCAACACTCACCCCTACTCCCTACCCCTGAGGCTTCCTGTTGCTGCCTGAAATCCCACAATTCCCAGTTCCTTCCTTCAGTGTAAGCATTACTCTCAGCCTACACTTTTAAATCTCAAACCCCATGGAAGGGACCCTCTGCCATCTGAGCAGCCTGTGGGGGTGACTGCATCGCATGCACCCCCTCCGGGGAAGGGCAGTGCTGAGAGGAGGTGCTCAGGGCGGCCCCCTGAGTTGAAGGACGTGGGAGTATCCCCTCCCTGGCTCCAGGGAAGGCTGCCATCTCTAGACCAGCCAAACCACTCCCTCCCAAGCAGCGAAGTCCCCACTCTCCTGGTGGAAAGCAGAAAATGGAAACAGCCAGCCTTGCTGTGAGCAAACTGGATCGCAGCCCCTCCCTCTGCTCTCAGCTTTCTGCTGCCAGAAGACTGGGTGTCACACTGCGTTATCACGGCAGGAGTCACACGGAAGCTCACCCGCGCTTGGCATCCACTTCAGCGAGAATGCCTCCTCACCCAGCCTCATGGGAAAACCCTCAGGGCCAGCCACGAACGGTGGCTTTCAGTTCTCCCTGAAGAGCACTATCTAGTCCCTGGGTCTCAGTTTCCCCATCTATCAAATAAGGAACATAACCTGCTCTATCCACCTCTCAGGAGTAATTGACACTTGTTTTTAAGTGGGAAAACCCACCTCACTTAAATTGCACCTATTCTGTGTTGGTCATCATTCTAATCACTCTACAAATAACATGAGTTTAATTTTCACAAAACCCTAGGAATTAGGCCATATTATCCTTCCCCTGTACTACAGGTGAGGCAACGGGGGCGCAAAAGGACAAGAGCATTCAAAGCCCAGGGGGTCTGGCCCCAGAATCTGTGCTCCTAACACCTCGCTGGACCAACTCCACCTTAAGTCCCAGCCAGCACCACGCTCCTCCCTGCGGGCCCCACACCCCATCATGCCCAAGGATCCCCATCCTCCTCGTCCTCAGCCTTCTGCACCCCTGGGGTGACCATGCGAAGGACAGTGTCTTTCCACTCTGGCAGCCTGCCCCCCCGACTGAGTCCTTCCACAGGGCCAGCTGAGCCCCTTCACCCTCGCTCTTCTTTCCTTGCCCTTCCTGCCCAGCACCAAAGTCTGCATCTCCCTGACCCCCGGCAGTTCAGTGACCCCTGACAAATCCCTTCGCTTCCTACCCCTTACATTCCTGCCCCACGAAGGCTGCCCCATCCCTCACTCCCTGGCCCCCAGAGTCAGAAGAGGGGTCAGCATCTTCCCATCCTCTTCTGCTGCCAGAATCTCCTCTTGGAGATACCAGGGGCTTTGCACTGTGTTCAGGAAATAGAGTGGACCCCACGTGAGGCTAAGCGCCCAAGGCACAGATCCTGCAGGAGCACGAGGTGTATCTGCCCGGAGCCAGGTGCTGCCCCAGGGAACTGTGGAGAAGTGACCGTACCTTGGCCCCACAAACTGCAAGGAGGATGGTTTCCCTCCAAATCCAAAGAAACGCCAGCATCAGTTAGTCTCAGGAGAGTTCAGTGGCACAGGGACTGCATGTGATCAACTGCTTTTATTTCTTTAACTCTTGCTTTAAGTTATGTTCCTATCTTGCGTGCGTGTCTTAGGGAATGTAGGTAATAAATCATGCTATTATTTTAAGATTGTGTCGTAAAAAATGTTTAATTGTTTTAATATCGTGTAACATAAACATGGTTAAAAGTTTGATGTTTCTGTGGATGACACATGGGGGACATATCACCCCTTGGTCTCTGCAGCCACACTCAAGAGCCAGTTTTCCTGGGTGCAGGCACAGTGCTGAGAAGGAAACATCAACCCTAAAACTCCAGCCCTGCAAATCGCAGAGCTACAGGGAATGGAGAGAAGCTAAAACAGGCACCAGGGAGTCAGGAGCCTGGGAAGGAAGAGAGCAGAGAGGGAGGGAAGGAAGGAGGGAGAGAAGAAGTCACTGGGAAAGGGCTGAGAGGGCAGGGCTGGGGAGGCTGTGTGGGCAGGCGGGTCTGCACGGCAGCCTGGAGGAAAGGTGTTCCAAGCGGAGGGGAGCACAGGAGGAAAGATGGGGAGGTCAGACTGGACTCCGGGGGGAAACAGTCAGAATCTGCCCTGTCTAGGGAAATCAAGAACGTGGAGGCATCCTGGCAGGTGATACTCGGTTAATGAGGGGAACAGGAAAGGACTTGTTAAGATGCAAAGAGCACAGGCCATAAAGAAGAAGAATGGTAACTTTAACAACGTGAAAATGAAAAAGTTCCCTGTTAAAAAAAAGACTTTTAGAAAGGCAGAAGATAAGCCACAAACTAAGAGGAGATATTTATGATATCGTATGTCGACAGAGGATTGGTATCTAAGTCATATGAAGAATTCCAACAAACAAATCGGAAGAAGACAAAAACCTGACTGAAAAGCGTGCGAGAGATGCAAGCAGGCAATCTGGAGAAAAGAAACCTCAATGGCCAGTAAACATATGAAAAGACGTTCAATCTCATTATTAGTCATGATATATCACGAATAAAATTAAGTAAGTTAAAACCATAGTGAGGTACCATTTCTCAAAACATGAAAAGTCTGACAATCGTAAGTGTCAGGGAAGCCACGGAGAACCAAGAACTCGCACACCTTGCCTGAACCTCCACGTGGCGGGGTAACTTGGCAACCCCTAGTGCAGGCGAAGATGCCCGTGACCTGCGGCACGGCAGCTCTGTGTGTACGTGTGGCAGTTTTTAAGCCTGGCTGCAAATTACTTGACACTCTCTTAGGCAGAGGTGGGAGTCTATGCTCCTTCCCCTGAAATCTGGGTGGGTCTGTGACGGCTTCAATCAATGAATTCAGCGGAAGCGATGTGAGGTGATGGAAGAGGCCACACGGCTTCTGCCTCGCTTGCCGGGGTGCTAACTCCTGGAGCCCCAAGCCACCATGTAAGTCTGACTCCCCTAGGACCGGTATGCTGAAGAGACCAAAGGTGGATGGTCCAGTCAACAGTCCCACTGAGCTCAGGCTTCCAGCCATGCCTGCCAAACCACCTTCCAGACCAACTCAGAGTGACCCCTCCGAGCGACCCCAGGCCATGCCCCGTGGAACAGAAGCATCTCCCAGCTGAGTCCTGCCCAAACGCCCTGACACACAGCGTTGTGAGATGTAATAAAATGGTGGTCGTTTTAAGCCACTAAGTTTTGGGATAGATCGTTTTGCAGCCACAGATAAGTGGAACCATATCCAACAGAAATCCATGCACATGTGCACCCAAAGATATGTACAAAAATATTTACTATATCATTGTTTGCAAAGGCAAAAAATTGGAAACAACCTAAATCTCCATCAAGAGAAAATAGATTTTAAAAATTCTGATATATTCACACAGTGGAATCCGTTTCAGCAGTGAGAATTAATGAATGGGAGCTCCATGTGTCAACGTGGACCATCTCAAAACAACATCGGGCTCAAAAACAAGTCGAAGAAGAATATGTACAGCTTGGCAGCGTTTATATAAAGTTTTAAATGATGGGAAACAGTACAATATTTTGTATTTGGATACTTATCTATATAGCAAAAACATAACCACACGGAGGGAAGGAAGAACAATGAATTCATCATGGTGGAGATGGGATGGGAAGGGTCCACGGGGAACTTCAATGTTCTGGTTGTTTTATTTCTTTAAAGAAAATTTGACATAAATAGGAAAATATGTTTGGCTCTGACAAAGCTGAGAAATGGCTCCTGCAGGGGATGTCTCGCATAGTAACAACCGCTAAGGTGGTGGCATCCAGGTGTGCCCCACTTCCCATCCCTGGTCTGAGCCAGGCATTAACTCTTTAGCTGCCAGATGGCAGGTGCCCGGGGAGGTGCAGGGAAGGGCCCTCATGCAGAGAGCTGCTCCTCTGAGGGCTCAGCGTGGCAGCTGTTTACCAGCCTGTGTGAATGTACTTCAGTATTTTCACCATCGGGACATCCCAGCTGAACACGAGCCTGGGGTACGTGAGGATCAATTACATTCGTTACGTTGTTCTCGACTCTCTGCCTGTTTGAGATGCTTCACACTTCTTGATGAGGATACAGGCAGGAAGGTGCTGACTGTAACAGGAGGAGAGGAGAGCGGAGGCCGAGCAGCCTGGCCGCGGTGGGGACATGACAGGAAGTAGCCTGCCTCCCTCCTAATCAGAGCTTCCCGCCCTTTACAGCCACCACTCCTGCACGATTCTACTCTCACTCATTTCTCAGATGCCAAGCCCATACTGAGTGCCTGGCCCTGGGGACACAGGAGTGAGTGAAAGAACTTCCCTGCTCTCGGTTGCGTACAGTGCAGCCAGGAGACACACCTGTGGGCTGTGGACAAGGGACAACAGCAGGAGCCCTGGGCCCAGGAAGAGGGGCACCTGGGCCCACAGGATGAATTGAGACATGAAGGGGGAGAGGCTGAGTAGGGTGACACAGTATAGAATACAGAGGGGGCGACGTACAAAAAGCCCCTCCAGGACACCTGCCAGCCAGCAATGGATTAGTGGTCAGGGTGAGCCCTGTAGCAGGACATCTGCCAAGGACCTTCAGTTCAATTCTGCCTGCTCTTGGGCGCCTGGAGGGCCCTAGGTGCTCTGAGGGGCATGGGCAGAGGCTGTGGCCCTGCTTTGAGGCGAGTAGGATGGTCACCTCAGAGAGGGCACTGCTCAGAGCCAGGGTAAGAGGTGCCTGCCGCCTGCTTGAGCCTTGCCTGGCAGGCAGTGGCCGGAGGGAGAGGCCCCGTGGAGTGCAGCCCAGAGCTGGCCCAACCATTCAGGCCACCAAATGATCCTCAAGTCATGGCCTAGAGGTCTGAAAAGGGCCTTTGGGGACACCCAGAGCATCTTCCCTCAGCCCTGCAGTGGGGTCTGTAGGGCTGCAGCACTGGGGTGCAGGCGGGAGTGAGGATCTCTCCATTCCAGCAGCCTCAGCCCAGGCCGGGTCTCTCAGAGGCCGGCGGGTCCTGCAAGGAGCAGGGAGGGTGTGGGGAAGACGTGGAGAAGGAGGCAGTGGAGGCTGGGATCGCCTCACTCTGGGCCCACTATCCTGGAGTGGGGTCTGGGTGAATTCACGGCTCTGCCCCAATGAGGCCTCACCACTTCTTACACACAGACACACACGCACACACACACACACGGCTCCGCCTCCCTGCAGAGCCCTGGCCAGCCGTGCTCCACTCAGCAGCCACACTGGACTGTCTTCTCACTCCGTTTCATCTTATAGCATTGTTGTACGGCGGGTGCAGAGACCCAAGTTAGTCATAATCCTCAGTAAAGCACACGTAGATTCTTTGTCGCTTTGTCTTATTTATTTTAGTTCCCCTTTGATCCCATCTCCCTCCTGTTCCCATCTTGTTCCTCACAGGGACTGACCCAGTATATTTGATATACAGCCTTGACTGTGCCCGAAACATTATAAAGTGTGAAGCGAAATTTTGTATGTATTTCCGGGTGGTCAATAAACACTAATGGTATAGAGCAGAGGTTCTCAAAGTATGGTCCAGGGATCCTCAGGGGACCCCACGAAATTAAAACTATTTTCACAGTGATACTAGGATGTTATTTGCGTTTTCCATCTCATGAATGTACAGTGGCGCTTTTCAGAGTCTGCCTGATGTGTGATATCACAACAGAATGAATCCAGGAGCAGATAGGAGAATCCAGCTGTCTCCTAATAAGCCAGATATTTTCAAGATTTGCAAAACTGTTAAACAATGCCACGTCTCACTATATTTTTTATTTTGGAAAATAAAACTTTCTCATAAAATACATTATATATGTTAACATGCAATGGATTTTTTTTAATGAATTCATAAATCATTTTAAATTTTCGGTTTCTGATATGATAAATGCAGATAGATATAACCCACATAAAGAAAAGCTCTTTGGGGTCTTCGATCATTTTTAATGTGACATGATTTTATGATATGACCATCTCCTCTCTCCACTCTTTTGCACTCGGCATATGACTCAAGACTCCTCCCCATGCTGTGCGTACATCTCATTCATTGCTCCAAAGCCTGCGTCCGCTTCCATGGTCGCCCACCACGTCTCACATACCTGCTCCCTCAGAACGCCCACCTGGGCTGCCAGTGACTTCCAGCTGCCAGAACCAATGCCACTGTGAACACCTCATTCATACCCCTGTTTAAAGAATTTTTCTGGGAAATATATCCAGGACTAGAATCCTGGGCCAAAGAGCATGCACATATTTAAATAAAATAAAGAATATCTTCCAGACTGGCTATACCTGTTCACACTCCCACACTTAGTGGTGCACAAAGACCTCACCTCCCCACACACCTGTAAACACCTGGTATCCATTAGCCAGCTTTCTAATTTGCCATTCTGATGGGTACAGACAGTAAGCCCTTGTTTTGATCTTCTTCTCTCTGGCTGTTGGTGAGTTGGGGCATCTCTTCACATGTCGTAGTCATGTGGGGCTCCTCTTCTGAGAACCTGCCTATTCATATCCATCACCCATTTTCCTCTCCAGTTTTCTGTCTTTATCTTGTTGATTTGGACTTCCTTGAATAGTCTTGATCAGTGCTGCCTAAAGTGGGGACCAGCTGCCTGTCTAAGAAATGTTTGTTAAATTAAAGAACTTACCTTCTTTCTTCAAGAAATTCTTGCTATAAAAAGCAAAAATCTCAGCTCAACTAAACAGTGTGCTTAGTGACCATGGTTGAGTGACATGCTGGTGCAAGCTCATCTCCTTGCAGACCAAAACTTTGAAGAGTGCAGGTTAGATTCCTTGCTGATTTTCCTAATCTGCCACTTCTCTTTCATTGTACCTTTGATGTCCTTTATTGAATATAAATCTTTAATCTTGATATTGTCATCCTTTTTTCTTTCGCCTTGTGATTTGTGCTTTTTAGATCTGGTTTAAAAATCTTTGCCATTTTGAATTCAAACTGAATATGAGATAATAATATTGAACAGAGGGGTTCATTATACTGTTTTCATCATTTTTTGTGTATGTATAAAAATGTAAAAAAAATAAAATAGTCTCTTCCTAGACTAGGGCCCACACAAAAAAATTCTTGTACATATTCTGCATTAATGTTATAAACTTACCAGGCACGTTTAGATCTTCAATGCGCCTGGAGTCTAACTTTGTATATGGTTCAGGGTAGGGATACAACTTTGTTTTTTCCTTATAGAGGGTCAGTGTCCCTATAGGATCTACTGAAGTCTGTTCTTTCCCCGCTGTCCTGTGCTGCCTTCTTTACCACTCTCTCTGCTCCCTATACATTCATGGGGCTGTTTCTGAGCTCCCTGTTCTGGTCTATTGTCTGCATGTGTGTGTTCCTGCTCCAAGACCCCACCTTATTACGATAGCTTATAGTATGCTTATTATTTGACAGAGTAAATATCCTGTTGTATGAATTGGGGTATTGGTTTAGCGGTTTTAACAGAGATCAAAAAGCAATAGATTTAGCAACATGAAAAGTTAATTCTCTTTTGTGTCAATTTCTGAGCTGGTAGGCTGTTCTGCTGCCCATGGTCACCCAAATTTCCAAGTTTCATCAGCTCTGTTGCTCCCCTGTTGGCTTGGACGTGATCCTCATCCCCCAGGGGAGGTTGACTCATTGTTCTAGCATGTGGGAAGGAGAGAGGCGTCCCTTCAAGGACACGGCCCCAAAGTTGCTCACACATCTACTCACATTCCATTGGCCTGAACTTGGTTGCAAGCTACACTTAGCTGCAAGGGATGCTGGGAAATATCATCTGGTTGGGCAGCCATGTGCTGGGCTAAAACTGGAGAGTTCTATACTAGAAGAAGAAAGTGTAGAAAAAACGTGGAGGGACAAAAAAGCAGTGTCTGCCATACATACTTAATTTTGCTATTCTTTTTCAAAATTAACTTACTACTCGTGGACCTTTATTTTTCCATATAAGCTTTAGAATGAATTTGTTGATTTCTTTGAGAAATCCAGCAAAAACTTTTATTGCTTTTAACTCATAGATTGCTTTGGAGGTTGTTAATATCTTTACTATGTTAACGTCCCATTTACATATATGGAACATCTCTTCATTTTTTCAAACAATATTTCCTTTAGTAGAGAGTCTGTTTTCTGCAAGAAAGTCTTGTTCATTTTTCATTAGGTTAACTCCTAGATAGTTCATAGTCCCTATGATACTGTGAATACTATCTCAGTTTTGATCATATGTTCTGGCCCGTATGGCAGTTACAGAACAGGGAGCAGCAAACTATGGCCTGCAGGTGAAACCCAGCCCATGGCCTGTTTTGTATGACCCATGAGCTAAAAATGCTCTTCACATTTTTGAAGAGTTGTTAAAGAAAGAAAAGAAAAGAAAAAGCATATGTGATAGAAACCATACGTGGCCTGCAAAACCTGAAATAGTTACTATCTGGCCCTTTATAGATAAAGTTTGCAAACCTCTGGCGTAAAGGAATGCTTTTGATGGTTTTAAGTTGACCTTTTATCTTGAAACCTCATGAGTTTTCTTAACCAGTTCTAACAATTTTTCTGTTGATTTCCTTGGGCTTTCCAAGCTTGATTTATCTTCCACAGATGATAGTTTTATCTCTTCCTTTTTAATCCTTACACCTCTTCTGCATTTTCCTTGGCTTATAGCTTTCACCAGCCCCTGTAATATTATGTGAAAAAAATTGTAGTGATAGTATGATAGGATAGTTGCCTTGTCCTAAATCTTAATGAAAATGAGGCTAAAGTTTCTGCATTAATTATGATTTCGCTGTAGGTTTTTGGTATATGCCCTTTATCAAGTTAAGGAAATTTCTTTCTATTCTTGGTTTTCTTACAGGTTTTCAATCAGAAATAGATGTCTGAATTTCTCGAGTGCTATTGAAATAATCATATGATTTTGTCTGTTCATTTATTAATGAGAAGAATTGCATTAAGGATTTTCCAACATTAAGCTATCCTTGCATTCCTAGAATAAACCCCACGGCCACCACACCCATAAGTGAAATGAGCCTATGATTTCCTGTACTGTCCTTACCATGGATCGGAATCTAGGTTATACTAACCAGTCTTATTAAATGAATTAGCACCTTTCCTGCTTCGTCTAATTCTGGAACAAATTTTGTAAGACAGTAATTATCTATTTCTTGAAATTTTAGCAAAACACCCTTGTAAGGCTGTCTGGACCTAGACTTTTTCGTAAAAAGAACTGTGTTATCACTTCAGTCATTTAAAACTATTGACCTATTCAAGTCTTCTATTTCCTCTTGAGTTTATTCATCACTTTGTGTTTTTCAGGAATTTATTCATTTTGCTCAGGTTTATCAATTTATTATCATGGTTATTCTTGCTATTAATATATTCTTAGAATATCATTTCTTTGTAGTTATTTTCGTTTTTTATTATTCACTGCATTTGCATATTTATTCTATTTCCCTTGATCAGTCATATCAATTTATTCAAAGAAGAAACTTTGGGTATCGAGTCCTTTATCTTTTTGCTACTTCCTTATTTTATTATTTCACCGCTTCTTTCTTCTGCTGCCAATCGTTTCCTCCCTCTCCCCCCTCCCCCTCTCCCCCTCCCCCCTCCCCTCCCCCGTCCCTCCCCTTCTCCCCTCCCCCTCCCCTCCCCCTCCCCTCCCCCTCCCCTCCCCCTCTCCTCCCCACCCCCACCCCACCCCTCCCCCTCCTCCTCCCCCACCCCCACCCCCACCCCTCCCCCTCTCCCCCTCTCCCCCTCTCCCCCTCTCCTCCCCTCCCCCCTCCCCCTCCCCTCCCCTCCCCCTCCTCCTCCTCCTCCTTCTTCTCCCCAAAGCCCCCAGTACATAGTTATATTGCTGGTCCTTCTAGTTGTGGCATGTGAGACACAGCCTCAGCATGGCTTGAGGAGCGGTGCTATCCCTGTGCCTAGGATCTGAACCGGCGAACCCTGGGCCCCTGAAGCAGAGCACATGAACTTAACCACTTGGCCATGGGGCCGGCCCGCATCAGCTTCTTGAGTTGAATGCTTAGCTCATTTGTTTCATTATTTCTTGTTTTCTGACAAATGTATCTAAAGCTATATATCTTCCTGTGAGTTCTTTTTTTTCAAGCTGTGTCTCAAAAATTGGGCCAGAATTTTTGTGGTCAGTCAGGTCTAAGTATTTTACAATTTCCCCTGGTGATTTCCTCTTTAATCCAGGTGTAGTTTACTAGGATGCTACATGGTTTCCAGACACATGGAATGTTTGCAGTTACCCTTTAATCTCTGATTTATGATTTTATTGCATGGTAATCAGAGAACAGGGTGGGTATGAAGATGGTTCCTTTAAGCACATCAAGGCTCCCTTCGAGGCCCAGCACAAGGATGATTTTTGTGAACGCTCCATGTGTGCTTGGATAAGCTTTACATTCTCTGCTTGTGCAATATTTTGTATGCCTATGTAAATCTGAGCTTATTAATTGTGTCTATCAGTTTTTCTATATTGTTTTTGGTCTGCTTGATCTATCTGTTTTCTGAGAAGTTGGTGTTAAAACTGACAACTATAATTGTTGGTTTACCAAAGCAACACATTGAACCCGAAAAGTCAACCTTGTCACTCCCATTGCTTTCAGGAAAAAAGAAAAAGGAAATCCTCAGCTCGGCTGTGATAAAACCCTCTTTATCCAGGCCTGACTCATCTCCTCCATCAGGTTCTTCTCTCTCTGCATCAGCAGCCCCCTCCCTGACCCCCACCCCCTGTGCTCCTTGCCATGCACACACATGAGGGACACCCTTCCTCTCGCTCCCTGTGTTTGTGCACCATGAGTCCTCCCTCTGGAATTTTCTCCTGAAGCTCATCTAGCTTCTCATAAATACCTGCTCAACCTTCAAAATTCAGCTCAGGTATTTACAACCACATCAACCATCATGTCCCATGGACACCTGGACTGCAGCCAGGCCTGGCCACCTCCAGCCCCTCTAAGGTGCCATGCCCTCTCCCACCTCTGAGCCTCTGCCTGGGCTGTTCCTCCTCGGAAGGCACTTCTCCAGATGATCCTATCTCTGCACTCCTTCCCAACTCAGCCTGACCTCTCCTTCTCTCAAAAACAATTCTTCCCCATGTTTTGCATGCCTCCTTCAGACACATCCTGCAAACACTTACTGGATGTCCCTTCCCCCATCCCTCACTCTCCCCCCTCCCAACCCTCACGTGCTATGCTTATGGTGACACTGGGTAAAGGGCCGAGTGAGACGCCAGCCCTCCCCCAGAGGAACGTACATTCTGGAACCTGAAGTGGCAAACCCAAATGCAAACGGGGTCCAGGCAGGTACTGGACACACGTCAGCAGCCGGCTAGGGACTGAGGGCCCTGCCCCATCTGGAGGGCGCAGTGTGACTCTGCCCCCAACTCTGCTGGTGTTGGGAATGTGGGCCCGGCTTTACCCCATCGTTCAATTTTTCAAGAAAAGTCGCAAACTTTAAAACATTGGTAACAAATTCAAATGTTTCTGAAACATGGTGCTGGGCAAACAAACAAGCCCGTGGGCCAGGAGCGGCCCGCGGCGAGGGGCTCCAACCTTGGGCTGCAGGCACGTGGAGAGGGCGGCTCATCAGCCAGAGGGAGGCTCCGGGGAGAAACCGTTTGAGCACCAAGCTGATGACTAGCAAGAGGAGCCAGCAGAGAAGAGCGGGGTACAGTGTTCCAGGAAGAGGGACAAGAATCAAATAATGGCCTCGGTTGTTATGGTCAGTGCCCCACCCCACCGGCTGGGGTGCCAAGAAGGCCTGCGCGCCTCCCTGGGAACCTGTGCCTCCAGCCCCGGCTGCACAGAAAGGACAGCCATCCCCAGGCCCCTAGCTCACTCCTGCCTCCGCCCGGCCCCTGCACAGGAATGATAAAGGGGAGGAGGAAGCAGGGCCCCCTTCGCCAGGCCTGGGCTGGGGCCAGGGACGGCTGGGTTCAGCTCCCCAGGGCCAGGACAAGAGTGAGGCCTGCTGGGTGGAGATGGAACCTGGCTTTGGTGGTGGCGACGGGCGGGGCAGGCCTGTAGCTCCCAGACGCCCCCTTCCTGACCCAGCCCATCCTTGTTGGAAGGCAACCTCCTCTTTCATTGGGAGCCCGGCCGGGGCAGCCCAGGAGACAGGAGCACGGGAGGTTCAAAGAGGGACGTGCCCTCCACAGCACACTCCCTGGATGGCCCGGCTCCAGCAGGTGTGTGCCCAGCTGGTTGTTCTGTCTTTTGTGTTGAACGGAGCTCTGTTTTCTGAGGGGGTGGGGAATTACTGGAAGGCTTTGTGCGAGAGCGGACAGAGGAGGGCTCTCCCAGGTTGGCCCAGCTCAGGCTGCAGAGGTAAGAACAGGTACAAACGGGCATCCTGTGCCGGGTCTGTCTGACAGCAGGGCCCCACTAGGCCCAGTACGCCACGCCCCACCCTGTGCCAATCATAAGCTCCTGGTTCCACCTGCAAACATTCACTGGGCACCTACCGTGGGCCGCCCTGCTCACTGAGGGTCTAGGTGCCATGGACTGGGAGCAGCAGGCACTCCGTGAACATCTGCTCTCAAATCTCTGGGTGTGGAGGGGGCTAAGAGGGGGCTTCAGAAAAGATTTTCAGAGCTGGGATCACAGGCAAGCTGTGTCTTGAGAGGTAGGGAAGGACTTGCCAGAGTGTCAGGAGAAGGGTGTTCGGGGCAGTGGGAACAGCCTGGCACAGGCACGGAGGTGTGAACATCCTGGAGCCTCAGCAAATGCCCACGAGTTGTCTGATGGGGGAGTGAAGTTCACGGGAGTGGGAACAGAGAGACACAGAGACCGCCAAGAACTTCATCCTGTAGACAGTGGGGACCACTGGTGCCTCCAGCCTTAGGAAGGCCACCTGAGCAACGGCGGTGAGGGCAAGCCTGGTGATGCAGGCCAGGAGCTGTGGACGATGCAGTCGGTGAGGTCTGCGGGAGCAAGAGCCAGCAGGATGTGGTGGCGAACAGTACCAGTGGCCTGGGCATGCTCAGAAGCCACCCACTGCTCAGGGCATCTGATGGCTGCCAAGAGCCCTTTCTCTCCAGAAGGCAGACCGTGATACCAAAGAAACCTTGAGTGACCAGAAAGTTCTGCCACAGAAGCCCTCTGTGCGCTGACCTCTGGGGGGTCAAGCTCTCCTAAGGCCTGAAGGAACACCCAGCCTCGGTCACAGTCCCAGGGATTCTGTCCCTGAGACTCCAGGCAGTGTGTCCTCCTTTGCAGCCTCAGGGCTCTCCATCGAGGCAGCAGGAGCCCAGGGCCCACAGGAAGTCCAGACGCACTCTACAGGGAGCTTTTGGGAATGAATCCCTGTCCCCAGCAGCGAGGCTGGGGTGGGGGGGCCCTGGAGTCGAGAGAAACTGACGTTGAAGTCCAGCTCTCTTGGGGATGGTGAGACCCTGGCTAGGCTTCCTAACCTCTCTGGGCTCTGTGTCTTCATCTGTAACTTACTACGAGCCAGGTACTGTGCTAAGTTCCCTTGTGCTTAATTTTGCTCAGTCCTCCCCAGCCACAGGGGCAAGCACTCACCTCATGTAGTGGACAGGAAACCAAAGCTCCAGGAGCATCAGATTCTTGCCCCTTGGAAGGTGGAATCACCCAAATCCATCTGCAGCCGGGCCGAGCTCTGCATCTGGGATCTAAGAACCCAACTTTGTGTGCCCCTCCTGGGCCTGGCGGGGGAAAGAACCAACACCCAGGAGAGCCTTGCCTCCCCCCTCACCTCCCCTCCCCACCATCCCGCCTCCTGGGAAGGTGTCACTCGGGTGGAATACCCCATCCCAAGTTCATTTTCCTGTCTTATTTGCTCCTTCTGCCTCTAAGCAGAAGACAATTCCCCAAAATTCCGGAAATTTTCAAATAAACATCCTGCAAAAGGACCTGGAATCTGCACCATGTGACCTTGGGCAGGTCGCACGGCCTCTGTAAGTGTGGACAGGAGAGGCAGGCGGGTGCAAAATCAACCAGAGCAGGAAAAGTCCCTCCTTCCGGGGGCTCAGGTATTTAAGCTGGTGTGAGACTGCCCTGTGTGTGCACACGTATGGAGGCACACACACTCCCAAATGTAGGCACTTGGATGCACACACAAACGCATACCACATCTGTAGGCGCACAGTAGACGCACGCGAGGATGCATACACACTCTTGTGCAGGCAGTCACAGAGACCCGGGGGTTGGACACAGTTGAGGGAACTGCTTCCTCGGCCTGGCCCTTCCTCCTGGGAGGAGCCTGGGTTGGGTTCAGGGACCCTGGGTGAGGCCTCTGGAGGAAGGCGAGGGTGGGAGAGTGTCCTTTCCACACGTCCCCTCCCAAGGCCCCCTAAGCATCCAGCCCGTGAGGCCGCCGTGGGTCAGCCCATGAGCTGCCAGGGCCCAGGTCCCTTGGGCCTCCAGCAAAGCACAGGGTTTCCCTGGGACAGTGAGTTTCAGGGTCCAGGCCTGCACCCCACCTCATCCCCATCCACAACCCACAGCGCCTGTCACTGCAGCACCCCTGAAAGGAGACGAATCCCCTCAACACGCCCAGGGGACTTCTCAACTCTGTGTCCCCACCAGAAACGCCCTCCCTGGGGCCTGCACCCCCATACTCTGCACTCACACACTCATTTACACACTCACACGTCACACGCACACACATTCACACACACTCACACACAGGCTGGCGAAATTCAACTCACCCTGGAAGACACTTTTGCCCACAGTGTGAGGCTGGCACTTTTATTAAATAACACCGACTCCACTGGAAGGAAGTTATTCCCTCTTAAATAAATCCTTTTCCAACAACTGCTAATTCTGTCAAGGAGTTTGGTGCTAGCAAGCTCGAACTTCTAACACTCCCTAATCTCTCTTTTTCACAAAGAGGGCAGGCCTCCAGCTCGGAACCAGCCCACAGGCAACAGCATCTAGACCAAATTGAACAGCGTTTTTTGTTTGTATTTCGTCCTATAAAAGGCAGATGATAAGGTTTCTGCTTATAGTCACTGCCATACCTTAAAGGTATGGTTCCCTTTGAAATAAATTGGCTTTTGGGGTATTTTTGTGAATTAATCTAAAGAAAGATATTACCCAGATAATGACACAGAAAGTTCCAGAAAATGGCATAGGTGGAAAGATTTAAGTCAAGGATCACCTCCTCCAAAAGGCCCTCGCTGACCTCCCCTCTTTGGGGTGCCCCACATTCTGGGGCCCCCCTGTGTTGTCATGGTAACCGTGTGTTTACGTGTCTTCCTCCTCTGCAGACCCTGAGCTCCTGACCAAGCCTGCAACCCTGAATCCATCCTGCACCCAGCATCTCGGCTCTGCCAGGTGAGTGCCGGGAGCTGTGGGCAAATGCTTGTAGCACCCGCATTCTGGGCTCTACCCAGTCTGGCCGCCCCGTCCACGCCCTCATACAGCACACATGCAGGTTTCTGCCGTCTTTGGACACAGCCCCTTCTGATGGCTCAGCCCCCAGGCCTGAGGCACAACACTGCCCAAAGCTGACCTTAGCTTTTCCTGAAAAGCCTTGACCTCTCTCCTGAGCCTGACCCACGTCCCCACTGCCCACCAGACCCTCCCTCCATTGGGTGTTCCCACCTCCAGCTCTCCAAGCCAGCCCCCTTCTCTCCAAACCTGCCAGCAGCCTCTCTCCTTCCCAGACCACACCAGCACCACGCTCAACCCCAGCCCTCCTCCAAGCCCATGTGGAAAGCTCAGCGGCACTGTCCGTCTGTCCCTCTCTTAGCCTCTCCTTCCACACAGATCACTATGCCTGTGCTCACACCTCCCCTCTGCCATCACCACACTGCCTCGGCTTCTGCTCACTGCCTGCCTGAACCATCGCCCCGCCTTCAAGCAGCTCTGTCAGTCAGCAGCCTCTCTGTCCTCAAGCCCCTCCCGGCACAGTTCAGGGGATGCCACTCCTCTTCAGCCCGCTGTGGCTCCCTATCCCTCACAGAGAAGAGCGGGGAGGAGATGACCATGGATGGAGCCCCTTCCACGAGCTATAAACTGTGCGGGTGTTCCACACATGGCACCGCATTTGATCATCCCAGTAACCTGTTATCCCTACTTCACAGATGAGGAAACTGAGGCTCAGAGAGCTACGCCAGTTCCTAAAGGAGAAGAGTGAGAAAAGACAGTGCACGTGGAGAGAATCGTGTACAAATAGCACAAGGACACGAGGGTGACTTGTGAGTTGGGGGAAGGTTGGATGTGGCTAGAACGGGGTCAGTGCCCAGCAGGGGTGAGGCCAGGAGGCGGGCCTGAGGAGCTGGCCTCAGACAGGGGCTGGATGCCCAGGAGTGGCACAAGCAGAGAGCGTCTTAGGAAGACGGGATGCAGCAGAAGCGTGAAGGGTGGACAGGGCTGCAGGGCGGCGGGCGGAATGGGCCCCGCTTCCTTGGTGGTCAGCCCGGCCTGGGCATTTCGAGGCCCATGGAGGAAGTCACGAGTGCTCAGAAGTGTCCGTCTCGAGCACCCCAGGGGCCTGGCGCTCTCACTTTCTCCTCCTTACTCCTGGGTACCACTGACACACTGTACATGATTTATCTGGGTTTCACCTCACCTGACCCCGCCCCCACCCACTCCCCAAAATGTGGATTCCGTGAGGGCAGGGACTCCACCTGTGTTCCCAGCTGAGTCCCAGTGCCTGGCACCCCGCCTGGTTCAACAAAAGTATGAGGAATGAATATTCATTCATTCATGAGTAAATGAATTTGCCTCGTTTGTATTTGGCAAGACAGAGAGGGAAATCCATTTGTGGAGGAAGAGAAGCAGCTGCGTGGGACTTCTTGAGACCCCTCGGCCCCCAGCAGGTGATGGATGCCGACTGACTTAAAAGGCATCGGAACGTAGCAAGTGGGTTTGACTGTTTTTCCTCCTCCGAGGCTCCTGCTCTCCAGCTGGACCTGGCAGGGCCAGGGGTGCCGCACACACACTTTTCACCACCCAAGAGGCAGCAGGGATGGTGAGCGAGAGGGCGAGAGGCACAGGAATCAGCCCCCCGCTGCCGACCCCCGCTGCTGACCCCTGGCAGAATTCCCTCCTCCCCAGACTGCAGTCACCAGGTCAGCCTCCAGGGGGACACTCCCACTGGACAGACGAGAGAGGGTGGGGACCTCTGCCCTCTGGTTGTCCTGTGTCCTTCTGGGATGGGCAGCCTTCACAGACACACAGACCCGCCTGTCTATCTCTGGACACACAGTGGGGCGGGAGGCAGGTTTGTCCCAGCCTCAGGTCTGTGCTCTCCAGGGCCCAGCGCAGAGCCTGACACATGGTAGGTGGTCAACAAATACTTTCGAAGGAATGAACTAATGCTACCCTGAAGCTTCGACTGCCAGGTAACAACAATAACGTTCATTAAGAATCGTGACAGTAGTGACCCCACGATGATGAAGACTGGGAGTGTCCTGACGCACCAGAGCGTGAGTGCCTCTGAACCAGCCGCAACTCTCTCAGTGAGGACCTCAGTCCAGACCCATCCTACAAGGGGGGACCGCAGCTCCGAGGGTCACTGCCAGCCCAGGAGGGGAAGCAGAACATTCTGAGGCCTGGTCCAGCATCTCATCACCAAGAGGAGTCTCTGATCCTGGCTGTGGCTGGCGGTGGGGACGGGCTGTGGGGTGGTGAGGCCTCTGGGGAGATATGACCTCACCTAAGGGTGGGGTGAAAGGCTGCTCAGTTGGGACATAAAAGCCAAGCACAAAAACCAAGAGCTCCTGGCATTCCCCGGTGGGTGGGCCTCAGGGTGTGAGCACTCGCTAAGGCATACCATTGTTTCCTTTTAAAAATGCCAGGGGAAACAGCACTCCCAGATCCTTGTCCCTGGGCCTATTGACCAACAGCGCGGACAGCAAGGACATCAGGCGAGGGCTGGCTCTGCCGCTCCCACTAGTGGGGCTGGTGAACATGGACGCCTGGTGGAGGGCCCTGCCGGGGCCCTGGACAGTCCTGCCCTTCCAGGTCACAGGGCCCAGCTCTGCCCAGAAGTCTTTATTTTTTTTTATCAGATTTTTTTTTTTTTAAAGATTGGCACCTGAGCTAACAACTGTTGCCAATCTATTTTTTTCTTTCTTTTTTTTCTTTCTGCTTTTTCTCCCCAAA